>NC_080680.1:74393308-75593308 GCF_030445035.2 Dasypus novemcinctus | reverse complement strand
TTACAGTAAGAACTACTTAGATTATTTCAACAAATCAGTTTTATTGATACATATTAATAAACATACAATTTATCCAAAGTATACCATCAATGGTATTTGCTATAACCACATAGTTGTGCCCTCATCACTTCAATCATTATTTGAGCATTTTCATTATTTCAGTCATAATAACAATAAACAAAAAACAAACAAGAAAATTCCTTACTTCTGAATCTCTCTGTGCTTCCCCCATTGTACATAGCTGCTGTTTCTGACTATTCTGTATAAAGTGTATAATCAATGGCTTTTAATACAATCACAATGTTATATATTCATCATTGCAAAAATTTTAGTATGATTTCATTACTCCAAACAAGACTTCCCACCCCTTAGCATTCCTTCCTCAGATCTACATAACCACTTATCTCCTTTCATCTTTATAAATTGATTTATATTTACATTTTATATAATTGGAATCATACAATAGAGTACTACTTAGATTTTGACTATGTATTTTTAATAAGAAGTTTATTTTCTTTTTTGGCTAAATTGAACTTATTAGAATGATAGTCTGTAACTACAAAAAAAGAAAAAAAAAAGAAACAAAAGATCACACAGAGCCTTAGAGTAAAGCCAAGTGTTAGGAGCTGAAAAATGGAACAAAATTAAGTCTTGGTTATATAACTTATAATGAGCTAAACTATGTCCATATAGTTATTTGAGCAAATAAATTCATTTTTGCTGAAGCCAGTGTGGGGTGGATTTTCCATCACTTGCAAAGAAGAATTCTTAGTGTTAACTGACATGTCCTATCTTTTTGGTCACTACCGTATCACTACCAGTTTATGTGTTAATTATATACTTATTGTCATAACAGTGGCCTGCATATGTACCAAATTATGGCAAAGTTTGATAGATGGATATATTCACATTTCCTGAGCACAGGAAAGGTGAACTCTTTTCCTGTTATGAGCTGAGCTTGGTATGGGACAAATACACACACAAGTCAGCATGCTCTTGACCGAAGAAGAAATGGCTGTAAAAGGTAGATGGACCACGTGCATTGTCTGAGAAGTTGTCTGACTTGGCTTCCCTCCAAAACCACACACATCCCAAAAGTATCATTATTCAAAATGAAAATATTCTAGAATATTAACAATTAGTAATCCCTTACCCTCTTAGTTTAAGTAAGAGTAGGGGAGTAGATAAGATTGTTTGAAATATAGGCGAACACAAACTTTTGCTTTTGAAGATTACAGAGGTGAATTTTTCAAGAAGTTAATTTGGGTGTTGAATGGATTCATTGGAAATAGACAAGGTAGACAGAAGTTTGGAAATTCTATTGATGGCTGTTTTAATTTTCTTGGTTGCTCAACCAAATACCATGCAATGGGTTGACTTAAACAATGATAATTTATTAGTTTTGAGGCTAAGAGAAGGTCCAAATCCAGGCATCATCAAGATGATGCTTTCTTTCCAAACACTGGTATTCTGGAACTGGCTGCCAGTGATCTTTGAGCCTTGACTCCTCTGTCACGTGGAGCTGCACATGGTGGTTCTTCCTGGCCACTCCCTTTTCCTCTGGTTCCGTTGAACTTCAGCTTCTTACTTCCCATGGCTTTCTCTCTGTCTGAATTTCATTCAGATTAAAAGGACTGAGTTGGGCCACAACTTAAGTAACTTCAACAAAAAAATCCTACTTATAATAGATTCACACCTACAGGAATGGATGAGATTTAAGAACATGTTTTTCTGGGATACACACAGCTCCAAACCACCATAATATTACATACGTGAACCTTAAGCAAGCACTGTACCCAGGAATTGACAGGTCCTTAAATGCAAATGGCTGTATATTCATATCTATACAAAGTAGTTAAGTATAAAAGCTTTCAGAGTAGAGGTGAAGCTACCTACAGTTGGATTTATCCAAATTTTCTTTAAGTAGAAGAAAATAATTAGCAACCTACTGCCCAAAAGTGAAAGGGAAGACTAATAGCTTAAGCAAAGAAAAAATAACCAGTCAATGGTTAGCAAATGCTGATCCATACACCACTATCTGAATGTGCACGAGGACGTCCCTTCAGAAGTGCCATAGCTTTCACTGCATGTCTTCAGGATATTTCTGTCGAGTATTGCTTTTGTCAAAAGAAATTCATGAAGAGAAAACAATAAAAGAGAGTACTTTTCAGGAGAAAGTGAACATCCTTAACTACATACTTAACTAATTCCACATAAGTCTGTATTAAAGAGGACTAGGTAGTTGAGCCCCTGCTGGATACATCTTCCTTCCCATTTCTTTCAATGTGCAGAGTAGCAATAAACAGAAATGACATCTATTGAAAACTTAGTCTTTTATCTTTATTTCCACAACATTATCTGCCTAACTTGTGGAGATTTTTTTAAAGCAATTCATATTTTCAGATTCCATTCTTTTAATTTTGATTCAGGGAAGAAACCATGGGAGCTTGTGAGTGCATTTTATCAAATTTCTCAAGTGATTCTGTTGGACAGGCAGCCTTAGAAACCACTCAGTTGATGTACAGAATTCTAGGGAAAACAAATATAAAACATAGCTTGTTCTAATTAATAGGTGAAATTGAAGATGGAGAGAACAAAGCACATCTAATTTGAAGGAGTCAAAACAGACAAATGGAAAGTTTAGGGTTATAGGATTACAGGTTCTGCTTTGGATAATACTGAGGCTGCTGCATACCATGTGTGATGGTTAAATTTCTGTGTCAACTTGATTAGGTGATGGTGTCTTACGTGTTTTGTCAAATAAGCACTGGCTTGATTGTTACTGTGAAGACATTCATGGATTTAAATCATCAGTAAGTTGATTGCATCTGTGCTATTACATCTACAATCAACTAAAGAGATTCCCTTCAACAATGAGAGAAGTTTCACCTATCAGTGAAGACTTTAGAAGGATAACGGATGATTTCAGCAGTCAGAGGAAGGATTTCCATCTCTACTTCAACCAGCCAGCTTCTCCTGGGAAATTCATCCAAAACCTTCATTGGAGTTCCCACCTTGCAGTCTGTACTAAGGAATTTGGACTTGTTCATACCCACACTTGCATGAGCCAAATCCAATAACAAATCTCATAATTTCATTACTTCCCTGGAGACCTCCAGCTAATACAAAGGACTATCCAGTTTCAATCACATATTTCTTTATTACACAGTGAATTCACAAGGTTGGCTCAAGTGAATTAGATCAATGAACCCTCTTACTAATTCATCGTTTAGATAACTTTATCACAAGAGACTCAGATTAAATGCGCCCTCTACTATGAGTTGAAAGATAGCTTTCTACACTCTAACATAACAGTTTATTCCTTCTGGTTATACATATATCTCATTTTCATGAACATTTGTGTGTGTTGTGTTTATTACATCTATAATTCATAAAAGTTCAGATGAAAATTGTTTCTAAATAAATAAATAAAATAAATAAGATATAATAAAATCGTGTCATGTATGTGTCTTCTGTGTTCCACATAGAGGCTTTACATCAGTTGGTTAAAGCAAGGTGAAAATGGGATTAAAATTGTGTGTTCATATCACACATGACCTGTTTAGCATTTTATGCTTGGATATACCTTATAGAAATTTAATAATATAATAATGCAAAATCATTGAATTAATGTGGCCTATTAATAGATAAAAATTATAGGATAGCACATATTCATATCTGTGTGTGGCATAGAGGGGTATAAGCAAAATGTTAATAATATGTTATCATTGTAAAATTTGTTGTCTGAAATCTAATGTGATTTCATATGTATGCACTCAATATAAAGTTTACATCCAAATTATCTTTATTTATATATATTGCTGCAATTGTTTCCCTCAATAGTAACATCTTGCAGTGCTATAATAGAGTATTACAACCAGGATATAGACATTGATACAGAAAGTTTCATCACCACAAATATCCCTCATGTTGCTGTTATAGCCATATTCACTTCCCTCATACTTCACTCTTCCATAGGTCTTAAACTCTGCCGACCATTGTTAATCTGTTCTCTGTTACTTTAATTTTGTCATTTTAGCAATGTTATATAAATGGAATCATGTAACTTTTTCACTTTTTAAAAAATTTCTTTTTTATTAGAGAAGTTGTTAAGTTTACAGAAAAAATATGAATAAAATAAAGTTTCCATTTGCATCCCTGTAATTAGTACTTGGCATTAGTGTGGTACATTTCTTCCAATTGGTTAAAGTTACATGTATCAGATTATTACTTTTTACAGTTGAACGATATTCCATCATGTATATATACCACATTTTATCTATTCATTGATTGATGGATATTTAGGATACTTCCATCTTTTGGCAATTGTATATAATGCGGCCATGAATATTCATGTGCAAATACCTGTTTGAGTACCTGATTTCAATTCTTTTGAGTATATACCTAGAAGTAGAATTGCTGGGTCATATGGTAATTCAATACTTAACTTTCTGAGGAACCACCAAACTGTTTCCATATCAGCTACACCATTTTACATCCTCACCAACAATAAATGAATGTTCCTATTTCTCCACATCTTCTCCAACACATGTAATTTTCTGTGTTTATTATAGTAGCCATTCTATTGGGTAAGAAATTGTCTATAATTGTGGTTTTGGTTTCTATTTTCATAATGGCTATTGATGTTGAACATATTTTCATGTGCATTTTGGCCATTTGTATATCTTCTTTGGAGATGTCTTTAAATGTGCCCACTTTTTAATTGGGCCCTTTTTGTTTGTTTGTTTGTTTTGGAGTTACACAATTTCTTCATATATTCTGAATATAATACCTTATTAGATATGTGGATTTCAAATGTTTTTTACATTATATATGTCATCTTTTTCACTTTCATAATGAAGTTCTTTGAGATGCAATAATTATTAATTTTTACGAGATTCCAATTTTTTTTTCTTGTGTGGCTCGTGCTTTGGGTATAGAGTCTGAAAATATTGCTTATCTGCCACATTCTCTAATGGAACAGCAAGAATCCCTCAAGTGTATGGGCAGTGACTAGTGAAGGAGGATGGACCTTTGACAGGCCCTTGATATTGATGACTATACTTATGAACCTTTACTTTTGAAACTGAAACTTGGTTTAGTATTATAGGGTGCCTAGGAGTTACCTCCTGAAAGCTTCCTTGTTGCTCAGTTGTGGCCTCTAAGACAAAGTCACCATATAAATGCATTACATTACCCCTGGCATGGAACATGGAACAGGGATGAGCTTCCCTAGCACGGAAGGATTACTACCAAGCACCAACTAGCAATGCAACTGGAAAAAGCCTTTGACCAAAAGGGGTAAAGGGTAAAGACAACTGAGTTTAGGTAGTTAGGAGACTTCAAAGTGAGTCAGGAGGTCATTCGAGAGGTTATGCTTAATGCACTTTATTGAGACCAGCTCAGCAATAGGTTTGCAAGAAGGGAAGCTGATGCAGAACTTAAGAAATAAAGGGCAGAAAGAAAGACAGAGAATATATATGGGACCAGGGGACTTACAGCTTCTGGAACTGACAGCCTCCACCCTAGTTTCCACATTGTATTTATTAGAAATTACAAAGCAGTAGTTATCTATGTTTGCTTTCAAAGTTTCTTGTTATTAGAACTGCAACATTTATAATAATAGGGAACAGGCCATACAAAGTTCAAATGCCTCCTCATGCAAATAATTTTCATTCTGACCAAACAGTGTTCCATCTAGTCAAGGCTCAGTGTTTCTAAGCCTGCACTTCTTATCTGTATTATGGAAATGTTTCAAGCCAGGTTCCCATGTTCAAATTCAAGCTATTTTCCTGCAGCACGTCTCAGCAGGAACTCATTTACTGCCAAAGTAAATATTTCCTCAAATAGTGGTACTCTTGAGGGCTCTGGAGACATAGGCAGGGCAAACAGCTCAGAAGTTTGGTGCCCTGCCAGTGGGCCCTACTTTGGAAATTTATGCTCCCCAGTGGGACAGAGTGGGACAAAGTGGTGGTTTCCCTACACATGGCTTTTCTGCCCCTTCTATTTGAACCTATAGTTAGTACTAGAGTTGATACATTTCTGTCCAAAAGACTTAAATCTTTGGGCTGTTCATGTGTCTGTAGGGCCCTGAATCTCAATAGAGTTGCAACAGCTACTCTCCAATTCATTGGACTCACTCAAGACAACTAACAAAGCGATGATGATGGACAATACATCTCAAGGAACCAAGAGAGTCTGAAACTGAAGCAAGATAGTTCCATCCATCTGACCCATGGGATCTAAGCCCCCTCTCAATCAGAGGCAGAGTGGGCATCACCATCCCAGAATCCCCAGGATTGGGGGAAGAGTGATGGATTAGAGTAGACTTACTGTTATTTTATTATAGACATTGTGATTCTACCAATGGAAGAATTTTATTATTGATAAGGAGGCAGTGGTCACTAAAGGTTCTGAGGGAGGGAGAGGGAAAAATAGGTGTGATTTGGGGGCATTTCAGGGACTTTGGCATTGTCCTGAATGAAATTGCAATGGCAGATTCAGGCCATTATATATCTTGCCATAACTTACAAAAATGTACAGGAAAGAGAGTGAACTACAATATAAAATATAATCCATGCTTTGGCCATGCTCCAAGATGTATTCATCAATTTTAAGAAATGTACCACACTAATGAAGGATATTGTTGGTGTGGGAGAGTGTGGGAGGGGTAGGGAGCAAAGCATATGAGAATCCCCTGTATATTTTTATGTAACATTTATGTAATCCTATTTTTTTAAGTATATTAAAAAAAAATTGCCTAACAGAAAGTCCTGAAGATGCTTCCCTATGTTTTCTCGTGGGAGATTTATAGCTCTGGTTCTTATATTTAGGTCTGGGATACAATTAGAATTAATTTTTTAACATTACATGAGGTAGGTTGTCTACCTTCATTATTTTTGCATATGGACATCCAGATTTTCCAACATTATTTGTTGAGGAGATTATTCTTTCAGAATTGAATGGATGTGGCAACCTTGTTGAAAAATCAGTTCATCATAAATATGAGAGTTGATTTCTGAACTCTCAGTTGGATTCCATTTGTCTGTCTTTTTGTCAGTACCATGCTCTTTTGTTCACTGTGCAGTCTTCAGGATTTTCTGTATATAATATCATATCATCTGCAAATAGAGAAAGTTTAATTCTTCCTTTCCAATTTGGATGCCATTTATTTCTTTTTCTTTCTTATTTCCTTTACTTAAATCTTCCAGTAGAATGTTGAATAACAATGGTGATGGTAGGCATCTTGTCTTGTATCCCATATTAGAGGGAAAGATTTCAGTCTTTCATTTTTGAGTATGAAGTTACTATGGGCTTTTTAATATATGATCTTTATCATGTTGAGGAAATTTTCTTTATTACTAGTTTTCTAAAGTGATTTTGTCAAGAAGAGGTGATGGATTTGTTCAATTGCCTGAGATAGTCATGTTTTGGATTTTTCCCTCCATTCTGTTAATGTGGTGCATTACATTAATTGCTTTTCTTATGTTAACCCAAGCTTGCATACCTGGGATAAATTCTACTTGATCATGGTGTATAATTCTTTTAATGTGTTGTTGGATCCATCCTGAGGATTTTCACCTTTATATTCATAAGGGGTATTGGTCTGTAGTTTATTTTTTCCTATAGTGTCTTCGTTTTGTTGTAATACTACTAAGGTGGTGCTGGCCTCATGGAAAGATTTGAAAGTGTGCCCTCATCTTCTATTTTATTTTTTTAAAATTGAGCAGGATTGATGTCAATTCTTGGAATGTTTTCTAAAGTTCCCTTTTAATGCCATCTGAGCCTAGGTTTTCTTTGTTGAGAGGGCTGAATTTTGATTCAATCTCTGTTTTTTATTGGTCTGTTCAGATTTTCTATTCTTCTTGAGTCTATGTAGGTAGGTTGTATGTTTCTGAAATTTGGTCATTTCATCTAGCTTATCTAATGTGTAGAATTTTTCATAGTATGCTCTTTTTATTTCTGTGAAGTCAGGAGTAATGTCTTCCCTTTCATATCAGATTTTCGTTGTTTGCATCCTCTCTTTTTTTCTTTGTCAGTTTAGTTGAGGGTTTGGGGGTTTTAACGACCTTTTCAAAGAACCAAACTTGTTTAATTGATTCTATTTTTTTATTCTTAATTTCATTTATTTCCACTCTAATCTTTGTTATTTCATTCCTTCTGCACACTTTGAATTTAGTCTTTTCTTCTTTTTCTAGATCTGTCAATTTTTGAGATTGTGGATTTGGAGAACAATCATGAATAAAATACAAGATTCTCAAACACTATTCCACCACCAACCCTTTGTATTGGTGTCAAACATTGATTATTATTGATGACAGCACATCTTTATAGTTGTACTATTAATTAAAGTTTGTAGTTTAACTTAGGGTTCACTGTTTCTGTAGTGAAGTTCCATGGATTCTTCAAAAATAATTTATTCTATCAACATTTGTACAATGTAACAATTATACTTTAAATCACATTCAGAAAGATATTCTAGTGCTGTTAATTGCATGTACAGTGCTGTGATAACAGAGCCACTACCTGTTTCCAAATTTTTACAATAAACCTAAATAGAAATTTTGTATAAATTAAGCATAACCACCCATTCACCAATGCCAATACATCCTCTGATAATCTATATTCTAGTTTCTAACTCTGTAAATTTGCTATTATAATTAGTTCATATCAGTGAGATTATGCAATATTTATCGTTTTGTGTCTGGCTTATTTCACGCAGCATAATGTCTTCAAATTTCATTCATATTGTTGCATGCATCAGGACTTCATTCTTTTGTATGACTGAAAAATATTCCATTGTATGTATATGAGATTTTATTATTCATTCATCAGTTGATGGACACTTCAGTTGCTTTAATCTTTTAGTAATTGTGAATTATACCACCATGAACATCAGTGTATAAATACCTGTTCGAGTCCCTGCTTTGAATTATTTTGGTATATATCTAGTATTGGGATTTCCAGATCATAAGGTAGCTTTCTGAGGAGCTGCCAAACTGTTTTCCACCATAGCTACACCATTTTACATTGCCACCAGCAAAAAATGAGTGTTCCTATTTCACCACCTACTTTCCAACATTTGTTATCCTCTGTTTTGTTTTTTTTTTCAATAGCAGCCATTTTAATGGGTGTGAAATATACCCCCTATGGTTTTGATTTTCATTTCCCTGATGGCTAATGATGTGGAGCATCTTTTCATGTGATTTCTAACCACTTGGATATATTCTTTGGGGAGATGTCTGTTCAGTCTTTTGCCCATATATTAATTGGATTGTTCTTCTTTTTGTTGTTAAATTGAAGGGCTTTTTAATATACACTGGATATGAATTCTTTATTGGCCAGGCAATTTACAAGTATTTTTTCTCATTGTATAGGTTGTCTTTTTAACTTCATGATAAAATCCTTTGAGGAACAAATTTTAAAATGTTGATGAGGCTGGGTTCATCTGGTTTTTTTTTTTCCTTCTTTTTTTTTTTGTACTTTGGGTATAAAGTCTAAGAACCCATTGCCTAGCACAAAGTCCTGAATATGCTTCCCTACATTTTTTTTTTCCCCCTTGGGCTTTGATTGTTCTTGCTCTTATACTTAGGATTGTGATTCATTTTTTTTTAAGATTTATTTTTTCATTTATTTCTTTCCCCCTGCCCTCCCCAGCTGTCTGCTCTCTGTGTCCACCCACTGCATGCTCCTCTGTAATGACTCCCATCCCCATCAGTGGCACCAGGAATCAGTGCCTCCCCTTGTTGCATCATCTTGTTGTGTCAGCTTTCCGTGTGTGTGGTACCACTCCTGGGCAGGCTGCACTTTCCCTCGTGCTGGGTGGCTCTCACCATGGGGTGCACCCTGCGCACATGGGGCTCCCCTGTGTAGGGGACACCCCTGCGTGGCACAGCACTCCATGGGTGCATCAGCACCACTCATGGGCCAGCCCCACATGGGTCAAGGAGGCCCGAGGTCCAAACCCTGGACCTCCCATGTGGTAGGTGGACACCCCATCCATTGGGCCAAATCCCTTTCCCGGATTGTGATTCATTTTGAGTTAATTTTTGTATGAGTATAAAGTATGGGTTCCCTTCCTTCCCTGCCTCCCCCCCTCCATTCTTCCTTCTTTCTTTCCTTTGTTTCCCAATGGAGATCCAATTCTCCTAGCTCCAGTCGAAGAGACTATTCCTACCCAGTTTAGTGGTCTTTGCCACCTTCTTAAAAATCAGTTAACCATAAAAGTGAGGGTTGATTTCTGAGCTCTCAATTCTGTTCCACTGGTCTTTCTGTCTGTTCTTGTGCCAGCACCATGCTGTTTTGATTGCTGTGGCTTTGTAATCAGTTTTAAGATTAGGAAGTATGAGTCCTCCAATTCATTCATCTTTTTCAAGATGGCTCTAACTATTCTGGGTCCCTTCCCCTTCCAACTATTTCAAAATAGTTGTTTCATACATTTCCTGTCTGTTTGACAGTTGTTTTGATGGAAGGACTGAGTCTTGGAGCTCTCTACCCTGACATCTTCTCTGGAAGTTCTCCTCTTCTTTAATAAAATTACTTAGAGCTATAAATTTCCCTTTCAGCACTGCCTTAGCTAGATATAATGTATGATTTCAATACTTTTGAGTTTATTGAGACTTATTTTGTGACCTAATATATTTTTGTGACCTAATATCTATGTGAATGATCCATGTGCACCGAAGAAGAATGTGTATTCTGCTACTATTAGGTGAAGTGTTCTAGTTCCTATTTCTGTTAGGTCTTGTTGGTTTAAATCCACATTCAAGTCTTCTCTTTCCTTGTTGATATCCTGTCTAGATCTTGTATCCATTATTGAAAGAGGTGCATTAAATTCTCCTATCACTTCTTTTGATATATTTCTTTCTTCAAATCTGTCAATATAATTTGGGGCTCTGCCATTATGTCCATATATGTTTATAGTTGCTATATCTTCTTATTGCATTAACCCCTTTATCAGTATATAGTAACCTTCTTTTTCCCTCATAACAGTTTTTGACTCCAAGACTATTTTATCTGATATTAGTATAGCAACGCCAATCATTTTTTTGGTTTCTATTTACATGGTAGATATTATTCCATCTTTTCCATTAGAGCCTTCCTGTGTCTTTGAATTTAGGGTGAGTCTCTTTTAAACAGCATGTGGTTGGGCCATGTTTTCTTAATCCATTCTGCCAATCTTTGCCCTTTGACTGGAGAGTTTAATACATTTATATATAATGTAACTACTGGTACTGCAGAACTTCTACTCTTTTACTATTTTGTCTTTGTTAAATCTTATACACTTTTTTTGACTCTAATTTCCTCTGTTGATGCCTCTTTCATATTTATTTGATTTTTTTTATATTGTACAATGTTGATTCCCTTCTCATTTCTTTCTGGATATATTTTTCATATTTTTCTTTGTGGTTACCATGGAGTTAATATTTAACATCTTAAATATATGACAGTCTTATTTGATTTGATATCAATATCATACATACATATGCACAGTTCCTATACCCCTCATTCCTCCTATGGTTGTTCTGTGTGTGTGTGCTTGTTACAAATTATATCTTTGTAAATTGCATGTCAAAACGCATAGATGCTCATTACCTTTTATGCATTTGCATTTTACTACTTGTAGGAAGTAACAAATGGATTTATATATCAAAATTATATAATACAATAATATTGGCACTTATAGTCACCTTTATCAGTGGCCTTTTTTTCTTTATGCTGCTTTGATCCATTGTCTAATGTCTTTTCCTTTCACTCTGAAGAACTTCCTTTAGCATTGTTTGTAGTACAGGTCTGTCTAATGGTCAAAAGCCCACTCAGCTGCTCTTTACCTGGGAATGTCTTAATCTCTCCTTCATTTTTTAAAGACAGCCTTTCCAGGTATAAAATTCTTAATTGGCAGTTTTCTCTCAGCAGTTGTTTTCCTCTCATATCATCACCTTCTTGCTTTCATAGTTTGTGACAAGAAATCACACTTAATTTGACTTGGACTCCTTTGTAGATAATACATGCCCCTTTCTCTCTGTCTTTATCTCTAAGACTACCATAATGTGAATTTGGTATGCTTAATGTTGTTCCATAGTTTTCTCAGGTTGTTTTTCTGATTACCTTATTTCTGCTCCTCAGCCTGACTCATCTCAATTTTCTTGTGTTTGAGTTTACTGATTGTTTCTTTTGCCAGCTCCAATTTGCTGTTGAATCCCTCTAAGGAATTTTTCATTTCAATTATTATGGTTTTCAGCTCTAGTAGTTCTCCTTGGTTTCTTTGTAAAATTTCTATATCTTTATTGAGATTCTAATGGTGTCCATTGTTTTCCTGATATCCTTTATTTCTTTGTTTTTCTCTTTGCTTCCTTGAACATACTGAGGATCATTTTTGTAAAGTATTTGTCCAGTATATTCTAAGTCTTGTCATCTTCATTGATGTTTTCTGCTGTTTTATCTTCTGCTTTTTGATGGGCGATAATTCCCTCTTTCTTTGTTTGTCGTATAATCTTTTCCTGTACATTGTACATTTTAAAATTTAAAGAGATAACTCTGGGATTTAGTTCCTGAGCTGTTTTTCTGTTTGTTTCTTTTGTTTTCTAACTTTTTTTTTTTTAATTTGAATGTAGTCAATCATATGATAGAGATTTTCTTGAGTGCCAGAAGCTAACAAAACCAAAGAAACCACTGTAAAAATCACCTTCTACAATCTTTGCCAATTGGCTTTACATTGATAGGTACTTTTCTTCAGAGTTCAGCCCTCCTATCAAGAAGTTACATCCAAGGCAAATGCAAACTGCATGTCTTCTCCGTCTTTTTTGAACCTCTATCTTGTCCTGGGATTATGCTTGCTTGTTGCCTTAGGAATTCCCTTGTTTACAGGCATTTGAATACTCCCTCTACTCTACAAAACAGATCTTCTCCATCTCCCAGGTGCTCCGTCTCAGGACTTAAAGCAAGCAGGCCTTTGCCAGTTTGCCAATTCAATTGTTTTTCATACAGATTTAGTTGTACCAAGCTGCTTTTGCCTGGAGAGAAAATTCTGGGTTGGGTATGAACTGGATAGGAGTTTCCTAGTTCTGTCTTTCCCTACTGGAGAGGCCCTCAAAGTAGTGCAAGCTAGCTCCACAGTGCACTGTAGAGGAGGAAAGGGAGTTCAACAAGAGTGATAGGAACTTTTCATATGACTTTTTAAGCTGTGATTTTTTAATTTGGCACTTGCCCTGTAAATGCAGCCTTTTACCTGTTTTCTCTAGCTTTGCAGAAAGGTACTGCCTCTGCTTCTCTGAAAGTCATCTCTGCTGCTTTTGACCAAGGCAGATTGGAACAATGGCTTCCCTCAGAGCTAGCCCCCCATAATCTGAAGTAGGTGATCAAAAGCAGCAATCAGCAATTGGGCCATGCAACCAGAATCTTGGAGCACTAGATCTTTATATCATTCCCTGACACCAGCAAACTGTACCTGGAACCAGGGTTGAGGATTCCAATACTACCTTCCCACAAGGCTGGGTGATAGGGGATGGTAACTGCTTCATGGACAGTGAACTTCATCAGTATTTACTGTAATTTTCTATCTTCTTTCTCATGCTCTCAACTGGATCTGCACAGTATTGTTAGTCTCTGCAGTTTCAAAATAGTTCATTCAGGCAGTCTTGCAAGTTTAATAGTTGTTCTGGGAGCAGGACTGATTCCTGGAGCTTCTTACTCTGTCATCTTCCCACAGTACTCTCTGTGACAGGATTTTGGAAATGAATGTCCAGTCAACACGCTGGCAAGGAGAATCCAATCACTGGTGGTGGTGGAACATGGCCAGACAGTAGTGTAAGGTCACATTGTGGTTGTTCAAACCTTCACTGGTGATAAATGATGTTATTCTAGTGGAACACATGCAGTAGCATTTTCAATGTATCAGTCTTTGAAACATTTATGAGACATAGTAATTAAAAGGAAAAAGTAATTTATGGCTCTTGATGGGACAATTGATTCTCTAAGGAAAGATAATGAAAGGTGGAGACTGACTAATCATCAATTAAAAGCTCAATGTGAAAGCTAGAGGACATTTTGGTGAGTTTATTAAGAGTCTCATCCTTACAGCTATTGGTCAGGAAAAGATAACCACACCTAGGACTTAACTATAAGCACAGAAGAAGTCCAACAAAGATACATTTTCAATTTAGACTGGCCTGCAACGGTTAGGACAGAGTCCTGATTTGGCAAGAAAGAGACCCTAAGAACATTAGGACATCTGGGTTCATGCACTTGAAAGTCTTTTTATTTCCATAATTCCCTGAAGATAAAGAAGTGTCCCATTCCTCCCTGGTCTAGTCCAGTACTCTTCCCTTGCTTGAAGATTGTGCTGCTGTTTGTCACAAAACAAAGCAGCATGAACCCTGCAAGATATGGCCCTTTCTCCTTTCTTGATGATTGTCCTTTGTAATTCTTCTTCAAGAAATTTATGGGAGTATATGGATTTCAAAATAAGTGAGATTGTTGATAAGAATTGTGTACCGGACCAAGGAACTTTAACCTAGTGTAGGTCTTTTTTTTAATCATACAGAGAGATACTATTTCACCAGAAAATGTGAGATAATCATGGTTTCCTGAGGAACTCCTGAGTTAATGGCTTGTCTGAGATGAGGTTGTCTATGCCCACTCACTTTCATCTCCTATGACCACCATTATACTGAGTGCAGGGATTTTAGGATGTCAGAAATTGTGTCTGGGAGTCACAAGATCACTGCTATGCCATGCCATACAAGTTGTATTGAGTAAATATAAATATGATTCTGCTTAAAATATTTTGTGTTGCAAGTTTTATTATAAATCTGTACATAGCACTTTGAAAGGTGTTTGATCAGAGTTGGGCATTGCAATGCCTCAATTCAGAAATAATTTTATTAATCCAGAAATAATTTGACTATTAATCTTAAATTGTTTTGTGTCACTTGACCACTTTGGTAATTTGATGAATATTAGAGATCCTTTCAAAAGAAAATTTCAGATGCTCACTTTCACAAGAAATATATCATTTCAAAGCTATATGTAGACATCAGGTAAGAATTCTTAATTTAAGATGAGTTAGACTTTACCATACATGATATCTTGAATTCTTAGAGTACGAGAGTAGTTGTACTCAGATAGACCATCTCAGGGATGAGGCTGTTATACCTTATTTGGTGGAAGTAACACAGTTGTGGATAATGTTCCTGAGATATTAGGGAGGTGATAATGTCTTTATCTTATCAGGAAATATGATTTAGTTACTTGGACAATAAGACAAAATACTTAGTACAATTTTCCAGAAAGGTAAGCATGTTCCTCTTAAGGTCCATTTTCTAAATTTGCTTTTACATTTAAACAAAGTTTAGTAAAGGAGAGAATGAAAATGATATATAACGAGAATTTTTAGCAGTCTATTAAAAAGAAAAGCATTTACTATATTGAATTATCAGTTTTTTTGGTTTTGTTATTTGAAGGCCCCAAAGCATTTTAGTTCATTAACTTGTGCCTTGAATATATACTCACTGAACACAACTCTAAATTGTAAGGATATTTTATAATATAATTTGACCTCTATCATTATATAATGTCTTTTAAAAATAATTTAACAAACACCGATTTCCTTGTATGAAATGAGACAAAGCCATTTTTAAAATGCATAAGTTTCTCTAGTTGCTTTCAATTTTGAATAAGTACAGTATACAATATCCAGCAGCTTCATTTTCTTATCTGAAAATATAGTTACTATCTCTAACAATTACAGCTCTCTACTACATTTCCCAATTGAACTGACATCTCAGGTCTTATATAATCTTCTTCACTAAGATGGTTTGTTAAGAAATGAGAAATCATGCTGAAGAATTCTATCTTCCAGTAAATTTGCAAAGCTCTGAATCAAATTTACCTATGGACTCTTAAAATTTTTCCTTTACTTCTATAAAAGTGAAAAAGAATCAATAACACTAGAACAAATGTTCATCTTTGATTTAAAGAGTATAACATACAAACAAGATTCCAGGTTCAGTAGATCACAGAGACTGAAATAGAACTTAGAAATAAAAATTTCCTAAAGAACTTGAAAACAAATTCACCAAGGAAAAGAGTTAGGTCCAATAATCTAAACTATGCTCCTTGAAGGGACACAAGAATTTTCAGTAGGGCAAGGCAAATATGAAGGAAATACTGCCTAAAAGTTATTATGTTGATTCACAAAAGCCTGAGTGTCTAAATGTGCCATTCTTCCAACTGATAATATATTAGAAGAGAAATAGAAGGCTGAATAGCAGCTTAAATAGGCCCAGGCAGGCTCTTTTCTGTTTCTGTTTCCTTCCTGGAATCAGATGTCAGAGACTCAGTCATGTGGAACACCTCAGCAGGTTAAGTATAACATAGTTTTGTTGTTGTTGTTGTTTGTCTTTAATATATTTTTATTACAGAAGTTGTAAACTTACAAAACAATCATGCACATGTGTAGAATTCCCAAACAACAACCCTTCACCAACACACCACACCACTGTGGAATATTTGTTACAGATTATGAGATAATATCATCAGACTTTGACCACTAACTATAATCCATAGCACGCATTCGGCATATTTTTTCCATACCCCCCTTTAATTAACACGGTGCAACTTTTTCATTGGTGCAGGGATATTACTTTATTCCTGCTAACTATAGTCCATAGATTACATTAATCATATTTTCCCCATGCTTCTCCACATTCCCACCACCCTGCAATAATGACATACATCCATTCTAGTTCACAGAAGGATATTCTTGCATTTGTACTATTAACCACAGTTATTCGCCTTTGGGATCACTGTGTCATTTAGTTGCTAGACTATTCTCTAGCTTTCTTTTGGTTGACATTTACATCCCTGGGCTACCTTTAAATCCCATTTATAACCAGCTGCTACTTACTATGTGTTACCCTCAACTCTATCCATTTTCAATGTAGTATAGTTTTAAGATTTCAGTATTGAATACTTCAGAGTCAAGGTAACACTCTGTTGTCTTTTTATATCAGCTTTTGCAACAGATATACCAAGAAAGGTATTTTCCTAAATTAGAAGTCTCTTGTGATTCATTTCTAAAGTCCTAGGAAAGAACAAATCAGCAGAAGGGCCCTGATTGTCAAATCCTCCCTGAGGCTTTGCTTTTTATGTGTGTGGTACATGGTACAATGTAAACTGGGTCACACAGCTTTAGGAAAATCACCCAACTTTTATCACTGATTTGTTTCTTGTTTGGCTCCCAATGATTCTTTGAGAAACACCTAAGGTTGGAAGGATTTATTTGTAAATACAGTGAACAGAGTTTCACTACTTTTGGTTACACAATTCTGCTATGAAACCCCTCACAGAAAGTAAAACAAAATAAAAACTGGTAGGTGAAGACAGAGCTATTGTCCCATTTAATCACAGTACACAGTACATGGTACACAGCAAAGCCTGGGGACTGCAAAGTGTTCAGGGCATTGTTGGCAGAAACTAAGTGCAAGCAGCAGTATAGCAGCAAGATGCTTGGCAGAGTGGCCTGGGTAAGTGATAGTTGCTTAGGGAAGTGAGTGTACAGAAAATAAATGAGACTCGTGTGGATATGCTGAACCAGGAAGAGCAAGAATGGTACCTACCAGAAGTATCTGTGTCTTTCACCAACTTCAGGATCCAGAAGTAAAAAAATGATCCAGCAATGGTAATGGCGATATCTAGGAAATGTGGTGTTTTCTAAAAATCAGAGCAAGAAGAGATTAGGGTTTGGTTTTGCTTTTGCTTTGAAGCAGAACATTAGAGTGGAAGACATACAACAAGAGTAACAAAGATCCTATGGTATACTTTACTAGATTTCATGAGAATATGTGAGTCACTTTCTAAGGATTTGCAAAAATGGTTGTGTGTATGTGTGTGGCAGGGGATGGGAAGAAGGGATGTTGACAGTTTTCATGGTGGGGATGCATTTTGGCACCTGCAGCAGAATTTCTTGTGATCTAGGATTTGCAATAAATTGATTCTTTTTCCCCAAAGTACAATTCCTTTCTTGATTGAATTCTTCAAAATAAAATGAATACAATGGCGATGTTATCTTTTTTATTAGAAGGATTATAAATATTTAGATTGGGTGTGTACAACAGCCCTGAGTTGTTTCAAAAAATCAAAAATTAAATGGATGGTTTGGCTGAAGGGTGTGGCAACAAACCTTCATGAATGTACTTGAAAATTATCTATTTTCTTTTCTGTAAACTAAGTACTTAGATATTTCTCCCTGACTGGCCAGGGAACATGGAATATAATTTATAAAATAATGATTGTCATATAATTACAACAATCAAGTGTCAGCCTGTAACTGTAAACATTTAAGATTTCTTTACTAGGGGCTATAACTAAGTTCAAACTTTTATTGAATATCTACATCAATTGGGAGCAACTGAATTTCTGTGCATTTTAATCAAAACCTGCCAACAATCCTAGGAGATATTAATAACCATATTTCATATTTTAAAAAATTAATATTCAAATTAAGCAACTTGAAAACTAAAGAAAATATATGATATTTAGGTAATAAATGAAACCATGTAATAAGCTTTTTTCCTGGAAATTTGTAAAGACCTCATAATTGCCTCACATTTTTTTACTTTGACAGTGAAATCCAGCTTAGCTCAGTTTGTACTTCGCTCTATCTTTTCATTAACTTTCAATTTCCTCTGGACTTAACTAAGTTATGGTAGCTGTCAATGATTAAAAAAAAAAAGTTTCATGTGCATTATATGTTAGAATGAGTGGGAAATCATTTCACCCCTGAAGAGCACTTCTCTTACCCAATACAAGGTTTCATGTCAGTTGTCCACTTACACAGTCATTTGTTGAATGTGGTCATAGAAAATTTTATGAAAGTGCCTTTAAAAAAATAAAATTAGCCTACCCCTTTGCCTTTCTAAATTTCCTTTACGAAAGTATTATTGTGAAATTTTTTCTGCACTTGTGATACTTTGTAAAACTTTCTTTCAAATAAAGTGGTGGCAAGACTTCAGTCTTTGAGAATAGGACAGGACAACATATTTGATAGTTTATAACAATGTGTCTTGTGCAAAGAGTAATATGCAATATGACTTCATTTAGATATTTGCTTTGTCTGATATTCTAAGTTAATAAATTGCTTCACTTATCTTTCATTTTTCTCCTTGAAGTGCATACAAACATAATAACTTTTATCTTTAATTTAATTTTTAATTTATTGTTGGTATCCCTTGTCCAAGTCCTCACTTAAAGGAAGAGCCATTACTTCAATTAGTCAGAGGAGGGTTGTCTTCAATGTTCTTAGAAACATCTTACTAAAAATTTTATTACTTCACAACATACTCTGGGCACTTTAAATTTTTATCCTATCTGTCTCAAAATGCTGGTTTCTTTACCCAAGTGCAGAATTTCTCAACCTTGGTACTACTGACATTTTGGACCAGACAATTCATCATTGCAGGGCCTGTCCTTTGCATTATAGGTTGTTTGGCAGCATCTGTGACCTGGATGCCAGTAGCAGCCACCTTCCTTTCCAAGGTTACAACAAACAACAATGTCTCTAGACATTTTCACATGTTCTCTAATAGTGCAAAACCATGCCCTGGTTGAGAACCACTGTCATAGTGATTTGGATCATGACGCATTTACCAGCTTCAGTAACTCAGGGGATATGTATTCCTTATAACTTTGATTCTTCTTCAACCTCATTTTTCATTCTTAATCTAAAGACTAGGTTTGTGATTTTATCATGAACATAATTTATTAGATATTATGAATGCTATGTTTTTGTATTGTTTCCTCCAACATTGTCTTGGGCCAGAGTGAAAGTGGTTGACCTTTATAATGCTACGTGGAGCAGCTGCTTGATGCATGCTGTCCCCAGGAAGAATCAGAGTTACAAGATTCAGCAATATATTGGATGGTCATTCCAAAGGTTAAGATGGTCATCAAGAAGAAGGATCATGGGAAGTGGACTTGGCCCAGTGGCTAGGGCGTCCATCTACTACATGGGAGGTCCACGGTTCAAACCCCTGGCCTCCTTGACCTGTGTGGAGCTGGCCCGTGCCCAGTGCTGATGTGTGCAAGGAGTGCCCTGCCAGGCAGTGGTGTTCCCCACGTAGAGGAGCCCCACTCGCAAGGAGTGTGCCCCATAAGGAGAGCTGCCCAGCGCGAAAGAAAGTGCAGTCTGCCCAAGAATGGCGCTGCACACATGGAGAGCTGGCACAGAAAGATGACGCAACAAAAAGAAATACAGATTCCCGCTGCCGCTGGCAACAACAGAAGCGGACAAAAGGAACACGCAGCAAATGGACACAGAGAACAGACAACTGGGGCGGGGGGGGGAGGGGAAAGGGAGAGAAATAAATAAAATAAATCTTAAAAAAAAGATAGAAAAGAAGGATCATGTATGTGGTGAAAGATAACTAATTTAATTTTGGACAAGTTTGAAATTGGGTATCTGTAAGACATGCCTAAGTGAATTGTTTAACTAGCTATTGGATACATGGTTCTGAAATTCAGGAGAAAAGTATGTTAAAGATCTGTGATTCATCAATATACAGATGTAATTGAGCATATGGAGTATATAAAAATACCTGGGGAAAATATTTAGAGGGAGAAAAGAGTGTCTAAAAATATAAATGTAGAACACTTTATTTGGCATTACTTTTAAATCAGGAAGGCCTAGAAAGTCCTGTCTTTTAGTAACACACTTTATTCAAGGTCAAACTACTACAGGGACAAAAGCAACATTATTTCCCCCAAAATATTATATACTTATCTAAGAAAGTACAAAGTCAATATGGAACCTGTCCTGGTTTGTCTTTCATGAATCCCAGAAAATTATATTCTTAAGCTAACCCATTCCCACACCTATAATAGTAGTGTGGAGAGGGCCTTTTGATTAGATTCATTTAAGGGACCTTGATTAGATCATTTGATTAGATTGATATAGATTGGACTACCCTGGTGAGGCATGACTCAGGTTGGGTCTCCTCCCTCTTGCCAGGTCTTAGGGTTTTATATAAACTGAGAACCTACAGAGAGGCACAGAGAAAGACAGCTGCCATTTTAACCCGGTCATGGGAGAGGACTGCCAGAAGACGGAGAAACTCCCAAGGCTGTGAGAGGTACTGGAGTCTGGAATCAGCAGAGCACAGAGACAAGGAAAGCGGTCCTTGAGGGGCTAGGCCCATGGAGCAGCTTAAGACTGAGGGGATGAGCCCTCAGCTGAACTCCAAAAAAAAAAAAGCAGAGCAGGCAAAGCTGAGAGAAAAAGCCCAGAAGGAGACAAGCCATATGCCTGATTGCCCACAGCTGAGCTCTGGGAGACAGTGGGCCTTGAGGGGAAAGCAGGGACCTTGGCAGAGGTCAGCTGCTACCTCTTGCCTTGCCACATGGCAGGATGCCAGGGTCACCTGACTTTGGTGAGAAGGCATCTCTGATGATGCCTTGATTTTCATAACCTCAGAACTGTAAGCTTTTCCCTAAGTAATTGCCCTTTATAAAAGCCAAACTATTTCTGATATTTTCTCATTGGAAGACTTTGGCAAACTGAGATGGAACCAGTAAGTAAAAATACAAAATAAAATTCTGAAAAAAATGTTATTTAATTTGGAAGGGAAAAATACATTGTCATGATGATCATGTACATGGGAGTTTGATGTGCACTGAAAGAACATTGTAGCATATGCCTGGGTATCACACAGTCCCTCAGACAACATTCCTGTGTTCTGGTCCTTAATACCTGCTGATATCTGAAAATTGTTAGAATCAAAGGTGAGTTTTTTTGTTTTTTGTTTTACTCTTTCTAAGCACTTGGTCCATTTCATTTGCTCCTTTCTGGCTTAATATATTCATTTTGAAATAGCACAGTGTCAAAACAAATTATGGCATTCTCTAATGCAGTTTGAGATGAGGTAAACCTGCAAAAACTGTGCTATTTTTTCCCATTACCTATTTGGTTTCTTTGCTCTTATATTTTTTTCTATGTTTGTTTTTCTTTTCATATGTCAGCACAGACCTTTTGAAATTGAAGCTTCTGCACTGGATGTTATAATTACTTCTGACTAAGATAGCATCCCATTAAGGTTATTAAGTCTGTTCATTTTCTTCTCACTAAAATTATCCAATTGTCAAACAAATAATGATAAGATTAAGAGGTCCTTGTATTTTGAAAGTTTGAAAATGATTATTCTAATATTCACATATCAGCTGTTACATGCCAGAAGGATAATTTAAATGATGCAATTTTGAATTTTTATAATTTATCCTATCCTTGGGAAATACAGTTTTCATATTTAAAAATGAAATGTGGAAATATCACAATATATTATAAAAAATATTTAATATATTCTTTTATGGTTAAAATTGCATTGGTCTTGTGTAGTGAAATTTCATTTAAAACTTAGTAATCTTAAAATCAGGTCAGCAATTTTCTCAATACTTAGAGGAATATTAATATTGAAATTTAAAAGAGGTTTTGCTGAATTAAACAAAATGTCATTAACATCCATCAAAGTTAATTGTTTAGTGATACCCTGAGGGTCACATGCTACATCATAAGGGGCCAGATGTTTTCAGGGAGTTAATATTCATATAGAAGTTTCAGACTGGAAAAAGAAATTGTTATGCAAAGTAAGACTATCACAATTAAACCTACACTGTAAAATCAGGAGTGGTTTTGTTAAGATATCAAAGTACCCATTCTAAATGACATGGATATTTGGTATGTGGGAAAGGAAAAATATCTAAAGCTAAATGTGAGGCAGAAAGTATGGCAGGTTTACACAAAGGTAAAATAATTTACAAGTCTGAAGTTGAGAAAGTCTGAATCATAATCATCTTGCTTTGGTTTGAGACCTCATTTTTCATTCAAGTAGATCAAGGAAGATAGGAACGTTAAAGAAAATATAAAAGCAGCTAGACAGATGATGTAGCTCTTTGGCAAGGGATTCGGCCAACAAGGACAATTGGAAGGCACCTCTGTATGTAATCAGAAAAACAGGGACCTGGAAAAGTCAGTAGGGTCTAGGTTCATTCTCATGATTCCGTGAGGTACAAGTGACTAATTTTATTTTTCACCTCTTTAATGTTTCCGCAGACTCTTCCTTGAAACAATAAAGACGTATTTGAGTTATTATATATATATATATATATATGTAATCACAAAATTTGTGAAATGATTTAGCCATTCACTTTTCTATCTAAGCACTTTCAAACCAGGCAAAGGATAAAAGCAAACTATATCTTCTATGAAAGGAAGGTGATATTTATACAATGAATCTACAAAATTTATTATTATTAATGACAGTTTCAAATATAGAAAAATAACACTCAGAGAAACAACTTAATGTTTATTAATTTTTTCTGTGCTAATAATGATGAGCCCTGGGGTAGGTTGTTATTTTAATAATGCCAGATGAGTCATGACTTCCAGCATCCAAACTTTTAATGTAGCTTTCACCCACAAGACTGGTTTTTGCCATGTGTCTTGCTTTGGCCAACGGAACATCAGAAACATGGCACAACAGAAGCTTAATAAGCTCCTGAGCACTAGGGTTTTGACTTAAAATGCTCTCACACACGTTAGAATATAAATAGAGACTGTGGAAAGACTAGTTGACAGCTGGTCCCAGACTTGTGAATGAGACCATCCTAAATCATCTGGCCATAATTAAGCTCCATGAATACTGCAGCTGCATGAGCGAACCCTGGCAAGACCAAAAGAAGAATTAAGTGCAATTGTTCACAAATATATTATTATTATTTAAGTAACAATAGGTTAGATTTAGGATAGGTTGCTATTCATCCTAACTAAAACTGTTTCACATTAATGTGCAGCTCATAAATACTCCTTCAGTGTTTTAGCTACAATTTGGTATTAAAATTCCATTGTGTTGTAACATTCTAGCTCCTTGGAATTAGCCAGATAGTCATATAGAGGAGATTGAATTATTTTCTTTTATTTATTTTAATTATTTATTTTAATATTTTTCTTCTTTTGTAAAATAAAATAAAAATTTTCATTAAAATAATCAAAATAAGTGCACACATTAGATACCTGTTATCTAAATAGCTTGTTAATTAAGGCATACTCTAACTTTGTGGAAAGACTAATATATTAATAACATTTTTAAACATAAATGTTTGTTGAGCTCTAATTTCATTGCCCAGAATTCTTTGGAAACATATTAATGTGATTAAAGAGCAGCTCCTTAAAAAAAGTGGGAGCTATTTAAACTCACTACCTCCCCTCAAGCATGCAACATGATTCCCAGGGATGAGCCTCCCTGGCAATGAGAGATTATTACCGAATGCCAACTAGTGATGCATTTGGGAAAAAAACTAGACCAAAAGAGGGAAATATTTAAATACAATGAGTTTTTATGAATAAGAGGTTTGAAAATGAGTCAGAAGACCATTCCAGAGGTTACATTTATGCACATCTCATGAGGATTTCATTAACTGCCACAGTAAACAGTGCCTCGAGCAAGGATGCTCCTGAGGACTCTAGAGGCATCTAGGCACTAGAAGTCCTATAAACAGGGCAGACAATCCCAGGAAATTGGCACCCTGTTGGTCAGTCTTTCCTTGGAATATGTGATAACCTATCTCCCCAATATATCAGAGCTAGACTCCTTTATGATTTTTCTATATATGGTTCTTCTGCCTCTTTATTTGATCCTATAGTTAGCAATATACCCATTATATATATGTCTCAGAGACTAAAATCTCCCAGCTGTTCATATGCCATTTGAATCCTGAATCTTAACAGAGTTGCAGGCAACACCCACTAACTAGGTCATCAGATTCACCCAGGACAACTAACAAAATTATGATGATGGACAATGACCATGTCAAAAAATATAGAGTATCTACAACTGCAAACAAGGCAGTTCCATCTATCTGCCCCATGGGATCTATGCCCCATCAACAGGAAGCAGAGTGGGCATCACCATCCCAAAAACCTCAAGATTGAGAAACAAACAAACATAAGGGGGGACTGCAACCATCGACTAAAATAGACTTATTATTTTAGTAATGGAAGAACTTGTAGCAATGCGATAAAGACAGTGGTCACCAGAGGTTCTGAGGGAAGGGAGAGAGAAAAATAGGTATAACATGGAGCATTTTGGGGACATTAGAATTGTTCTGCCTGACATTGCAATGATGAATGATGGATATAGGCCATTATACATTTTGTCAAAACCTATGAAACTGTTCAGTGCAAATTGTAAATCATAATGTAAACTATAGATCATGGTTGGTAGTAATCCTTCAATAGGTGTTCATCAATTGTAACAAATGTACCACATTAAAGAAAAATTTTGTTAATGGTGGAAAGTATGGGAGGAGAAGGGGGTAAATGAGAATCCCCTATATTTTTGATGCAACACACAATCTAAAACTTCTTTAAAAATAAAGAAAAAACATAAAAAAAAAGGAAACTAAAAAAGAGAGAGCTATGAATAAACTTGCAATCAAGAAAATGTTTCATTAGGAAAATGTAAATATTATGATGGTACAATAAAGGTCTTAAAAAGTCCCTTAATCACTGTACCTTAAAGATCTACCCATCATCTAATTATCTATCTATCTATCTATCTATCTATCTATCTATCTATCTATCTATATCTAATTATCCCCCTGAAATGCACAAATATAGAGCAGAAATTTTTAAATTATAGTATTTTATTTTCCTTGTCAGAGCAAGTCTTAGACAGCTTTCCTTCAGCACTAGTTTCTTTACCAACAGACAAAAGCAGTGTAAATATTGTTAATATGTTTTGTCCTTTCTTGAATAAACTTCTAATAGTACCAACACAGTATATCTAATAATCCAGTATTTATCCGCATTGTGATACAAATAGTGATTGCACTTGTTTTAAATACCTTCACTAGGTAAATAATTTATCTATTAGCAGATAGTTACCTGCGTAGTTACCAGGTTACAGATAGTTACCCGGGCATGACCTAAAGCTAGAAAACAAGGAAGAAAATACTAAAACCATCAGTTTAGAAGAAAATAAAATTCAATCTAAATTTCACAGTGCATACACATAAATTTCAATCTAATAAATAATTAAATATACAAAAATATAAAATTATCATAGCAGAGAATGATTGTAGTATAGTAGATAGTGAAGGTTTTATCTATACATGACATGAAACCTGGAAGCCAAAAAGGAGAATGTTGACAGATTTTATCTTATTACCATATAATTCACCATAAATTAATTTAAAGGAAAGAATTTATTTATGACTTTTGAACTAATGGATTTTAGTATCATAAGAGTTCCCACAGTTCAAGTAAAATGAAAGCAAGCCATAAGAAAAATGTTAAAAAGTATAAGCTGATAAATTTCATATGTAGAAACACAAGTGACAAACATTTGCAATATTCTCAACCTAAATAATTACTAAAGTGATAGGAAATTATAACAATGAAATATTGATAATATTAGAAATTTTATATACTGTTATGAAGTTTACAGAGGACATTGATTAAGATTTAAATGAGGTGATATTAGCTGAAGTCACTTTTTGAAATAATTTTCATATTTATCAAGATTTCAGATACTTATATATTATGGCAACACCCCCATTACCTACACAAAAGAGTAAGGATGCTACAAAAAGATGTACTGAAGCCAATTTACACCAAGAGCCCACAAAAGGCAATTGTTAAATTTTCAGAAATTTTTGTGGGCTGTTTTATAAACCTAAATAGTATTAAAATTAAATTATGCAAACTCTTAATAAATTATGTCAAAAAGGTAATAAATACTATACAATTATGATTTCCTAGTTATTTTATACATTTTACTATTATCTATACTCCTGTTATCTATACTTATTCTCTTGTCTCTATTATGGAAATGTCTATATAATGGTGTTCTGCTAAACAATCTCTTTCCATATCTGCAGTTCAGGATATCATAATGGTGGCCTGGTTTATTTGTCAAAGTGGGAGCATTTCTACCTTGGAAACTGTATCTGCATACATAAACTCTGGAATATTGGAAAAATTAATAACAATGTTTACCTCTGGAATGGTGATAGGAAAAAGATTAGATAGAGGATGAGGTTGGGAGTGAATCATTTCACTTTATACATTTGCATATATTTTTTAGACAATTGAAAATAAACAGAGCAACCAGCAAGATGGCAGCTTACTAAGGAGCTCCTAGGATCAGCTCCTGCTAAAGGGCAGTTAGTAAACACCCAGAGCTATCTGGAGCTAACAGAAGCATCAGTTTGGGGACTCCAGGAGAACAGAAGAGCATCCTGCAATGTTCTTGAAGGAATGGAAGGATGTGACTGCCAATCTGTAGAGAAGATTCATAAGTAGAGCACTCCACACCACAGAGGCCAGTGTCCATCCTCCACTGGAGGCACAAGCTGCCTTGGGAACTGTTCTGTGGCTGGAATGGAAAGCTTCACTTCACAAAAATGGGGGAGGAAGAGATGTTTGGGCACCAGCTTCAACTACTGATGATTAATTGGCTAGCTAAAGTATAATCCTAAGTACAGCTAAAGTTTGAACCTGTCCAAGTCAGAAAGAAGTCAGTAGGTGCCAACTTCATGCCTGACACTAGGGGAAGCGGGGCACACTGAAAATCACAGTTCTGGTAGGGACCAGCTTCTTTCCACCCAGGTCAGATTGCAGCTTTAGCCTAAGCCCCAGCCCCACCTCTGACAGGGAGGAAGCTGGGGGACCTGTGCCAGCCTCTCCAGGAAACTACTGGTCAAGCTTCAGAGGCCTGAAATTATCCTATTTTGGCAGTGCAAGCCAGGAGCTATTCTGTGACTGGAATTTGAAGCTCTAGTTTCCCAAAATGGGGGAGGAAGAGATGGTTGGGCATTTATTTCAGCTACTGATTGGTGACTATGGCTGGGTGGAGTACAGCCCTAGGAACAGCTAGAGTATGACCCTATCTAGATCAAAGAGGGGCCAGTGGCTGCCATTTTGACACTGCCCCCAGCACAAGGGGAAGCAAGGCTGACTGAAAAGCACAGTGACTATAGGGACTGGTTTCATTCACCCAAATAGGTCTATAGCCCTAGCCTAGGCTTCAGCCCCAACTCTGGCTGGGAGGAGGCTGGCAGTCCCTGCACCAGCCTGTCTAGGTAACTGCAGGTACATTTGACTGACACAAACTGAATAATTGGAAGTCTACCAGGGCAACCGTGGTCATCTTGGACCCGCACTGCCCAGATTACTGCCCACACCTGCAGCTCCATCCCTGCCCATGCAGGAGTGACAGGGGCAGAAAGCTTCATCAGTCTCCCTGGGCATCAGTCTAGGCCCGCATGACTTTGATTATTCACACAGCTGTGGCTCTGTCTCTGCCCCTGGAAAAGGAGAATAATGGGTTGCAAACATACATGTCATGGGTGTCCCAGTAAGAGAAGAGAAGGGAAAAGGGGCAGAAGGAATATTTGAAGAAATAATCATAGAAATTTCTCAATCCTATTGAAGGACATAGATATCCATATCCAAGAAACACAACATACTCCCATCCAAAAAAATACAAAAAGACCAACTCTGAGACACCTGCTAATCAGAATATCAAATGCCAAAGACAGAGAGAATTCTGAAAGTAGCAAGAGAAAAGCAATGCATAACATATAAGGGATACCCAATAAGATTAAGTGCTGATTTCTCACCAGAAACCATGGAGACAAGAAGACAGTGGTCTGATATATTTAAGATAATACAAGAGAAAAACTTCTTGCCAAGAATCTTATATCTGGCAAGATTGTCTTTCAAAATTAGGTCAAGTTTAGAATATTCATGGATAAACAGAAACAGAATTTCTAACCAAGAGAGTGGATTTTTAGGAAATTCTAAAGGGTATACTAGAGCCTGAAAAGAAAAGACAGGAGAGAAAGACCTAGAAGAGAGCCTAGAAATGAAGACTATATCAATAAAAGCAACAAAGTGTCAGAAGAGTGGTGAAAATAAAATATGACAGATGAAACTCAAATAGTCAGGAATAAACTTAACCAATGATGTGAAGCATTTGTATTCAGAAAACTGCAAATTCAATATTAAAAGAAATCAGAAAAAACCTAAATAACCAGAAGAGCATTCCATGCTCATGGATTGGAAGACTAAATGTCATTAAGATGTCAGTTTTACTCAAATTGATATACAGATTCAATGTAATCCTGATAAAAAGTTCACCAACATTTTTTAAAAATTGAAAACATGATTATATAATTATTTGGAAGGGTAAGAAATCCTGAATAGCCATAAAACATCTTAAAAAGGAAAAGCAGACTCTCATTTCCCAACTTTAAATCATATTACCTAGCTATAGTTGTAAAAACAGCATAGTACTGCATAAAGATAGACACATAGACCAATGGAACCAAACTAATGGTTCAGAAACAGATCCTCACATGTATAATCAAGTGATATTTGACTAGCCTGTCAATCCCACACAGCTTGGAAAAAACAGTCCATTCAATAAAAGATTCTGAAATAACTGATATTCATAGCCAAAAGAAGAGGACCCCTATCTCACACCTTATCCAAAAATTAACTTAAAATGGATCAAAAACCTAAAAATAAAAGCAAGAACCATAAAACTTCTAGAAGAAAATGTAAGAAAATATCTTCAAGCCCTAGTGGTACATGGTGGATTCTTAAAGGAGATACAAAGGACTGAGCTGGACTACTTATGTTTAATGTATGTGGAATTTTAATTAGCTTTACTGTAAAAGTGTGGAAATGTATAGAATGGGTGGTAACACAAAGTGAGTAACAGCTAGTTTATAAATGGAGATGTGGCTGAAAATGGTAGTCTAGGGATGTAAATGACAGTTGACCTAGTGTCTGAATAGCACAGTAAACCCAAAGGTGGATGAGAACTGTAGTGATGGTACAGATGAAAGAGCATCCTTTGTGAGCTAGAGCAAATGTACCTCACAATTGCAGGGTGGTGGGAATGTGGAGAAGCGTGGAAAAAATACAACTGGAGTGACCTATGGACTGTGGTTAGCAGTAATAATGTCATATGCTTGCATCTATGCCAAAGATGTACTGTGTTGATAATGGGGCAGTATGGAAAATGTGAGCTAAATGTACACTATGGACATGGTAACAGTCAGATGATATTATCTTATATGTAACAAATATTTCACCACAGTATGTTGTGTTGATAGAGGGGTGTTGTTTGGGAATTCTGCACATGTGCATGATTGTTTTGTAAGTTTACAACTTATGATATAAAAAATATATTTTAAAAAATTAAAAAGAGAAAAAAACACTCAAAAGTAAACATATCATAAGATTGAAAGCATGATAGAAAGTGGAAACTTTAGAAACAGTCAACCTCCCAGGAGAAGCATAAAGATATAGGAGAAAAAGACTTAATCTCTTCTAACAAGGGATTTAGAAATGATGATAGTCAAGTTAGAGTAATTACTTTGTTATTGAAAACATTATCTATTGTAGTGGTTTGATTGATATATTTTGCTGTAAAAAGTACTGAACTTATCTTTGCAGTACCTTGCCAAAATCCGAACTCTAGTAGTGGACTAATAAAGCATTCCTCTAATTTCCTAAGCCATTATATTTTCTTTGACTTCAATTCATATTTTTTCAGTTATTTATATTAAACAGGTTTGTAAGCATTGAAATCTATGATACGAACCTACATATAGTGATGTTTCTTTGAACAAAGTCAAATCATATTTAGGAAACCAAGGTGCAAAATCATATTAAATGAGAATTATTTTCTCCATCCCAAACATACTCCCTTTTTGTATCCTCCAATGAAATGAATTACCTCTGTAGTGACCAGCTTGAAGCTTTTGAGTTTTATTTCCCCATTCCCTGTTGCTTCTTTTTCAGTCTGATTTTCTAATTTGAACTCAATTAAGACAAATAAAAGGATCATGGAACTATTTAGTAGTTCCTTTATTGCTACTTAGAGGAGAAAATAGAGAATAAAATAGTGATCAAAGCAAAATGTATTTCCTGAAACCTATTTACATTTATCTACTTTATTATATTCTTTCCTCAGCAAGGAAATTTTTTAGTAAAATAAGAATCAGACTGCAATTATTTATTTTATCTTAATTATTATAGCAAGAACATAGTCCACATTTTGGGGATGTTTTTAGAAGCCAGAGAACTCAACCACTTTCAGGGGCCTAATTAGAACTAATTTTGAATTCTTTTAACTGCTTTGGCAGCCTAAGCTTATATTTGGGCTCCCATAGTGTATTTATGTTTTTGTTGACTTACACATCTAACACTTCAGAAGTTTAAACTTTATTCCTAGTCTAAGGAAAGACAATCAGGATGCTTGACAAAATCAAAAGATTATAGGGTACATTGAGAAAGAAACAATTTTACATTATTTGTCATATTATATGCTGTATATTTCATTCTTCTCTAAGTCTTGATTTTGATTTATTATCATATTGGAGCCTACTGGGGATGTATTTAGAGTTACATCAAGGTCCATAAAGTTAATATTTCTTAAAAATTCATTAAAATATATCATATTTGTTTTCTAATTATCTATGGCTTTTACAGAAGCAGGATCAAGTTCTCCTTCTGGATTAGCATTTCTTCAAAGAAACAAGGATTGTAAACATTCATCTATGGGAAGTGCTCTCCTGTAGTCCTTTAAAATAATGTATTTTTTGCTCTCAGAACCTTCATGACATAGGGCTTGGAAATGTCTGCTTTGCTTATCATTGCTGCCTCTAAATCATAGAGATGGTTTCTCTCTTACAAATGCTATTTGTAATGCATATATTAGATTTCTTTCTTAGATGTCCACTCTAGTAATGTTGTTTACTGACCTTACAGTCACACCTCCTCTTTTCTGGAAGATTTTAGCCTGTATATGCAGTTACTTTATCTTCACTCTTTTCCTGGTATCATTGGTTTCAATGTTCCCATGCATTATCCATATCTTTCTTCATTATTATTGATCAGTTTACCTCCAAAGAGCTCTTCTCCCTCCCATTTAATCACCAATACTTACAGCCTTTTTCAGTAATCACAACTAATAACACTATACCAAAAACTTTGATTTCAAACATTCCATTTTCTTACCAATATTTCTTACATTAGGATATTGAAAATAATGTGTTGAAAATCTTCCTACTATGACATATCATTTCCTGTTCCTGTCTAAGAACATCCATTCCATCTGTGCACTGATGCCGGCACCTCTCTTTTATTCACCCCTGATACTACCCTGACCAGGGCCATGAAACATCTCTTCCTTGCCAACTACAGTTGTCAATTCTCATTTTTTTTTTGTCATATTGGCCTTTCAGCAGTATCTGTCACAAATGTTCACCTACTCTTTTCACTTGGTTTTTAGAACTGCACATATTTTCATGCTACCCCATGACTATTCCATCTCAGTTTTTTTTTTTTCTTTCCTCTGAACTTTCTTGTACAAAATATTTGAGATGCTGTTGGAAACTTCTCTCTACCCTTTTCCTTTCCACATCTACAATATTTACTAGATGATTTCATGATTTCGTCATGGTATGGTACTTTAAATACCATATATATACAACTGTATTTGTTGGGGTTCTCTAGAGAAACAAAAACAGCAGGATATATGTATATGTATAAGGAGATGTTTAAGGAATTGCTTATGCAATTCAGATTAGGAACTCTAAAGTCCAAGGGCAGGCCAACAAGTTGGGAATTCTGGTAAGAGTGATGCTTCTGTCTTGAGTTCAAAATCTAGGGAATGCCAGCAGGCTACAAATTCAGAGAGGAGTAGATAATAAAGTCTTGAGGAAGAATTTCTACTTCCTCTTAGAAATCTCAGTTCTTTGTTCATGAGAAATCTTAGTTTGCTGATGCAAAGTACAAGAAATGGGTTGACTTTTATAATAAGGATTTTATTTAGGGTAAAAGCTTACTGTTCTGAGGCCATGAAATGTTGAAATCAAAACACCATCAGACGTGCTTTCTAACCAAAGCCAGATACAGGTGATCCTGGTGTCCTGCCACAAGGCAAAGATTGTACTGATCTCTGTTGAGGTCCTTGCCTTCTGCTCAAGAGCATAATGTATTCTGGAGCTCAACTGAGGAAAACTAGGTATAGAGCTTGCCTCTTTCCAGGCTTCCTCTCTCAGTCTCAGCTGCTCTGCCTGAATTCTTCCTGAATTCAGCTATGAGCTATCAGGCATATGGGTTGTCTTTTCAGCCTTGAGCTCCTTCATGGGCCCAGCCTTTGGGTGCTTGGTGCTTTAGGCTTGGCTACTAGTGATCCTTGAGTCCTCTCTCACATGGCAGGATGAAAAAATGACAGTTTCCTTTCTTTTTTTTTTTTTTTTTTTTTTTTAATTTTTTTATTTTTTATTGACTTTGTAATAATATTACATTAAAAATATATATGTGAGGTCCCATTCAACCCCACCCCCCCACCCCCCCTCTCCCCCCCCCCAACAACACTCGTTCCCATCATCATGACACATCCATTGGATTTGGTAAGTACATCTTTGGGCACCTCTGCACCTCATATACATTGGTTCACATCATGGCCCATACTCTCCTCTATTCCATCATGTAGGCCCTGTGAGGATTTACAATGTCCGGTGATTACCTCTGAAGCACCATCCAGGGCAGCTCCATGTCCCGAAGATGCCTCCACCTCTCATCTCTTCCTGCCTTTCCCCATACCCTTTGTCCATTATGTCCACTTTTCCCAATCCAATGCCACCTCTTCTATGTGGACACTGGATTGGTTGTGTCCATTGCACCTTTATGTCAAGAGGAGGCTCAGATTCCACCTGGATGCTGGATGCAATCCTCCCATTTTCAGTTGTAATCACTCTAGGCTCCATGGTGTGGTGGTTGTCCTTCTTCACCTCCATCTTAGCTGAGTGTGGTAAGTCCAATAAATCAGATTGTGGTTCCTTTGAGGGCTAAAGAGACCCATGGGAGTTATGGTCATGGCCGATGGGGTTAACTACCAGGGCAGATGGCCCCTCTTTGGAAATGGTGTTTATGTGTGATGAATCTGGACAGTTTCCTTTCTTCTGTGTGTCTCTTCCTCTTAGTATCCATTTATATAAGACCCAGCAAGAGGGTGGAAACCCAATCTGTGTCATACCTCACTAAGGTAGTCAATCAAAAGCACGCCACACCCACAGGAATGGATTGGTTCAAAAACATAATATTTTCCTTTTTGGGATTCATAAAAGAACTTCAACATTCAAATGATTAGATGAGGCTCACCCAAATTATCATGGATAATTTTCAAGTAAACTGAATATAGATGCTAATCACACTTAGAAAACACTTTCACAGTCCACAGCAAAATCTAGGCCAGTATTTCACCCAACAACTGGACTCCATAACCTAGCCAAGGTAATACATAAAATAGCCATCATGTCAACCAAATTTTAGATTGTCAACCCTTAATTATCATCTTATCTCTGAATCTATATTCAACTACTTTGCAAATATCTCTCTTTGGATGACTCAAAAAATCATCCTTAATCATTTTCTTTATTCCCCACTGTACTAGTCAGATAAAGGGGTGCTAATGCAAAATACCAGAAATCTGTTGGCTTTTATAAAAATATATTTATTTGGGGTAGAAGCTTACAGTTACCAGGAGGTAAAGCATAAGTTATTTCTCTCACCAAAGCTGTTGCCACGTGTTGGAGCAAGACAGTTGTCTACATCTACAAGGGTTCATGCTTCCTCTTTCTCTTAAGGCTGCATGGTCCCAGATTATTCCTATCTCAGCTGTAGGTTGGGATAAGTCTCATCTCTCTCTTGAGGTTCATTTCTCTCCAGGCTCAGCTGTTCTGCTCCCCCTAAAAGGTCAGCTGACTTGTATTTCTTCCTGGGGTCTCTGCCGTATCTAATGGAGTCCTCTCTTTCCTCATTTATCTGCTTCTCTGTGTATTTATTTCTTGGGGCTCCAGCATTAAAGCCCTAAATTTCTCCTCTGCCTTGTAATTTTCTCCATGAGTCCACACCCACCAAGGGGGCTGGGACTCGACATCCCACTGACATGGCCCAATCAAAGCCCTAGTCCTAATTTAATCAAGTAAAACTGAAACCTCTGAATTATTTTCTCCACATTCCCAAAACCCTCCAGTAATGATACACATTTGTTCTAGCTCACAAAGGACACTCTTGCCTCTGTACCATCAAACACAATTCTCACCCACATCTTGGTTTACTGTGCTATCCAGTTCCTAAATTATTCTAAAGCATTCTGTCAATTAGCATTTACATCACTAGACTACCATTTTCAGTCACATACCCATTTATAAACTAGCTGTTACTCACTGTGTGCTACCATCCACTCTATACATTTCCACACTTTTATAGTAAAGCTCATTAAAACTTCTAGATACATTAAACCTCAGTAGTCCACTCAGTCCTTCTCTTATCTCCTTTAAGAATCCACCACCTACCAACAGGTCTTGCAGATATTTTCCAATAATTTCTTCTAGAAGTTTTATGGTACTTGCTTTTATTTTTAGTTTTTTAATCCATTTTGAGTTAATTTTTGGATAAGGTGTGAGATAAGGGTCCTCTTTCCTTCTTTTAGCTATGGATATCTAATTCTTTCAGCACCATTTGTTGAATGGATTGTTCTGCCTGAGCTGTGTGAGTTTGACAGTGTAGTCAAAATTCCCTTGACCATACATGTGAGGGTCTGTTTCTGAACTATAATTTTGGTTCCATTGGCCTATTGTGTCTGTCTTTAGGCCAGTACCATGTTGTTTTTTACCACTATAGGTAGGTATTATAATTTAAAGTCTGGAGATGAGGGTTCACTTTTCCTTTTTATGATGTTTATGGCTATTCAGGACTCCTTACCCTTCCAAATGAATTTAATGCTCATGTTTTCAATTTTTTCTTTAATGCTGGTGGAATTTTTATCAGGATTGCATTAAACCTGTATATCAATTTGAGTAGAATTGACATCTTAATGATATTTAGTCTTCCAATCCATGATCACGGAATGGTCTTCCAGTTATTTAGGTCTTTTTTTGACTTGTCGAACACTGACTTGAAGTTTTTTGAATACCAGTGCTTTACATCATTGGTTAAATTTATTCCTGACTATTTGAGTTTTATCTGTCATATTTTAACATTGAGTTGCAGTTTGTAATTGGTGCTATAACTGTGGAGGCTTAAGCTGCTTTCATTGCCCCAGAGATCAATGAAGCTTCTTCCAATTTTCTCCTTTGCCAGGGGTAGGGACAGAGTCACAGCTGTGTGCAATAATCCAAGTCATGCAGGCCTAGACTGTAGTTTCTCAGAGAGATTGATGAAGATTCACATCCTTTTTTCCCCTGCCTGGGGTGGGGTAGGAGCTTCAGGTTTGTGTAGCAATCTATGCAGTGCAGGCCCAAGATGACTGCAGTTGGCCCAAAAGACTTCCAATTTTCAATCTGTGCTACCCAAAGGTACCTGCAATTACCTGGATAGTCTGGTTCAGGGCCCACCAATCTCCTTCCTGCCAGAGGTGGGGCTGAAAACTAGATAGAGCTACAGACTGATCTGGGTGAAAGAAACTGGTTCCTATCATCACTGTGATTTTTGGTCAGGCTGGCTTCTCCTCAGGCTGAGTGAAGAGTCAAAATAGTGACCACCAACCTCTTTATGACTTGGGCAGATTCACACCCCAGCTGTTCCCAGGGTTATATCTTAGCCAGCAGAGTCTACCAATCAGTAACCAATATTGTGCCAGGTGCCAAGTTAAGGTGGTGGCTAGCAGCTTCTTTCTGAGTTGGACAGGCTCAAAGGTTAGCTGTTCTCAGGATTATACTTTAGCCTGCTGAATTTACTCATCTGTAGCTGAAGTTGGTGCCCAACCATCTCTTCTACCCCATTTTTGGGAAGTGGGGCTTTCAATTCCAGCCATGGGACAGCTCCTGATCACCTTCACTGGAGCTGCCTCCAGTGGAAGATGGGCACCAGCCTTGGGGCATGGAGTCCCCAGACAGGAGCTTTGGCTAGCTCCAGAGAGCTCTGGGTGTTTACTCACTGCCCTGTTATAGGAGCTGACTCCAGGAGCTCCTTACTTCACTGCCATCTTGCTGGTTGTCTCTCAACCTCTTATATTTTTTAATGCAACATTTTTTATGATCTACATATCTTCAAAAAATACAATAATAAAAAAAAGAAAATGGCCTCAAAGAAAGCCCAGATTTCACATAGCATTAGAATATTCAGAAGAGGGTTCCAAGGAGGAAGAGGAATAAAGGAATTTTAAGTATGTGAGATGGGAAAACTGTGTTTTAGTTTGCCAAAGGACTGTCAATGCAAGGTACCAGAAATATGTTGGCTTTTATAATGGGGATTTATTTGGGGTAAAATCTCACAGTTTCAAGGCCATGAAATGTCCAAATCAAGGCATCAGCAGATAAGCTTTCTCACCAAAATCAGTTAATCTTGATCCTGACATGTTGCCACGTGGTGAAGCAAGATGGCTGCCAATCTCTGTTGAGGTTTCAGCCTTCCCCTCCAGAATCTACCATCTCTTTAAGCTCAGCTATAAGCAACCAGGCATAGGGCGTGTCTCATAGGGCTTCTCTTTTTACAGCTCAGCTAGGGGAACAAACAGAGTCTTTTCTCTCATATGGCAAAATCAAACAAGCAGTTCCCTTTTTCCCTGTGTCTGTCTTTGTGAGTTAATTTATATCATACCCAGTAAGGGGGCATGGACTCAACATGACTCACTGATATAGTCCAATCAAAAGGCCTAAATCAATCTTATCCAGTATTTTAGTTAATGACTCCTCAATTGAATCAATTAAAAGGTATCACACCCAAAGGAATAGACTAGTTTATAAATGTAAGATTTCTCTTTTTTGGATTCATAAAATAATCTCATACTACCACAGACTAGAACCTTAAATACTTGATAAAGGTATTCACTAATCCAATTTTTATAGAAATTTCCAAGAAGGCAGTAATGTCCTGAATGATATTCTCTCTGTGAAAGGAGGCAGGACACAGGTAGATTTTCCCTCATAAACATTAATCACAGTGCCATAATAAACCTCTTGATATGTAATTTTTCCCAATTATGTGTTTGTTCATTTATTTTGGCAATTTTAGTAGACTGAAATCCTGGTGGGGCTAAATGCAAGAAAATATTCTTTTTCTCCACATTTTTCACTTACTCTTCTCCATCCCTTAAAAACTTCAGAGTCTCTCTCTCTTTTCACAAAAAGCAATATGAGTGTAGATAATATTAGGTATTGGGATATGGGGTGTGATGGTTGAAAGCTGTATGGACCCCAAAAAATCACATTCTTAAAGTGAATACAATCCTGTTGGTGTAAATCTATGGTAAGCAGGACCTCTTGATTAGGTTACTCCAGTTAGGGTGTCACCTAAGGTGGATCATAATCTTCTTACTGGAGTCCTTTACAAATGGATGAACACAGACAGAAAAAAAGAGAAAAAGTCATGGAAGCAGGTGATAGAAGACAAGGAAATTTGGGAAAGAAGGAAAAGACCAGAAGCTCCACCATATGAATTGCCATGTGACAGAGAATCCAGGATCTCTGGCAGCCAGTCTTCAGGGGAGAAAGCATCATCTGATGATGTCTTGATTTGGACATTTTTCTCAGCCTCAAAATTGTAAGATTGTCCACTAACTTATTCCCATTGTAAAAGCCAACCCATTTTACAGTATCTGTATTTTGGCTACCTAACAGCCTAAAACATGGGGTCATCATTTTTTTCCCAGATACTTACTTTAGGGACAGATTTTCCTGCACTTTTATTATTTTATGAACTCTCATAGTATTTTTCACATTATTAACTCTTTGGCCACTTTAAGAAGTGAAACACATTAAATATCCTTAATTGACTTAAAAATTTGAGATTTTGAAAAGTTCTTAAGTCAAAGATAACCAATAAAACTGATGATAAACCCCAATTGTACACAGATTTCTCACAGAGATCCTACAGAATGAGATTGATGGGAACAAAGAAGTAGGTTGGAAATAAATATAGACTTTCATTTCTTTTGGATTCATCTTACAAGGAAAGGGTTAATTCTTGTAGGACCTCAATTTCTCCCTCATTATTTGATAAAAGAAGGGGCCTTCTATAGGCCAAATTTTCTCTGGTTTATGTTACTCATTTTATCATTACATAATGTCTTGGAAGTAGTGCTTGACTATTCAGCTGGACATAATCTTAAATGTGTAAGAGGAAATGAATCTCCAGACTACAGGGCATTTTGGTCTTAGTTAATTTAATTAATACAATATACTAGAGTCTTCTAGGTCAAAAGCTGTACTGCTCAATTAAGGTGCAGAAAGGAACTATGCTTCATTTGGGGGATAGTCTCATGATAGTAGGAACAAGCTTACCTTTAATATTTCTACATTTTATTCACCAGAAGGGACAACTTCAGAAGTGTAATTCAAGGGATCGAGTGAAAGAGCTAAATCATATTATGGTAGCCACACTTACATACATTGTTTATCCACTATATCATTTCCTACATTTTGCCTTATTCAGTCCTTTTATTTCTTCTAAATACTATCTTAAGTCATATAAAATTGCTCTTTTCAGGTCAAAAATTTTCCATTGAAAATTGGCAAATTCCATTGAAAACTATTCCACTTAATACAATATGCCAAAGAAAACTAGTAATTTTGAGTGTTGGAAAATTATTAAACAGGAATTCTACTATTTGTAGTAATATATTTTCAACCAATGGTTTGGGAGACTAGTATGCTTAAGGAATATATACCCATCAAAACTCAGTATTATTTGAATGGAGAACTATTTTATTACTGGAACAATATTTTAACTCAGGTTTATCCTGGTGGTCTGAAATTTTAGCTAAAGCCAAAGGAAAAAAATAAGTTCATTTATCCTTACCTTTTCAATAAAGTTACTAACAAGCTGCTAGGATTTCATATGCAACATTTACTAAAGAGTGACCAATTCAACCAAGTTAATCTGCAAAACCACTTTCTATAACACATACTTTCAAGACAAGTATGGTATGAAAAGTATTTGAGCTATCATCTTTGTGGGAAAAGATTCCCTTGGGAAGGAAAATTCCTAATAATTAGAAGGAGAGTCTGAAAAACTCCTATCTTTACCCAAAATATAATCAATATTCAAACATTTGCAATTTTGCTTCCATGAGTATGTCTTCTATGACTAAGCACAGGATGTTAGAGAAGCAAAAAACAAAACAAGACCAACAAAAAACCAACCTTTTATTACTCCATCCATTTTGTAAAGATACATATTCCCTCTTCCCCTACTTCTCTCCACCTAATAATGGAAAGTGTTTAGAGACTGGAAGTTGTAGGTAGGGTGAACATACCCTTGTCCCCATTCTCTAGCCTTCAATACATAAGTAAATCCTGTACTGAGGGAGAGGGAGAATTCTGAATTAGCTATAAGATAGAAGATTTAAAATTTGCTAAGTTTAAGGAACTGGAAATGACCCATAAACGTATAAGACCTGATAAACTACTGGTAAGGAACAGAAAAAGGCAATGTTGACAGAAATAGTTGAAAAAAGTGACAGATGAAAATAAATAGGTTACATATTTTTATAGTAAAGTAAAACAAGACTCCTCAATAAACTCATTATAGCAGTGAAAAGAATAACAGGACTTTCTACTCCAATATGTAAGTTGGATGTCATCACTCCCATCCTTAAAAAAATAAAAATAAAAATAAAACAATGAATAAACTGAAAACCAACAATTATTTTTAGATCTATCAAAGAATTGAGGTCAAAGGCCTCATTGTCCTAAAAACTAGGGAGAAATGTCAATACAGAGAATCATGTTTTACTGGAAGTAGAAGTCCAAGATCAGAGGCCCATGCTGGAAAGAATACTGGTAAGACCACTTAAACTATAACAGATGAATTGTTGGAGGGTCAGTGTGGACTAATCTCTGAGAGTTAAAAACACCAGGAGCAAGTTTAGGGTGACTTCCATACTATTGTAAGTTTTATTTCTAGAAGCCCCACCAGCTTCTTACAGAGGAAAATTCTAGCATGCTTCCAGCAGGGGAGTGGAAAATAAATAATATATGCCTAGGAGAAAAGCAACTGTTTTCAAATATGTCATTTAGCCAACTCCAGTCCTCTCTATATTTTCTGTCTCACATCAGGTGAGGAAAAACGGGTAAGGAACTCTTCTGAATGTCAGAGCCCAGGGACTCTAGCCAATGAATAAATGGATATTTAATCCTTAGATTTTAGTCTTCATCCTCTCTCCAATAATGTAATATAACATCGACAAGACTCCAAGGTAACATTAGTGGGTTACAAGTGAGAGACCTGCAAGATACAGATAACATTTATGATTATTTTCTAAAGAGAAAGCAGGAGAGACCAATGCTTGGATATGAGAGAAAATGTTAGCCTCTATAATGGCTGTCAGTTATGTACTCCAGAAAAAAATGTTCTTAATCTTAATCCATTCCTGTGGGTGTGACCCCATTACAAATAGGGCCTTTAGATGACCTTACTTCAGTTAAAGTGTGGCTGAATCAGGATGGGCGTTTAATCTTATTTGAGGTCTTATATAGAAGTCACAGGGAGTAGCCAGAACTTGGAAGCCAACTGAACTCAGAAAGGAGAAGATGCTGCCATGTGTATTACCATGCAAACAAGAAGAGTGTGGAGTAAAAATTTTAAAGTGCTGAAAGAAAAAATCCGCTAACCTAGAATTCTATATCCAGGGAAATTATCCTTCAAAAGTGAAAAAAAGATAAAACTCCATCAGACAAGTAAAAATTGAAGGAATTAGTCATTAGTGGACCTATCTTGTAAGAAATATTAAAAGGAATTCTTCAATAAGATAGAAAACACTATGTCAGGAACTCAGATCTAAATAAAAGAAAGCTATCTAGAACAAATCTTGGTACCAAAATATGTCAGACAGAAAAAGTCAGTCTGGCAGGCTAGAAACTGAGGCAAAAATTAATGTTGCTGTCTGGAGTCCAAAATCTGTCAGGCAGACCAACAGCTGGAAATTCAGACAGGATTTTACACTGAAGTCATGAGGCAAAATTTCTTCTTCCCTGGGAAACCTCTGCTTTTGCTCTTAAAGCTTTAAATTGATTAGATGAGCCCCAATCATGTTTTTAGGGTAATCTACGTTACTTAAAGTCAACTGATTGAGGATATGAATCATAGCCATCAAATACTTACAGAGCAGCAAATAGATTAGTGCTTGATTTAATAACTGGGTACTATAGCCTGGACAAGTTGACACATTAGACTAATTATGGCAACTCCTAAGTTTGGGAACAAGGCAAGGATGTCCTCTCTTACCACTAATATTCTACATAATAGAAGTTTTATCTAATGCAATAATAAAAAAAGGAAATAAAAAGCATACAAATTGTGAAGGAAGAAATAAAATTGTCTTTATTTGCAAATGGCACAATTGTCATTGCAGAAAACCCCAAAGAATTAACACAAAACTGTAACTAATAAGTGATTATAGCAAGATTTCAGAATACTTTCCTATATATTAAAATGAACACCTGGAATTTAAAATTTTAAAGACAATACCATTTACAGTAACAACAAAAAATGAAGAATTTAGGACTAAATCTAAAACAAATGTACAAGTTGAAAGTTATAAAACTTTGATAAATGAAATCAAAGATCTAAATAAATGGAAGTTAAACTGTGGGCAGGCCAAAACTGTTTTGTGGGGGATGTCCTTCGTTCCTATAACCTTTCCTCCTGAGCTTGTCTAACTGCAGGTCATACAACCTGAGCATGTACAGAAAACAGTGACTGTTGTCCTTTAGATAAACTTACAGACACCAGGAACAGATGTCACTTCCTTTGGAAACAATAGTACAAGGACAGGGAGACATTGGAAGCAGATCAAATGTGAGAGGATTTTCAAAAACAAGATCCAGTCTAAAATCCACCTTACCACATTGGACAACCCTATAATTACCAAGTGGAGTACAACAAGACAAGTCTCCCCACTTCTTGCCCTTCCTCCCATCTCCCATTACCATAAAATCTCCCTTATCACTCAGACTGGGGAGAAAGATTTGAGCCTTGACTCCTGTCTCCATGCTGTTCAATCTTATATTAAACCTCTTTCCTTTCTCAAAATCCCAATGTCATAGTGTGCATGTTGGGCTGCAAAGCTTTGCTCAGTTAAAGAAAGATATTACATGTTCATGGATGGTAAGCTTCGGTATTATTAATATGTCAACTTTTCTCAAATGGTTTATAGATTAAATGGAACCCCATTCAAAATCCCCGTGATTTATTTTGTGAATGCAGACAAAATAGATGATAATGTTTATATGGAAATGAAAAAAAAAAAAAAAAAAAACCAGAAAAACCAACACATTACTGAGAAACAGTTGAAGGACTGATTCTACCTGACTTCAAGACTTACTATGAAGCTGCAACAGTGAAGGGAGTGTGCTATCATTGAAAGAAGAAACAATTCAATGGAAGAGAATAGAGTGCCTAGAATTAGACTCATTCAAATATATTAAAATTATCTTGGACAAAGCAGCAAAGACAATTCAATGGAGAATGGATTATCTTTTCAAAAAATGGTATTGGAACAAAGGGATATTCACATGCATTAAAAAACAAACAAACAAATAAAAAATAGACACTGACCTTATTCTTGTCACAAAAATCAGCTAAAAATGGATCATAGAACTAAATGTAAAACACACAAATATAATACTTCCAGAAGTTGTATATACATAAATTAAGAAGAATCATAGACAAAATTCTAGGTGGTCTTTGGGTTGGGGATTAGTTTTCATTATATCACCAAAAGCACAAACATGAAAGAAAACTTTGCTAAGTTTGACTTTTTAAAAATTAACTGTGTTGCAGAAGATACTCTTAAGAGAATGAATGGACAAACCAAAGACTGGGAAAAATATTTGCAAAACACATATCTTATAAAATACTTATACCAAAAATATGCAAAAAGATTTTAAAAGTCAAAAAAAATAAGAAAATGAACACTCAATTAAAAACCCAGGAAAGAGATATGAACAGATGCATCATCAAAGAAGGTATAAGGATAGCAAATAAGCACATAAAAAGATGCTGAACATTAGGGGTTTGCAAATTAAAACAACAATGTGGTGTTACCACACACCAATTAGAATGGCTAAACTCCAGAAACCTGACAATACCAACTAATAGTGAGTATGTGGAGTAACAGGAAATCTATCATTCATACCTGGTGGAGTTTCAAATGGTACAGTCACTTGGAAGATAGCTTGGCAGTTTCTTATAGAGTCTTAGGATTAGACCCAGCAATCACATTCCTTGGTAATTACCAAACTGATTTAAAAACTTATGTCCACATAAAAAATTCCATGTGAATATTAATAGCAACTTCATTCTTACTAGGCAAAAATGGAAGCAACCAAGATGTTCTTAATTGACAAATGGATAAACAAACTGTGGTACATCCATACAAGGAAGTTATCATTTACTGATGCAAAGAAATTATCAATCTACAAAATACATGGAGGAAGCATAAATACTTATTGGTAAGTAAAGGAAATCACTGAAAAAGTTATATACTGTATTACTCCAACTGTATAAGATTCTGGAAAAGTCTAAAATAGAGACAAATGAAAGATCAATGTTTTGCAAAGAGTTTGGAGTGAAGATAATGAGAAAGAATGAGTAGGTAGAGCACAGGGGATTTTTAGGGTAGTAAAATTATACTCTATGAGATTGCATTGGTGGGTAGATAAAAATATTCATTTGTCAAAGTCCATGGAATTGTGAAACACAAGGATTGAACCCTAATGTAAGCTATGGACATTAGTTAATAATAACAAATCAGTACTGGTTCATCAATTGCAACAAACATATCATACTAATGCAAAATATTAATAATAGGGAAAACTTGTAGAGGGAAAAGAATATATGGGAACTCAGTACTATCTTCTCAATTTTCTGTAAATACAAAACTGCTCTACAAACTTAAAAAAGTAAAATCTATTAAGCGTAGTAACAAATAATGGATTATTGAATAATGATTATGCAATGGATTTATGATTTTCTTTTTGGGATATAAAGCAAATGGTAGAGCGAAAGGCTTACGAAGGTTATTGAGCTTTATATTTCCATGGACAGCAGGCTTTTCTGAAGAGTTATGGTCCTGATAAATGTACTCTCTTTAGATCAAACAAACCTTCATGATAAAAGGCCTCTTAGTCTCACCTCACCAAAACCGAACTGTCCAAGATGACAAGGATTCAGAAAAGAAATACTTGAATCAATATGTATTAAATCCTGGCCCTACAGAGCATGGATAGAAAAGAAGGCAAAGAGTAAGCAAGTTGCTTTGACTTTGTACAAAAGATCACCAGAAGAAGGGTCAATTTCTCTCATTCTTTCTCATGCTTCATTTAAACCACAATGATCTTGCTCATGGATTATAACTATAAAAGATTCATTCAAGTGGTTATTTGTATGTGTTAGTGTGCTTGTGTGCACTTCTGGAGATGAATTGCTTTGATACAGTGATTTTTCATAAGCTTTTTTATGGTTTATCTTTTGATTTTATTATATTAACTTGATCACATCTCATATGATTCATAATGTTTATTTATATACAAAGGAAACTAGTACCCATTATACTAAGGGCAGTTAAAGCAAATTTTTTTTTATTTTTTACTTTTGGGACTTATAACAAATAATTCATAACCATACAATAACCATCAGCAAATAATTCATTAAATCATCCAGACCATTTTGTGTCTCTTGATCATGACATGAAAGGAAATTCTATAGGAAAGGCTGAAAATTTCCTCATATGATAATGAGTTCAAAGTTTTAAGGATGTCACCTCTATAACCTAATGTCTTTTTAAAAAATCTGTCTCTTCCAAGTACATTTTGTCAAATGTAATTTTCTACAATTTTTTTTCTTTTGCTAAGTAGATTGCATGTCCATATTAAGTATTTGGACACCTTACCTCCCCAGTACAAGGATAGTTTTTATCATTTTTGATCATGATCCAATTTTTTATTTCAATACAAAACCAATAGATTGATGAATTAAAAAAAATATATATATTAAACAGATATTGTTATATTTATTCATCTCCAAAAATGTGGCAAATAAATGTGTCCTTGGGAAGTAAATATAATTAAAGAGTTGGTCTCCAATATTAGCCCATCTTTAATATTAATTTTTGTTTAAGCATAGTATCCAGAAGCATATACATTCATTCTACTTCTAGTATTATTTATTCTTCAATTATCCTTTGTAGCCAGTAGCCAATACATTCATTTTTATGATAATATGAAATAAGCCCATTGTCATTTAAATACTGTAGATACATCTAACACAGAAATTCAAAATCATCTTGTAGCTTGGGAATTGAAGAAATCCAGTAGTAATTAAAATGTTGTATTATTCTGTTTTCACCTCATGATTTATAATTTATAATGTTAACTCAGGTAGTGGTGTCTTAAATGACTCTTCAAAATGCCATTGAAAATATTCTAGGGATTTAAGAACTTCAGTGGATTTTCCTGGGAAGATTAAAATATAACCTTTACAAGTTGCAAACACAAATTTTGGAATAAAGAATAAATGAGAATTGTTAAATTTAAAATCAAGCAATAATAAAAAAGTATCTATATATACTGAAAAATATGTATATTTTCTATGTGTATGTATGCTCACTCATGCATATATATGCAAATACATGTAAAATAAGATGTGACTATGATTGCAGTATAGATATTTTTATCTTGTAATAGTTGCAATAACTCTATTACTCCAATCATTTTGAGCTGAATATATTGCTTTAGTCAGGGACTATAAGGTTTTCCTGAACACATTATTTTGCCATTGATTGTAGAATATGATGAAGTACATTAAGTAAAAAAAAAAATTCATATAAGAAACATGAAGTTAATAACTCCCATTAGCCATAAAACATCTTCCAGTATTGTAAATCATCCTGTTGTTCTGAGGAGGTAGAGAGGAAGATAACTTCCAGTTTCTAGACTCACAATGACTACAGTGCGGGGGTGTGTGGGTGGGCTCATATTTTCACTGGCAATATGTATTTAAAATATATTTAATGGAAAAGTTTTGGTAATGGATGGTGGTGATGGTAGCACAACGTTGTGAATGTAGTGACACCAATGAATTATATATTTCAATATGGTTTAAAGGGAATATTTTAGGTTGCATATATGATTCTAAAATAAAAGTTTTTCAAAAACAAATTTAGGATCATACAGTACAAATTGTGAACCCTAATGGAAACTATGAACTATAGTTAATAATATAATAATAATTATTGTAATTATAAAGTTTGATCACCTTTAACAGTTTCCACACTGCTGTAAAGTGTTAATGATAGGTAAAAGTGTAGGGTGGGGTGGAGGTGGTATATAGGAACTCTATGTTTTCCTCATTATATTCTGTAAGCCTAAAACTCCCCCCAATAAGTAAGTAAATAAATAATATAAATAAAACAATAAAATAACATTGTAATTAGAAATTATGTTCTCTGAAATATTATTACAAAAATCTCATATTCTGGTTACTATAGAGGCTGTCTTCCTTTGACCCTGAAGAGATTAAGAGTTTACAAGGCTACAGTGGTCCATCATTAACCTATTACAACTGATACTGGAGACATGCAGCAAATCATTTCCTTTCCAAGTTTCTATGTCCCTCTTCCCCATCACTGTCCATCCCCACCTCCCAAACTTCCTAAGAAAGCACATCCAATCCCAATCTGTAGGACTCTAAGTCTTTGAAACCTAAATAAATTAAATAAATGGCAGGACATTTTGTATTTGTGGATTTTTAATATATCATTTTCATTATCCACTAAAATTTGTGGAAAATTTTAAAAATTTATTCATGCTTTTAAGATTTATGTACCAAGAACTGACTTTGTGCAAGATCTAGTAGAAAGCAAATTTTGTTTTACATTGCTCATGTGCAGATCTGAGAGTGGAAGTTTAGTTAATTTAAATGCAAATTGCTCTTTATTCTAAGCTTGAGATGGGGAATTGCACCATTCTAAGAAGCAATAATCTCTACTCTTGTACTATACTAATGACCAGAGTGCTGGATTGTCTGTTGGCATCTCACACCATGCCTACCTCCTTGTGTGCTCTTCCCTCTATTAAAGGGTTGAAATGCATCTACATTCCCAAGATGCATGGGCATCAGGTTCTAGTTCAGGTTTCTTCCTTGACAAGCACTTCTCAGGAAGAAAGGCAGAAGCTCCCATTGATTGTTCTAGCAACAGATTGCTCAAAGCTGTTGTGTGCACCTGACTGGTCTCACTGATTCAGAGCTCCAGCCAGCTGAGGGCAAGGCAGAGGCTCCTTTTGAACCTTTTGGCCTTTCACCCAAGCCCTTTCATAAGTTTCGTAAGTAAAAGACTCCCACGTTAAATCTCTTTCCCTCCCTTCTTAACTACAAGCAGAAATAACTCTCACAAGAGGGCAGGTCTGAGAAACAAATCAGTCCCTAAGTATCCCTAAAGCATAGCTTGAAACTGTCATTTAAAAAAAAAAATTAAACTGGTTTTTTCATATGTTAGATTCACCAATAGTAAATGTATATACATTTATGTGTGTGTGTGTGTGTATGTGTATACATACTCATTTTTAAAGATTTATCTTTTTAAAAAATAATTCATGCTGGTTGAAAAAGATAGCAGTATAAGAGACTCTAGGGATTCATTCCCCCACAGAAATCTTTAAACTAGGAAAACCTGGCAAAGCCATCTCCCTCAGAACTATGGAAAATTTTTAAAGTTAGTTGTAACAGGTGCAAAATCAAGAAAATGCAGCTTTAATAACAGTAGGAGAAGTTCATGGTGCCCTTGCTTGTCTCTCCCCCACCCATTTCCTGGTACAGCGTAGAGAAGGCTTGTTCTCCCATTGTGGGTCCCTGGCCCTGTCCAGGAGGGAGCAGAGTAACCCCTCTACACATAGGGAGTGCCTGTAGGTTGATGCCAGCCTAGCAGGTGGAAGCCAGAATGTCTGAGCCAGCATCTCTTCTCTGGCCTACCCTCCCAGTACTTACCTGCATAAAATTGCAGCTGAAGGACAGCTTAAGCACTATAAGAAACAAATCCAAGTAGCCTGGCAGAAAACTTGGCTACTATGTGTCTGCACATGGTTCTTTTCCAGTTTATACTGTTTGGTGTTTGTTGGGCATTTTTAATGTGTATATTCATCTCTTCCATTATTTCTTTGAATATTCCTTCTGGCTTATCCCCTCTTCTTTATCCTTCTGAGATTCTTATAATACATAAATTGGTATAGTTGCTGGTGCCACATAGCTGTCTTAGGCTCTGTTCATTCTTTTTCAGTCTTTTGGTTCTTTCTGTTCCTGAGAGATCTTCAGCTTTCAGATCACTAACTCTTTCTTCTGTCGCTTCCAATCTGCTGTTTTGAGTATCTAGGCAATTTTTTCATTTCAGTTACTGTGTTCTTCCAAGCCAGTGTTTCTCTGGAGACAGCCCTATATTCTGTGTTCATTGTTTTCCTCATAGCCTTTAGTTCTTTTAATGTGTTTTCCTTTATTTCCTTGTGCATATTGAGGATCATTATTTTAAAGTTTCTGTCCTGTAATTCCAAGTTTTTATTCCCTTCACTGATGGCTTTAGAATTTTTTATTTTATTACTTTGAATGAGCCATAATTTCCTATTTCTTTGTCTTTTGTCTTTTGTTACAGAGTACATTTTAATATTTTAAAGTGTTAGCTCTGGGATTTAGTCCCTCAACACTCTGTTCCTTAAATTTATATCCAGCTAGTGAAATGACAGACATTTTTTAATGCTAGGCACGAATCAAAACAAACAGAGGCAAAAAGCACTTTTTATCATCTTTGCAAAGTGGCTCTGCTTTGGTTGGTGGTTTCCTTCAGAACTTAACCTTCATATCAAGAAAATCAGCCAGACTTAAGTGGGAAATGCAGATGCTTTCTGTCTTCTCTGAGCTTGTGTGGAGCTAGAGCCACATATCCTGCTTCTTTTCCAGGTCTTGTGCTTCCTAGGGGCCTTAGGAATTTCCTGCTACAGTTTACTGGAGTTTGAAGGAGCACCCTCTTTAAGGTATACCTCCTTTCTCTCCTTTCTTTCTTGAGTGACTTAGTGCAAGTAGTTCTTTGCCTTATATCACTTCAATTTAATTGTTTCTCACATACCCCAGCTGCCTGCAAGTACCTTTTCTGACCTCAGGACAAATTAGTCTTTCAGACTTCCACCTGATAGATTGACATTGACATTTATTCACCCCTGTATGCACATAGATGCCATTCCTCTCCCTCTGGAATGAGGCAAGGGACCCATAATGAATGTACAATCTGGCTGCACCCTGCATTATAGAGGGAATGGGGCAGGAGCCAACAAGTAAACCAAGTGCTGCTTCTATGGCTTTTGAAGCTGCATTTTCTTAATTCTGCATTTACCTGGTTAATGTAGCCCTTTAACTGTTTTCCATTGTTTTGAGGAAGGTCTTTAAGATTCCTCTGCCGTCTTTGCCCAAGGAGATTGGAACAATGGCCACCCTCAGAACTGGTCCCCAGAAATCTGAAGTAGTTGATAAAAGATAGAGATATGAGATCAGATCACACATTCCAGAATTTGGAGGACTAGGTCTCTATATCCCATGCTGGCACCAGCCAACTGTTGTAGCACAAGCTCCAGTACCCACTGCTGCCTGCCATAGGGCTGGGGTAGAGGGATGGTAGCACTGCAGGGAGGGTGACTCTCACTGGTATTTATGGCAGTTTTCTAGCCTCTTCCTCCTGCTTCTCTCTGGATGCTGCACAGAGTTCCTCTGGAATCCAGAGTTGTGAAATAGTTAATTGAGACAGTTCCTGCAAGTCCAATAGTTCTTTTGGTGGAGGAACCAATTCCTGGAGCGTCCTACTCTCCAATCTTCACACAATCCTCCTTTCAGCAAACTTTTTACTGAGCCAATACTCCAGAGTATGATCTTCGGGTTTGAAAAAATCTATTTTAGATATGTTATCTAATCTGAAATTAATAAGCTTTTCACAATATGAAGAAATCCACATATACACATATGTTTCAAGCACAATTACAAATATAATTTAAATAATTGTGAATAAGTTTGGATAAGTGATATAATTTATATAGGAGGACTGTTGAGAACTCTGCTCTAGAACTTTCCTTCACTACTAACATGCTTCGTGTTCAAGAAGATTTTCACAATGATATATTTTAAGAAACTGATTTCGGGAAGCGGACTTGGCCCAGTGGTTAGGGCGTCTGCCTACCACATGGGAGGTCCTCGGTTCAAACCCCGGGCCTCCTTGACCCGTGTGGAGCTGGCCCATGCGCAGTGCTGATGCGCGCAAGGAGTGCCCTGCCACGTAGGGGTGTCCCCCGTGTAGGGGAGTCCCACGCGCAAGGAGTGGGCCCGATAAGGAGAGTCACCCAGTGCGAAAGAAAGTGTAGCCTGCCCAAGAATGGCACCACACACACGGAGTGCTGACACTGCAAGATGACACAACAAAAAGAAACACAGATTCCTGTGCTGCTGACAACAGAGGCAGACAAAAAAGAAGACGCAGCAAATAGACACAGACAGCTGGGGGGGTGGGGGGGGGATAGGAGAGAAATAAATAAATAAAAATCTTAAAAAAAAAAAGAAACTGATTTCATGTATTCAAAATGGTTCTTATTAACATTTCTCTACATGATCTTTTAACATTATAATTGCCTGAATATTCTCAAGCTGCTGTAGTTAAATGGCAGTTTTGCTTTCATTAATTTAGTTTCATAAATAAATTTGGTTTACTATAAAAGTGAATTAGGGCAATTTTCTTAAGTATATATTATTAAATATTTACTCAGTGTTAGTTTAGTGAAAATCTCTATGTACCTGTTTTTTATGGTACTCCCGCCTGGGAAGAGCCAAGTTTGCTCACTGCAATGTTTTCTTCTACTTTAAGATGAGTAACACATACAGGAATGAATTTGAAATAATGCATTTTTCCTCCTCGCAAATAAATGCCCAAACACCCTACTTCCCAACATAAATGCTTCTGCATATATATAGTATGTTTCAGTGAATAAATAAATTTGATGTAATGTATTAAAAAGATTCTAGTAAACCAGTGCATAAATACAAGGAGCTGATAGAGATCAAGGTGAGTCAAAGAAGTATTTAGGAACTGAAAAGAGGTCTATGGTTAGTGCAAATATATAACTTGTTATCCAAATTGGAAAATTTTGATACTGCAAAAGAATGTTAATAATTGGACCAGTAAAACAGGCATAAAATGAAAGGTTTTCATTAGGAAAGGCACTGACAAATATCACTCCCCTGAAACCCCACCCCATTCTTACCATTCACTAAGAAAGTATAAAGCAAGATACATTTAAAAGGTTCAGATTTGGTAGGATACACGATTTCCACATTAACCTACAGATTCAAAACTTGTTCTGTTTTATTATTTTCTGCTATTTAATCCCCCTTTAGCCTAAATTGAATGTTTGCTATTCGTGTGCAAATGTTTCCCAGTATGATAAATTTTTCCAGATTTGTTGATTCAATTATCATGCTAATTAGAATACAATATCCCATCCTATGCACAGACATACACATACACATGCATACACACACAACACATAATCATAAGATCTTATGGCTAATAAGGAATTTGATGCTATTTATCTTAGTTTTCATCTTTTTGTTTTTCCTTAAGATCGTAATTGATATCTCATGGTAAAAATATTTATTTTGATGCCAGATTCAATTTAAAGCACAAATTAACTCATTAACCCAGATATGTCTGAAGGTTATATTTGAGGGTTGGAGAGATTGTTTTGCAAGCTACTGACTTCTCATTTAGTGCAAACCCAGAAATTAATAATTTGAGCTAAAATAAATATTTGAAAATTTGAAACACAGATCTAAATTTCTACTATGTATTAAATCTACCTACATGCATTTATCTCTGTACTTATCTATATATCTATCTATACCTATCTATATATGTTATTGGGAAAATAATGCATTTTATTTGATACTTTAAAGAAAAAAATCACATGCTGATGCTAAGTAAGAGTTCTTTGTAAAGTCTCTAAAATGGTGGCTTGGAACTACGTACCCCAGAAAAACATGGTCTTAAATGTAATCCATTCCTGTGAGTGTGAACCCATTACAAGTTGGTTGTGAATGAAGTTGCTTCAATTAAAGTGTTCCCAATTTAATCATGATGGGTCTTAATCCTATTACTGGAGTCCTTTATGAACAGAATGAAATTCAGACTGAAAGAAAAGCCATGTGAAGCAAGAGCTGAAGGTCAATAGAATCAGGAAAAGGGAGAGGGCAGGAAAAGCCACTAGTGCATTGCCATGTGACAGAGAGAGTTCAAGACCAAGGATTACCAGCAAGCAGTCACAGAAGGTCAGTCTTTAGGAAGAAAGCATCACCTTGATGATACCTTGATTTAGATTTATCCTAGCCTCAAAACCATGAGCTGGTAAGATCCCATTGTTTAATACAATCTTGCTGCATAGTATTTTCTTGAGCAACCAAGGAAACTAAAACAATCTAGTATGTGTCTTCTCTATCCCCACTCTATTATCATGTCCAAAATGCATCATACTCAAATTCTGTTCTTTTGGAGTATTGTGAAAATTTCTGTTTTCCCAATGTAACACCTTTACGGAGAGCTCACATTTTTCCAATTCAACTTCTACCTTTACACTACAGTCATACTCTTAGCATACAAATTGAATTGTGTTACCCCATGTTATCAATTCAAAGGTCCTCACTGTTTGTAGGGAAATATCCAAACTGCCTAGAGTAACTTGTGACAGCCTCATGACCTGGCTCCTGTTTGGTATTTTCCTGTGACATACTCTCATGTCCTGCCATCCTCATCTCCCATGCCCCTTTCATTCCATTGCTCAACCTCTTCTCTCTTACTTAAATGCTCTTCCCTTTATCTCCAAAATCTGCCAAATTTATAAAATCCAGTTCAAGTTGACTCCATATGACTTATTATGACCCCTTTTACCATATTAAATTCAATGTCTAATTCCTTTGTAACACCACTGTTCTGTGAACAGACTTGATGATAGATCACCTATAATATTTTATTTCATACATGCACATGTGGATAGGAAGGTATTTTTTTTTAATTTTCAGTTTCTTACATATAACAAAATACCCGATAAAAAATAACATTCAATAAATTCTGTTAAACAAATTGTCTTAGTTTGCTAGGGCTGCAATGACAAATAACAAACAGGTTGTGCGAACAAGTATTTCTTTTCTCATGGTTTGGGAGGCTATAGGCCAACATTAACAAAATACCTGAGTTTGCTTTTTCCTAGAGTCTACCATTCTGACAATTCTCTACCACATGGTGATCTCTCTCTTTGTGTGATTCTTTGTTTCTGCTGACTTCTGGCCTCTACTTCATGTCCAATTTCCTTAACATATAAGGACTTTAACCATATTGGATTAAGGCATACCTTCATTTGGTTTGGCCACAATTTAACTAATAATAACATGTACAAAGTCCTAATTTACAAATGGATTCACATTCACAGGAACAAAGATTAAGATTTGAACATGTCTGTTTGTGGGGTACTTGATTCAATCCCAAACACAAATGGATAAATGAGTTATCCTAAATGATAAATAAGGTTCCTCACAGTTCTAAAAAAATCTATGATCTTCATTATTTGTTCTGTAAGAGTTTCTTTAATCTGTATACTAAATTAATTACCTCTTCAGTCTCTTAAAATTTTACTACATCTCCACTGATTTCCTTATGCTCTAGTCCTCTTAGGTCAGTTAAAAAAAGTGAAATTCCATACTGATCTTCTCAATATGTTTTGAAAAAGCCAGCACTATATAATGTATGGGAAAATATTACCTCTCCTTTACTGGAAACCTGGAAACTACATTTCTTCATGCACCACATGACTAAACAAGCTACAGAAATAGAACCCTAAAATAAATCCATCAAAGGTAAAGAGATGCATTGTTATTTTTTAGCAGATGATTTGAGCTGTCTATTAAAATGTCCTCAGACCATGCTAGAGAGCTTTATTATAAAATCTTAAATGTTACAGAATGCTGTTTATCACATTTTAGAAAAAGTTTCCTGGAATAAAGGAGCAACTTTTTAATTTCTCTGATATGGTCACTTTAATTAGCTTTAAATAATTGGACAAATGAAAATTTTAAAGTCAGTATTTCTAGGTATTTGCAAAGAATATTTTATCTAAAAATGCTAACTGTATTGTTGACTTATTTATTCCCTTTTTATTGAGGATCAAAATGAAGTAAAATTCAAACCATATATCGCTAAGATCTTAGTTTTATGTTTAGTCTCCTCTTAACCCATTGGCATTGACCTTTCTAATGCAACTTCCCCATTTTTGTACCCCTTGATGTTTCTTATTTGCATATTTTTTTCTTTGCTTTTCCCTTCTGGCATTATCCCTATCTTTCTTCTTATTTCCATTCTAGTACTTATTGTATTTGAATGACCTCCTTCCTTATATTTTTAGGAGTAGATTTCAAAGAAGTTTATGATTAAATTTCTCTATATCTAATTTTAAGCTATTTTTTGTTTTTAAGCCATTTATAATTAAAGTAATTACTGTTATACTTGAGTTTAAATCTGCCACATTGCTCTTTGTTTTATGTTTATTCTACTTGTTTTATGTTCTTCTTACTTCTTTGATCTCTTTTATTATTCTTTTTCTCCTTTATTAGCATGTTCATTATTAATTCCATGGGCATTATTTTACTATTATCCTAATAATTACAACATATATCAACTAATTTTATCAAATATATATTTTATGACTTCAGTAACATTTCAAATTTACTCAAATTCTCCTGCCTTTTCAATTACTGTTACTGTATACTTCAATTATGTGTGTGTGTATATATATATATATTTTTAATCATACAAGTCATTACTATTACTGGAGATTAAAGGCAATATTCATTTTAATGTCCCCAAATATTTGCTTTTTACCATTGCTTGTTATTCCTTCATGCATTGCCCTGCTTTCATCTTGGATCATTTTCCTTCCACTTGCAAATCACCCCCTTTATCTTTTCACTTAGTGTTTGCCTACGCATAATGAATTGTCTCAGGTTTTATTTGCCTGAAAATGTCTTTGTTTCTGCCTTCATTTTTAAAAGAATGATATTTTTACTTGGCATAGAATGCAGTGACTTTTTTCAGCACTATTTTTTTGGAGCTAGTCTATTTCCAGCTCCCTTTACTAGCTTGGATTTTAGCCCTCTGGGGTTTTCAGCTGAAAACCTGGGGTGTTTACCAGTAACCCTCTTTTCAGAGAGCTCTGAACTAAAAATATTTCACTGAATCTGTGAGACTACCTAAAGCTCTGCCTATTTCTCAGGTTTTTAAACTACCTTTTACTTTGCACATTTTCAGTCTCAATTCTCAAGAATAAAAATTCTGCCAAATGACAGGCTATCTTCTCTGGGCAACCCCTATCAGTGCATCTCAGACTGTTCATTCCTTACTGCCTTGGAGCTCCCCAGTACCTTCAAATAGTTCTTTTCTTTTCTTTTTATAAAAATATTTTTTTCCCAAACTTTACTGGGTAGACTTCACAGAACAGTTATTTAAAATAAATTATTTCACTATTGTCAGCAGTCTAGTGACAGCAAATATCTCAAACATCTTATTATGTCCACCTTTAATTTACAATACTCAAAGGTTTTTAATGTTTTCTTTAACAGAAGGTAATATAAAATACCTTCAAGTCTTCGCTGACTCTATCACCCAATCTCCATGCACAATTTCAAAAAAAATTATTCACTTTTAAATAGTAACATTCAAATTTGCTTATTTAATTTTCACAAGCATTGGAATAGAGTTCAGGTCATCCAGAAAATTACTTTATGCATGTCATTGAAAGCTCTTTCTGTTTGCTTCATCACGTATTGCAAATATAGCATTTAAAATAATGCTAGGAACAATTATCATTATGATATTGATTAATAGCATTATTTAATTCCTCATTAGCTTTCTTTACCACTTTTTTCCTTTCACCATTGAGTCAGTGTAATTCTTACCATTTATGTCCCTACAAATTTAGAAAACATGGTAAATACGTACAGTAATGATTTAATAAGATGCCCCATTTCTCATTGAACTTAGCATTATTTTCCTGAATCTTGAAAGAGGAAACCATCAATCCATGCATATTTTCAGACTGATTATTCTGTGGTAATTAGATATTGTGCAGTGGGCAGGAGTTTAAAAGATCTTCATCTCTTGTATTATTTGAGAGGATAATGAGTTGTTTCATTTAGCAAAGAATTATTGAGATTACCAATCACTGTGCTACATGCTCGGTCTACAATGGGGAGACATTCATAGCACAAGTTCCTCTTGGATCATGAGATCCAGGATGGAGGTGAAATAATATCTATTTCAATTTTTGTTTTCTTAATAAATAAAATAAAAATGAAATGTGATTTAATAGGATCATATCTTTACTTTCCATTGAGTAAATTTATTTAATGAAAAGACCTTCCTAAATGGAACTTAGAGTTCATGTAAACCAATCTTTTAATTTTAACAAATAACTAAACATGAGGTGAGACTAGACATGTCACAAAAGCTATGAAAGTATTAGCCAAATTCCCACTTTAGCCTTTTGTTTTTAGTAAATTGAGGCCCTCATCTCAAGTTTCATGATCTTTCATGTTCCACTACAATATGCTATACGAACCTAAAAAAATATAACAGAAACAAGAAATCAGATAAGTTCTACCTCTGCAAATGTGTTTTATATATACTAGTACATAAAGACAAAGATGTATGCATAAGAATACTATATAACATTGTAATACCAACCTATCTGAAAACAATGTAGACATCTATCTGCATTAGCTATTAGAACAAAAATTAAATAAATTATTATAGGATCCATAAAATGGAATATTCTTCAACCATCAAAATGGATGAGGCAGAACTAAATGTGTCATTAAGGAAGGAATTGTAGGATATAATTGAGTGCACTAAAAACAAATTAAAGAACAATGTTTGAAATATCTTATTTATGGCAAAAACAAATGAATTAATAAATAAATTTGCCCACATACACATATACACACACACATAGGTATATTCTTGGACAATTTATACAACTTTATATAATAATCTGTGATTATTTCATTATATATGTGTTTCATTGTTCACATTTCCACATGGATTTTAAAAATTAGCAGGTTTCAGAGAATGGATGTGGTAGAATATGATTTATCATTTGTTTCGACTGAATCTATATAATGCACTGAAATATGCAGAATTCCTTAATGCTAAAACATGGAAAAATAGAAGAAGAAAGCCAATGACACTGAATTAGTATTCTTCACAGGACAGTTTAAGATATTTCGTATCAGAGAGGATGCAAAGAAATAGCAAATTTTCAGATGCTAACCCATAGAGTTTAGTGTTATCCTTTTACTGATACTTAATTCTAAGTTAAATAAGCATGCTCATGGAAAGATGTGTTGAGACAATAGTTTATGTGTATGACTTGTTTCCTTATGTTAGAGAAAGTGAGTATTCTTTGATTAGGAATAAATCACCAGAAATAAGAACTTAGTTGTAAATTAAAATATTTTATTTTTCTTTTTAATTCAGGGTAAAACTGCAACTTATTTCCACTGTCCCATGATCAACAGTGCACATTTCCGTATTGTTATACTTGGAAAATGGTAAACCATAAATTAAGGACATTGACTACAAGAGCAAAAGTGACAATAAGAACTTGATACCATGACTTTGATATCAATGACTTTATAGTTTAAAAGAGAGTGCTATTGTTCCAAGTAGTACTTAATTCCGTACTGCCACAGATAGCCATGAAACCAAAAATTTCATATGTGAAAAGTTTGACCATAAAATCTTACCAAAGAAGAACTGATAATAGTATCTTTCTTTTCTTTGAGGATAAATACCTTATAAACATGTATCATAACCAAATTTATGGTTCTGGTAATTTTTTAAAGAAAAGAGAACATCTTTGGCATTGATTCCAATATTCATAATTTATCTTTGAATTTATTTTAAGAAAATATTTCCAGTCTTCTCTGCGCAGATTTCAGCTTGTTTCTGCACTTCTGATGTCAGACATACTGTTAAAAACATATTCCATTATGTTAACACGTATTGATTTCAAGGTAAGCATGAAAAATCTACAAATTAAAGTATGCTGTGTACTGTGATTATGCACTAATACATAGATATATTACACAGGTGGAGGGTACTTAAGAAAATATACCAAGTATAGACAAGCGAATTGTACAAGTCAGCCAAAGGGGTGCTGATGAAAATACCAGAAATCGGTTGATTTTTATAAAAGGTATTTATTTGGGGTAGAAACTTACAGTCAAAAGGCCATGAAGAGTAAATTTCTTCCCTCACCAAAGTCTGTTGTCACATGTTAGAGCAAGAGGGCTGCTGGTTTTTGTGAGGTTTGGCCTCCATTTCAGGCTCCATGGTCTCAGCTTCTTCTGGTCTCAGTGGTAAGCTATTATCTAAGGCTGTTCTCTCTCCCTGGGACTCCTTTCTTCCCGGGCCCAGAGATTCTATCCTTTTCACAAGGTCAGCTGTAGAATCAGGCTCTCTCTCTTCCTGGGGCCTCTGCTGTGTCTATAGGGCCATCTCTATTCCTCTGTGTCCTTCTCCTGTGTTATTTATTTCCCTGGGCTCCAGAATCAAAACCCCAACTCTCTTCTCTGCTGAGCTGTTTTCTCCCCATTGGTACAGAGACTCAACATCATACTGACGTGGCCGAATCAAAACCCTAATCATAATTAAAACAAGTAAAAGTGAAACCTCTGAATTTAATATAATCTTATATGCCCAGAGGAATGGACCAGTTCACAAACACACTCCAATATCTATTTTTGGATTTCACAAACAATACCAAACTGCTACAACAAAGGATCATGATTTGTAATATTTGGCCAATCCCCTATTGTCTAAATATTTGGGCTTCCAATCATTATTCACTCATTCAAACATTCATTTCTTCATTCGACAATTAGTGGGTGGGGTCCTGCCAGTGGTCAGGCTCTGTGTTACGAGTGGGTGTTTACAAATCTTGTTTAATGGTACAAATTTTGTAGGACATTTTCTACATACATATGGATCCTAATAAAGAAAAAAATCAACTAGATAATAATAAATAATTGTTATAGCAGGTTGCCATTTAAGATTTTCTTTATTTTTGAGGGTTTTTTTTTTCTTTCAGTTGTGTTAGACAATGTTTTTAACATGGAATATCTTTATATAGTCAACAAATAACTAAAGACAGAATTCTAAATAGTATTCTTGTGATATATAACACTTTGTTCAAGTTTACAGTGTTTTTGTAGAAAATCACAAGGACAATGCAATTCAATGCATGGCATTATTGGCATGTTTGGATATAAACTGTTTTCCCCTCTTCTCACCCTACAGGGAGTAACTTGGCTCAGAAATTAGGAAGTTCACAACAGAGACAATGATTTGCAAGTATTTTACATGCATTCCATTTGAAATATCCAGCCAGCACCAGGCAAAGGAACAAACAACTTTTCAAAACCGAAACAATTTCACTAACTCTCTTGGTTTTGAACGTCCCACTGTTTAGTTTCATATGATATTTATTGTTTTACTGCCAGAAAGATGATGGCTTCAAGTACTGAAGTAAAACAGAAAAATTTCATAATACCCCAACTTTTACCTAGGATTATTAGTCATAAATTTGATGTTAGGTATGATGTAGGTATAAAGAGACAGTAAATAAAGCATTAACATATATAAAATAGGGTGTCACATGTTAAATGATAAGAGGGAAATATAACAAAAGAAAGTGGGTGAGAACAATTATTGTAGTATTGTAACTCTTAATTTATAAATTTATCTACATATCACCAAAATGAATAATATATCATTATCTAAATCAGAGCTTTCATAACATCTAAAATTAGAAGCAAGCACTAAATGCCTCCAGGCTTTTCTATAAATTAGAAATGCCTGAGCTTCCAAAGAACCAAATGATATCATTTATTCTTTATATTTATAGTATAGATAAACTCGAACTGGCTCTATACATATTTATAAAGTTAGCCTACCAAGTTTCATATATATATTTAACAAATATTAAATACTTGGCACTGTGTTAAAGTAGAATGCAGGGTAAAAAGTTTTTAAGGCCTAACTTCTGATCTGCAGGAATTTAAAGTCAGTTCCATAATTAAATTAAATAAAAAGTGTATTGGGTATATTATTTAAAACAGGGCATGTGGAATCCTCAATATCAAAATGATCTTCATGGTCCATGCATCTTATATTATGCTGAATAAAAGTAGAGGACTAGAGAATTTTGTTTATAAAATAGATGAAAATCATTCCCCATCTTCTCTCTACTTACTATTTTTGTTAACTTCTTTGTCTAATTAGGTGACAGAGTTACTCCAACTATCATTCTACATAATTGTGTTCCTGTCTCAATTACTGAGGAATTTGCTCCACTCAAAGCTAAACCTTTTCTCCTAAATTCTTGGTGGATATTCTTTACCCTAAGTGATTTTTCCATACCTCTTTTTCTTCAAGGCACATATTTTTCCCCCTGAGTGAGGCTTATAGAATCAGAGTCACAAGGATCCAAATATACTAGAAAATGCATGTATCCTCGAGTTTAGTTAAGACAGGAGCATAGCACTTTAAAAAAATAATAACACTGACAAAGTCTCAGTGGAAGTTTATTTAGCTCAAGTATCAGAAATCAGAGGTCACATCACACTCCCTCCTCTGAAAGACATAACTTTATTGAAGTTGTCATCATAGTTTTGCTCTTTTGGATAATTAGTTCATGACCCAGTCCATGCACTCCTCTGACTGACACCTTTCCTGGAGGATGCTGCATTTTTCAGAATTAATAGCATGCAGCTTTTCTTTCTCCCTATTTCAAATTCTCTGTTTTGAAATTCTCATGGAATTTGAGGGGAACTTTGAATATGCTTTCAGTCTGGCTGAAACCTTTTTCTGAAAAGTGCTATCAGGAAAAAATTCAGTAATGTGTCCTTGAGCACATGCTTCTCTGGCTGTTACCTTCTTTCCAAATTAAGCCTCTCACAGGCCTTGGCTGAGCCCCTTATCTTTGGAAAAGTATAAGAGGAGCATCTTTCCAGACTTTGACTAAGGTGACTAAAAGGAGTATGAAATGTTGCCTTGTCAGACATAGGAGTCAGATTTCTGGGTTGGACTCTTGAGTTTACCACTAGTTAACAGTATGAATATGAGCTAAGTATGAGCAAACAGATGTTTGCTCCTTTCTTACCCTCTGTAAATGAGGATATTAATGGTGTTTACCTCATAAGAATGTTATGAGGGTTAAATGAGGCTAGTCTCTTCCCAATAACAATATTATTATTATTTCAGCAGTCTCAATAAATATTTCTAGTAAAATAGGCAACTCAGTTTCCAAAATAAGGGAAGTCAGAAGAACTGCAAAGAATCAAATCCAATTTTATATACAAACTGAAAAATGTATGAATGTATTTTCAGAAATCTCCCAAAGAAAGATCAAGATGGTGGGGTGAGAAATTTTGAACAATCAGCAAGAACTGTCAGAAATGTCTTTCTCAGAGACCCATAAAACAAAGTATTGCAGTTACAGGGTATGTGCTGAATCAAGAAAATGGCAACTTAAAAGTGGTAGAATCTGGTGGCACTCTGGCTGCTTGCTCCTCTGTCCTCCCACCAGCTTGCTGCAGAGTTGGCCTGGGCTCTAAGTGTGGGTCCCCATTCCTGGTTCTGGAGGGAGCAGAATAACCCTCATGCACATACTGGGAGCATGTCTGTCTGGCTCAGTCTGTCTGTTGGTGGCCTGAGGGACTGAACTAGAATACTTGCCATCAACTCACTAATTCAGAACTTGATTTTTGTATAGTAGGCATCTGACAGGGCTCTTCTACAGAATGCTATGGGAGAGCAGTCAAGTTAGAGCTGCCTGGGGCAAGGGATTTTTGGCTGTTGGACATAAAGTACAGTGATCTAGAAAATGCACTTACCTAGGAAAGATGGGACATTCATATCTGTGTAATCAAGGGAATTCTTAGGGCCACGTGCTTATGCTCATGACAAGACAATCCTCAGAAAGGGTCAGGGAGGCTTCTGGCAATCAAGGAAAGCTCTATCAAAACACTAGCTGGATTCAAGTTTAAGGAGCAGATACCTTGGAGTCTAAAATTCAGTGATAGCATGCTAAAATAACAAAATGTCAAGTTACAATAAAAGGTTACAAAATACCCAAAGAAACAAGAAACAGTGGCTTGAACAAAGGAGTAACATAAAAAATTAGAAACCCTCATGAGGTGGACTAGTCCTGGGGTATAACAGACGAAGCCCAAGAAATAAAAATATGGTCCTAAATAGGTTCAAAAAGTGATAAGAAAACATGGACAAATAGCTAAAGGAAATCAGGAAAATGACTGATGAAAACAAAATATCAATAGAGAGATGAAAATTATGAAAAGGAAACAAAGCTGAAAATGACAGTAAGAGAAATTAAAAATTCTCTAAAGGGAATCAACAGAAGACTGGAGTTGGAAGAAAAAGGAATCAGTGAACCTGAAAAAAGGACATTGGAAATGATCCATTCTGAGAAACAGAAAGAGGAAAGAATGAAGAAAAGTGAACAAATCCTGGCCAGCCTATGGAGCACCATCAAGTATACCAATAAAGACATTTTGGAAGTTCCAGATGGAAAAGATAGAAAGGAGCTAAGAGAGAATATTCAGAAAAATAATGCTTAAACTTCCCAAATTCAATGAAAAACTTGAATATATACATTCAGTAGGCTTGACAAACTCCAAAAATCCCCAAATAGACCCACTCTATGCTAGATTATAATCAAACTATGCAACACCAAAAACAAAGAAAGAGTTCTGAAAGGTATAAGAGGTAAGCAACAAGTCAGACATGAGGGAGCCTCCAAAAGATTAAGTGCCAATTATCCATAGGAAACAATTGGAGCAAGAAGGAAATGAGGACATCTAATTAAAATGCTAACAGCAAAACCAAGAATTCCATATTTAGCAAAACCATCTTTCAAAAATGAAGGAGAAAGTAAGACATTCCCAGATAGATAAAACTTGAGAGAATTCTTCACCACTTGACCAACCCTACAAGAAATGTGAAATGGAGATAATGGTTGCATTAAGAAATATAAAGGTAATGATATGAGTAAATATAAATACTAGTACTATTGTGTCTTTGATATTCAACTCCACTTTTTGCTTCCCACATGTTCTTAAGAAAAATTCATAAAATATAAGGCTAAATTTGGTGGTGTTGGACATGAAACATATAAACTTACAATTGTGACAAGAACCACATAAAGGTGGGGGGATGGAAGGCTATAAGAACATTTTGTTTACTATTCAAGTTAAGTTGCTATCAAAGTAAATGAGATTGGTATAGATTTAGGATTTAAATATAAGCCTCATGGAATCTAAAAGACAATATCAGAAAATAAGCAAGCTCACAGAAAGTAGAGTACAGATTACCAGAGGTGGAATACTGGGGAATGGGGAGTTAATGCATAAAGGATATAGGGTTTCTGTTTGGGGAGATGGAAAGTGGTGAGGGCACTGCAACATTGAGAAAGTGATTAATACCACTGACTGGTATGCTTAGGAGTTGTTGAGATGGGCTATAATGCCAATTAAGTGGAATACATGATCCTGGATGAGATCTAATAAAGGAGAAGAAAAGGGTCAAAAGGACATTATTGAGATGCATGAAAAACTTTTAATATAGGCTGTAAGCTTTATATGAATGTTAAATTTCTTGAACTATGTGGATATCCTTGGTCTTAGGGAATGTACATGGAAACATTAAGTGTTCACTAAGCATGATGTAGACAACTAACATTCAAGTGTTAAGATAATAGATAATTAATAGATATTAATGAAAGGAAGGAAGGAAGGAAGGAAGGAAGAAAGGAAGAGGAAGGAAAAGGAGAGAGAGGGAGGGAGGCAAGTGGGGAAGAAAGGAGGGAGGAAGGAAGGAAAAAAGAAAGAAAGAAAATAATATGGCAAATGTGGCAAAATGTTAATACTGGTGGATCTGGGTATCTAGGAGAATAAGAGTATATGTTAGAGGTCTCTGTATAGGGTTTGTATTATTTTTGTAAGTGTCTGTAAGTATAAAAGTATTTTGAAAAAACAAACTGAAAGAGTTAAAAAGAAGAAGAAAAAAAATCACCCAAAGTACAGAAATTATAAAACCTTTTATATGAATTAATCACCATTCAGGGGTGCTTTGCCTCAAGTCATTGGGGAAAAAAGATAACCAAAATATGTCTAGCTTTTCATTCTTTTGAGATATTATATGTTTTGTATATACTCTAAGAAGTAAATAGGGTTGTCCTTATATTAGAAGGGGTTAGGATCAGGAAGTAAATATACCAAGAAAATGTGGAACACTTCCCTGAAGGCTGAGTGAGGAAAAACATTTCATTTATGCGATATGAATAACTATATCCATTTTACCATAACTCAGTGCATATTGGTACATAATCAATGGCTAGTGCTTTCAAAGTCTTGCTTATTTAATTTAAAGAACTGTAATTTATGGAATAAAAATGTTTTCCCAACTTTTTTTTTTTAGTGATGTGATACATATTGACAGAATAAAACAGAGTGAAGATGAATGCCTGAGGATGTGGGAAGTTGAGAGCAACTCCAAACTCCAAGGAAGTCAATGAAAAAATGGAAGATAGTAAGTGTGTCATATTCAATTTTTGTTTCTACTGCCAAACACAGTACTTGATACATAGCAGAAATGCAATAAATATTTTTGAATGAATTATCAATTACAGATGACAAACTTGCCTCATAATCATTCTCAATACATTTGAATTACTACATAAGAATGTAATTTATTATGATAATCATATATTCAAATTTTACACTACAGATAAAACTTTAATCATATTATTATACAGGGGTTATCACTTTTAATAAATTTTTGATTATTATTATTATTTTAACACCCCTGCCCCAGATGGCTCCCTAACTCTGCTCATCTTCCTCAAGAGGCACCTGGAACCAAACACAGGACCTCCCATGTGGGAGATAGGCATTCAATTGCTGAGACACATCCGCTCCCCCGAACGATCATTTTTAAAACTATTAAACCGAAGTATTTATATTCCTGATAACATAATTTTTCCTACTTCTGTTGACATTCTCCTCCAGTTAAAGCCTTAGGAAGTTAAATGTAAAGTTCGGGATTTTAAAATAAGGTTTTTAAAGTACACAGATAAACATGCTCTCAAAACAGCAATTTGATCTGAAAAGAATAATTTTTGAGAATGTAAGTGTTACTGTGCAAGGGCTTTTTGCCTGATGTGCACAAAAGTCAATGAGTGACACTAGGATTTTGAGAAAAGAAAGGGTTTATTGTGAGGTTGTCTCACTGAGCATAATCTGTCTCACTGAGCTGGGAGAGGAGCAGGCTTTTATTGGAGTGGAGTTGGTACGGCGTTGGGAGGTGGGATAACATGATGTGGGGGTAGTGAGATGATAGTAGGCCTGAAGGCAGGGTTAGGTGGAGCATGCACAATGGAAGAACTTGTCAGCACATGCATCACATGATCAGAAATGGCTACCTTAGCATGAGGAGTGGAGATCTCAGCATTATAATTAAAGATAAGTCACTTTGGGTCAGACTTTTGTTGCTTTGTACATGTGTGGGTAGGAGTAGTCAAAACCTTCTGATTTTGTCCATTTTGAACTGGCTGATAAGGCAGAAGTAAAATATAGGGACTGGGCAGGATAGGACATTACTGAGGACTGGGGTGACTACTAAGGGTACTACCAGCAGGTGGCCAGGATAATCAAGGGAAGTGGTCTCAGTTGCAAGACTAGGGGCCTGTAATCGGTTTCATAAAGAATAAATCTTGAGAGCAGCAAGACTGGGGCAGGAGAAGCAGGAGGATAAGAGTCAGTACAGATGCCTGCCTACCTCCTCTACGTAGCCACCACATCTTTTTGCTTAGTCCCAATGCCAATGCCTTGCTAAACATATATATACAAATATATACAAATATATATATGTAATTTGTTCATAATTTTAAATTTTTCTTTGGCAATATTTTTTCTACCTCCTTATTCTTTTCTTTTCCTCTTTCTCCTTTTGATTTTTCCTTCCTCTTCCTACTTTTCTATTTTCAAAAGAAAAGCAGCATCTTTGAATAGATCCATTTCTGGTTCCATTTTGCAATGTCACTCATCTTTGGAATTGATGATATTTTTCTGGGCCAACTATATGAGAGAAGTCAGTAGAAGGAATGGCCCAATCCATGCTACCAATCTAGCTGTATTTCACCTCATGATTTAGTTACAGTGAGTGAGTCTTTTAACTCTTTGTCTCCCCAGCAAACTGAAAAGTGTGGTGTCGGCAAGAAATCAGTATCTCCTCTCTAGGCCAGTACTCAGTCTGCTTTCTCCAAAACTGACTTATCTGGGTGACTCCTGATTCAGCTCCATCTTACATTACTTGCTAAATGGTGCCCAGGTAAGTCTTTGCTACAGCCTTACCCTGGTTTCCACTGTTAAAAAAAAAGAATGGTCAGTTTGCTCCACAGGATGTACTGTACATGCTGGGGAATTCTGAGCTCCTAACTTTATGAGACTGACAATCCTCTGACTTCTTTATCTGACTCCATTACATACATAAGTCCTTCCTCATTTATTAGATTTAGTCTTATGGATATTTTAAGGATAAAAACAAATTAAAAAATATATAATAATTTTCCCTTTTGCAAAAAACCAAAATGGATCACCACCATTCCCTTCCTGTTTCTTAGAACATTCTTTAAAATACTTGGAACTTAAATCTTTTCTCTGCCCCCTTTGAGATGTAGGTAAATCTTTTGAAAAGCTAAATAAGCCTTTTTCTAGGCTTTACAACTCAGGAGTTTCTTTCTCCAGGACCTTGGGGTCATCTCTTTGAAATGAAAACATCAAGGAGATATCTCCTCATTTCCATGGGAATTAAACTTAAATGTCTGGTTTCAAGTTGTAACTATATAGAGATGAGAAGTTTTACTATTCCTTTGGATAGAGTCAATTAGCAGACCCGAAGACTACCCCAATTACCAGGTGAATTTAAGATGAACTCTGGGTAACAAATGGTGCTGTAAAGTCCTCTTACATGAGGACTAGTTTTCTTTTACCTTGAGAACTTGTATGTAATTGGTTGTTTCTGCTTGGCTGTATAAAAGGGTGAGATGTCTTTCTTTGCAATCTCTTTAGCAGATTGCAAATGATGAACTATATTCTGGTTTAATGGTTATTCAATATTAATTTTTTTTCTTTCTCTTCTACCTTTATGGGTTTATGGAGAGTTTTCCTGGGTTGGGAGATTTTTTAAAAAATTTTATTTTGCCAACAATGTAGCAGACTTCCATTGAAGCTGGCATTTAGTTTCAGCCAATCTTTACTGATTTCATGTGACATTCAGGGTAAATCATTAACTTTCCTCTATAATTTCCATTTTAGTATTGGAGGAGTGATGTTACTGGATTTTGTTTAGGTTCTTGACTATGCTGAAGAAATGAACGGGCAAGTTAGGCCAGTAATTTATTCAGGCAGGGAGGGAGAGAAATGAAAGAAAATAAGAGATCATGGGTCCAAGGTAGAGAGGAAGGGGCTGAAAAGTGATAAAATGGGCTGATTTACAGACTACAGTTCCCCATTATAGATTATGAATGCCCAGGTTTTACTTGCATGGTGACCATGGCAGTGGAAAAAAAGAGGAGAGCAGGGCACTGGAGACAGGAACAGGGGTCCAAAGGTGAGAGAGCATTCAGGCCTTGCGCCTGCTTTTTGAATTGGTAATTATTCCACTCCTCTGCTAATGGAAGGGGAGGAGTTCCAGCTATTTGCTGCTTTGATTGATTACCCCACCCATCGATTCCCCATGAGGGCCCAATGTTAAAGTCCTTGGGGAATATCCAGGGCTTCTCCTGGCTTCTGGAGGAAGTCTTGTACTGCATGGCAGAATCTTGAGGAGAGTCTTCCAGCAGCCATCTTGGGGATTATTGATGTCCACGTGGACTCTCTGCAGGTTCCAGATCCATCTATTGATTCCCTATCTTATGAGCTGGCTTCAATGAAACTAATTTAAATTCAAACATGGTCAAATTTCTTAAGTAGAAAAAGAAAGTGTTGAGTATTTTTTTTGTCTTCTGAAAATAGAAATGGAGATGATAAACATAGTATCTCTTTTTATTAATACCTGCTGTGTTTTTATATATCAGTTATATTCTATAAAATTTGAGATCTTAGTATATAATGGTTAATAAACATGCGTTCAATAAAAGGTGGGATGGCTGAAAATGATTGAACTGCTGCCCAGTTCCTCTTATTTAAGGCATAATTTCTAACTACTCTTCATAGATCTTAATTGATCATAGCAATTTCACTTATAGGGCTTGATTTCTGCAGATTATTGAGTTCTCCTTGGCTTTTAATAATCATAATCATTGAATGAATGACCTAATTGATGTGCCAGTCCCTAAGGAAACTCCCTCTCAGAAATCCTGGATTTTGGCTATTTTAGTACTTAATGTTTTCTTTCCCTAAAGAGTATTTTTCTGCTCTCTTTGTTTATTATTATACTATTTTACTTTAGTTTATCTCTTGTATTCCTTATTTTAATTCCTTCTCTACATATGCTTTTAAAAAATACTTACATATTTCATCTGTCCTGATCCTCTTTAAAGGAGACTGGTGTTCGGGTATCACTTTACGCAAAAACATGTGAACTTCTATGTGGTATATGAGACGTTTCTATGGGTCTTTACAGGGGAAATGGAATTGCACTCCACTCAAGGGCATAGCTCTCTGTTGTTTGTCATAATCATAGTAAAAGAAATATGAGAAAATAGGTTTGAAAGTTAGTGTGTCTCCCAAAAGGAGAAGATCAACACACCTGCTATGATGAGACCAACTAGCAGCAATGCTATGATGTTGATAATATCTCACACAGGAAAGAAGAAAGTGAGGTAAATATAAAGACTTCTAGAAACCTAGTCAGTTCCCTTTCTGTCTGAGAAAATGATTGGTGACACATTACAGTTTCTCTTTCTTTTGTGCCCACAAGTATCATGATTAGATAGTCTTTACATGAAATGACAGAGAATAGTATAATTATGTATTTCCTCTCCACTCCTGTCCCTCAATATTTCACTCTCTAATTACCTCTTAACATTTAACTAATTAGATAATTAGGCTATTCATTTAACATTAATTGGATACCTATTCTGTACTAGGCATAATATAGATTTAAAAAGTACATGTTCCTCAGGAGTCCATGACTTCTTGGGAAGAAATACTTTTAAATAAATAATTATAGACTCAATGTTTAAGCACTCAGATGCAAATAACTATATAATTATAAAAGAACTAGAGCAGTAAACTCACCATAATAGTTAGTGTTTTGCTTAAGAATTTGAAGACTAACTGGAAAGGGACAATAAGGAAAGTTATGGCAAGAACAAATGGAGGTGTGGTGCTTTTCCTTCTGCACCATCAGAAGAAGAACCTAACTGCTGCAAAGTGGCCACAGCATTTCTAAGTCCCTGAAACAGTCAACAACAGACTGTCCAGCAACAAAAAGCTAGGTTTATGGTGTGTGAATAAGAACATGTTAACAGTTGTGAAATAGTCATTATTTTGTGAACCCTAGAATGAAAAGCCTTTTCTTCTTTTCTTTTTTTTTTCTTGAATCCCCTCTCCCATCTTTTTCCTCTCATTCATATTACTAATCTTCCAAAATTACCACAAAGACCATCCCACTCTGTTGCATTTTTGTGCTACAAGGGAAGTGAGTGAATGGACCTATGGATGCTGATATAATAAAACTGAAACAGCAACTCCTTAACCATAGTTTCTGGGGTGCAGAGAAAGTCAATTTTGAGATCTGGACCTATCTCTCTCTCTCTCACACACACACACACACCCATACACACACATACACACATACACACACACTAGCAGCAGTGAAACCATGGGCAGGCCAAACCCAGTTTGTGGGGATTTCCTTTCTTCTCATAACCTTTTCTTCTGAGCTTGTTTTACAGGCAGCCACACTTAACCACACTCAGATTATATAACAGGTCATATTATCTGAGTGTGTGCAGATACATAGACTTTTGTCCTTCAGACGACCTTTGATACACTAGGAACAAAGATTACCTCCCTCAGTACCCAAATTATGAGGGCAGAGAAATAATCAGAAGCAAGTAAAATGCCAGGGATCCTTTAGTAAGGAAGATCTGGCCTAACGTCCATTTGAGCAGATGTGGACAACTCTATAATTAACCAGTCAGACGGTGCCCAGTCAATCTTCCCCTCTTCTGTCCCCACCTCCCACCTCCCATCCCATAAAACTTTCCTTACTTCTCAGATCTGGGAGACAGATTTGAGGTTTGGCTCCTTTCTCCTTGCTTTCTTTTCTCAAAATCCCGATATCATAGTATTGGCCTTTGTGCAAGTTGGACAGCAAACTCTTGTTTAGTAACAGCAGCAGAAGCAAAAGAGACACAGGAAATATCGCTAAAGAAATTAAAACCCAAATTGGACATGGAGGTATATTTACCATAAAGCTTGATATTCTTAATATCTGGAATACTTTACAAGATAAAAAAATAATTTACAGGTACCATTTATCCTTATGCTCAAAATTTTTTTTGTGGTTATACAGTTTATTTCTTCAAGGAAATTTGATTTTTTTAGGTATATATGCCTTTGAAAGAAAGAAAAAATAATACGTTTTACTGAATAGTCAAAATCCACAATTTTGGTTAAAGCATTTTGCCCTACATCATAAAAAAGAGACCAAAAAGAAAGCTTCTGACTAGCTTTGTTTGCTCTCTAAAAGCACATCAAATTCTTGTGTTGCCAAAGCTCGTCAATACCCTTGCTATAGAGCTTGTGCTGAGTTCGTTACTTTTATAGCATCTGCCAGCAACTTGCCATGCCAAAACAGGAAGAAAAATTTCCAATTTAGATTTTCTTCTATAACTTGGGGAAAAGTGTGCAAAAATCACAAGAATCACAGTGAGCAAGAAGTATTTAAGATTTTTGTAAAGTATTCCTGGAATATTCCTGAAATATTCTTCTCTGACACTTTCAGTAACATTTCCCAGTGTGGGTCAATTGTTCATAATTTTGGGGGAGTGGAAGCTTCAAAAAGAAAACTAAAATAGCTCCTAGTCAGGAAGGTAAAAGTATCTGCTTTAGCAACTGTTGTTTTGGGCTTTGTTTCTGACCTCAGTTTCACATCTTCTCTTCATTTACATAGCTGAAGTGAACACAGACTAATATGCTGTCAAAGAGCATTTCTGTTACCTTGCATGTCAACTGTGGAAAGAAAGTAAAGACAGCTTTCATCTAAAAATTAAGAGTCTTGGCCCCGAGCAGAAAGGTGCATTCTCAGTTTGCTTGCCATTTGCTTCCTGTGACTTGTGTGGCACTTGTTGAACCAGCAGTAGTTTTTACATTATCCCCAGAAAGATTCTATAAATGCCCAATGATCATTGAATACAGTGTGATTTACAGCATTTGGAAAGAGCTGTTGGATGCAAGTCTTAGGTACACATCATATCAATGCAAAACAGCTATTTTATTCAATATGAAAGATAGTACAATAACAGAACGTATTTTATAGGGTCTATCTGGTTTACTGTAGGCAGGAAAATTCTGATGTGGAGTTTATCTTCCTCTATAACGATGAACCATCTCTTTCTCTAAACTAGGTGGCAAAGCATCCTTTAGAAAGAAAAATTTCTGCTTCCTCCTGAGCACAAAAAGATAGTAGGGAATAAAAGTGATTGTGCTAAAAGGTAGGCTAGCATAGAATGTTAGATATGGAAGGATTCTAAAAGTCCAATTCATCCAATTCCTCATTATGAAGATAAGCAAACAGGGCCATGAGATATATAAGTGTTCTGCCCAAGGCTACTGAGGTATTTGGGACAGGCTCCCATTGTGTCACTTTCAATACCAAGAATCTTACATACATAGGATTTTAAGCTTCTGGTACAGACATTTACATTGCCCCAAACAAACATCATAGTCATTAGAGCTATACTGAAAAAGTTATAAATAATATATCCTGCATTGCTATTCCTCTTAGAAATATAACCTCACCTTTGATTCAATGTACAGCTTGTACTGTAGAAAAATGTTAGAGGAATCCATTAGAGAATTAGGCCATTTCCATTGGAGTTTATGCTTTAGTGATATCCATTAAAGGTAGACTGTGGTACTAAGATGAAAGATTTCTTTCTAAGCATGAAAAAAAAACCCTTTATTCTATGCAGTGTATTCTATTTACATGGAATAGATTGATTAATTGTAAACAATAACATGCATCTAAAACATGTTGTTTGGTTTCTAAATCTTATAACTAGAATGGGTGCACAAACATATACAAATATATATATCACTAGATATTAAAACGTTGGAAAATATTGCTGTATTTTAATCATAAAAACTTAGTTTATTTGAAATATGCTTTAAAGAACAAAAACACATTCTAGATTCATCACAGATATTTGAATATAAAAGATGGAGCGGGGAAGCGGACGTAGCCCAATGGATAGGGCATCCGCCTACCACATGGGAGGTCTGCGGATCAAACCCTGGGCCTCCTTGACCCCTGTGGAGCTGGCCCATGCTCAGTGCTGATGCATGCAAGGAGTGCCGTGCCACGCAGGGGTGTCCCCCGCATAGGGGAGCCCCAGGAGCAAGGAGTGCGCCCCATAAGGAGAGCTGCCCAGCACGAAAGAAAATGCAGCCTGCCCAAAAATGGTGCCACACACATGGAGAGCTGACACAGCAAGATGATGCAACAAAAAGAAACACAGATTTTCGGTACTGCTGATAAGGATAGAACCAGTCACAGAAGAACACACAGCGAATGGACACAGAACAGACAACTGGGGTGGGGGTGGGGGAATGGGAGAGGAAAAATAAACAAACAAACAAAAAAGATGGAAGTGGACACAGATTATCACTAGCTAGTTAACTGAGCACCTGACTATAATTTATTAATTGTTGCATGAGAATCCAAGGAACCAGCTGACCTTATTTTTGTTTTTTTTCCTTTATCCAAAAAAGTGGCTCTTTCTCTACTCTCTGTAGATGACTACAACTATAGATTATGAGGCACTCCATGCTTGAAGTAAAAGAGAATATACAATATTGATTTCCAAAATTAAACAAATTAATAGGCTGCCATCTTTTGGGGGAAAAAAGTTATGCATTTATTTCATTTCCTTATAGTCCAGTGCCTACACATTCTAGGATTTGAAAATGTCAGTATTACAATACCCCTTTTAAAGAATAGTCTTAGAGTCTCCATATTTCCAGAAATCTGGTTCTTTACTGTGAACAAACTGTAAACCAGTGCCTCCCAGTCTGGGCTCTTGCAACTTTAGCCCATTAAGTGGCTACTAATGAAGGACAAAAAAGCAACAGCTATTCTCTCAAAGAGGCTACAGGACAGAGTACACTTAGCAGTGGTAAGCCAGCTAGGGCTAATAAAAGAGTAAAAATTATATAAGTAGGACTTATTTCCACTAGTCCTACTAACTGGTAACGGAAGTTATATTTAGGTAATGGCACAAGCTCTGCTAGGCAGGTTCATGTGTTTTACATTTACATAAATAGAAAAAAATACTTTTTCTTTAAAAAAATACAAATATATGGGCATTATCTTTCAATGAGGAGGAATATTAAAGCAAACTTGTTGATAAATCATTTAGGAATTGCTACTCTAAACATTTCTATTTCCCAGCATTTGACCCTAGAGAGCATTTGCCCTATTTTGACTGCCTTATTTCCCTCAACATGATGTCTTAAACCTCTATTACAATACTGTCAAGTTGGAAAATGAGTAAATGCATGACTCAAGATCCATTTCATTCTTGCTGTGAAGGCTGATCCTTAGCCAACATAAGAGGTCACCTCAGTTATAACTATTGCATGCATTTGTGTGTAAAATCACTAAGGAAAACCTACTGTGTCATTTGACAGAAAAAATAAATCCACTAATTGTAATAAGATGGCATACAGTCTTTTGCAACTAAAAGCTATATGGCTTTTAGTATCATATACGATTACTGCTTTTTTTCCTTATCATGCACATGTGACCAATCTCTACAGCTAGATGATAGTTTGCTTATATGCTAGGGAAATGAATTTCTTGATCCCAGATTCATATAGTAGACACTTCCAATATGTTTGATTCACTCATTCACTAGCTACTAAGAGTGAACTCCGTGTCAAGTAAATAAAGGCAGAGTTTCTTAAGGAACTTACAGTCTAATAAATCAGGTGAAAGTACCTAAAGTAAAATAACAAATGAATCAAAGCCTAGTTATACATAGGACTCGCACTACCATTGGGAGCTGACGGAAACAATTTGCAAAGCTATGGTACTTTATTTTAAAGTATGAGTAACACATTTCAGCACCAATTTGTTTGCAATTTTTAAGTATTACCTATTATTTTATAATCCTTGTGTTCTCATCCTAGATAATTTGATTTATTTTTAATTAGAGAAGTTCTATATTTACATAAATATCATTCCAAAAATGCAGGCTTCCTATGTACTACCCTCCCCAACAGTTTCTTATTATTAGCACTTTGCATTAATGGGGCAACTTTGTTACATTTGAAGGAACAATATTATTGCAATTATAATGTTAACTATCTTTACCAGGTAAGCATTCCCTATTCCCACCCCAGCCTAGAAAACTAAAATATGATCCGTGTCCATTGATAGTTGAATGGGTAAACAAAATTTGGTATATGTATGTATGTATGTATATATATACATACATATACCAAATATATATATATATACACCCACCCCAGCCTCTGGTAGTCTATATTCTAGTTTTGATTCTATGAGCTTGATTATTGTAATTATTTCATATCAGTGAGACAAACAATATTTGCCCTATTGTGACTGCCTTATTTCACTCAACATGATGTCTTAAACGTTCATCCATGTTACATGTAACTAAACTTCATTCATTTTTATAGCCAAATAATATTTCATTGCATATATATACCACATTTTGTTTACCCAATCAACTGTTAATGGACATGGGTCATGTTTTAATTTTCTAGGTTGCTTAAAGCAGATATGAAGAAAGGGGTTGACTTAAACAATGGGAATTTATTAACTTACACATTGAGGTCAGGAAAATATAAAAATCAGTGCAATATTAAGACAATGATTTCTTCCCAAAGACCAACTGCCAGAGATCCTTGGCTCCTCTGCCACACGGCAAGGCACATTGCAGCATCTGCTGGTCTCTCCCTCCATTTCTGGGTTTCATTACTTTCCGTTTCTTGCTGCTGTGGCTCTCTCTCTCTCTGAATTCATTCCATTTTTAAAGGACTCCAGTAATAAGATTAAATCCCATCCTGAAGGATGTAGGTCACACCTTAAATTAATTAGCCTCATCAAAAGATCTTACCTACACTGGGTTCACATCCATATGAATGGGTTAGATTTAAGAACAGGTTTCCCTGAGGTACATACAACTCCATACCACCACACTCCACACTCTGGACATGTTCTTCCCATATGTAAAATGTGTTCATTCCATCACAATATCCCCAAAGCTTTAAGTCGTTTCATTAACAATAATATGTACAAAGTCTCATCAAAATTGATTATGGGTATGGTCTGTCCTGGAGCACAGTTCCCCTCAATCTGTGGACCTGTGAAACCTAGAGAACAAGTAATCTGCTTCCAAGATACAATGAAGGAACAAGCATAGGATAAACATTCCTAGTCTCATAGGGAGAAATTGGAAGGAAAACAGGGACCACAGGTCCCAAACAATTCCAAAATCCTGCGGGACATACTCCACTAGATTTTAAGGTCTGAAAGTGATGGAATGATGTTTTGTCATCTGGGCTTGATGGAGCAGCAGTCTCATCCTTTTCAAGTGCTTGCACAGCAGGTGTGCTCTCCCCAAACACTGGAATGAAGACTCCACACTCTTCAAACACTGCGGTAATGGCCAAACTCTCTGCAATCCCTGAGCATAGGGTCCACCCTTGTTAAGCACCGGGGTGGCAGCCAGACTCTCCACAATTCCCACAGCATCTGAGAATACTGGGGTGGTAGCACTCTTCCTGAACAATGTAATAGAAGGCCTACCCTCTCCAAGTGAAAGGGCAAACTCATCCTTTTTACATGCTAGGTTGGGTGTTCACTCTTGGTCCAAGCAGATAGCTTCAGTCCAGACCTCACCTTCCATGGTCCTGTTCTAGAAGTGTATTTCTTTTAGCAAGCTTTGTAGTTTTCCATGTACAAGTCCTTTGCATTCTTGGTTAAATTTATTCCTAGATATTTGATGTTTTTTTTTGTTGCTATTGTATATATAGTTATTTATGTTGTATATATGTTGTAGTATTTAAGTATTATCTATTATATAATATCTGTCTTCTCATCCCAATTAAAAGTTAATAAACCTGAATTACAAAATATATATACAAAAGCAGTGAATGATCATATAATAGTGTTTTAAGTTGAAATCGGATAAGATTTAGGGAATAATTTATTTTGTGCCCTATGTAGAACATTGCAGAACACTGCATACATTATATTCACATACATTATAAAATTTTTATGTCTTAGAAATAGTATCATCAAGGTATTGCCAGAGTTATAGGTGAACAAAAGTTCTCACATACAAGAACATTTCATTTATTGCATCCTTACCCAATCACCTCCTGTCTACCCCCCCCCCCAAAAAAAATTATGGTAAAAGCAGGGTTAGGAAGAGTGATATCTTAGTTCCCACAAACATTGAACATGCCTACATTTTCAAACAAGTGAAGATCTGAAAATATGTTTTGTTTTCTTTTCTGTTGGAATAATGCTAAACAGTTTTCTCTGATGAATGCTACTGAGTTCGCTTTAAAAAAAATCTGGTCTACATTTCATATCCATTAGACATCAAGTTAAATGTTCACATTGATGGAATTATGAATCAGTTTTTTGAAAGATCATCTGGTCTATGTATGTGCCTGTTGGCAGAATTATCTGTTCTCCTGTTTATTCATTCTTTCGTTTATCAACCTCAATTAAATAAATGAATGTATATGTATCTGTGTGCATGCTTATAATATTGTATTCCAATCAGTCTTTGTTGTACTTTCATTAAGTATAGCTTTGTTCTTTCTGGTACTGTTAGAAATGAAATTCTATGACATAATATTTTTCCTGTGACTTCTTTAAGGAAAAGGGAGTGGAGAAATTCAAAATATGCCACATTCCTACAATGCATGTGACTGTTTACATCCCTTAGCCCATTTATTCCTCACTTCTCTATCAAGAAAGTGTGATTAATATAATCAAATCCTGGAGTTCAAATAAGTTAAATAATTTGTCCAAGCCCATACAATAAATTTGCGATTCTGAGTTTGAAGGCATTTCTGAAATAACTAAATCCATTTTATTCCTAATATAAAATGTTTTTTTATCCTTGAAAAGCTTCACAGTTAAATAACTACTATGTCCTAAGAGGCATATATGACTCAATTAAAATTGAGGAACTTGATAATTGAAAGAAATAAAAGAGATTTATTTTACACATAACCTTCTTTATCTTCTTCAAACACTATGTAAGTGTATCAGTTCTTATAACAAGTGCCAGTTAATAATAGCTATGAACTAGCAAGCAGGTCCCAACAACGCTGAATATAATTATTATTGTATTTATGTCATAGATGAGAACACCAAGACTTGTGGTTGTTAGGGGGTCTATGCAGGTCCCACATGCTACTTTCAATTAAACTCTTGTTTCACTTCCAGAGATTCACACAGAGAGAAGAGGGCTATGTGAAGACAGAGGCAGAATTTGGAATGATGCAGCTACAAGGCAAGAAAAGGCAACAATTGTTAGCAATCCCGAGAAGCAAGGAAGAACCAAGGACAGATTCTTCCCCAGAGCCCTCAGAGGGGGCCCTCTGGCACTAATCTCAGACTTCTAGCTTCCTAGCTTCCAGTACTGTGAAAGAACCAATTTCTGTCATTTGTCGCCCCCCAGTTTGAGGTCATTTATTATAGCAGCCCTAGAACACTAAGCTTCAGAGCGACTGGAGGCTCTCCCATACACGTAACATAAACTACTCTGTACATGTTATATGACATTATCTTCACCTGCAATGCTCGCATTCTTATTCTTCCCCAACCTGCCATTTCCTCTTCCTTCATAGCTGCACTCCCCAGAAAACCTTCCATAACCAAACCTCCTGACTCCTTATGTCCTTTTGTGCCTTTCTGTTTCCTCGCTACATAAGAGTTTGTGCTTCATGATATTTCGTGATATGCTGCTTCATTGGTGATGGGCACACTGACAGGACCCACTTCATCTAAGCCCCTCTGTGAGGAAAACATTAAAGTACACAGTTCTAAGTGGAATCCATGTTCAGAAGTCAGAGAAACAGTGAAATTAGGGTAGTATGATACCCGGGAATACCTAAGTGTGAGACAAATGAGAGACAAGTTTACCAGTAATAAGTATCAATTGAGCTACTCAAAAAGGCTTACCACAGAGAAATTTAAACACCATAGTCAATAACTGTGGGAAACTATTTAAATTCCCTAAACAATAAGTTGTGTAATCACATTCTTTTTCTTTGTATTTTATGGTGTCAGATTCATAGCTGAGATGGAATTTAGTGAAAGATCATGTCTATTAAGGACTGCCTATATTCCATTTGGTAAAAATAAAACTTGCATCTCTCTATTGTTTTGTAATATGTAAAACAATTTCACACACATTATCTCATTTGCTCTTCATAGCATCTCTGATCCCTGAGAGGAAAGAAAGGATGAAAATGCTGGAAGATGTACTTTATAAATCCTCCTTACCATCCCACTAAGCACAATATTTTTTTCCACACCTGTCTCACACTTTCCGCAATTCACATTTTGGTAAATTGTAATCACAGGCTTCAGATAAGTTTTATCAGCTTAAATGGAGGCGTTAATTTAAATTCATAACCAGAAATGACAAAAACAGAAAATATCAAGAATTTCAGCTTGTTAAGGAGAACTCCCATGTTCTACTAATTCAGTCTCTGTCATGCTGATTAATCTAAAACATTTTAAGATTGTTTCTAAAGCTCTAACCGGAGGTTTGTTTTGAATAAAATAACTGGCCTATTTGAACTTATCTCTGACATCATAACAAAGAGTGGTGTAATTTTATGCAGATTATCTATGGTTGCAGGTTCATTAATGGAGAAATTTGGGACGACCAAAGGATTGGAGCAAGATATTGCGGTAGTGGGCTGGGGGAGCTGTAGTAGGTTGCTTATTGCTTTTCTACAGACCATCTTTGAGTGGTTGAGATTTCACTGCCGTGAAGCAAGTTATATTGCAGTCCATTTATTTCTCAGGGTAGGATTTTATTAGCAACCAGTTGCAAGACTTGCATGTCAATGAATCTTCTCATAGACTGAGCATAAAATACTAATGGAGCCCAAAATCAACACTGCATTTGAGAGCTTTATTTAGCCTAGGCTCAGTGAGGTGAGGAAGTTAAAGTTAATGTTCTATTCTGTTCTGCCTAGATGGTGTGGATAACAAATACTACCTGCGCGTACGTGTTTTCATCACAGACAATTGATATTGAGTATTAGTGCTCTGTCTGTTTTAGCTTTTCCGCATGTTTGTGCTGGTGGTAAATCAAAGTTGTAGCACAGACATGAAAGGAAAATTGTGACTTTAGCCATTTCAGCAAAAGAAAACAAACGGTGGGTTTAAGCATTTGTTATAAAACATTGGAATTGCACAAAGTCTGGAAAATAAGTCACTTACAGCTGATTCAACCTCTCAGCACCACTGGAAGGTCAGCCAGCAAAAGAAAGTGTTTATGTAAAATGTGATAAAATTACATAACCAAAGAATTCTACAATTCTACACTAATATTTTAATCATACTGTTTTATAAGAGTAGAGAAAATTTTTTTTTAATTTATGTAGGTTAAAACTCTCAAGTATTTTAAAAAACTAGCTAAACAAGAATATCTGTTACAACAGAAAAAAAAATCCTTTTTTACTCTTACAGAATATTTAAGGATATTTATATAATTGCCTTAGAAAATTTCCTGATTTATTTAGGATCCTGGAATCAGATGGGGAGGAAGTTGAATCTCATTCTGATATTCTGATATAATCTCACAAATCTAACAAATTAAGCTGTATAATTCATCTTAGAGTGGAATGCTAGAAGGTAATGTGCAGAGAGAGGTGAAGGAGAATAAAAGCCTCATGGTGGAAATGGAACTGGCAGAACTGGAGAGACTCAGCAGCAGTTCTGAGATTGGTGAGTGAGTAGAGGTCATTGGTATGGTATAAACACATCCTGACACAGCTTCCCACCAATTCTCTCTTTTTTCAGATACCTCTTTGTTTTGAAGAGGAGGGTGCTACTTGATAACAACAATATTTACTTATATACTACTAAGGACCTAGGAACATTGGGTGCTGCAACACCCTCCCTCACCCCAACGTAATAAGATAGGCACCTATTTGCAGGTCAGAAAAAGAGACAAATTAAAAGACATCAGTAAGTTCAAAAAGAAAAATGCACTGGGCAGTAGCCAAGCTTACCTAGCAGGTGGTCCAGGTGGAGCACTGATGGCAATTTCAAACTCAGTAGATTAGGAAACAGGCAAGAGGGGGAATACTCATGAAGCAGATGATGACAGAACAGTAGTGGCCACTATAATCTGCTAGTATGTGAGACAAACCACCCTGCCACCTTGAAGACTTCGAGAGAATTACCAAAGTGGATATGGAGTGAGGTCTACTTCTTGACAGTTTGGAGTTGATAATACGTATGACATATGTCAACCTATTAAAGGGAATATCATTCAGAACTCCAGACCAGTGGGTCCTTGAACCTTACAAATGGTTCTTCAGCTTTTACAGTCCACTAATCTCCTGAAGGATCATTGCAATAGTAAATCCTCTCAGAAGCCTGCCCTTATTTTGAGAGAAGATGATTTGAGAGTCTTAGTGCTTTGATAATGCAAATATATTCAGAAACCTACCCACAAGGGACCTTTCCACAAGCAAAATAATTTATTTTCAGTATATAACCTGGAAAATCGTATTTTTAAAACCATCTCAAAATTCCTCTATTTCAGGCTCCTCTCTGTATCTTTCTTCCATCTCCTTGCCTTAGTACAGTCCAGATATATTCTGGGAAATTGCTTCTCATATGCCCTCTCTTAAAAAAGCAACAATTTATCCATAGTCTTCTAATTTTAGGGTCAGAAGGTGGAGACTGTTTTTCATTATCCTTACACACTGTATCTTTCTGTTTTAGTTTCCTAGGCTGCTCCAGGGATATTACCATGAAACGGTTTAGCTTAAACAATGAGAACTTATTTGCTTATGGTTAGAGTTCATCAAGACATTTAAGGTGACTATTTATTTGTTCCCAAAGACTGGCTTCATGAGACCCTTAACTTCTCTGCCACATGGCAAGGCACATGGTGGCACCTCCTGGTCTATCCCTTCTCTTCTGGGTTTCATTGCTTTCAGCGTTTTGCTTCTGTGACTTTCTCAGCCCACCTTTCCAAGTTCTTGTACAGTAGCCATGCTCTTCCCAAACATTGGGTGAAGGCTCCAAACACTTCAAACATTAGAATGGTGATCCAACTCTCTCCAATCTCTGGGGAATAGTATCCACCCTTGTAGAAACCTGGGGTGGCAGCCAGACTCTCTGCAATTCTCGAGGCACAAGCTCCAATCTCTGAGAACAATGAGGTGGTAGCACTCTTCATGAACAATGGATTGAAGGCCTGCCATCTATAAGCACTGGGGCAGAGTCACCATTTCCACACATGAATTTGTCCACTCTCATGGTCCTGGAAGATGTCTTCAGTTCAGACCTCAGCATCCATGGTTCTGCTCTTGAAGTGATTTTTTCTTCAATCTGTTCTTTTCTGTCCCTTTTAGGCCAAGATGTCAGTAGGTCAGTTCATACAGATCTCACAAAAACCTTTTTGGTTTTGCATGTATTATACAGGGGTCCAAGTCATCAGACAAAAGTATTTTCCACAAATTCTGGATAACTGCATTTCTAATCCTGATTTCCACTGAAATGGCTGGCTGGTTGCATGTTCAGTTAAACTCTCATATGGCATACTATTCTCTGGGGACTCACTTTCCAGAAACTTACGTTTTTCCAATACTTCAATTTCTGGTTTCTTTTCATCCAGCAGTTCAGTTCTCAGCTTCACCCTTTCATCTTGCATTTTACCATAAGCTGTAAGGAAAAGCAGGGCTCCACTTTGCACAGTTCACTTGGAAATCCCTTCAGTTAAATATCCAAGCTCATAACTGCCAAATTCTGCCTTCTTCCAACATCAGAATGCAATTTTGCCAAGTTCCTGCTACTTTAAAACAATGACCTCTTTTCCTCTAGTTTCCAATAACACATTCATCATTTTTGTCTAAGACTTCTTTGGAAGTGCCAATAGGATCCGTATTTGTACCAACAGCCTGTTCAAAGCAATCTAGGGCATTTTTATCAGATAACTTACAGTTCTTTTAGCCTCTACCCATTACTCAATTCTCAAGCCATTTCCACATTTTTGGTATTTGCAATAGCAGTACCCCATTCTCTTGGTACTGAAATCTGTTTTAGTTTCTTAGGCTCTTCTAAACAAATTACAATGAAATGGTTTGGCTTAAGCAATGGGAATTTATTTGCTTATGTTTAGAGTGCAGGAAAATGTCCAAATCATCAAGATGCTTTCTTCTCAAAAATTGTCTTCTAATGACCCTTGGCTCCTCTAGGACATGGCAAGGTCCGTAGCAGCATCTCCTGGTCTCCATTTTCTCTTCTGGGTTTCATTACTTTCAGCTTCTTGCTTCTGTGACTCTCTCTCTTTGTACAAAATTCATTCTCTTAAAAGGACTCCAATAATAGAATTAAGATCAATCCTGAATGAGGTGGATCACACCTTAAGTGAAGTAACCACACCAAAAGGTTCTACTTACAATGGCTTCACATCCACAGGAATGGATTAAATTTTATTTTCCAGTTGTCTTTTAAATGATAAGTGTCAGTTCATTGGATACCTCTGTCCTTCTTTGTCTAGCTCCTAACTTCCTTGGTTTTCCTTTTGACTCAGCAAAAATTAGGCACCTGAATCACAATATTTCTCTGTCCTAAACCTTGCATCATGTAGAATGATTTTAATGTCTATTTAAATAGTGAAGAGGACAACCCATTTTTGACATCTTTAACTCCAAACACTTCTTTGACCTTTTACCTTACCTACCCACTTCCTTGGCCACATCCTATACATTGTAATTACACATTTTTAATTTGTATTTAAAAATCTCTTTGTCAAGTTTTATTTGCATCCTCCAATTGTAACCACTCATATTTCCTTAAAAAATAAGCTTGTCCAAAGCTTTTTTGGCTTTATTGAAATTTCAAGTTAAATGCCCTTCTTATCTTCTCCAAATACATTAGTGAAGTCTCTATATTTTTTTTGTCCCATTGTCCCTTCTTCATATTAAATAAAATAACATCAGGCATGGGGTCTTTTGATGTCCCTCCTTTAAACAAACTAAACTACTTCTCAATATACTTTCCTTATTCTTACCTCTTGCAATAGAGAAGATGCTTCCTTACTACCTAAGATTATTCCTACCACCTGGGTTTTCCTTCATACCTCCCATTACTCTAAGGTCATCATCAATTCTCTTGTTTGTTTTTGTTGTTGTTGTTTGTTTATTAGCCAATGACTCTCACCTGGACCCTGCCCATTAACCTTTATGTCTTTTTACATTCCTTTATGCATAAAGAAACCAAACAATCCCTAGATACCAATCTCCTATATCTTTCTTATTCTCCTGCAAGAAAACTTCTAGAAAGAATTGCTTTTACCCATTCCTTTTAATTACTTTTCATTCACTGCTTAATCCACTTCAGTTTGACTTCTGACAAATTATGCTCTCACCACTGTCAACAATGTAAATTTTCAATCTTTCTTCTGTTTTGTTTCCTGCATTCATTGATTTCTTCCACTTGAAACAATTTATTCACTTAACTTCCATGGTACTACATCCCCTGTGTTCCCTATGCCTCTATAACCACTATTAGTCTTTCTTTCTTACAGTTTCATCCTCATCTACCCACCCCTAACATGTTAGAGCTGTTTAAGTTTCAGTCTTAAGTTCTTGTATTAGTCAACCAAAGGAGTGCTGATGCAAAGTACCAGAAATATATTGGCTTTTATAAAAGGGTATATATTTGGGGTAGAAACTTATAGTTACAAGGCCCTAAAGACTATAACTCAAATTTACTTCCTCACTAAACTCTTTTGCCACATGTTTAAGCAAGATGGCACTCTAATAACATGGTGAAATCAAAGCCATAATCTTAACATAATTTAATCAGACATCTCAGTTGAATCTAATATAATCAAAGGGTCGTCATGCCCTGAGGAACAGACTAGTTTATAAACATAATCTCTCTTTTTTGGAATTTATAAATAATCTCAAACTGCCACAGTTCTCTTCTCAGTGTAATCTTTCTCCAAAGTTATATCAATTTTACTATTTAATTAATACATAGAATTTAAATGGCTCAATGATTTTTATCTTTATCCTATATGTCCTCTGAGGTCTAACACTTTTTTTTTCCATTTTCCTATTTGAAATCTATTCTTAGAGGCTTCAGGGTCCCTTTAAAGTCAGCATATGATAAAAGAAACTAAGAAACTCATTATCATCTCCACTAAATCTGGAATTCCTTCAGTATCCTTTCTCCAAGAGAATTACAATGTTTTCCACCCAGTTGTGTAAGTCAAATAGAAAATTCTTTTTTGATGTCTTTGGTCACCTCATTTCCCATATCTAGTTGATTTTTCAGCACTTTAAATAATTCTGTCCATATATTTTGATTTTGTTACCATCTCTCCATTCCTATTATTACCTCTTACAAAGTCCTGACATTTTTCAACTGAATTATATATAACCTCAGAGAAAGTTTCTCCATATCAAGTATTGCCCCTGTTTAATCTTTCATCTGTTTTCCTTAATTACTTCACAGTGATCATTCATCTTTTCAAAACACAAATTTTATCATGTCACTCCAATCCTACTCCCACTTAAAACTCTATAATGGTTTCAAGATATCCTTAAAATAAGGATCAAAATCACTATCATGGCTTAGAAGGTAATGCATGATCTTATTGGTCTGCCAGACCCTCCATCCACAATTCAGGGGATGCTTCATAATTTTCTCTGGGATCTTATCTTTTGGTCTTTACCAATTTATGTCTCATGTTATAGTACATGTTAGGTACTATAAGATAGGAAGCCTAGATAAATCTAGCATATTCTTCAAACTCCATTTTTTCCATTGATGCTATGAACTGAGGAAATGTTTCCTTAATCCCACTAGACTATTTTAGGCCCACTGCCAAATGATATTAATATCATAGTTTGGAGCTACCAGAAAAATATGTTTTTAAACTTAATCCATTCTTGTGAGTATGAAATCCATTGCTATTAGGACATTTTGATGAGGTTACTTCAGTTAACATGTGGCCCAATCCAATCAGGATAGGTTTTAATCTTATTACTGGAGTCCTTTACAAGTGAAATGAAATTCAGACAAATAGAGAGAAAGCCACAGAAGAAGCAACCAGAAGCTGAACAATAATGGAACCCAGAAGAGAGAGAAGAGGTCTGGTGAGTCTGCCATGGGCATTGCCATATGACAGAGGAGTCCAGGACAAAGGATCATTGGCAGTCGACCCAAGAATGTGAGTCTTCAGGAAGAAAGCATTGCTTTGATGCCTTGATTTGCACTTCTTCTAGCCTCAAAACTGTGAGCCAATAAATTCCTAATGTTTAAGCCAACCCATTGCATGGTATTTATTGAGCAGCCAAGAAAACTAAAATACTTATTTTCCTGTGTTGTTTCATTTACAGTACTTATTACAATCATAAGTTTATGTTTCTGATGTAAAATTAATACCAGTTTCCCATATTCAAATAAAAACATTTGAGGGCAAGGAATTATCTGTTTGGCTCACCATTGTATTCATATTACTACATTCTTTATTTCTCTAAAACAATTCTTTGGTTTCATCAGCGATTTTAGTACTTGACATCTTTTTTTCCCCCTATTTCAGAAATTACTTGGATGAACTTCATTGCCCCAATAGTCTCATGTTTAATCTCTGCTGGGGTAGGTGGATGAGCCCCCCAAAATGGAACTTTTATTATTTATCTAGTATATTACCATCTGTAAAAGTTTACATGTAAAACAAAAGCATGGAAAATTGGGCCAAAACCTCACCTTGATTATGCTGATGTTGTTCAATTAGGAAAAAATGCTTTAAGTCATTTGCCAAATGGCCTTACTAACACTGATCCCCATAATAAGGCTGTCTTACCACTGCTTTAGTTTGCTAAGTCTGCTGATGTAAAAATACCAGAAAATTTTGGCTTTTATAATGGAGATTTATTAAGGTAAAAGCTTACAGTTCCAGGATTGCAAAAAATGTCCAAATCAAGGCATCATCAGAGATGCTTTCTCACCAAAAATCAGCTGCTGGTCAGATCCTGGGCTCCTGCCACATGGCAAAATAAAAGCTGACCAGAGCACAAGAACATAGATAATGAAATTAAGACTTTGAGAATAAAATGATTTCTGGAAGATCACTTTGTTTTAAATAGAAGATCAAGCTATTCTGAGACTGGTACTAATCCCAGACTATTAAATTATAGATGGTTATAAAACTTTGTCATGTAGCATTATTCTTTTACTCTGAACACATCCAAATGATTCTTTATATGAGTGAGTTTTGAGAATAGAGTCCTGTCTAAATGGGAAATCAACAAACTTTGAATAGCCTTTCATATGTTTTCTTATCTCCATATGAGTATATTATTCCTCCATTTAATATGTTTTTTTAATATCCAGAGCTATGACTTAATCAAGAAAAACCTTCCATTTTTTCCTCCAATCTCCTGTTTCTGTACTAGATATTAAAAAGAGCTAATAAATCCTTAATGTTCAAATCATAATATAGCCTCAGTTAGGATAATGAAAAGTTACTGATATCATTCATAGGAGTTGCAGAAAAAAAATTAATTTTTCTAACTTCTCCATTTATACTTCAGAATATCCTATTATTTTATTTTATAGTACTTTTCATTCACAGGGAAATTTAAATCTCTGGCCAAAGGATGACATTTGGCTGATGAAATTTTGCTGATGGTATTTGTGTTTAAAATATCTTTATGTCAACATCTTTATACCTAATTATTTTTTGGTTTGAGAGATTGAGAATCTACAAATACAGGATCTTGTATATAATTGTTCTACACACTAATTATTCTACTCAATAAGAAACTGAAATATTGACACTATCCTTCTATAAAATTCTGTTGTACATGACACAAATAAGGTACATTATGTTTATTCCCATGATGGGACAAAGTTTCTCAAATGAGCTAGAAATTTTAAAAATACATTAAATTTATCTAAAACATAATTGTGAATAAAGTGTGAGCTGAAGCTATATAGTATATGGGCAATGAAGTAACATATAAAATGTAAAAGTGACCATTTAAGCTTCAGCAAAGATGGAGTGAATATATTTTTCCCTATACCTCCCCTTAAGTATAACTAAACCCCCTGAACACTATCTATAAAATAAACATAAGGATTTGAAAAGTTAAGAGAAAATGCAGTCCCGCTAGCAACCCCAGCTTCAAAGAAGAAAGCAATGGTGATTTCCTTGTTGGTTTTTTCTTCTTATATCCCAGATTTGGAGAGGAAGAAGCTGGCAATTCAGGTATGTCAAAGGGACCACACAACTAAAGCTCCAACAAAAGCCTATCTCAAGCCAAACACTAGGAAAGGGTAAACCTAGCAACACAAAAAACTTTTAGGTAATATCTATTCTACTCCAGTCAAACATCACAGAAAAATTGTGATCCCAATTACACCCATGCTGGCAAAGACCAGGTAGGGAAATTAGACTTCTGACCTCTCCCGGCAGTAACCAGTTCCCGATCCTAGAATAGTACCACAGAAGGCCAAGTTGAGAGCCAGAACTTTAATTACCACCAGGCAGTAAAAAGTAAGTTTGTTAACAAGAAAGAAAGAAAGGAAAAGAAGGGGGCGGGGGGAGAGGGAGGAAGAGAGAGAGACATTTTCACACACACTTTGAAGCTTTTTATGCCCCATATCACATGCAGATTTTGGAGGAGGAATGGTAAACTCTAATGTGAAACCAAACTATGCAAAACTATGACTTTCTTGGTTTTCGTGAGTCTTAACCAATTCATCAGCTTGTCACATTGGAGAGTCTATTTAACAGCAAACTTCGCAGCACGTAAGGTTATGCAAGTCCATGTCCACAATTCTTTGCATGGCAGGGCTAGGATGACTGATGACCATGATGGCAAATTGTGGTCAGAACTGCACTTACATTTATATCTATACAATTTTGCTCTTTAGCCCACATTTTTTTTGCTTTGTTTTCTCCCCAAACTCACCCTTTCATTTGTTATTTGTGGTTATAAGACTGTTCATACTGTTGTATTTGTATTGTATTTTGATTTTTAGCATGTAATTTTACATGTATGATTTAATTTTAAGCACAAGATAGCCTCAGGCTGACCAGAACTTTGGAAATGTGGAAACTAAGATTCAATATACTTCTTAGAATTGAACCTTGGGAACCATTCTTAATCTGGGAAGACTGTCCTCTTTGACAAAAACAAAACAAAAAAACAAAAAGCAAAAACATATGAATCACTGACGAATGAAGAGAGAAACTACTTAGCCATCACTGTGCTGTGACAGATGGCAGGGCATTCTTAGCTTCACAGTTAGATTTTTCTCAACATGATACAAGAAGCAAGCTGCAAAGTCAACCTGACAATTAAAAGATTCTGTCCCCTAGTTTGTTCTAAAATAATATCCAGTTCATAGACTTGTTGAGAATGCTTAATGAAATTATATTTGTAACCAACTTTACAGCAAGCCTTTTGCATAATAAAAGATCTATAAATACATTGCCTTTAATGTTGAGGCTGCTTTAACTGAGAATTTCCATTTGTTTTTGCAGTGTGTCCCTAGAATTTCACAACTGTGTCACAGACTGAAAAAATTATTGGGCAATGCTGCCCCAGGGCAAAGGAAGAATCCAGGACATTATGTCGCCCCATGTCACATAGCAGGAGATTTAAGATTCCAAGTTCTGAAATCCATCTCTTCAAGTAGTTCTTGGAATAGATATAGGACATTTATTTCAAAAAATTCAAAATTAATCTTTTACCCTATCTAATCCATTCTTACCACACACTCATGAGAAATGAGAAAGTGAAATAAAATCAAAATCATGTTATTGATATATAGTTCTGATAATTGATTAATTCAGAGTTATAACATTTAGTAGATCCCAAGCTTCTAGTTCCTGAATCGTTGCAATGTTTCCTGACTTTAATGAATTAACCAATTTCTTTGTGAAGAGGGCAATAATAGTTTCCTATTTTTTTCTGTGTGTGGTTTTCTTTTCCCCGCTGGTCTTTATGGATGCAGTAGTGTGAAACTGGGTTCTTTATCTTGAATATATTCACAATTACAGTCACCTCGTGCCTTCTGGGGTTTGTAGTTCAAATAAACTGTATAGATTTAGGAACTAAGCGTTAGCATTGCCAGGTTAAATCACTTTCTCTATTTACAAGTTAGTTTCACAAGATACCTGGATTGAAAATTCCAACTCAGTGGAAAAGGTTTTCTGGATTCCTTTTTACTTGAGTCTATAAAAGCAGCAATATAGCTCACTCAATTGAATAATGGTTGCAAACACTTTAAAAATAAGACTTAAAAAAATAAAGGACTGCATTGCTGGGAAAGTTTCTCTCACCCCCAATAAAATGGCATTCTTTGTTTATGAGAATATAAACAATCTTTGCTAACATTTATTAAAACTTCACAAATAAATTTCTTCAGATAACTGGTGAAACAAGGTTGAAAATTAAGTGGAGGGAATTTTCACTCCACTGCTTGATCCTTTGTTTCATCTTTGCTCTGCTACTGGTAGGAAGAGTTAAAGCACTATAGACAAAGCAACAAAAAGATCTGTCAGTAGAACACATTCAACCTGGTCAAAAGAAATTGCTCATAAAACACCTGATAAATTAGCCCCAGATGTGGAAAGACAAAGTTGTCTTTCTAAACAGAGAAGTTAAACTCCCAGCTGAGTTCTAAAGTGAAAAGACAGTGTACAAAAATCAACACAGCACAAAGCTTACTAGTACTGAAACAGAATTTTCAAATATATTTTAATAACCAAAATTAATAATAATAATCCTTCTGAGGGAGAGAACTTTTAAGTTTAGGAATATTTACTGGTTGTGATCATTAGATGGGGTGCTATTTAAATCCTGGGTTAGGGTATCCAAAAGATTAGGTAGCTACCACAATTTCAGTTACAAATAAGAATTTGGGAGAGGGGAAAGAAGAGGAAAAAAAGAGAGAGAGAGAGGGAGGAACTTGGGAAAGCCAGTAATGGGGAAGAAGCTGAAACTTGTGAGAAAGATGGATTTAAGAATCTCTAGGGTCGGTATGACTGAAGGGATTAGAAAAAAGGTGTTTCACATATGTTTTTTAAAATGTCACATAAAAGACCCTGGCCTCTCAGGATGTACTGTGTGGGTGTGTACATATGAAAGGGATAATCAATTACATCAACAATAAACAAGATGAGGAAACATACTGGGGAAATCACAGGCATCTGTTAAGCAGCCATCACCCAAACCTCACCCCCACCTCACAAACACAGGCTAAGTGGGCATCCTCTGCCTTTTGCTACCTCCACATCATTTTCTACTGTGTGTCATTCCACAACTGGGAGAAATATTGAGTCTAATGAAAAGGCCTTGCCAGAACTTTTAACCTAGAAACCAGAAACCAGCTGCCCTAATGCTTATCAGACCAGGAATTCTCAGTGGCAGGACCGCCTCTCCCCTGAGGTGGTAAAACCACACTCTGAGGTGATAAAACCAGTATAGATTGGTCTCTTTTCTCCAGCATGAAGTAGGGTGTATGGAGCTGATTTTTTGGTCCTGACCAGCGCATTTTTAACCATCCCAGGAGACTGGCAGTGATGGAACTTCTTCCTGCTCTTTTGGGCTTTTTGTACTATGTATGTAACAAGGAGATTATCCCTTACTGGATTCTTTATTCTGTACAATAAAGGGATCATTTGCTGAACAGCTTCTGTAGTGCACTGAATCTGTTTCCACAACCCACACTGTGGTAATGGACACACGAGACTTGATTGGAAAGGAGAGTTCCAAGGAATCAGAATTGGGATGTCAAAACCCATAACAAAAAAACCAAAACAACAACAACAACAACAAAAACAAAGACAAAAAAACCCATAACACTCATGGAAACATTAGTCCATGGAAATATTTAGGAATTTTGAGGACAACACGGGATATGCACCTTTGACTGACATCTGGAAAAAACTATATTATGAACAGGATTTCCTTTCCAGCACTTAAGATTTGTCAATTATGTAAGGCAGTTTTTTTCTTGTCCTCAAGTTATATTTAGTTGGAATTTGCATTTTCATGGTTTTATGGAACTTAATAAAAAAGTGTTAAAGTTTAGGCCACGGTGATTTCTGTTTCATATTAATATTCTCTAGGAAGATGTTGCTATATTTTATTTTCTGTATTTTTTTTTCCACATGCCTTCTCTCACTCAGTATCTAAGTTTTTTCCCCAAAGGCAGTTCATAATCATTGGTTTAAGTTGATGCAATACTATTTTTCTTCCTATTTTTATTCTCTCTGTATTTCAAGTCATTACCCACAATGCTGCCATCTTTTTAAAATTTTAAATAATAACTTTTCCCTTTTTAGCATCTATGACAGAACAGTTACATAGTAAAATATTTTGACCTTTTCACTTTTATACCTGAGGGAATTTTCACTCCACTGTTTGATCCTTTGTTTCATCTTTGCTCTGCTACTGGTAGGAAGAGTTAAAACACTGTAGACAAAGCAACAAAAAGATCTGTCAGTAGAATACCTTCAACCTGGTCAAAAGAAATTGCTCATAAAACAGCTGAGGATAATTTGCCACAGTTTTGTCATTTGTTACCTAGGGAAGAAATACCATCTAACTCATAATGAATATTACTGTTCTCTTTTTATAATGCAAAACAAAAGAACCAAAGGCTAAAACTTCTCACTAGAAAAAATTAGCTCTGCAATACTTAGACCCTTAAAAATCAGACATGGTATACATAATGACCACAATAGAAAATGTAAAGTGGCAGAATCTATAAACAGTAACATTTGAAATTGAAAAAAAAAAAGTGATGCACAGAAAATAAATTTTATAATATTTTAAATAAGGTATTTATTTCAAATAGCATTTGTTAAGTAGAATAAATATGAAAAGACGGCTATGTTTAATACATTTTTAATAAGGATTAATCATTTTATACTTTTATTTTCCAAATATTAAATCTTACCTTAAAAAATACATTATTAAAATGGTGTCAGGGTCAAAATAGTGGGTCTAAATGTTTTATAATTCTCCTCATTGCTTAAAGATTTAAGCCAACACTACAGATTTCAAATTACTAACCCAACTAGTTTCAGCCAACCTTGAAAACTCTATTTCCTAATTTCCTCTCAATTCATTCCCATGGGTCCTTAGAACATAGTACCATAATCATACTCATCATCTTACTTGTAGTTTCTCAATCTTATACTTTACAGTCCTGAAACTTTTCTTCAAACTTCTTTAATTTCTCCCATTTCTCTGCCTGACAAATATTTATTCCTAAATGTTCCACTTACCTCTTTACCAGACAGAACTGATTCCTTCCACCTTATGAAATTACTTTCCAATATACTTCAAACCACCACTAATTAAAAATTAAATAATAGCAAAGAATCGAGAACTAAGTTTTATGAGAATGTATATTTGTCTCAATGTTTATCCTGTATTTTGTGCACGTTCCAAAAATTTCACTACATAAACTAATAGTAAACAAATATAGTGTACTCTTCTAAGGGCTCTACAACTAATTATCCTATGGTTCTTTGGGGATTTTCTTACTCTCCTTGTGCCTCAGAGATTTTGTGTGTGTTTTTGTTTGTTTGTATTGTTTATCTTTAATGATGATGATAATTGTGGTGGTTTGGAGTATGTGCCCCAGAAAAACATTGTCTTAAACTTAATCCATCCCTGTAGGCTTGAACCCATTCTAAGTAGGACTTTTAGATGAGGTTACTTCAGTTAAGGTATGGCGCAACCGAATTAGGTTGGGGCTTAGTCTTATCACTGGAGTCCTTTAAAACAGAATGAAATTAAGACACACACACAGAGAAAACTATGGGAATGGAAGTCAATGTAATCCAGAGAAGCCAGAAGAGGCTGCCATGTTCATTCCCATATGACAGAAAAGCCAAGGACGAAGGATCCCGTCAACCAACCCCAGAACACTGCACTCTTGAGGACATCTTGATTTTGGACTTCTCCTAACCTCAAAACTATGGACCAATAAATCCCTATTGTTTAAGACAAACCATTCTATGGTATTTGTTTTAGCAGCCTGAAAACTAAAACAGTCAAACCTACCTCATGGAAGTGATATACACATTAATACTTGCCGAGAACTTAAAGCTGTGTTTTGTATAAATTAAGCACTCCCCAATTTCAGTTATTATCCTTTTTAAAATTAATTTTATGTCTTAAATATTTTATCAGTCCCAACTAGAAGTGGAAATATACATAGAAACTTCTTGAACTATCTACCTGTTCTGGGATTTCCTATGACTAGTCAGTAAAAAAGGCAGAAATGTGGGAATTGTTCTGTTGTTGTTTATACCTCCTGATGCATTGTATGATTAATAGGAACTTTCATGCCTGTGGAAAAAAACTATAATGGTACTTTCTATAATGAGAGACTGTAGCATTAATGATGGGATTTCATAGGGAGGAATTATGGTAGTATTGGTGACTTTCAATGAACTGATTTCACTTTTCAATGGACTATATATTTAATACTCACCACCAGTCCTTATGTTAATGTCTCTCTTGTCATTATGATGCCTGAATCTCATTTTCTAGTAAATTCCTCAATAAGGGATCATAGTAACAATGTCTCTCAAGTTAATTTGGAATTAGATAGCAAACAATTTGTTGTATGTATATATCTTTCCAGCAGGCCTTCATTGTCTGTAAGAACATTATTCTGCTACTTAATCCTTTCCCTTATAATAACTGTGTAGGATTTTTCCTTGATACATTTCATGTATTATTTTTATGTGACTTAAGTTTTTCTAAACTTAAATGTGGTAGGGTTCAGGAAAGCTTTTCTAACTTCACAGAGCTTCCTCTTCTGTTGTTTTTGTATCAGGTTCAGAACTATGGCTTGGTTTCTGGGATTTCCTATCTGGGATTTCTCCCTCCCACACTTTGGTTTAGATTTTCTATTTCCTTATCTCTTTGAAATCCATCCTGCTCAATTTTAATTCCACTCCCAGGAGTTCTTCTGCAGTGTGGGTTCTATACTAAACGAGAGCCCAGTGGGTCAGGTTTAAGAGTTCATAAGGGCAAGACCACTCGCTCAGACTGTCTTACCAGGGGCGGGCCTCCTTGCACTCACGTCATACAGGAGGGGAGGAGCGTTTTAACCGCTTTTCCCACATTGTCGCAATATTTTCTCGTGTGCCTTTTGGCTACTTGAGAGTTCCTCAATTCTCAGATCTGTCTTTTTCTTTCTCCTTCGCAGTTTCTGATGTGATGCAGATCTTACAGCCTTTGGTGATTTGTCTCCACTGGCTTATATTTTGGGATTCGTGGGAATATCCTGTGACCTCGTCTTGCTATAAATGTCCGTGGGATTTTGCTTTTGCTATCTACCTAGTTGCTGTGTTTGTATGTGAGGTTGTGAGGGATTAAAAACTACACTAGTTAAAATAATATTAATAATCATCATCATAGTAATTACAATGTTAACAATGCTATCTTCCCAGAATCCATCCCGTACAATTTAAATAAATTAATGTATTCTAAAATGTATTTAAAAACAAACCAACCCTTAGCATAATCGATTATAATATTATAAACTTTATTAATCTTATCCAGAATGTTTAGAGGGCAGAGAGAAAACATGGAACATGATGGAATTCTATTCATTATAGTAACAAATCTAATATGGCACAGAGACAATTGGATATATATCCCTGCTAGTTTCATTTCTTTTAAGGATGACAGCCTACTGACTGGTCTTTCTAATTCCAACTCTTTTGAAAATAACCTTTTACCTATAGGATTAAGTACTATTTATTTAACTTGGTGTACAGTCCTTACAATCTAATCCCAGTCTATCTTTCCAGACTACTCTCTTGCCACTGGGCCTCTCAGATCTTTACTGCATTTTCACATACCATTAACCACTACTACCAAACTCTTCTAACTCTCTCAGTTTTATGACATGATCCTAAAAGGACAGTAATTCAAAAGAGAACAACATTCAGGCAATATGAGGGATACACTTCAGATAAGGGTGGTAGCATGTTAAGGCTTTGAGGAGTAACAATAGCTGGGGATGATTCAGAAAGACACATGATTATAGTATTACTATAGTATTTCTAAAATGTATCCCTAAGCATTTTTTAAAAGATTTATTTATTGACTTTATTTTTCTTTATTTATCTCCCTCCCCCAGATGGTTCTCTCATTTGTCTGCTCATTGTTTGCTTGCCTTCTCCAGGAGGAACTGGGAACTGAACCCAGAACCTCCCACAGGAGAGGGGAGTTCCCAGTGACCTAAGTCACATACACTCCCCACAGGCTGCGGCGGGAGGAAGCATCTAGCTTGTTGTGGTGGGAGGTGGCATCTGTTCATCTTCCTTTAGGAGGCACTGGGATCCTGAACGCGGGACTACCCCTGTGGTAGGTGGGCACCCAAGTGGTTGAGCCACAGCTGCTTCCCATTCATAAGCATTTTTAAGGGATGCTAACAAAGAACATAGTTTGTCACAAGTATAGCGGCAGACACAAGTACTTTTGTAAAGGCATTTATTTAATCATTCATTCATTCATTCATTTAGCGATCTGTTCTACTAAAGGTAGTAGCAGATACAAATCTTAGAGAGGAAATGTAACTCCCCTAAAAGCAGAGAGAGACTAAACCTAAAAATTGTCCTGGAATAGAATAACAACTTGATTTGAAGATTTATAAATTTATCATGCATTTTGTCCTCAGCATTTTTGAACATCCTTGCTTGGAATGGGAAGTTTCACACATTATGAAAGACAAAGTCTGCAACTTGCTTCCCATTTCCTTTGCAGCTAGGTAGCCAGGTATATGACATTCCTGCCAGTCAATTAGACACTTGTGAAACATCAGTTCAGAAGAGAGCTATATGCAGGCAGCACTAGAAAAGCCGTTTCCCGTGTGGCTGGCTTTTGGGAGTGACCATGGCATTACAGATTTTGATGTACATTGCTCAGCGTCAGCTTTGTGACATGCAGGGTGAGTGTTCACCATGATGGCAATGAGATCTTGGTTTTTGTCATCTCCACAAATAATCCTATGATCCTACTGAGGAGTTTGAAGGTTTTTAAATATCCTCTAATAAATTCCTTTTCTTCTTAAACAAGCCAGTGGTGGTTCTCTTACAACTAAAAGCCATGATATACTGAAATATTGATAGATGTTTTTAAATTTCTAAAATAAATAGATAACAATGATTATCAGCTTGAATTATAGAATAATATAATACTTGAATTTTGATAAAATAGTCCTTTAAACAAGTCTCTTAAACGTTGGCAAACTGTTTTTTGCCTCAGACTTTTTATTTAAAATATTAAAATCAATAAATTCCTATGTGATGGTTGAATAAATGATTTTTATAAAATAACTCAAAATCCGAAATATATATAGTGCCTACTAAAATTGTGGCTGCTGTGGCTGTTATATTAATATAAGTAGTAGCATAGAGTAGCAGCAGCATAAACTGTGTAAATATCTTTATTCTATTAGCTCATTTAATCCTTACAGTCTTCCTAATAAGTATTATAGTTTCATTGATGAAGAATATGGTGGTGAAAAGGTAAATAACTCATCCAATCTCATAAAGATTTAAAATGCCTGGATTGACACTGTTTCTCTAAAGCCAATACTTTCCATACTCTCCAATATTGATTACCCAAATCAAAGTCTGAGAATCATAAAAGTTGAAGTCAGGTCACATCAGTGATCATAGCCCGCATGAACAAAGAAGGAAGACACAGTCAGGGTAGATATGTACTGTCCCTGGAGCAATAGACACCAATACGTGTAGAGGACTGACAACTTCCAGGTCTTACTGCAAGTTCTTAACATGTATCATTTCATTTAATCATCACAATAATCCAAGAAGAACAGTAAAGGAATTATCAACCTTTTAAAAGAAAGTGGACACATCACAATTTATGCAAGGTCACTACAGGAACTGGAAACTGAAGCTAGTATGAAAGCCTCTGTCCTAGTTACCTATTCCAGAGCTAGAAAGAGAAGGGGGAGTTAATGAAGCTGAACTTTCCATCTCGTTCTCAGCAACCCTTTTCTTGGGAGAAAGATAAGGCTCTTAAAGGATGCTAAGAAAATGAAAAAAAAACTTGACTCTCTTCTCTATTCTGACTGCATTGCTTTCAGGCGAGCGTATACTGTTTCTTTAATTAGGATAGAAGTTGCAGCCCTGACTTTCAAATTCAGGCTTGGACAATAGCAGCAGACACTTTCAAAAGTAAGGATACTTTGGACGTCAGAGATGTTTTAAAGTAGTATACTTGCCCTTCTCAGTACTTATCTGTAAAGTCCCAAGTTCAAAAGCTAGTCTCTGTAGAGTTTAATTTTTATTATTTTATATTTTATGTTATTTCAGAATTTTTAACTATAGCTAATTACTTTCATCATTTTATTATAATTATTTAAAACGTCCATCTCCCAGATTGTCTTCTACTCTTGGTCTGCTAATTCCTAGCACACTGTCTGGATTATTTTAGAGTTGATAATTAAATACTTCATTCAACTTGAACTAATTAAATAAAGGAATCCATGTTTTTTGATGCCATTAAATAAACTTATTCTGACATGTAAAAATGCACCAGTATTAAGTAATATGACCATAAGGACATATCTTAGGAAACTCAGCAGTTTGTTTCCAACTGTTGACATGGTTTTTAAATAATAATTTTCTTGTGTCCTGTTAAGAAAATTCTTAAAAGTTACAATTAGTGACCTACTAAATTAGGAATATTATCTGGATGTTTTCTCAATTAAAAAATATATATAGTGCTTAACTTATGCCAGCCACTTTTATAAAGCACTTTACATTATTAACTCATTTCTTCTTCATGTAAAAGACTTTGTCCTCTAAGGGGACATCTGCTCTATTATCTTATACTTTACCCACACTATACCAATCAGAAGAGTAATTTTTAAAAATGCTTTCTTAGTTTACTTGCCATCATTCTACTTTTATCATATACAGGAAATGTAGCTTTTCTTCCGGCTAGCTGACTCACATAAATTGTAATAAATTAAAATCCAAATTTAAAAAGCAGAAAAAAAAAAGAGCTCTAGCTCTGGTCGCAAGATAATCTGGGTTGTATATGGCAATAAAGAAGTGATAATACTTGAACATTCATATGGTTTGGGAAGATTTGTTTTTGTTATTTCATTTACTTTTTTGTTTATGTATGAGGGGGCTCCTCTTTTCTTAATTTTTTTTTTTTAGATGGACACCTCAATTTTATTTCTACCTGTCTTTGCACTGTAGGGTTGGTTGCTCGTGCCTTTGTTTATTAGAAAAGTTGTAGGTTTACAGAAATATCATGCAGAAGATACAGAGTTCCCATATATTTGACCCTTATTAAAACCTTGTATTAGCATGGTGTATTTGGCACATTAAAGAAGTAATATTATTATAATTGTACTATAAACTATATTTCATAGTTTGCATTATGGTCCCTTTCTGTGTTGTAAAATCCTGTGTTTTAAAAAAAATTCTAGTAAGATATATACAATCCATGGGTCATTAGTATCTTCTACGAAGAAACAAAGAAAAAAGCTAAGTGGTTGATGGAACAGAGGAAAACTATAGGGGAATGAAAAATGTGGATATTATCAAGAAGCATGGAGAAGTGAGCAATCTAACACCCAAAGCAGTGGAGACCATTTCCTGATCCTTGACTAGTGGGTGAAATGGTAAATTTATAATTTTAAAATGGAGGCCCAAGGCAGGTGACCTACCTGGGGAGGAATGGGTACATGTGGAAGTCAGGAGGTGAAATCTTCAGCCTCATAAAAAATCCCCAAATATTAAGCTTTGCAAGGAAGAAATGAAGAGGCATTTCAGTATGTGGATTATGATTTATATATGATATACAGAAAAACAATAATGTCCTCTCATGGATATGTGTGCATATGTGAAAATGTATGCAGTCTATGGAACGGAGAACACACTGCTGGCAGTTTCAAGCATTCAATGCACTTTAGCTATTAGTATTGGTATCTGTGACATGAATTTTGTTTATGTGGGTTGGCCATTACTGAGCAGCCAAAGGCAACTTCTTTTAATTCTAAATTTAAAAATTAAAGATGTCTGTATTCCTTATACTCCCATATACCTTATATTTATCACTAGCATTTCACCTTATTTTCTTTCCTGTCTGGTTTCACTTTCCCATAACTATGGTGATAAGTCTAAATACAGCCTATATTTTGCAAGCAAAGTAACTTCTAGTTTAATAGATGGAACAAAACTTTTAAAGATATAGTGTAATATAACTATCTATTCTTGGTGTTTTGTGCTAAATTACTGACTATATCTAATGGCAATAAATTTACCCTTTTAGTATTACAGTTTCTGTTCAATTAAAATATGTTTATTAGCTTGTGCTTGTGTTACACATGAATAAAATCATGCAAACAAATCATCCATTTGTGTACTTATAGGAGATAAAACTAATAGGAGTAGTTAAAATGGATGAGAAACAGTCTGGCTGCAGTTTAACTACAGAGAGCTCATAATTCTTCTCTTAGTGTTAAAACCTTCATGCCATTGAACAGTTATTTATTGATCCTGTTGACAAGGGCAGCAAAGAAGAGCAATTTTGCATCTAAAAAAACCACTTTTCTGATAAATTGTGCACATCCAGTGCCAAGCATTCCATTTTTCTATTTTCCCGGTGCTTGATTTCCCTATATTCCCCAAATTAATATACCCAGAAATTAATATAATAAATATCTTCTGAGCTTTATGAATTGATGATTTCTGTTTTACTCATTTATCAACAATATTAACATTGGGAAAGGAGAAAATCTAGTAAACTAAATGCTACATTAAAAACATAATGACTAATTTAATCTCTTGGCATCAATTTACTGTTTTTTAATTTTTAAGGGAAAAGTTACTAATAAGAAAGATAAAAAATATGGTAATGATGAAATAATCTCTTCACCTCTCTTATTTTTTACCTTCTTCCTCTATATATTCTTTATAAAGCATCCGTTGCAAACAGCCATGTTGACCAATTCCCTATAGATTGAACAAGAGTGAATTTATTTAACAAATATCTAGCAATCATGACTTAGGAGTTAAAGATAATTGTTATGTATTAATTTTTGCATTTAATGGTTTTCTTCTGCTGCATTTTGAGTAATTCTTACAATAATTTTTGTGAAAATTTTTAAATGTAGCTTTTATTTAGGACATTGAATTTTTCACTAACTTAGAACTTCAGTGCTGTTAAAGTGAATTGTTATTTTCTTTCCTTTGTAAACTCATTCAAGTATTGAGAGTACAGAGAAATTTAACACAGCAGCTCAACTTTTTTCAACTGCTACTAAATTTGCTAAGAAATTCAAGCTTTAGTTGGCTTAATCATCTTAGTCAGTCTTGCGTCCAGAAGAATCATCTCCAGAAAAAAACCTCCACCTCCAGGGAAGCCCACAGGATTCCTCCTCGTGTGCCTCTGCACTCTGGCACAATTTGGTAGTGACTGAGTTGCTGACTCTCCCCTAGCTTTTCTGCTGATGTCCAAATTTCTCCTTCACTGCACTGTGCTTCTTATCAAGCTAGTTGATGATTTCATTGCACTTACCAAAAATCTTCTGTTTGTCCTCCTCATTGATTTTGCCTTGATATTTCTCACCTTCAACCACGCTTTTCATGTTCAAAGTGCAGGATTTAAGAGAATGCTTAAGGACTTCTGGGAAAATGGTGGTGAAGCAGGTAGTCAGAGTGTGACCCTCTCACACAGAAAGTGGAGAGAAGGCAGGGCCTTTTGTAAAGGAGTTGCTTTAGATATATTTATAGAATGGGAAGGTGCTCTGAGTCATCTAGCAGGATACTGGAAAGATAAAGAAGTCAAAGGAAAACCCTGAATTGCTAGCTCCTGTGGCTGGAAAGAACACATCTACCCTACCCTCAGGGCGAGGAGCATCTGTGTCCCCAGCTTGCTGCTGTCAAGGTACTGGGGGTTGAGTGGCATTCTCTGGAAGAAAGAAGGATTCTGGCAGAGGGTGGAAATTGATTTCTTTGCAGTTAGTTTGGCCAACTGAGTCTTGGAAGGGGTCTCAACTCAATGAGAAGAGTGGAGGGGGATCTGCTCAGGCAGGCTTTCACACCCAGCCACCCAGAGACAGAAAGCAACTAGATTAGAAGGGGGCTGTAACAGGCTCCTAATCAGGAGGACTCTAGCAAGCCGTAGAAGTCTAAAAGGCCTGGGGAAAAGGGGGAAGATAGTTTTCTGAAGACTAACCCAAAGAGACAATTAACTCAGTGGAGGAATTCCAGCCTTGCATAAAGGAGGGTCACACTTAAATTCCTCACTCAATCAAGAGAGTAATCCACCTGCTTATCAGGCAGTCAGGTGATACCTTCTAACAAGGAATACATAGATACTCTTTTTGCTATAGGCCTTCTTGGATCTGTTATACTTTTTTGGTAAAAGGTTCATTTTTCTTCCTTATTTTACTTGCTAAAACTCAATACATCAACTGCAGAGGTCAGGCTGCAGGATGACTGATTGATGAACATTGGCAGCCTGAGAAGATCCTTAGGGGCCTAAGAGGAAAGACTGTTTTTCCTTAGTTGCTGTTTGTTTGTTTTATGTTTGTTTGTTTTTTTAGTTGCTATTTTGTTTCTTGTTTGTTGTGTTTCCCCTTACTCCCCTTCCCCTTTATTTTCTTTTACTGACTTTTTCTACCTACATTATTTCTTTCCTTTCCTTCATTTTTGCATCTTCTGGTTTCTGTTGTTTTTCATTCATTCTACCTCTTTTTCCTTGGTCTTCAATTTTTCTTTTCTTTTTTATTTCTCTCACTCTTTTTTTCCCTCTATTTTCTTTCCTTACTTTACTTTTTCTTTTCACTTTTTTTTCTTTTCCTCTCTTCTCATCATTCTGACCTTTAATTCATTCAATATATTTGTCTCTACTTTGTTTCTCATTTCATTTTTTCTATTCCACTTTTCATTCTTATTCCTCTGTAATTCTTATGGATTTCTACTCATGTGAATTATTGGTTTTCCTAGATCTTGTCTAGTTCCTCTTCTAGCTTTTCTATTATTATTGCTATTATTCTTTTTTCTTCTTATCTCTCTCCTTTTCTCTGGTCTTAATTTTCTTTTCCAAGGGAACATAGACAACAGCAAGGAAATGAAGAGGAATGAAGTGTCAAAATGAAAACTTACCACACACACAACAAGAAAAACAAAATAAAACCCTAGAGTAGAAATAGAAGCTAGCCAATTGAATTAATCCATCAAGATAAACAGATATCTAGACACCAACGAACAATTATAAGCCATACTAAAAAACAGGAAGATATGGTCCAGTCTAATGAACAAATTAAATATCAGGAGGAGATGTAGAACATGGAACAACTAATCAGAGTTGTAAGAACAAATATAAATCAACTTAAAGAAGTAAAGGAAGAGATGAAGAATATCAGGAAGACACTGGGAGAACATACTGAGGAAATTATAAACATAATAAAAAGATAAAGGATATGGTGGTGATGAATGGCATAATGCAAGAAATAAAAAATATGCTGGAAGCACATAACAGCAGATTTGAACAAGCAGAAGAAAGAATCAGTAACATAGAAAACAGTACATCTGAAATCAGATAGATAATATAACAGATAGATAAAAAGAACAAGTCCAGCAGGGCATTAGTGACTTGAATGACTACACAAAACACACAAACATATAGATTATAGAGAATCTCAGGGGGAGAAGAGAAGGGAAAAGGAGGATTGGAGGAAATAATGGCTGAAAATTTCCCAACTCTATTGAGGGATATGGATGTACATGTCCAAGAAGCATAGCATAATCCAAACAGTGTAAATCCTAATAAGCCTACCCCAAGACATATACTTGTCAAATTGTCCAGTGCTCAAGACAAAGAGAGAATACTAAAAACGGCAAGAGAAAAGAGATCCATCACATATAAGGTAAGCTCGATAAAAATAGGTCCAGATGCCTCTACAAGTATTGTGGGGGACTTTAATACACCATTATCACCATTAGACAGAACATCTTGACAAAAAATTAATAGAAATAAAGACCTTGAATAATGCATTAGAGAATCTGGACCTAATAGACATATACAGAACATTACACCCAAATACAGTGAGATATATATTCTCCTTGAGTGCACATGGGTCATTCTCCAGGCTAGACCACATGCTAGGCCACAGAACAACTCTCAATAAATTCAGGAGGATTGAAATAACACAAAGTAATTTCTCTGACCACAATGGAATGAAGATGGAAATCATTAAGTATCAGAGAAGCAGATTAGGCACAAAGATATGGAAGTTAAACAACTCATTCTTAGACAGTCATTGGGTGAAGGAGGAAATTGCAAAAGAAATCAGTAACTACCTTGAAATGAAAGAAAAGATAACACAATATATCAAAACCTATGGGATGCGGCAAAAGCTGTACTGAGAGGGAAATTCATAGCCATAAGTGCTAACTTTAATTAAGAATTAGAAAGGATTACAGAAGAACAACAAACTAACCCCTAGGAAGAAGAAAGAAGGAAATAGAAAAGATTAGAGCAAAGCTAAAAGAAATTGAAAATAAGAAGCTCTAGAAAAAATAAAACCAAAAGCTGGTTCTTTGAGAAGATTAATAAAATTCACAAACCTTTAGCTAGACTAACAAAGAGAAGAAGAGAGAAGTTGCAAATGCATAAAATACAAAACAAGGGAAGTGATATTGCCACTGATCTCACAGAAATAAAGAGTATCATATGGGGATACTGTGAAAAATTGTAGGCCAACAAGATGGATTATTTAGAGGAAATGCACAAATACCTAGAAACACAGAAGCAGCCTACATTGACAAATGAAGAAACTGATGAATTCAACAGACCAATCACAAGTAATGAGATTGAATTAGTCATCAAAAACCTCCCAACTAAGAAGATCCCAGGACCAGATGACTTCACAGGTAAATTCTACCAAACATTGTGGAAAGAACTAACACCACTCCTGCTTAAAGTCTTCCAAAAAATAGGAGTGGAAGGAACATTGCTTAACTCATTTTATGATGCCAACATCATCTTAATACCAAAGTCACATAAAGATTCCAAAAGAAAAGAAAAACTACAGACCAATCTCACTCATGAACCTGGACACTAAAATCATCAACAAAATAGTTGATAATCATAGTAAACAACACATCAAATGAATTATAAAGCATGACTACATGGTTTCATTCCTTGTGTGCAAGGATGGTTCCACATAAGAAAATCAATCAATGTAATATACCACAATAACAAATGGAAAGGAAAAAAACCATCCATGATAAGCTCTGTTGTTGCAGAAGAAATATTTGACAATATACAGCATCCTTTCTTGATAAAAACACTTCAAAAGAAAGGATAGAAGGAGACTTCCTCAACATGATAAAGGATATAGAAGGAAAACCCAAAGCTAATATCATATTCAATGGTGAAAAGCTAAAGGCTTTCCCTCTAAGATTTAGAACAAGGATAGAATGACCACTGTGACTCCTCTTAATTAACTTTGTGTTACAAGTACTTGCTTGGGCACTTAGGCAAGAAAAAGATAGAAAACATATCCAAATTGGAAAGGAAGAAGTAAAAATTACACTAATTGCAAATGACACGATCCTCTATATCAAAAACCCTGAGAACTCTACAACAAAGATTCTAGAGCTTATAAATGAGTTCAGTAAAGTGACAGATTATAAGATCAATGTGCAAAAATCAGTAGCATTTCTTTACACCAAATAATAAGCAATCTGAGCAGGAAATCAAGAAAAAAAATCCCATTTACAATAGAAACGAAAATAATCAAATGCATAGGAATAAATTTAACTAAAGATGTAAAGGACTTATACAAAGAAAACTACACAACACATTAAAGGAAATCAAAGAAGACCTAAATAAATGGAAGAATATTCCTTGTTCGTGAAGAGGAAGACTGAAGAGGAAGACTAAAAATCATTAATATGTCTATCATACCCAAACTGATTTACAGATTTAATGCAATCCCAATAAAAATTACCACAGCATTTTTGACTGAATTGGAAAACTAACTATGAAATTTATTTAGAAGGGCAAGGGGCCCTGAGTAGACAAAGACATATTGAAAAAGAAAAAAGAAAGTGGAGGAATTACACTACCTGACTTTAAACATATTACAAAGGTACAGTGGTCAAAACTGCATGGTATGGGCACAAGGATAGACATACTGACCAATGGAACTGAACTGAGAGTTCTGATATAGATCCTTGCATATACAGTCAACTGATACTCAACAAGGCCACCAAGCCCATTTTACTGGGAAAGAATGGTCTCTTTAACAAATGGTGGATATCCATATTCACTGGATATCCATATTCAAAAGACTGAAGAACACCAGCTCACACATTATACAAAAATTAACTCAAGAATTATCAAAGATCTAAATATAAGAGTCAAGACCATAAATGTCTTGGAAAAGAATATAGGGAAGCATGTGCAAGATCTTGTATGAGGAAATAGTTTCATGAACTTTACACTCAAAACGCATGCAATGAAAGAAAAAAATAGATAAATAGGCCTCCTCAAAATTAAAAACTTTTGCACTTCAAAAGAGTTTGTCAAGAAAGCGAAAAGGCAGCCTACTCAATGTGAGAAAATATTTGCCAACAATATATTTGATAGGGGCCTAATATCCAAAATGTATAATGAAATCCTCCGTCTTGAAAATAAAAAGACAAAAAACCCATTTAAAAAATGGGCAAGTAATTTGAATAGACACCTCTGCAAAGAAGAAACACAAATGGCTAAAAAGCACATGAAAAGATGCTCAACATTACCAGCTATTAGGGAAACACAAATCAAAACTACAATGAAATATCATCATACACCCATTAGAGTAGCAGCTATTAGAAAAAACGAGGGACTACAAGTGTTGGAGAGGATGTGGAGAAATGGGAACCCTTATCCACTGCTGGAGAGAATGCAGAATAGTGCAACCACTGTGGAGGATCGTCTGGAGGTTCCTCAGGAAGCTAATTATAGAACTGCCATATGATCCAGCAATCCCAGAAGAAATGAAAGCAGGGGCATGAACAGATATATGCACACTAATATTCATAGTAGCATTTTTCACTATTGCCAAATGTCTATGAACAGAGGAATGGATAAGCTAACTCTTGTATATACATACAAATGGAATATATACATACAATGAAATGTATGTATACATTTCAAAAGGAATGCAGTATTAACACATGGTATAATATGAATGAGCCTGGAAGACATTATGTTGAGTGAAGTAAGCCAGGCACTGAAGGAAAAGTATTACATGACTTCACTGATATGAATTAAGCAAATTGAGCAGACTCACAAAGCTAGAGTCTGGAAGATAGGTTTATGGGAAAAAGGAAGGGAGTATAGGGTTGTGAACCAATGCCTATATGGCAAAATCTATGATAAGGTGGAAGGGCATAGTTGTGCCATGGATGGACATGACAGTGGTGTGGTGATGCTATTGGGTTGGGTGATACTGGCCTGTGAGGGGGTAGGGTAGGGAAGGCTGCACTGTCCATGAAACTGGGAGGAGGGTTGGGGAAGAGTAGATGAACTCTAGGAATTTGCAGATATGTGGTTAAAACTAAAACATTGGGAATGGTTTTTTTTGACAAATATGACAGGGGATGGTTATTGGTTTAGGGTGTTGGATGTGGGAGGCATGTGGGGCAGGGTGCACCTGGGACAGGCTTCCAGGGTGTATGCGAGTGTTCATCCTGTCATAGTGTGTGGTGTCAGTGGGTGGAAACCCACACAATGAACTCGAAGATGTTGGACTCATCATGGGGAGTTCTGCTGTGTTCTCAAGTAGAAGAGCAGGAGTCTCTCGAGAGCATAGGCAGTGCCTAATAGAGGAGGACAGGCCAGTATGTCAAGCCTTCAATGTTGTTGCAAGTAACTATGAATCTTGCCCTGCAAGGAGTGAAGCTTGGTGTTTGCCTGTGTCCTAAGGGGAGGGGATGATCAGATGAAAAGAATAGATGGTACATGGCACATTTGGGGGACATTGGAATTGTTCTACATGATCTTGTAATGATGGATACAGGTCATGTTAAATTTCACCAACATTTATAAAAGTGTATATTGTAAATGTTAACTCTAATGTAAATCATTTACCCTAGTTAGTAGCAATGCTTCAATATTTTACATCAATTTTATCAGTTATTTTTTTGGCTTCATTTTTTAAAAGGTTTTGGATCAGAGAAGGGTTGCAACTGTGGCAGGAGAGGGTCACTAGTGCAGGATGTCAGTGATGGGGGATGCATGGGGGGAGGTTCACCTGGGGCATACATATAAGGCATGTGAAGAGTTCAAGTGTTCTTGGGGCATGTCACAGTCACGGAGATCCACACAATAACCAAAAGAATGTCCAATTCCCATCCTGGGGAGTTCTGCCACATTCTGTAATGGGACAGCAAGAATCCCTTGAGTACAGGGCAATGACTAATGAAAGAGGTTAGACCATTGACGGGCCCTTGGTATTGATGACTGTACTTATGAACCTTTTCTTTTGAAATTGAAACAGCCTACTATTATAGGTTGCCTAACCCTCCTGAGAGCCTCCTTGTTGCTCAAATGTGGACTCTCTCTAAGCCAAACTCAGCATATAAATGCATTACCTTCCCCCCAGCATAGGGCATGACCCCCAGGCATGTGCCTCCCTGGCACTGAGGAATTACTACCTAGCACCAGTTAGCAATGCAACTGGAAAAAGACTTTGACCAAAAGGGGGAAAGGCCCCCAGCGTGGGACATGACACCCGGGGATGAGCCTCCCTGGCAACGAGGGACCACTATCAACTACCAACTGATGATGCAACTGGAAAATGACCTTATACGGAAGGTTCAATGCGGATCAGCAGAATATCCATGTCTACATAAAATACCATGACTTTAAAATGCTGTTTGACCTAAAGTAAGGGGGAAATGGAAAGGAGAAATGAGTTTATATGGCTACGAGTTTCTAAAAAAGAGTCTGGAGGCTGGCAGAAGGTTTGCCCTCATGCACAACTGAGCAGAGTCAGAGAGACAGATAAAGCAGATACAACCCCCAGATATTGGTTCCTTTGAGGGCTAAAGAGACCCATGGGAGTTATGGTCATGGCCGATGGGGTTAACTACCAGGGCAGATGGCCCCTCTTTGGAAATGGTGTTTATGTGTGATGAATCTGGACTCAGATGGGATCTCCCTTCATAAGACTTTCATGCTAATGTGCTGGAGGTGCAGTTAATGTTGGGGTTTAAGATATATTTAGGGGATTTGAATCTCTGGACTGACAATGTGATAGCCAGATCCTGAGCCTCAACAGACTCCAGCACCTACAATCTGATTTATTGGACTTACCACACTCAGCTAAGATGGAGGTGAAGAAGGACAACCACCACACCATGGAGCCTAGAGTGATTACAACTGAAAATGGGAGGATTGCATCCAGCATCCAGGTGGAATCTGAGCCTCCTCTTGACATAAAGGTGCAATGGACACAACCAATCCAGTGTCCACATAGAAGAGGTGGCATTGGATTGGGAAAAGTGGACATAATGGACAAAGGGTATGGGGAAAGGCAGGAAGAGATGAGAGGTGGAGGCGTCTTCGGGACATGGAGCTGCCCTGGATGGTGCTTCAGAGGTAATCACCGGACATTGCAAATCCTCACAGGGCCTACATGATGGAATAGAGGAGAGTATGGGCCATGATGTGAACCAATGTATATGAGGTGCAGAGGTGCCCAAAGATGTACTTACCAAATCCAATGGATGTGTCATGATGATGGGAATGAGTGTTGTTGGGGGGGGGGAGAGGGGGGGTGGGGGGGTGGGGTTGAATGGGACCTCACATATATATTTTTAATGTAATATTATTACAAAGTCAATAAAAAATTAAAAAAAAAAAAAAAAGGGGGAAAGGGTAAAGACAAATGGGTTTATATGACTAAGAGACTTCAAAGTGTTCAGGAGGTCATTACGGAGGTTATGTTATGCACATCTCAGCAGGGTTTCTTTGACTGCCACAGTAAAGATTTCCTCAAATAGCAAGACTCCTGGGCCTCTGGAGACATCCAAACACTATAGACAGAGCAGAGAGCTCAATAGTGTGGTGCCCTGCCTGTGGGCTCTACTTTAAAATTTATGCTCCCCAATGTGACAGAGTTGTACTCAGTTGTCATTTCCCTCCATGCGGCTCTTCTGCCCCTTATATTTTGAACCTATAGTTAGTGCTAGAGTTGATAGGTTTATGTTTAAGAGACTTAAATCTTTGGGTTTCCCATGTGCCAGTCAGTCCCTGAATCTAAACAGAGTTGCAAGATCTACTCTCCAGTTCGTTGGACTCACCTAGAACAACTAAAAAGGAGATGATAATTGACAATGACCATCCCAAGGAACACAGAGTCTACAACTGAAAGCAAGATAGTTCCATCCGTCTGCCCAATGGGATCTAAGCCCCTTCTCAATTAGAGGTGGAGTGGGCCTTCACCATCCCAGAATCCTCAGGATTGGGGAATAAAAGATGGACTAGAGTAGACTTGCTGTTATTCTACTATAGACTTATTGTCATTCTAGGAATGGAAAAACTTTTATCCTTGATTTGGATGCAGTGGCCACCAGAGGTTCTGAGGGGAGGGAGAGAGGAAAAAATAGGTATAATACAAGGGTGTTTTGGGGACATTGGAATTGTCCTGAATGATGTTGCAATGACAGATACAGTCCATTATATATGTTGTCATAACTTACAAAATTGTGTGGGAGAGAGTTTAAACTAATGTAAACTATAATCCACACTTAATGACAATGCTCCAATATGTGTTCATCAATTTTAACAAATGTACCACACTAATGAAGGATGTTGTTAATATGGGAAAATGTGGGAGGGGTAGGGTATGGGGCATATGGGAATCGTCTACATTATTTATGTAATATTTATGTAATCTATCATTAAAAAATAAATAAGAGAATTCTTAAAAGATACCTTTTCTCACTCCTTCTTATCTTCAACTTTGTGTTTCTTAGCCTCCTGAATCATTCATTCTATGTCTTCCTTGTTCTAATTAACCTTGTTATTTGCAAATGCAATATTGTTTTCTTTTACTGTCCTATTATCAGTAGGCTATGAGCTTAGTTACACAATGGGTGCAGTTGTCTCCTGTGAATGCAAACTTTCTAAGCAAGTGGTCATGGCACATCCATTTTCATAACCTGAATGAGCACACCAAGTTGGTTGTCAGAGTAGATAATGAAAGTCTGCTTCTGCTTTATAAGAATGCTGTTATTATGCTGAGTCTGGACAATTATTTCTACAACATTATTTTCAATACCAAGGGAAAGAAGAGTGACTTCCACGAGCAGCAAATCTTGAACATTTTCAGATTTGTTTCTAGAGAATATGGCTGCCTGGAAAGATGCACTCTAAATAACAGATTCATCAGGATTGATACTCTTATTGAGCTATTCTACATTGAAGAAGTCCCAAAGAAGTTTCCTAATCTTGGGAATATATGTTTAATCACTTACCAGGACAAGGTCATGAATCTTTGACTTATCTAACTTGGTACAGTGAAGACTTTCTCCACAGGGTCCAGAGTGCAACAAAACAAGACAGCTCTCAATTCTTCAAACTGGCACAAAAATGGAGGCATAAAAGTCACCTCTGTCATAGACAGAACTAATCTCGATACTGACCTAGGTTTGGAAAAACAAGTACACTTAGCTAGTTCACATATAGTATGGAGGTTATGGTAAGACCTTTTGTTCTCACTGAGAGTCTTTCTTATGATTGGACTTGAAATATCAATGAAATATTTGACTTACTGTTTGTCAAAGTCTTTTCTACTAAAGTGTATTTTCAGCTATAGATTTTACTTTAAAAAATTCCATTTGTCAAAAGTGTCACCTTCTTAGTCTAAGATCATCATCTTTGTTTTGGCACCAATGTCTTGTTCAACCCATAAGCAATGAGGAAAGTCAATGAACCACTAATGATTCTGAGAATATTAAGACCAGCAATGGTTCCAGCATCTTTGAAATCTTCATACTAAGCATCATTAATAATTTAACACTATGACAGTAGCATTTGTAACAGTCCTCACAAGTTATGTGTGATATGTGTTATTAGATTTTTGTTGACATTCCTACCAGTCATTTCCTTCCACACACCTCTGTATATGTACAAGTATAAAAATGAATGTAACTTCAAACACACAGGATCATGAAATTCATGCTGCTTTTAATCTTTTTTACATATGTATACCATGGACATGACAGCTAGATAGCTAGATACATAGGGGAATAAGTCCATGCTCTCAATTTAAATTTCTATGTATTTGTCAGAGTTCTCCAGAGATATGTAAATATTAGAAGATGTATTATAGGAATTGTCTCACAGGATGACAAGGATTGACAAGTCCAAATCCCATAGGACAGGCAGCAAGTTGGGAACTCTGGTGACATAGGTTTTGATGAATCCTCAGGAGAAGCTGACTGCTCAAGTAGAGATAGAAATTCATTCTAGCACCTGAAATTATCAATTCTCAAATTTTTTAAAATCTGAAAACAAGGCATGTGTTATCTTCAATATATATAATCTACCTGATGCTGTGTATACAATCATATTTTGCTTAAAATGCAAATAAGTGAGTACATAAAGGAAAAACAAATAGAAAGTTCCATTCTTATTTAATGTTATTGCAAAACCAGGGTTTGAAGAAAAAGAAACTTTGCTCTCCTTTCCTCTTCAAATACCTTATTTTCATCTTCTTGGGTAGTGCATAACTGTATTGTTACCTAGACATTCCAAATGGGTTGAGTTGTACTTTAAGTTCTATTTTGCAATTAGTATATAGTTTTTCCTTCATCTCCTCAAAATCACAGAAGCAATTTTAGCTGGCAACCAGTATTTAATACTTTTTAGAAACTGAAATGTTTTATTGGCTATTTGATGTGTATGCATATTATCCCCCCTGCCATGAAAGTGACATATCTGAAGTCAGTGACCAGATTTTGACCTTGAACATTCAAAACATTTGGTGTAACACAGAAGAGATGATTAACAAATTTAAGGTTTAAAACAAAAAATAATCTAAGCCATTCATAGTTTCCACTTTATCACAATAAAACTAGCTACCACACTATCTGTTCATTTTCTTATTCATTTCCCATCTTTCAAATTATTAAATAAAAATATATGTACATTCACATTGAGGAAATATTTTCATATCTTACTGAGAAATCACAATAGTCCTTAGATGGAGTTAGTTAAAAGGGTTTGTACCAATTCAGCTTCATTTTATTAATTTTATATAGCCACAAATTTATTATTTTATAGCAAAAAATTATCATGTGTCATGTAAGTTCAACTTCTTGAATTTTTTAAAGATTATTTGATATTGTAAAATAGAAAATGTGGACATTTTGTTATGCTAAAAGTAAAGTAACTTGGAAAAGAATCAACTATGTGTCTGACATGAAAATGTTAAGCTTTCTTGTGGAAATAAGGAAAGGACAAGAGATAGAAATGTTAAGAATAATATTTTATATTTGCAAATTATTTTAAGTGAGTCATCTCTTTCTATTTATTACAACCTAGGAAACACATTCTTAGTTTTAAAAAGGGGATAAAAAGAACAATTAAAAAATATTGTTTACAAAGGCTTCCATAACATTATTGTATCTTAGTTTCAATAGATAATTGAAACTTGAATCTTTTAGTTGAATATCATATACAAATATCAAAATATTGGCTCAGAGAGAAAATAAAATACAAGGTGTTTGGGCATTAAGTTCTCTTCATTTTAATTGACTCAAAGAATGAGAGAAAGTCAAAATATTTGTTTTAGGAATAGAAAGCAATGACAGTTTTCCTTCCAAATTAGTTAATTTTGAAATGGAAGCCTTCTACCTCTGAGTGGTTTGTTTTCTAAATAGCAATTTTAAATCAATTACTTGGAAATTGTAGTCTATTTTCCATTACCATTTTATAACAAATAAGTGGTTATATTACTTATATTAATAGCTCTACAAAAATCAGGGGGCAGTTATAGTCTAATTGCTTTATTTATTCATTTTTAATTGCATGGACACCACTCTGCCAAATTAAAAGGAACTCCACTGTGAAAGACCCTGTAGGGAAGATGGAAAGACAAGCTACAGAGTGGAAGAAAATATATGAATATCACATATTTGATTTAAGTATATGTCATGGTTAGGTCAATGTATCAACTTGGCCAGGTAATGGTGCCCAGTTGTTTGGTCAAGCAAGCACTGGGCTAATTGTAACACAAGGACATTTTAAGGACTTTAATCATCAGTGAGTTGATTGCATCTATGACTGATTACATCCACAATCAACTGAGGAGACTGCTGTTAACAATGGGGGTTGTCTCATCCAAGTATTTGAAGGTCTTAAAAGGAGAAGTGATTTCAGCATTCAGGAAGAGAATTTCCATCTCTACTTCAGACAGACAGTATCTCCTGGGGAACTTACTGAAGAACTTCATCAGAATCCCTGGAGAGCAGGCTGGCTTACATAACTTGGACTTGTGCATCCCCACGGTCATGTGAGGCAATTTTATAAAATCTCAGACTAGTTACAGATATCTCCTGTCATTTCTATTTCCACAGAGAACCCTGACTAAAACAAATACGTAGACTATGTAAACAGCACTCAAAAATTCAAAAGCAAAACAAAAAACAAACAAACAAAAAAAACAACCAATTAGAAAATGGGTAAAAACATGAACAGAGATTTCACCAAAGACAGATTAATATAGCAAATAAGCCCATGAAAAGATGTTCAATCTAATTAACAATTAGAGAAATGCAAATTGAAATCACAATGAGACATCACTACACACTTGTTAGAATAGCTAAAGTAAGATGAAAAAAAATATCGACATAACCAATGCAAGAACGTGTAGAAAACGGATATGTGACATTGCTGGTGGAAAATAGTTTAGCAGTTTCTTATACAATGATGCAAGGACCAACTATACAACTTTTTGGCTTTTATCTCAGATAAATGAAAACATATAGTCCCACCAAAACCTGTATATAAATGTTCATAGCAGCTTTTTTTGTCATAGCCAAAAACTGAAAACTTCAAAATGTCCTTCAGTGCCTGAATGGTTAAATAAACTGTGGTACATCCATTCATTGGCGTATAAAAAAACGTGTTGATATATGTAACAATCAATGGATTTCTAAAGCATAATCACTTGTGAAAAAGCTGATTTTTGAAGGTTAATACTGTATGATTTCCCTTACATTACATTATATAGCATTTTCAAAGCAAGAGAGGTAATAAAACAGTTTCATGGCTATCAGGGACAGGATGAAATGTGGACCTGTGATTATTAGAGGAAGTTCCTTTGTGGTGATGGAACAGTTATTTTTCTTGATTATAGAAGTTGTTACAATAGTATGTACCTTAAATGAATTTACATAGAGCAATACACACACAAAAATAGATACATGTAAAAAATGGTAAAAAATTGAATAGGGTTTACTGTCACGTAAAGAGTATTGTACCAATGCCAATTTCTTGGTACTGATATTATACATGAGGTATGTAAGATGTTACAAGGAAAGAATTTGGCGATGAGTGTACAGGTCTTTTTGCAACTTCCCATGAATCTATAATTATTTCAAAATAAAAAGTTAAAAAAAAAATCCTTTTACCTTTTGACTTCTTCCATCCTTTGGCTTCTTTAGGAGCTTTTAGGGCTCACAGATCAAGGAGAGCGTCTGCCTAGAGTCCACCCACCATGGTGAGAAAGGGCTCATTAGCACATAGTTGTCTTGCTTCTCGCCCTGTTAATTTTGAAGAGTAATTTTACATAATCTAGGAGGCATTTTTGTCCATTCTGTGACATTACGTTGCAGGTTCTCAGGTCTTTTGAAAAATTATGATTCTAATAAATTCAGCTAAAAGTTCCCCTCACTGGGCTCTGAAATTATGCAAAGCTGCTTCAGTTCTCGTACATGTGCAACACCTCCAAAATCACAGTCATGAGAATTCTAGCATCCTACCCTTTACAAAACCACAACTACTGTCTCACAACTGACTTAGGGATCCTATATTTTTTAAATAGTCCTTTAAACATCTCCACAGAAAGTCCCATCATTCACTCTTTCTCTATCCATGAGGCTATTCTCCCATTCTTCTAAAGTGATTTCCCTGTGACTACATCTGGTCCTATATCCAGCCTTATGAGGATACTACCTTTCCTTTACAAGACTCAATTAATATTAATTTACAAGTTTACCCTTAGAGAAAGACTACAGTCAATTATTCTAGTGAATTTCAAAATAGCATGGTGGAGAAAAAGAAAGACAAAAACACTGGAATACATGCAAATAATCAGGATTCCATCAACTGATAAAAGCCTATTAAACTTAGCTCTTTTGAGATTATTGAACAGTCATGGTATAGAAAATTTTACATTTATTTTGCTTTAAAGCAGAAGACGTTTTAGGACAAAATTTTCAGGAGACTGATTTGAGTTTAAAAACATATTAATTCAAATTATATGTACAATAAGCTGATTTACCAAATAGCAAGGTCTCTGTTGGATGAAAATTTCACAAAAATGTTTTCACAATTAACTTGCAAAAATTTTAAAGAGTATATTCATGTTTTAATTTGCTTTTTATGTACTCCTTTGTGTTTGCTGGAACTTTTATTTGCAGATTACGAAAAGCACTTTAGCTACTTCAAACAAAGTGGGCAAACATATATCTAACAGGAAGAAATATCTGTAAAAGTGAAATACAAGAATCCAGGTGGATCTCAAGAAATAATTGGAACCATTTAGAAGTCCTTTTCTGTTTCTCAGCTTTTCTCTGTTTTATTGCATTTCCTTCATTTTCTTTCTCAGTGCTTGGGTTGGGGAAGCATTTTTTGTAGCGCCATGTTGTATAATATTGTTTAGCCATCTGAGCCTAAATTGTATCTGCCTCTTCATGGGGCCAGGTATTCCAATATGGACCCATGAATTTTGGACACAGGTTCAGTGTATGGCAAGGGTAGGTAATGGAATTGCTTTGGGTCAGGTATCTATCCTTATCAAACAACTGTAATAAGGCCAAAAAAAAAAAAAAAAGCACCCTAAAAAACTAGTTGTCCATATTGATTGTTCATAGTACAACCATATAAATGAACTGGAGACAGAGTAACCCTTAAAATAGTGATTCTGAGGAGATGATAAAATAAGTATAGATAATATCATTCAGTTCTAGTGTTTTGCAATTTATGTTGCCTCTTGAGGGAAAATTATCTCAATATGGTTACTACCAAAAAACCTGAAACACATATCGTCCGTGGGCATCAATGAGTAAGATTCAACATTCTCAAGGTTTCCTCAGAAGGGGATAAAATGGTATGTCTTATAACATATATCTACTAGTAATACTGGTAATAAATATTAAATCAATAACACAGATGAGAAAATGCAAGAATTTTATACTTCTGGAATATGCAAAAACCTGTAAATTAATGTGCTAATAGCACCTCAACATATTCAATTTAAATAAAATTGGTTCAGACTCCCATTTACATCCTGTGAATAATTTAATACCCAATCGATGCTCTCCAGTAGTTGCTTACATTTCCTTTTCTATGGTCCCCTATTTCCACTTTATCGTTTCCATCAAAATAATGACCTTATATTTAGCAAGACCTATAGTCTTCTCCATGCTTTCTGCTTACCCAAATGTGAAACACATCCCCTTTCCCAAGAGATATGAAAATTACTAAACAACTAATTCTAGTACAATTTTAGATTTGGGAGAAAATATAAAACAAAGCAGATCCAATGAAAGAAAAACATATTCTTAAAAGAATCTCAGCATGTATGTCTATAAGAGAATTTCTGCTGGCTTTCTTTTCTCTTGAACTGCCTTCTTTCCCTCAGACTTAGTGTCATTCCAGCCCATTCCAACCAAGCCTACAGTATTTTGTTTCTATTCGCATCCCTATCCAATGGATATTTTTCTAAACAAATACAGCCTCTCCCTGAGAAGAATCAGCAAAGTTCTCTGAGGTATTTATTTCTTTCCTGCCATGCAATAAGTCCTCAGACAAGGGCTCTAGTTAAGTATTGTGCTCGATTTAATAAAAGGTCACATTTGAAGTTCGGTAGCCCCAGGATTAACAAATAATCCAATATGTTAAGCAGTGTGAGAAATGATGTGAATCAAAGCAGCCTGAAATGCGTTAGAGAAAGAAGCAAGGATCCTAAACCCAGATCTAACATTTTATTGATCATTTAGTATGTGCCAGGACATGTGCGAACACTACCTATTTTATTTCTTTTAATCCTTACAACCGCTTTCTTACTTAGTAGCTATTACTATCCCTATTAAAAGAGCTGTGGAATTTGGCACACAAAAAGTTGACAAACTTGCCCAAGGCCCTACACCTATTAAAATAACAGAGCCAAAAGTAAAATAAAAACAGAAGGCACTCTGATTCCAGAGACTATATACTCCTATTCACAGATCAGGATTTTCAGCTCTGTTTTGTAAGAATACTTTTTTGAAAATTCATTGAAATTTTGAAACTTCATTGAAATTCTTTCAGCACTGTATTTCAATAAGATCCAAAATTATGACTGAAGGTATGAGTTAGAAAAGGAAAATTTACTTCATTTTAAAAAGAAATAATTTATTTGTATAAGATTTTTTTCTCCTAGACTGAAAAGTCAGTATACAAAATTCTAGTTCTTTCATTTAAGGGAAAGTAACTGTTCTACTTTATTTGATAATAGAATATGAGGCAGTCAGTCAGATACTTAGGAGTTAAATTGAGAAATTTAGTGAAAGGAAACATGATGGAAGTACTCAGAAAATCTTTCCATTTACACATTTTTATTCCCTGCCTTTGCTCTTACATACTTTGTTATTTCTCTAATAAATATGATTGATTGGTGATTTGATAACAGTGGTATCTGAGCACAGATTGTAGAGTTTTTCATGACTCCATATTCCATAAATCAAATAGCAAGTGAGTGTGTTTGAAAATCAGTCTCCAACTCACAAAATGTAATAATAAAAATTAAAATTGGGTTCACTTACTAAAAAATAACTAATGTAAATAATAGCCTTGGTAAATACACAGAATGCAAATATATATACATATATATATATATTTATTTCATTTACTAATTAAACAAATACTTTTACCAAAATATTACACTAGCTAGGGTAGGAGATAAGCAAACAAACAAATAAATAAGTAAGGTGTTTATTGTCGAGGACATTGTCAACACATAGAGGAAATAAATATATCACTGTAAAGTAGAATTTAACTATAAATGTTTATGACCACTCTGTAAGTGAAGAAATTAGCGTCCCCTAGGGTAATGATTCAAAGAACAGATAAGGATTACCAAGTATTTTAACCTGCATATGCAGTGATAAAAATCTTGACATTCAGAGAACGTGTTCATAGCTTCTATTTCTACAATAGGCACTCAAATTTAATAATCAGTCATTTTGGTTTTCTTACTCTTACTCAGTATCCACACGATTTCTGAAAATTCTTCTTTCATTCATTGCATCTTGCTTGTTCTAAAAATAATTTTTGTCTCTTTGTTTTTGTATTGTTGAGTTCTAAGAATTCTTTTTATATTTTGAATACAAGTCTTTAGCAAAATAAGTGTTTTGCAAATATTTTCTCCCAGTCTGTCCTTTTCCCCTTGCATTGCTTTTCTCTTTTGTTAATAATCCATTGACTCTATTTTTGTTGGTCTATTTCAGATTCTCTTTTCTGTTCCATTGATCTAGTTATTTATGCTTCCATCAATATCCCTCTGTCTTGATCAATGTAGCTATATAGTAAGTCTTGAATTCAGGTATTGTCAGTCTTCTGACTCTGTTCTTCCTGAGTATTTTGTTGGCTATTCTGGGTCTTTAACCTTTCCATATAAACTTTAGAATGCTTGATAATATCCACAAAATAACCTATAGAGATTTTGATTGGAATTGCATTGAATATAATATAAGATCAATTTGGGAAGATCTTATGTCTTACCAATATTGTCTTCCTATAGTAGAATATCTATGTATTTAAATTTTCTTAGATTTTTATCATTGGAGTTTTGTAGTTTTCCTCATATAGATACTGTATGTATTTTGTTAGATTTATATCTAATTATTTAGTTTTTGTGGGTAATGTAAATGGTGCTTATTTGTTAATGTCAAGTTATAGTTGTTTACTGCTGGATTATAGGAATGCAGTTGACTTTCGTATATTAACTTTGTATCCTGTAACCATGTTATAATCACTTACCAAATCCTTCAGGATTTTTTGTTGATTCTTTTGGATTTTCTAGGTAGGCAATCATGTTTTCTGTGAACAAAGGTTTCTCATTTCCTTTCCAATAAAGTAATTTCATTTCCTTTTCTTAATTTACTGCATTAGCTAGGACATCCAGTAGGACATTGCATGGGAACGGAGAGAGGGGACTTATTGCTTTGTTCCTGATCTTAGACTAACTTTTCACTATTAAGTATGGCACAGTTATAGGCTGTAAGTGGATGTTGTTTATTTGAGGAAGTTCCCCTCTATTCTAGTTTGCAGAGAATTTTTATCACGATTGGGTATTGGATTTTGTCAAGTGATTTTTTTTTCTGCATCTACAGATATGATCATATGATTTTTCTTTCATAGACTGTTAATGGAGTATAAAATGGATTAAAATACTTGATATCCAAATTTGAACCAGCCTTGTATACCTGGAACAATTTATACTTGTTGTCATTTATAATTCTTTTTATGTATTGTTGGATTTGATTTGTTAATATTTTGTTGAGGAGGATTGCATTTAGGTTCATGAGACATATTGGTTTGCAGTTTTCTTTTCTTGTATTGTTTTTCTCTGGTTTTGTTATTCGGATAACTCTGGCTTCAAAGAATGTTAGGAAGGTTGCCTATGCTTTCATTTCTGGAAGAGATTGTAGGGTATGGATATCATTTCTTTGTTAAAAGTTTGGTAGAATTCACCACTGAAATCATCTTAGTCTGCTGTTTTATAGGTGGAAGGTCATTAATTTTTTACTCAATTTCTTTAATAGATGTAGTCTTAGTCATATTATTTTCTTAATAGATGTTTTTATTTTTTAAAAGATACTTAGTTTACATAAAATGTTACATAAAAAAATATAAGGGATTCTCATATACCCCATCCTTGCATGAGTGTTTGTAGATTGTGTCTTTTGAACAATTATGTCATTTCATCTAAGAAATCAAATTTGTGGGCTAGAATTGTTCTCAATGCTACTTTATTAGTCTTTAATGTCCAGTGATCAGTAGTGACATTTCTCTTTTATTTCTGGATTATTATTTTGTGGATATTCTCTTTTTTTCCTTTTTAGCTTGGCTAGAGTTTCAATTTTTGATCAAGCTCATTGATTTTATCCATTGATACACTGTTTTCAATTTCATTGATTTCTTTCTAATTTTTATTATTTATTTTCTTAGATTACTTTGGATTTAATTTGCTCTTCATTTGAGTTTCCCAAGGGAATTGATTTGGATCTTTCTTTAGTTTTTCCTAATATGTACATTCAATTCTATAAATTAGCTTCCAAGTGCTGCTTTCACTGCATTTCATAACTATTGTAAGTTCTATCTATACTTTCATTTACTTCAAAATATGTATAATTGCTCTCAATACTTCTTGTTTGATTCAAGTGTTATTTAGTAGTGTGTTTGATTGCCAAATATTTTGGGAAATTCCAGCAAAATTTCTGTTATTGATTTCTACTTTAATTCCATTTTGGTCTGAGATCATTCTCTGCAAGACTTATATTATTATTTTAAATTTGTTAATGTGTGTTTTTTGGTGCAGACTTTGATCTATATTGATGAATATTTCATATTAGCTTGCAAAAAATGTACATTCCACTCGTGTTGTATGAAATATTCTTCCTAATGTCTATCAGGTCTAGTTGATTGTGATGCTGTTGTTAAGTCCAACTTACTGATTTTCTGCACTCTGGATTCCTCATTTACTGATAAAGGGTGTTTTAGTTTTCAATATAATAGTAGCTTTGTCTTTTTCTCCTTGCAACTTTATAAGTTTTTGCCTTGTGTATATAAATCTCTTTTGTTAGGTGCATGCATATTAAGGACTATTATGTGTCTTGGAGAATTGACCCTTTTATTTTTATGTAATGAAACTCCATTAATATTCCTTTCTCTAATATATGCTTTGGGTGTAATTAAAATAGCAACACCAGAGTTCCATCAATTAATATTAGCATGGTATTTCTTTCTCCCTCTGTTTCCTTTTTTTTTTGTTAACAAATCAGTTTTATTGATACATATTATTAAGGCATAAATCAATTCAAAGTGTGCAGTCAGTGGTATTTGGTATAATCACACAGTTGTGCATTCTTCATTTCAATAATTTTTAATGCATTTTCATTATTCTAATAATAATAATAAACAAATATGCAAACAAAACTCATCACCTCTCATTCTCTCTATGCTTCTGCCACACATAATTCCTATTTTGTTTTCTTCTCTCTGGTTTATTTGTATTTATATTCTGTAAAAACAGTATTAATATGCAATATCACCCATATTTGTATTTTACATGAGGTGTCACTATGTTACACAGACCCGTGTTGCATTTTTAAATTTTCCTTCCAGCAATATACATGTCTTTAGACTTTCCTTTTCAACCACTGTCATACCCTTTTAATAGCTTTGCTTGTTATAAATAACATTATGTGCTCTCATCATTTCCATTCATTTCCAAAGATTTAAAAACAACTTTTTAACCACTTCTGTACAGATTAACCATCGGCTTTCCATTTTCTATCCTCCTATTTTATGGTGATTTGTATTCTAATAATTACATGAATTTACATAGTATATTTAGTTCACATAGCACAATCACACAGTATTTGTCCTTTGGTGTCTGGCTTGCTTTATTCAACATAATATTCTCCATATTCATCCATGTTGTCATATGATGCATGAATTCATTTTTTCATATAGTTACATATGATTCCATCATATGTATAAACCACATTTTGTTTATCCATTCATTGGTTGATGGACACCTGTGTTGTTCCCAACTTTTGGCAACTGTGAATAATGCCACTATGAACATTGGTGCAGATGTCTGTTTGTGTCACGGCTCTCAGTTCTTCTGGGTATGAACTTACTAGTGGTATTATTGCCTGTTCACACAGCAAATTTATATTCAACACCCTTAAGAACTGCCAAACAGTCCTCCAGAGTGGCTGTACCATTCCACAGTCCCACCAACAGTGAATAAGCATTCCTATCTCTCTACATTCTCTCCAACACTTACAGTTTTCCAGCTTTTTAAATAGTGGCCAGTCTAATAGGGGTGAAAAGATACACATTGTAGTTTTGATTTGCATTTTCCAAATTGCTAATGAAGCTGAACACTTTTTCATGGTTTTTTTTTTTGCCATTTGTACTTCTCCTTTGGACAATTGTCTTTTAAGTCTTTTACTCATTTTTTAATTGGATAATTTTTCTTTTATTGTTGAGTTGTAGTATCTCTTTAGATATTATGGATATAAAATCCTTATCAGAAACGTGGTTTCCAAATAGTTTCTTCATTGTGTTGGCTGCCTTTTCACCAGTTTGACAAAGTTCTTTGTGTTGCAAAGTGTTTAATTCTGAGGAGTTCTCATTTATCTAAATTTTCTTCTGTTGCTTGCTCTTTGAGTATAAGGTCTAAGAAACTACTGCCTACCACAAGATCTTGAAGATATTTTCCTATGTTTTCTTCAAGGAGTTTATGATTGTTGCTGTTATATTTAAGTACTTGTTCCAATTTGAGTTAATTTTTGTATAAAGTGTGTGATAGGGGTTCCCTTTCTTTCTTTCGGTTATAGATATTCAACTCTCCCAGCACCATTTGTTGAATAGCCTGTTATGACCCAGCTGGGAGCCTTAGAAAAATTCACTTGACTATAAATGTGAGGGACTAATTCTGAGTTCTCGATTCAGTTTCCTTGGTCAATCTGTCTATCTTATGTCAGTGCTATATTAATTTTTACCATTGTAACTAAGTAATACACTTTAAAGTAAGGAACTGATTGTTGTCCAAATTTGTTCTTCTTTTAAAAGACATTATATTCTATTTGGTGCCGCTTACACTTTCCAGATAAATTTGATAATTGGCTTTTCCATTTCTGCAAAAAAAGCTGAAGGGATTTTTATTGGTATTACATTAAATCTGTAAATCAATTTGGGTAGAATTAATGGCTTAAAAATATGCAATCTTCTAATCCATGAACACAGAATGTTCTTCCATTTATTTAAATCTTCTTTGATTTCTTTTAGCAATATTTTTAAATTTTATGAATTCAGATCCTTTATGCCGTTGGTTAAATTTATTCCTAAACATTTGATTCTTTTAGTTATTATAAGTGGAATTTTTCTGAGTGACTGCTCAGATTGCTCATCAGTAGTTAGAGAGATGCTATTAATTTTTGCATATTAAAATTTTATCCCATGACTATGGTGAACTTGTCTATTGGTTCTAGTAGCTTTGTTGCAGGTTTTTCAGGATTTTCTGGATATAGAATCATATCCTCAGTGAATAGTGAAAGTTTTATTTTTTCCTTTCCTAATTGGGTGCCTTTTATTTCTTTATCTAGCCTAATTGCTCTTGTTTGAACATCTAATACAATATTGAATAGCAGTGGTGACAATGGGCATCCTTGTCTTGTTCGTGATCTCAGCAGAAAAGCTGTCAGTCTTTCACCATTGAATGCAATTCTAACTTTAGTTTTTTCACATCTACACTTTACCATATTGAGAAGACTACCTTCTAGTCCTATCTTTTGGAGTGTTTTTATGAAGAAAGGATGCTATATGTTGTCAAATGCATCAATTGAGGAGATCATATGATTTTTCTTCTTCAATTTATTAATGTGGTTTATTATACTGATTCATTTTCTGTGTAAACACCTTTGCATACCAGGGATAAAACCCACTTGATCATGTGTATAATCATTTTAATGTGCTTTAGATTTTGTTTGCAAATATTTTGTTGAGAATTTTTGCAACAATATTCATTAGAGATATTGGTCTGCCACTTTCTTTTTTCATAGTAACTTTATCTTGTTTTGGTATTAGCATGATGTTGGCTTCATAGAATGAGTTTGGTAACATTCTTTCCTGTTCAATATTTTGGAAGACCTTGAGCAAGATTGGTATTAGATCATCTTTGAATCAATGGTAGAATTCAACTGTGATACCATCTGATCCTGAGTTTTCATTGTTGGGAAGTTTTTGATGACTGTTTTTCCTAACTTGTGATTGGTTTGTTGAGGCCTTCTATTTTTTTCTAGGGTCCGTGTTGTTGTTTGTTGTTTCTAGGTATTTGTCCATCTAGTCCATATTGTCTAGTTTTTGGCATACAGTTTTTCATAGTATCCTCTTATGGGCTCTCTTTTTTTCTGTAGAGTTAGAGTAAATGTCCCCCCTCTTATTTCTGATTTTATTTATTTGCTACTTCTCTTTTTTTTCTTTGTATTCTAGCTGAGTGTTTGTCAATTTTGTTAATCTTTTCAAAGAGCCATTTTTTTTTTGTCAATTCTTTCTCTTTATTTGTTGTTCTGAAATTCATTTATTTCTGCTCTGATCTTTACTATTTATTTCCTTTGGCTTGGTTTGAGATTAGTTTGTTCTGCTTTTTCTAGTTTTTCCAGTTGTGCAGTTAGATCTTCAATTTCAGCTCTTTCTTGTTTTTTAATGTAAGCCTTGAGGCTGTAAATTTCCCTCTCAGCACTGCCTTTGCAATGTTACATAGATTTTGATAGGTTGTAGTCTCAATTTCATTCATCTCAAGATATTTGTTGAATTCTTTTGCAATTTCTTCTTTGACCCATTGATTATTTATGAGTGTGTTGTTTAATCTCCACATATTTATTAATTTTTCCTTTTTGATTATTGATTTCTAGCTTCATTCCATTATGATCAGAGAAAGTGTTTTGTATAATTTCAGTCTTTCAGAATTTTTAAGACCTGTCTTGTGATGCAATATGTGGCCTAATTTGGAGAAGGATCCATGAGTGCTTGAAAAGAAGGTATAACTTCCTATTTTTTTGGGTGTAATGATCTGTAATTATACGTTAGGTCTAATTCATTTATCATATTATTCAAGCTCTTTCTTTATTTATCCTCTCTCCAGATGTTCTATCCAATATTGAGTGTGATGTATTGAAGTCTCCAACTATTTTTATAGAGCATCTATTTTGCACTTCAGTTTTGCTAGTGTTTGCCTCCATATCTGGAGTTATCCATGTTAGGAGCATGTATATTTACCATAGTTATTTCTTCTTGGTGATTGCTCATTTCATTAATATACAATGATCTTCTTTATCTTTTATAACATTTTACAATTAAAATCTTTTTTTTTTCTGATATTAGTATTACTACTTTAGCTAATAATATTCATTTCTACACACTTCTCCAAGTCTCTTGCTCTTGTTTTTTCCTTTCAGGTTGAAGCACTCCCTTTAATATCTCTTGCAATTCTGGTCTTTTGGTAACTTGCTTTCTCAGTTTTTGTTTGTCTGTGAAGACTTTATACTCACCCTCATTTTTGAGGGACAGTTTTACCAGATACACAATGCTTGGCTAGCTGTTTTTCTCTTTCAATATCTTGAATACATTGTAATGCTTTCTTCTTGCCTCTCTAGTTTCTGATGAGAGGTTGGCACTTAATCTTACTGAGATTCCCTTGTATGTGGTGCTTTGCCATTCACTTGCTGCTTTCAGAATCCTCTGTTTATTTTTGATATTTGATATTCTGAAAAGTATGTGTATCAGAGTAGATCTATTCAGATTTAATCTGTGTGTGCTGTCCTTGTATATTGATATTTATATCTTACATAAGGGTTATGATGTTTTCAGTCAGTATTTCCTCAAATATTTTTTCTGCCCTTTTTCCATTCCCTTCTCCTTTTGGGACACCTGTAATGCATATGTTTGCACCTTTTGCTATGTCTTTCAATTTCCTGAGAACCTGTTCTGTTTTTATCATTCTTTTCTCTTTCTGTTCTCCTGTCATTTTGCAGTCAGATGTTCTGTCCTCAAAATCACTAATTCTGTCTTCATACAATTCAAATCTGTTGTTATGTGTCTCTAATGTATTTTTAATCTTATCAATCATGTCTTTTTTTCCCAAAAGCTGTACTAGTAGATTGGTAATGTGATTTTATGATAATGAATTTGGCTGAAAAAATAATCATCCAATTATAAAATAGCTGAGAATTTTGTTATTTGTTTTCTGTTCCCACTTTTGCTGAAAAACTCATTACTCAAGTAATTCCACCTTTTATTTGTCTTATAGGAATTAGAAACTCAACACACAAGAACTTATATGATCTGATTTTCTTCCATTATTGATTTTTGTCTTCTAAAATATATTGTATGTATTTATTTTTCTTTCTAATTTGCAATCCCTTTCAAAATGATTAATTTGAGCATGCCTAGTGCTCAATATATGCTCTAGCTCTTCTTGCCAATAAACAAAGCAAAAGAAACCACAACAAAAACAGAAAAGTTACATATTTCAAATGCAACTATTTTTGCTTTACCCAACCACTACTGAAAATAAGAGGCAGAGAAGAGACATGAAAAAATGATTTGGTATATAATTTCTAGCCATTACTTCAAATTTTATGGTGGTTGGATTTTTATGATTCTTGTGGACAGCACATTCCAGATACAAATGGAGATCACTCTTTTGAACTCAAATTAATAGTCCATACCTCCATACCAAAATTCATTTTCCCTCCTGATGTGCCTCTACATCTTTTGACCCTCAAATAATATGCGCTAATTATGAAAAAAAGTAGGTTTAATGAATGTTTGATTATATTGGGCTTAATGTAATTTTTAAAAAAGATTTATTTTATTTATTTATTTCTCTCCCCTTCCTCCCCACCCCCACCCTGTTTGTCTGTTTTCTGTGTCTATTTGCTGCGTCTTCTTTTTGCCCACTTCTGTTGTTGTCAGCGGCATGGGAATTTGTGTTTCTTTTTGTTGTGTCATCTTGTTATGTCAGCTTTCCGTGTCTGCAGCACCATTCCTGGGCAGGCTGCACTTTCTTTCACACTGGGCAGCTCTCCTTATGGGGTACACTCCTTGCATGTGGGGCTCCCCTCTGCGGGGGACACCCCTGCATGGCAGGGCACTCCTTGCGCGCATCAGCACTGTGCATGGGCCAGCTCCACAGGGGTCAAGGAGGCCCGGGGTTTGAACCCTGGACCTCCCATGTGGTAGATGCCCTAACCACTGGGCCAAGTCCGCCGCCTTAATGTAATATTTTAAGGAATTAATGGAAAATGATAATCCAAACAAGGAGATTTTATAACAAATGTATTTAAATAAAGCTCGTATCATTCTTTTTCAAAATAAGTTTTCAATAAAGCTTTTTTCCATTTTTGTTTTTTGCCAAATTTTATATAGCTATGCTACCCTCATTCTAACAATATATTTGTGATATATGCCAGACTGCAATGGCAGATGCTATAGTTATAGTATATAATGATAGGGATGGAGGAGAAGGGGTAGTGAGGATGTAAGGGCCAGGGTTAAAACTGCATATCTGTATGGAAAATTAACTGCCATTGTGGTGGAAAGTTGAGAAACAGGTAACTGAGCTTCTAAATCACATTTCTAGAGGGACATGACAAATATAAAGACAATTAACTGATGTTTAATGAAAGGTATTTGAATGGTGATCTGGATCCAGTTTCCACATTTACTAGCTCAGAGGATTTTCTGACTCAAGGTCATGATTGAACAATAGTTCTAGGTAATAAGCACTGCTTTTTTTTTTAGCAAATCAATTTTATTGATACAATTAATAAAGCATAAATTTATACAAAGTGTACAATAATGGTATTTGGTATAAACACATAGTTGTGCACTCATCATTTCAATAATTTTTAGAGAATTTTCATCGTTATAATAATACTAATACTAAAATAAAGTAAGTTAATCAACTCTCAGTCACTCTGTGCTTCCTCTGCTGTGCATAACTGCTATTCTGTTTCCTTCTCTCTACTTTAATTTTATTTATATTTTGTAAAAACTATGTTATATATGCAATATCACCCATATTCATATATTACATGAGGTTTCACTGTTATACAGTCCCATGTTACATTTTTTCACTTTCCTTCTAGTAATATACATGTCCTTAGATTTTCTTTTCCACCATGTCAATCCCCTATAATTGCTCTGCTAGTCACAAAGACCATGATATGCTCCACCATTTCCATTCATTTTCAAAGATTCAAAAACAAACTTATAAAGTTTCTGCACAGATTAAACAACAGCTTTCCATTTTCTACCTTCATTCTATTTTCTGGTGACCTATATTCTAATTATTAATTCCATGAATTTGCATAATATATTTAGTTCATAATAACGCAAGCTTACAGTATTTGTTCTTATGTGTCTGGCTTTCTTAACGTGACATAATGTCCTCCAAGTTCATCCATATTGTCATATGCTTCACAACTTCATTTCTTCTTACTGCTGTATAATATTCTATCATGTATATACACCACAGTGCATTTATCCATTCATCAGCTGTGAACACTGGTTTGTTTCCAAAGTTTGGCAATTGTGAATGACATCGAATAAGCACTATTTTGGCAAGGACTTCAACTAGAACCTTGGGTAGTATTTCTTTTCCCATTAGAGCTAACAAGGTGAATTAGAAGGAAATATAGACAGAATTCCAATATGAAATCTGGTAGCATATAGCAGCATTTCAGAGAAAGGTTTCACTCAAGAAGAACAAGAAACTCACCACTATATGCCTAATTTTGTCCCTGAATCATTATGCTCAAAGTTTAATATGCACCTGACTTCAGCAGTAAAATTAACTATTGATACAAACAGGGCTTCTAATACATTTTTTTTCCTTGGAGAGGAGTACCTAAGGGACAGGATGAAGCTTTGTTAGGGTGGAACCACAGTGGCCTTTAATCCAGGACTTATTTAGTCTCCCAACTTAGACATATCTTAATATGGGTTCTATTTGATGTCCCATGTGTTCAGTCTTTCACTCTAGATGGTGGAATACAAAGGACTTCATATTTCTGAAGTTTTCCATCATTAGTCTTTTGTGTGGGTGTTTATTTCTTACATGTATGATCATGACAAAAATGCATCAAGGTTATAATTCTCTTTCTGATATTTGCTTTGAAATTAGCCTTGCAAACAGAAAGGATTGTGGAAGACTAAATCATGTACCCCAATTTAAACATGTTCCTAAGCCACTTTCCTGTGGATATGAACCCATTATAAATAGGAACACTTGCAGATGTGATTTTTTATATAGGATGTCCCACTGAACAAAATTAGGTTTTAATCTGGAATACTGGAGTCTTCATAAAAGGAAAGAAACCCAAAATCTATTCCAAGAAAGCCATGGGGAGGACATGGGGAAGAGTTGGAAGTTGGAAATCAACAGAACTCAGAAGAGAAAAGAAAAAATATCATCTTGTGATGCAAACATGGGAAGTCAAGGAACCAAAGGATTGCAGTGATACAGTACCTGAATGTTGCCAGCTTTGGGAAGAAACAAGAATTTTAGCCTCGGAAAAAGTGAGCCAATAACTCTCTGTTGCTTAAGCCAAACCTTTGTATGGTATTTGTCCTAGCAGCCAGGAAAAGTAAGATAAAACAGTATGTACTTCTGTGTAAAACAAGCCAAAGGTAGACTAGACATGAGTTAACTTTGTGCTTTCTTACACAATTCTTAAAATACTGTACAATTCTTAAAATACCTAAGGCATCAGTGGGAAAATCATTATCCCCATTTTAGGTCCGTGGAACTAAAGTTTAGAAATGTTAAGTGCTCACAATCATAAGAAAAAAGTATGAAGTATTTATATGAAAGCCCAGAATTTATGGTTTCAAATGCTGTCTCAGAAATTATTTAATTTCACAGGCTAGAGGCAGTAGGGATTCCAATGTAATAGGTAACATCAGTGAAACAAGGGTTGTACTCTTTTCTGATTATTTTTAAGATACAAACAGACTTTAATCTCCTGTCAGGTCTTTTAACTAAAGGCTTCAGTATGAAAATTAATTTCATTCACAGAATACTCCTAGAAATTTTATAGAGAAAATTAAGCCCTTTACTTGCATAATACAATCTACATTTGCTTTGACTACCAATTAGGTTACATAAGTAAAAGAAGTGTACCTTTCCATATATAATTAAGATGCAACACTAGAATAACATTGACTGGTTGATTAAAGCAATTAGGAAGGTAGTGCATCATGGTACTGTTTACCTTAAGAGGTGTGAGCAGAATAGATCACAGGCTATAATACAATAGACATTGAGATCAAAATAATTTCCCTATAGTAAAACACAAAGCATATTTGATTCTTTTAAATTAAAGCTTCATATTTATTTTTACCTTGGGCAGCTTATAGATGCATTTTAGGGAAAAAAATTACAACTTGCTTTTCAAGACTTGGTGCACACCAGATGGAAGGATTCCCCACACTAAGACCTATTACTCAAAACCGCAAAGTCCCCCACTAAGAAACATTTCTTTGTCTTGAAGGTCCTGTGCCCATCTGTCTTAGGAACCTGTAACATTGGTAGGTGGCTAGTTGAAGGTTCATGGTGATATATCCTGCCATATTTCTTTCTAACCATTAGGGAGCTAACATGCCCCTTATCTGAGAAGTGCCTCGAAGAGTGACAGCAGTACCATGGGCTTTAAATTCCTTAACCTTAGATTCAAAATCCATTGTCATTATCTATTTCCTGGTAGATTTGTGTAGAACACAATTTTTCTGATTAGTTTATGTGTTAGTAAAATTACAACTAACATATCAAAATCTAGGTTTTATGGGGTCTGAAGCTTACACATTTAAGAAGAACAAGAATACAAAAGTAGGAATTAATTTGGATACTTATTTGGAATTAACAAAGAAATCACAGTGAACTATAAATTCAAAGAAGATGGCAAATTTCACATACATGATAAAATGTAGACTCCTTTTATTAACTACCTGCCACCTCCCCAGTTGTTGTTTTTACTATGACTTTGTATGTTCTTTGATCACCTCTTTCCGTGATAACACTTTTGTGATATTATTTCCTTTAAAGAGTATGGAAAAATAATTCTGTTATTCTACTACCATGGTTGATAATTTTTAAGTTACTTATGGTAATTTATAAAAGTTACTTTCAGTTTTACAAATAAGTAATAATTGTATCATGTAGATTTTAAGATTACTTTCAAGCCTGGGATCCTAAATGCCATTTGCTACTCCAAAACCACTTATCAGAAGGAAAGGTATGACAGAGGTGAATTTATGGAAAGATATCAGTCTTAACTGACCATTTTTAAATATCTTAAGTGTATAAACTTAAAACAGTCATAGGAACATATCAACCAATTGCTAGAATCTCATCTTTGGAAGATGCTGTACAAGGGATGGGCCTTGGAGGTTAAGGATCACTTTGTTAATAGAAAATCTGCTTATGGTTTAATGCTTATTGAATGTATACATTTAACAGTACAATGAACTGTATATTTTTAATATTACTACAAAATCTACTGAAATATGTCATAAAAAAGAATACCACATATACATTCCAATAATAATAAACAAAAATAAAACAACAAAAAACAAGCTAAAAATTCATCACCTCTCAATCTCTTTATGCTTCTGTTATTCTGTTTCTAACTCCCTAGTTTATTTGTATCTATATTTTGTATAAACAATCTTATATATGTAACATTACCATATTAGTATTTCACATGAAGTGCTACTGTTATAGAGTCCCATGTTACATTTTTTAACTTTCCTCCTAGTAATATACAAATCCTTAGACTTTCCCTTTTAACCGCTGTCATACCCATACAATAGCTCTTCTATTATAGTTACAAACACTATGATGGATTTTCACTATTTCTATTCATTTTCAAAGATTTACAAACAACATTTTTACCAATTCTGCACAGATTAACCAGCACCTTTCCATTCTCCACTCTCCTTCTATTTTCTGGTGATCTATAATTTAATTAACTCCATGAAATTACATGATATATTTAGTTTATAACAGCACAAAACCACAGTATTTGTCCTTTTGTGTCTGACTTGCTTCACTCAGCATAATGTCTTCCAGGTTCATCCATGTTGTCATATGCTTCATGACTTCATTTCTTCTTACTGCTGCATATGATTCCGTCATGTATATGCACAACAATTTGTTTATCCATTCATCAGTTGAAAGACACATGGGATGTTTCAATCTTTTGGCAATTGTGAATAACACTGTTGTGAACATTGGTGTGCAGATGTCTAATTGTGTCACAGCTCTCAATTCTTCTGAGTATATACTAACTAGTGGTATAGCCTGGTCACATGGCAAGTCTATATTCAATATCCTTAAGAACTGCCAAAGAATCTGCCACAGTGGCTATACCATTTTACATTCCCACCAACAGTGAATAGATATTCCTATCTCTTCACATCCTCTCCAACATTTACAGTTTTCCAACTTTTTAATAGTGGCCAGTCTAACAGGTGTGAAATCATAACCCATTATAGTTTTTATTTTCATTTCCCTAATCACTAATGATGTTGAACAATTTTCATGTGTGTTTTTTTTTTTTTTTCCATTTGTATATCTTCTTTGGACAAATGTCTATTCAAGTCTTTTTTTTTTTTTTTTTTTTATATTCATTATTTTATTTAATTATTTCAATTACTCTGTGTCATTATTTTTCATTGTTCTGATTCAATGGAGGAAATATTTGAGACTTACAGTACTGTGATATTCTTGCACAAGGCATATAATTTTGTCTGGATTGAATCTTGAAGTCTATTCAAGTCTTTTGTCCATTTTTTAATCAGGTAGGTTTTTTTTTTTTTTCATTGTTGTTGTTCCGTATTATCTCTTTATATGTCATGGATTTTAACCCTTATCTGATATGTAATTTCCAAATAGTTTCCCCTGAAATTATCTTATGATGTCTCTTATTTCTTTGGGGTCAAAGGTAATGTCCTCTTTTCATTTCTGATTTTACTTATTTGCATCTTTTTTTTTGTCAATCTTGCTAAGGGTTGGGCAATTTCGTTGATTTTCTCAAAGAACTGACTTTTGGTTTTATTGATTCTTTTGTTTTATTGTTCTCTATTTCATTTATTTTCTGCTCTAATTTTTACTATTTCCTTGAGCTTGGTTTGGGATTAGCTTGCTGTTATTCTCCTAGTTCCTCTAGGTGTGCAGTTGGATGTTCAATTTTAGCCCTTTCTTCTTTTTAAAGTAATCACTGAGGGCTATAAATTTCCCTCAGCATTGCTTTGGATGTATCCCATAGGTTTTGATATGTTGTTTTCATTTTAATTCATCTCAAGATATTTGCTGACTTCTCTTGCCATTTATTCTTTGACCTGCTGATTATTTAAGTGTGTTGTTTAATCTCCATATATTTAAGAATTGTCCCCTTTTCTGTCCATTATTCATTTCTAGCTTCATTCTATTCTGATCACAGAAAGTGTTCTGTGTAATTTCAGTCTTTCTAAATTTATTGAGACCTGTTGTGTGACCCAACATAAGGTCTATCCTGGAGAAGGATCCATGAGCACTTGAAAAGAATGTATATAGCCTTCTGTTTTGAGGTATAATGCTCTATAAATGTCTGTTAGGGCTACTTCATTTTTCATAATATTATTCAAGCTCTCCATTTCTTTATCTATTCTCTGTCCAGATGTTCTATTTTAATACTGAGTGTAATATATTGAAAGTATCTAACTATTATTGCAGAGACTTCTATTTCTCCTTCAGTTTTTCCCTTGTGTATCTCATGTACCTGGGGGCACTCAGGTTAGGTGTATAAATATTTAGTATAGTTATTTTTTCTTGGTGAATTGCCCTTTTTATTAACATATAATTACCTTCTTCATCCCTTATAACAGTTTTGCATTTAAAATTTATTTTATCCAATATTAGTACTGCTACTCCAGAACTTTTTGGTTACTATTTATACAGAATATCTTTTTCCAAACTTTCACTTTCAACTTGGTTGAGTCCTTGTGTCTTCAGTGAGTCTCTTGTAAACAACATGTAAATGGCTCTTTTTTTTTTTTAACCCATTCTTTTAGTCTATGTCTTTTGAATGGGGAATTCAAGCTTTTAACATTCAATGCTATTACTTTAGAGGCATTACTTAATTCATCTATTTTGTCCTTTGGCTTTTCATTGTCATATCTTACTGTTGTCTGTCTTTGTGACTTTTGTTTTACCCTTCCTAATAATATTACTTTTTACACTCTTCTCCAAGTCTCTTTCTCTTGTTTTTTCCTTTCAGGATGAAGCAGTCCCTTCATGCCTTTAGTATATCTTGTAATTCTGGTCTTTGGTGAGCAGACAGTTTAGTTTTTCTGTGAAGACTTTAAACTCACTATCATTTTGAAGTTCAGTTTTGCCAGATACAGCATTCCAGGTGGCCATTATTTTCTCTTTCTGTATCTTTTTAGATACATCGTACCATTTTCTTCATGTCTCCATGATTTCTGATGAGAGGTCAGCATTTAGTCTTACAGAGGTTACCATGTCTGTGATGCTTTGCTTTTCTCTTGCTGCTTTCAGAAGTCTCTCTTAATTTCTCATATTTGTAATTCTGAATTATAGTTTTCTCAGAGTAGGATTTATTCTTTTTAGGGTATATTGTCCTTGGATATTGATATTTATGTCTTTCATAAGGCTTGTGAAGTTTCCTATCATTACTTCTTCAAATATTCTTTTCTGCCCCTTTTGCATTCCCTTCTCTTTGCCTTTTAACTTGCAGGGTTTCTGCTGACATATCTCCAAGCCTACTGATGGTTTTCTTGGCCATGTGCAGTCCACTGATGAGCCCATCAAAGACAAACAAATGCATATGTTTGTTCATTTCTTTTTGTCATTCAATTCCCTGAGACCCTGTTCCATTTATTTTTCATTCTTTTGTCTTTCTGTTCTTTTTCCAGTTCAGATTTTCTGTCATCAAAATCACTAATTCTGTCTTTGAACAGTTCAAAACTGCTCTGTGTGCCTCTAAGGTATTTTTATCTCATCCATTTCATATTTATTCCCAAAACCTCTGTTACTATTTTCTTGCAATTTTTTTTTATGATCAGCTTGTATCTTCCTAATAGCCTTTATCTCTTTAATCATATTTTCCTTCATTTCTTTGAATTGATTTAGGAGATTTGCATACTATGATTATCATTGATTGGCTGTTATAAATCCTGTATCTTGTCAGGATATTTTGTTTGTTCTTCAGGCTGGACCATCTCTTCCTGTTTCCTGGTATGGCTTGTAACTTTTTCAGATGCCTAGGCATCTGAATATGTTGGTAAATTTACTCTGATGATCAATTTCTCTCTCTTGCTTAATGTTTTTTTTTTTTTTTTCTTCATGGCTCTTCTTTGATTTTTGGTTCAACTTCTTCCGAAACTTTAAAATTACCCAGCTTAAGTTATCAAAATTGGACCAGGGACTCACTAATGGGATGAAGATTTTCTCCCATGAGTTTGAGTTAAGAAAGATGTAAAAGCAGTTTTTTCCTTGAAGGTTCCCAGCCATCCAACAGACAGTGTTCAATGGGGTTCTTTCCAAGGAGGTTTTTCTTTCAACCTCTGCTTGCCTATGTTTCTGGTCTGGCCAGAACTGAGATTTAATGTGGATTCTGCTCATCAAATTCACTAAAGGGAAACTATTCTGCACCCTCTGATGTACCTTCCTCTTCCCTTGTAACAGCTTATGAGGGGAAGATGTGTATTCCCCTCTCAATCAGCTGCAGTGAGGCAGGGCTTTTATCCAGGATTAATGTCTTGAGGGTGGGGGATGGGTGTCATTCCTGGCCCCTGTGCGGGTTTAGTAATTCACGTTTGTTGTTTTGGGTTCTTCATATGTTTGTCCTCATCCTCCTGGAGGTCACACAGTACTGTCTTGGTCTGCTGACCCCCTAAGCAGGTCCCACAGGGAACTTTGGCCCTTTCTTTATTGTTCTTGTGAGAGAGTTGAGGCCTGCCTGCCTATGCTGATGCTGTGTTCTTGGGACCCCCTTCTTTTTGTCTTTTAATTTGCAAAGTTTCTACTGACAAATCTTCAAGCCCACTGATCCTTTACTTGGCCATGTCCAGTCAAGTGATGAGCCCATCAAAGATATTCTTCATTTCTGTTCATATTTTTTGAATCCTAGTTATTTCTTTTGATCCTTTATTAACATCTCCATCTCTCTACTTATATTACTCATCTGTTCTTACATACTGTCTACTTTTTTCTGTTTGAACCCTTAAAATATTAACCTTAGTTATTTTAAATTGTTTAAGTTCAAAATTTGTCTTATTTGTTTTATCTGTTCTGGTTCTGATGCATAATTTCTCTTTAATTTTTTTTTTTTTTTTTTTTGCTTTTAGCAAGATTTGTAATTCTTCTGTTCCTGAACACCAGGTATAATGTATTATAATTGTATATAGGCTTTAGTATGAAATTTTATAATAATCTGACTGAAAATTTTGCATTTAATGTTCAAAGTTTAATATATCTGAAGGTTCTAGAGGCATTAGTGTCCTTATTTTCGTCTCCCCTGTTGTCTTTGGGCTTACCTATGAACTGCCACTTAGCTAGAGTCTGCATAAAGCATTGCATACTACACATACAATAAGCCATGTTAGTATAGTGGTAAGGTGTGGGGACTGGAAGCATTCTATAATCCTATAATTAAATATTGTTCAATTATCAAACCTGCATCCCTGGGTTTTGATCTTTACAAATGTTTTTTAGAACCACACCTCTCAGGTGAGAAATGAAAATTAGAGAGGTACAGAGTTAGAAAAGTGCCCTTGCCCAGGTTATATACAGGCACTGGTTACGTCTTTTCACCTGGAGAATAGGACTTTTTTATGGAGGCAATGCTGGGTTTAGTTTACAAGAGTCATTTTTTCTTTCCCCTTGGCAGAAGGAATAGGGAATCTCTCTTGGCTTATCACCTTGAGAACCTGGTGGGATTCCTGAACATAAAAGTTTCCAAAGTATGGAAGTATTTATATATTTATATACTTCCAGTGACTTCTGTTTCAGGTAAGCAGATCTCAGCTCTGACTCCCATATTTCAGGGTGGAAAATTGCTCTGTGACTTCAATTCTATGATAGATTTAAGAAACCATCATTGATTTTCAGTTTGTTGAACTTTTCATTATTGTAAAGTTGGAAGTGATGACTTCTAACCCTTTTATATGTTGCAGCTAAAACCAGAAGTTATAGCTGCAACTTTGCTTTAAAGAATATTAACCTGACTTAAAAGTGACTATGTGTTAATTTTCAATAGTGATAGTGGATATCTTTTGAGAGCTTACTTTGCATGAAGCATTGTGCTAAGCACTTATATACCATATTTGATAGAAGCAGCATGCACAGTGGTTAAATGTACATGGTCAAGACCCAGACTTCTGGATTCACATCCTGGCTTCATTGCATTCAATGACCTTAGCAAGTTACTTAACTTATCTGTGAATAAGTTTTATCATCTATACATGAGGAAAATAATAAAATCTACCTCATAAGGTTTCTATGAGGATTTCATGGGATGGCATGTGAAAGGTGCTTACAACAAACCTGGCACATTGTAAATGATATGTGTTTATCTCTTTTAGTCCTATGATAATCTTCTAAGAAAGATATTCTTTGTTAAGGAAAAGAAACAGTGTCACAGATGACTAACTGCTATTAAGTCGACCAATACAGATTTCCAAGCCACACTTCTGACTTGGAGATAATATAGATGAAAAATCACCATCATAAGTACCATGATTCCCACATTTGGCCACACAAGTGTTACACCTTAACATAATGTTGCTAGCCAGCCTATAGTAAAATTATATTTTTAGAATTTAAATTTCTCTGTAAATGCAATACAGATGTTGTGGGTGAATTGCAGGTCTCCCATAACCTGGCCTTGCCCTGCACGAGGTTCAATTGGTACAATAGGCTTTTATATTATACATCGGTTTTAAAAAACTGATGAGGACAACTAGGCAGCACTTTCCCCCTACACATACATCTGGTTTCATTAATCAATCTTGAAGAGTTGAGAACTTCCCCCAGGAAATAAAGGACTTTAAATCCTTAGTTAGCTAAGTTTAAAACATATAAAAAGAAATAAAAACTTTTACATAAGAGGAAGGCAGATCAGCACTATGGGTGGAGCTGATTGAAGTCATTTCATAAGATGGACAGTGTGATTTCCTTAATGAGAATTCATCATGTTATAAGGGAATGATAAGTCTGGGGAATGAACTAGATTCAGCATTAGGACATGTCAAAGGGAGGAATTCTTTACAATAAAAGCCTATGACTGCTTCTAGAATCCATCCTGAACTGGTAACCTCGTGTGTGTGCACACACAGCTTTGTGCTGTGAATTTAAAGAGCAGTTACACAGTGAGGTGGTTCCTCTACAACTGTTACTGAGGATACTGGTGCTGACAGTGGCTGTAAATTTCCCTCAGTGTTTAAGGCACGTAATTTATATTACCATTTCTCCAATTGTTGGACATTTGAGTGCATCCTTAGGAATACTTTTAAAATGTGAAGATGTGTATTTTGGGGAAAAACTTTGAACTATTTGCTAATCCACCAGAAAGATGCTTGGAGCTATTGAAGATTAGATCATTTATGAAGGGGCACTCTCACAATTATGAAGCCAATTCAAACCAGTTATGCACTGGTAATATTTGAAGCTATAATAAAAAATGACCATGGTAAGAAAACCTGGGGTAAGTATTATAGAAGCACATTGCTATTTGCAATAAATGACATTTAGCAACTTAGAAAAATCCACTGGTTGCTTTCTTATTTGAGTTCACTGACACCACTGTCATGTAAGGTGAAACAAACAGACGAGTCATTCTTTCCTCATTGGTGCTCAAAAGTAATTCCTTTTTATAAAAGAGATTATAATTCACAGCAGAGCATATTTACCATCTACATCTCTGGACTGTGTTGTCAAGTTATCAATTTTGGAGTCAGACAGTTGAATTTGAATGTCTCTGGAACAATGGACAGGTTACTTGATCTGCCTGTTTCATTTACCGGGAATGTTGGATAATAATTTCTAGAATGCATGATTGTCATGAGTACCGATGAAGGAACCCTAGCAAATAGTGGTGCAATAAGTGGATTTTGCTGCCATTTGACCTGTTTTCCTCTCTCTTCTGGTGGGCTTTGCTCTTAATGGGGATGGAGTATGGTTTTCTGGTGATATTCAGAGTTTTAGTAAACAAATGCATCTTTGCGACATATTTTTATTTTAGGTTGATGGAATTATACATGTTGAATTAAGGTGTCAGGAAAATGTGCTTCTTTTTCTCTTGTGCATTTGTTTGTTTCATAATGAAAAGAGATAAATTTTTTACTCTAGAGTTCTACTGGCATCTTGTAGGAGCATTATTAGCATTAACTCCACAAGCAATTGTGATAGCTTATTTATAACTTAAGTCCTACTTTTTTCCCTTTTATATCATTTAGAAAATGTTAACTCTAACTCCATTCAGTAACACTTGAGATGGCTATAACTGCTTAATTGACTATAGTTTGGAGGCATATAATAAAAATTAGACAAAAAGTCATAAAATTTGCACAGGTAACTAACCTAAAAATATAATCTGGTGATGTTTGCCAGAAAATGGGATGAGGTATCATATTCTACGAATAATTTGTCTTCAAGGATTATAGCAAGAAATAATTTTTTTGCAATGAAGTTTTAAACATTAATCTTTTGGGATGTTTTGTGGTATCATTCTATTAAACAAATTTTCCTTTTTAATTTACTCACTGTGTATGAGTCATTTAAATGTAGAAACTTTGGCAGTGAATGTTGCCTTGCACAACGTATTGATCTTTATTTACTAAGTCAATTTGTATTAAATACTAGCTGAAAATGAAGCAGTCTACTAGATATCAACTCACAAAGAAAGATAGTAAGTCATTAATTATAGTTTCTCTAGATGGTCTTTATACTTCAGTAAGCAAATGAGATATTAAATGTATGCATAAATTTGTATACATGGTGTAAAAGTGGTCAAGTATGAGTTAAGGATGGAAGTTATAAATTTTAAAGTTGCAAAAGCTATAAAGAAACCATGGTATGTGTTTTAGTTTGTTAAAATCTATTAGGAGCAACATACCAGAAATGGATTGGCTTTAATAATGGGCTTTATGACTGTAAAAGCTTACAGTTCTGAGGCTGTGACAATGTCCAAATCAAGGCATCATTAGAGATGCTGTCTCACTGGGGTTCAGCTGCTGGTGATCCTAGATTCCTGTTTGTGGCAAGGTATATAGAAGCATTTGCTTGTCTGGGTCTCTGCCTTCACCTCAGGGCTTATTTCTCACTGAACTCAGTTGTGGACCATCAAGACTAAGGCTTGTCTCTCCGCTCTCCTCAGGGCCTCCTCTCTTGGGCTTTCTCTGGCCATACTACCAGGATAAGGTGTCATAATTACTTGAATATTTAATTGAATTTGACTTTAAATAAAAATAAGTGATTTTTTTTTTTTCTGATCAAGATGGAACAATAGGGACTAGCAAATCCTCCTAACTGAAACAAATGAACAACTGGATAGAACATATGAAACAAGGGATTTTAAAACATTGTAACTTTGGCTTTGAAGGACAGTGATCTGAGAGAGGTAGAAACAAAAAAGATGAGCATGTAAAATCCCCAAACTTATTGCCAAGATAGAGGTCCAGACCACATCACATGTGGTTGAATAGATGTAACTGGGTGTCTCAGAGACCAAGGACCCTAGATATCACAGTCACTCATGAAAAGAAGAGAGGAGAATAAAGGCAAAACTCTGGGAGATCTGCATGATGCCTTTCCAAAGTCTTCAGCTGATTACTGATATGTGCACATGTGTGAGGAAACTACCCACAGTTAGGGTAAAAACTACCAGAAAGAAGAAGAGGGAACAATCCTAGAGATCACACAGGGCCGGGAATGATCTATGTCCTTACCAGGGCCATTTGTTAGAGTACTTAGAAAGGTTTGCATTAGGAGTGGGTAGAAATTAGTTCTAGATTGATTGCTTTTGGTCATGTCTGACAAAAGCTTAAGAATAAAATTTGAAAGGACAATACAATTTTCAGGTAACAACAATATCCTAGAACAAAACATAACATTATTTATTGGAATAGAAAGTACCCAACACTGAAAAAATGAAATTTCACACTTAATATCCAATAAAAATTAACATATATGCAAAAAAGAGGAAAATATGCTGTATAAAAATCATTTCAGGAGTGAAAAAACTGAAAAAAAATGAGTAGGGAGGATATTGAGTTATTATTACTGTGTTACATATATTCAAGAAAACAGAGGAAAGATTAAGTATGATAGAATCATGCAGATATTAAAAAAATAAAATAAACCATTTCTAGAAATGTAAAATAAAAGTATGAGATAAAAAACTATGCTAAATATGATTAAACAGAGATTAGCATTGAGTAGCACAGATTAGCCCTGGTTAGAGAATGGTGATTTGAAGACATAATAATAGAAAATGAAACGTACAAACTGAAATGCAGAAAATATAAAACTTAAAAAAATAAACAAATAAGAGAACATGCTAAGTGGACACATGTAGTATAATTGGATTCCTTGGAGGAGTGAACCTGAGAAGAGAGTGGGGGCATAGGGTGTGGGGTATGTGGGAACCTCTTAAATATGTATTTTTTAAATTTATGGAGTATATCACTCATACTTAAACATACATAAACAGTAAGTATATAACAGTAGTTGTGAACTTACAAAACAAACTTATATAACATTATACAGGACTCACGTAACTCACCTTACCACCAATAACTTGCATTGTTGTTAAACCTTTTTAACTAATGATTAAGGAGCATTGTCAAAATATTACTATTAACCAAAGTATTCTTCCCCCAACCAATCCTTTTATTATTATCTTTATATCATTTATATTTGAATATACATAAACAATTAAGTGTATAGTAAAAGTTGTGAATTTACAAAGCAAACATGCATAACATCATTCAGGGGTCCCATACATCAACCCTCCACCAACACCTTGTATTGTAACGATATGTTTGTTACAAATTATGAAAGAATATTTTCAAAATCTTACTACTAATAATAGCCCTTATCTTACATTTGGTGTGCTTCTCCCCCAACCTACCCTATTATTATTTTTTAAATATATTTTTTATAACAGAAGTTGTAAACTTATAAAACAATCATGTACATATGCAGAATTCCCAAACAACACCCCTACATCTACAGATAAAATACAGATAAAATAATATCATCTTATTGTTCTCATGTCCATAGTGTACATTTGGCTCACATTTCCCATACTGCCTCATCATCAACACAGTACATCTTTTGCATAGATACTAAGAATATTATATTATTACTACTAACCACAGCCCATAGGTCACTCCAGCTCTATCTTTCCCATGCTTCCTCATATTCCCAACACCCTGTAGTAATGATATACATTTGTTCTAGCTAACAAAGGACACTCTTGCATCTGTATCATCAACCACAATTCACTTCCACCTTTTGGTTTACTGTGCTATCCAGTTCCTAGATTATTCTCAAGCATTCTGTCAATTGGTATTACATACCTAGACTACTATTTTCAGTCACATCCCCATTTATAAACTAGCTGTTACTTACTGTGTGTTACCATCCACTCTATACATTTCCACACTTTTACAGTAAAGCTCATTAAAACTTCTACAAACATTAAGCATCAGTGGTCCACTCAGTCCTCCTCTTAACTCCTTTAAGAATCCACCACCTACCACCAGGTCTTAAAGATATTTTCCAATAATTTCTTCTAGAAGTTTTATGGTTCTTGCTTTTATTTTTAGTTTTTTAATTCATTTTGAGTTAATTTTTGGATAAGGTATAAGATAGTGGTCCTCTTTCCTTCTTTCAGCTATGGATATCTTTCAGCACCATTTGTTGAATGGACTCTCCTCCCCGAGCTCTGTGAGTTTGAAAGGCTAATAAAAAAAATCACTTAACTATATCTATGAGTGTCTGTTTCTGAGCCATCAATTTGGTTCCATTGGTCTATTGTGTCTGTCTTTAGGCTAGTACCATGCTGTTTTTACCACTATAGATAGGTTTTATGATTTAAAGTCTGGAGATGAGGGTTTGCTTTTCCTTTTTATGATGTTTATGGCTATTCAGGACTTCTTACCCTTCCAAATAAATTTAATGCTCATGTTTTAAATTTTTTCTTTAATGCTGTGGAATTTTTTCGGGATTTCATTAAATCTGTATATCAATTTGAGTAGAATTGACATCTTAATGACATTTAGTCTTCCAATCCATGATCATGGAATGGTCTTCCAGTTGTTTAGGGCTTTTTTGATTTGTTTTAACATTGAGTTGCAGTTTTCTGTATACAAGTGCTTTACATCATTGGTTAAGTTTATTCTTGCCTATTTGAATTTTATCTGTCATATTTTATTTTTACCACTCTTTTGACACTTTTAGTTACTTTTATTGATATAATCTTCATTTCTAGATTCTCTTGCAGTTCCCTCTCTCCTGTCTTTTCTTTACAGGCTCTAGCACACCCTTTAGTATTTCCTGAAAATCTGGTCTCTTGCTTAGAAATTCTCTCAGTTTCTGTTTATCTGTGAATATTCAAATTTTGCCCTCACTTTTGAAAGGCAGTCTTGCTAGATGTAAGATTCTTGGCTGGAAGTTTTCTTCATTGTAGTATCTTAAATATATCAGACCACTGTCTTTTGCCTCCATGGTTTCTGGTAAGAGATCAGCACTTAATCTTATTGAGTATCCCTTATATGTTATGCACTGCTTTTCTCTTGCTGCTCTCAGAATTCTCTCTTTGTCTTTGGCCTTTGACATTCTGATGAGTATGTGACTCAGAGTTAGTGTATTTGGATTTTTTTGGATGGGAGTACGTTGTGCTTCTTGAATAGGGATACCTATGTCCTTCGATAGGGTTAGAAAATTTTCTACCATTATTTCTTCAAATATTCCTTCTGCCCCTTTTCCCTCTGGGACACCCATGACACATATGTTTGTAAGCCTTTGCTGTCATTTAGTTCCCTGAGGCCTTGTTCAATTTTTTTCCATTCTTTTCTTCATCTGTTCTTTTGTATGTTTACTTTCAGAGGCCATTTCTTCAAGCTCACCCATCCTTTCTTCTGCCTCTTCAAATCTGCTATTATATGATTGCAGTATATTTTTAATTTCATTTATTGCACCTTTCATTCCCATAAGATTTGCTATTTTCCTATGTATGCTTTCAAATTTTTCTTTGTGGTCATCCAGTATCTTCTTAATATCCTTAATCTCTTTACCCATCTCATTGAAATTATTAAGGAGATTTGTTTAAATGTCTATGATTAGTTGTCTCAACTCCTTTATGTCAACTGGAGGCTTATCTTGATCCTTTTACTGGGCCATCTCTTCCTGTTTCTTGGTGTGGATTGTAATTTTTTGTTGGTGTCTTCACATCTGGCATACTAGAATATTTTTTCTTGGTGCAGTTTTTCTCTTTATTTTAGCACTTCTTATCCTTTCTGCCTTGTTGATTGTGCAGTAAGAGCCAAGCATGTAGTTGATGCTATAAGCAGTGGAGGCTTAAGCTGCCCTCTTTGCACCAGGGACCAATAAAGCTTCTTCCAACTTTCTCCTTTGCCAAGGATAGGGACAGAGTCACATCTGTGTGGAATAATCCAAGTACAGGCCTAGACTGTAAGTTGCCCAGAGAGATTGATGAAGCTTTACCCTTTTTTTTCTCCCCTTGCCTGGGGCAGGGATGGAGCTGCATGTGTGGGCAGCAATCTATGTAGCATGGGTGCAAGGTGACCATAGTTGCCTTGGTAGACTTCTGATTTTCAGTTTATGCCAGCCAGTGTTGCCTGCAGTTACCTGTATAGGCTGATGCAGGGTTCCTCAGCCTCCTCCCTGCCAGAGGAAGGGCTGAAGCCTAGACTAGGGCTGCTGGCAGATCTGTGTGAAAGGAACTGGTTCATGCCAATGCTGAGGGTTTCAGTCAGCCTGGCTTTTCCTCAGGATGGGGGTGGAGTCAAAATGGCGACTACTGGCCTCTGCTGGGTCACACCCCAGCTGTTCCCATGGTTATATCTTAACCAGCTGAGTCTACTAATCAGTAGCCAAAATCGGCAGCCAACGGTCTCCTCCACCCCTGTTTCTGGGAATTGGAGCTGCTCTTGGGGCAACTCATGCCACCAAAATAGACAATCACCAGCTTCCACAGCTTGGCCAGTAATTTCCCTGACAGGCTGGCGCAGGTCCCCTCAGCTTCCTCCCTAGCCTAGAGCTGCAATATGTCTGGATGGAAAGAAGCCAGTCCCTACCAGCACTGGGATTTTCAGTCCACCCTGCTTCCCCTTGTGCCAAGTGGAGCCAAGATGGTGGGTCCCAGCCTCTTTCTGACTTGGACAGGCTCAAACTTTAGCTGTTCTCAGGATTATACTTTAGCCCACTGAATTTACTCATCAGTAGCTGAATTTGGTGCCCAACAGTCTCTTCCTTCCTTGTTTTGGGGAAGTGGAGCTTTCAGTTCCAGCCATGAAACAGCTCCTGAGGTGGCTTGTTCCTCCAGTAACCTCTTATATTTTTTAATGTAACATTTTTTTGTGATCTATGTATATTTTAACAAAAAGAAATTTAATAAAAATAAAATAAAATAAAAACATAAAAATGATCACAATTAAGAAAAACAAAACAAAACAAAACAAAAAACACTTAAATAACGGACAAAAATTTTCCAAATTTGATAAAAACTATAAACTTATAGAGCCAAGAATCTCAACAAATCCAAACAAAATGAACATAGAAAAAAATTACACAAAGGTGTGTCATGATCAAATTGCTTAAAACTGGTAATGAACTTTTGCGCACCAAAGGAAATTATTGAGAAGGTGATAAAACAATCTGCAGAATGGGAGAAAATCATTTCAGACCATACATCATAAACCATATAACAAATGTCCAATAAACACATTAAAAGATCCTCAAAATCAATCATTAGGGAAATACAAAATAAATCTACAATAAGATACCATTATAAAAGGATAAACTACAGTTACACCCACAAAGATGGCTATTATTAAAAAAAATAATTGTTGGACAGGATGCAAAGAAACTGAAATGTTAGTGCATTGTTGGTGGGAATGTGAAATGGTGCTGCCACTGTGGAAAGCTATATGACAGCTCATTTAAAAGTTAAGTACAGAAATACCATTTGACACAGCAATCCAACTTCTTGACATATAGCCAAAGATAATGAAAACAGGATGGCAAACAGTTACTTTTACATTAATGTTTATAGCAACATTATTCACAGTAGCCAAAAGCTAGAAACCACACATGTCCATCAACAAATGAATAGATAAAGAATATGTTGCACACACTCAGAATGTAGTATTATTCAGGCATAATAAAATGAAGTTATGAGACACATTGCTGCATGGAGGAAATTTGATAACATTATATTCAGTGCAAAATACAAATTGGACAAAAATTGAATTATATCACTTGTAATAGATGCCTTGAAATAGAAAATTCATAAAGATAGAAAACAGATTAGAGGTATCAGTGAAGGGGTGATAGAAGGGAGAAGAGGGGGGTTTGTTTGTAAGACTTTTTTAAAAATTAAAAAATGGTAATAAAGAACAAATTCATAAAAGCAAGTAGAGAAAGAAAAGGTACATTTAGAAAAAAGTCCCCAAAATAAGGATGATAGTGGATTTCTTGTCAAAAACAATGCAAAACAGAAGACAGTAGAGCAACATATTTAAGCAAATCAAAACCACAACCTGCCAATCTAGAATTCTATACCCAGTGGACAAATCTTTCAAAAGGTGAAGGTAAGACAAAAACTTTTTCAGACATATGCGTCCTGATCATTTCCATTTTATCACTAGCAGACCTCCACTAAAATAAATTTTTAAATAGATAGTTTGACCAAAAGAAAATGATATTTGATAAACATCCAGGCATAGAGAAAGTAATGAAGATTAATACAGATAGCAATTATGTGGGTAACTATAAAAGACAATTTTCTTATTATTTAAATTTCTTTAAATGATCATTTACTTTTTCAAAAGGAAAAACTAGTAACAATGTGTTCTGGAGCTTATATATATAGATGTAAATTGTGTGAAGAAGTAGCACCAAAACCAAGATAGGGAAAGTGGAAATACAATGTTGAAAAATTCTTAGACTGTATCTGAAGTAACTTGATGTTATTTGAATGTAGGGTTTGATATAAATCCTAAAGGAATCACTAAAATAACAAAACAAAAAGTTATAGCCTATAAGACAACCAAGGTTACGGACTGTAATGATATAAAATAATCTGAAAGAAGGCAGAATAAATTGGAAAGAGGAACAAGCAGATAGGAAACTAGAAAATCAATGACAAGATTTTATATAAAACACAATTCTATCAATGCTTACACTAAATATAATATGTAAATGATTTAAAGATACCACTTGAAAGCAGATATTGTCATATTGGATAAAAGGAAAGACCAATATATATGCAGCCCAAAAGAAACCACATTAAATACAAAGACACAAATAGGTTAAAAGTAAAAAGATGAAAAAATAAACACTATGCTAATAAAAAGAAAACAGGATTAATGATATTAATATCAGGCAATGTCGATTTCTCAGCAAAGATATTACCAGGTATGAAGAAGATCATTTCCTAATGATAGAGGGTGTCAATTCATCAAAAGAGCATAATAATACTAAACATAGGAATATAACAGAATTTTGACCTACTGGCATTAGTAGACCTCTCCCAATAACAACATAACACACAATATTTTCAAATGTGCAAGAGAAAATTTACTAAGTTCTATTATTTTCTGGGCAATAAAACTAATTTAAGTGAAGCTCCTTAATTCAAATCATACAAAATATGTTGTAAGACTACAAAATAATAGAAATAAATTTGAAAAATCTAGAAATAATCGGTAGCTAAATGACATACTTTTTTTGTCTTTATTTTTTTAATGTTACATTAAAAAAATATGAGGTCCCAGTTTATCCCCCACTCCCCTCACCTCACTCCTCCCCCCATAACAACAACCTCCTCTATCATCATGAGACATTCATTGCACTTGGTGAATACATCTCTGAGCACCACTGCACCTCATGGTCAGTGGTCCACACCATAGCCCACACTCTCCCACAGTCCACCCAGTGGGCCATTGGAGGACATACAGTGTCCAGTAACTGTCTCCACAGCACCACCCAGGACAACTCCAAGTCCCGAAAACGCCCCCACATCACATTTCTTCCTCCCACTCCCTACCCCCAGCAGCCACCATGGCCACTTTCTCCATACCAATGCCACATTTTCTTCGATTACTAATCACAATAGTTCATGAATAGAATTTCAGTAAGTCCACTCTAATACTTTTAAACCAATGGGTCAGAAAAGCATCAACATGGTGATTAGAAAGTATTTGTAACTGAATGAAAGTGAATGCACAAAATCAAAATTTGTGTGCTTCAGCTATAGCATTGGAGACATTTGTAACATTAAATGGCTGCATTAGAATAGAGAATGGTTTCAGATCAATGACCTTCCACATAAGAAACCAGGTTTTAAAAAAAGAGAGAAAGAAATTAAATGAAACCCTAAGTAAGGAGCTTTCAGCAAATAAAGGTGAGTGTGGAGATCAGTGAGATAGAAAACAGAAAAAAATAAGTAAATCAATGAAAACAAAAGCTTGTCCTTCAAGACAAAATTAATACTAATAAACATTTAGCCAGACTAAGTAGGAAAACCTAGAGAATGCACATACTACTAAATCACTAATATGAATAATGACAGAGGTGACATCACCACAAATTCTGACATTAAAAGGATAATAATGGAATATTGTCAATAACTTTATACCAATAAATTTGACAATTTATATGGGATGAATATACTCTTGAAGAATGACAAACCCAAAACTCATTCAAGAATAAATAATCAGCTGTTAAAGCTTCTGTATATTAAACAGAAAAGATTTGTGGTTGATAAGATAATTCCAGATGGCCTCGTTGGTAAGTTAGTCAAATTTTTAAGGAAAAATTAATAGTAATTCTACATAAACTCTTCCAGAAAATTTAAGTAGAAACACTTCCCGAGTCCTGTATAAGGCCAGCATCACTCTGAAATCAACACTCTGAAATCAAACCAAAAGTCAAGACAGACTTTTCCATATGTAGTGCTGGATCAATTTTCTATCTATATATAAAAAGCTAAATCTCAATTAATAGCTGTTAACATACTAAGAAATTCACTTATGTAGTATATTGGCCTAATAGAAAACCTAAAATTATAAAACTTCTAAAAGTCGGATACTACGTTTCTTATATCACTAAGGAAAAGATTTATTTGACATAGCATCATAAGCTTGATCCATCAAGAAATTGATAAATTGGGTTCCATCAAAATTAAGAACTTCTGCTTCTTTAAAGACACCATTAAAAGAGTGAAAGGATAAGCCACAGACTGGGAGAAAATACTTACTAATCACATGTCTGATAAAGGACTTGTACACAGAATATATATGTATATGTGTATGTATATATAAACTTAATTTTAAAAATTTATGAAGAGAGAAAATTATTTAAATATACTATTTGCCAAAGAAGATATATAGATGACAAATAAGAACATGAAAATATGTGCAACATTAATAGTCACTAGGGAAATTCAAGTTAAAACTACTAAGAGATAGCATTACATACCTATTAAATTGTTTAAAATGAAAAATACTGACCATGCTCAGTGTGTGGAGGATGTGGAGTAACTGGAATCCTCACATAATGTTCATGGAAATGTACAATGTTACAAATACTTTGGAAAATAGATTGGATGTTTCCTAAAATATATACATACAGTTATATTAGTCAAACATTCCTCTCCTTGTTATTTACACAAGAGAAACACATATCCATGTAAATATCATGTATAAAAGTTCACAGCACTTGTATTTGTATTAACCAAATAATGGAGCCAATCAAATATTTATCTACAGGTGAATGGATGAATGAATTGTGGTGTAGTCATATAGTAAAATTCTACTCAGCAAAAAAAAAAAAAAAAGAAAAGGAATGAATTCTTGATATCCACTGAAAACATAAATAAATCTCAAAGTAGCTTTAATGATTGAAAGAGGCCAGATCTGTCAATGAAAGTATAACCTGTATAATTGTATTTATATCAAAATTTATAAACCACAATTATATTAATAGAAAGCAGATCAGTGTTTGCCTTGGAAGGGTCATGTAGAAGCAGTTGGGGTGATGGGCATATAATTATTTTGATTTTGATTATGGTTTCTTGAAGGTATATAGGTATGCATATAAGTTAAAATTATATTGTCCAAATATAATATGCTATATAAATGTATAATATTTTAGTCCCACCATTCTAAATAAAGCATATTTTGAAAAAAACAGAGTGTAATGAGATAAATTAATGCTAAATATCCAAATTTCATGGGCTGTATAAAAAGTATTATGTCCAGTTCTAAAAATCCTTAAGAAAAACTAGGTCTTTAGTTAGAAAGCTACACGTTCTAAGACAAGCCACAGAATGGTCACTCCATTTTCTAAGGTAATAAAATTAAGTTTTCAGCTTTAGGGTGATGGCAAAATTTTAGTTTACAGGTAGCACAACAGAGAGGGATGCTTAAAGTTCATTTAATTGGGCCACCAATTACATATGATCAAATTGTCTTTAATTAATTAAGCATATACATATTAGGCATATAGTGCCAGAAAAATATTAATAATTATTTATATAATTTATTAAAATATATTTTTGAGAAGCTGGTGAAGCAAATATGGTTGACTCACACAGTGAATAAGCCTTTCAAAACCCTTCTCTTTTGCCACCTTTACTATAGAAGACAGAAAAAGTACATATTTACTTTCCTAGGCTTCCTTGAACCTAAGGGTTTCTGTGAAAAACAATTCTGGCACACTCAACATAAATGGTAGTCTTTTGGGAGCTTCTGGAAGTTGTTTTTCTTCTCCTGATGAAAAGATAGTTTGTTCCCATATCCTCCACTTCTTTTTACCTTAGTTGCTTACATGAAACCTGGTGCTTAGGAGGCTATCTTGAAATAATGAGGAAAGGAAAAAATAATCACAGATATGCAAATCCTAACATCTTAGGGCAACTGAGTGAACTCTGATGAACACTTATCTTTATACCTCTAATTATATGAAAAAATCAAATATTTAACCACTTAAAGTCATATTCTCTCTCTTTTGCAGCCAAACTTACTCATTCTTAAATGATAAATCCCTGTCGTTCAAAAAAAAAAAAAGTTTTTGGTGCTAGAGTTACAGAAATGAAAAAAAACCATTGAACATGTTTCTGAACATTTCATATTCTAATGGAGATGAATAACAAGCTTAAAAATGTCCTTAGGGAGAGATACTCTTGTAACTCTCAAGGCAAAGGAATCATTTAGAAGACTGTTACTAAAAAGCAAGGCAAAGAAGACTTCCAGTGTGTGGAGTCCTGGATGGAGTAATAGTATTTAGCCAGAAAAAAAGAAGACATGGAAGGACAATCAATCTTTCAGGAAGAATTTCTCATCTAAAATATCTTGCTGCTTCTACTTTCAAAATATAACTTTAAGCCACCCACTTCGTCCATTTCTGCCTTTTCTTTTCTAGCTCAGATCACACACTGACCTACTTGAATATCCTCATCACTGATTTTCTCTCTTCTTTTTCCCACTACTATTTCCCACTAGTAGCTAGAGAGATCTTTTTAAGACAAAAGAGGTCATGACGCTCCCTTTACATTTTGTAATTATCTCTCATTTCATTTTATTCTCATTAAAGTAAAATGTTTGTAAGTTTTTCTATGCAACAAGGATCTTGAAAGTATGGAGATAAGATAGATGAAGTAAGTTGGGCAGTTAAATAATACCTGCTCCCTAGAATTAAACCTAGCTTACCTCAAGTGACAAATATATCAGCTACAATACACAAACAAAATCCCCATTAATGCTTTTTGAACAGCTAACATCTTGACTGTAAGACCCATTCATTTTTATTCTATTCTGAAATGTTGGAAAAGAAATAAAAGAGGGAGGGTTAGAAAAAAACAAGAGAAGAAAGTATCTTGAACCAGTCACTCTGAAAGGTATCCAGTTCTCAGTGAGTAAGGTATGTGTAACTGACTCTGACAGAGTTCCTTACAGAATCAGCAAAATAGCTTCCTGCAGGTTAGAAGAAAAACCTGGTTCGTATGTCGATGTTGTTGAAAGCATTTACATGAAGGAAAAGTGAAGAATTCAGTGATGTAATACACACCATGGTCTAATATCTGAACAAAAAAACCTCAGCTGTAAGCAATTGGGAGTATAGACAACAAAATGTTTACCCGTGACTTCATGTAGATGCTTTGTTTTGCAAACACCTACTCTCTCTTGCCTCTAAAAAGGTACTGAGATTTTCAGATAGTGCAAAACGTGTGAAATGGTACTTTATGGAGGAACATGCATATTTGGGATGGATCAAGAGACTGGTTCAACGCAGATGACTCTCACAACCCTGCATTGGCTCAACAAGCATTCTAACTTCTGGGATGATGAATTATGTAACCAAGTTTTATCTTTCTTGTTTTCTGACTGAAGGAATGGTAGCAAATGAGAAGGCGAGGTGAAAGAAGTACAGGACAAGTCTGAGGAAATGATGAGATCTTGAAGTTAAGAGATTTCTGCATGGCAGGTCATATATAACCAGAAAGAGTTATTCAGAATGTGCAGTAGTTTTATTCACAATTCAGCAAGAACTTGCAAAATAGTTAATCCTAATAATATACTTTTTTAGAAAGATATGCATGCATTTTTATAGCCTGTGTGTTTATCTCTTTATCTCTCTTAGATTTCAGAGTGAGACAGTTGGGACATGGAGACCAGCTATTGCAGGCAAGGATTTATTAAGAAAATCCAACGGGAAGGAGTCTGAAGAGAGACTTCAGCCCGCCCCTGGCAGAAGCAGTCATGAATTTATACAGTATTTCTATAGGCAGAAATATGCTTAGTCAGCGGGAGTGGCCTGGGGCTTAGATAAGATCTGAGGGATAGCTAGGGGGCAGTGGGCTAAGGGCAGTGAATTCTAGGGGTGTGGGAGGGATTGGTGATGTCATGTGGCTTCATTGTCTATTCTTGTGAGGAAATGAACTGTATCTGGACATGTAGGCTCTGGATAGGGGGTGGCTTTATGTCATGGGATATGGCTCCTTCTGAGTAAATAGTTGGTCACATTTCTACAATGGGGCAGGTTAATAATAAATTTGCAGCTTCTGCAAGTTGTGGCTGTTATTTGGGTCAGGGGCTATGGATGGGGCCTAGTCCTGTCATTCTCGTTTTTTGATTATAATAATAAAAAATAAAGTAGATCTAAGAGTGGACAGCCAGGCTCACATGTGAAGGGTGGAGGAAAGGGGACGTCGACTCATTCTGACTGCTTCCTGCTGTCAGGGGCATAGGGGGTGTCCTTCTCCTGCGGTTCAGCTGGTGTGGTTTTGCGTTCTTAGGTGGTTATTGTTTTTCTCTTAATGAAAAGGCTCCGTTCACATATTCTTGGGTGGTTATTTAAACAACTCAGTGGATGAATTCTGTGAGGAGTTGTAGAAGACAAGGGCCACACATGAGAAGGAGAAAAATAATTATTAGTGGGGTTATTAGGGGTATTAGCATAGCTTTTAAAGGTGAAGAAAAATATGAGAGCAAGAGAAGAGCCAAGATTGGCTTCTGTAATTTTCATCTCTTGCTCTCTGATGCCTTGTGTGATTTGTGAACCAAAAGAGGGTCCGTTCTCTGACTGTAATGAAGTGAGGAGTTCAAATTTTGGGATGATTTCATTTAAGAATATCTGAGGAACAGTATAGGCATGTTCTGATACTGTAGGAAAAGCTTCAAACCATCCTGAAAAGGTATCTACTAACACTAGGAGATATTTAATATTTTTTACTGGGGGCATATGAGTAAAGTCTATTTGCCAATCTTGTCCTGGGGCTGGTCCTCTATACTGACTTAAAGGGTAAGGGCGGTGGATTCCTTGTGGGTTTTTTTGTTGACAAATTGTACAATTCTTGGTGATTCTTTCAGTATTTTTGAGAGGTGAGTGTAAGTTAGGGAGTTGGATAAGAGACAGGAAAATGGTTTACTTCCAACATGATATAGGTTACGCAGAGTAGTGAGGATGTTATGTGCTTCAGATTTGGCTAATAAGATCTGGCCATTTTTAACAAACCAACCTTCTATTTGAACTTCACCTTTTTGTAAATATTCAGACACTTCTTCAGGAGAATAGAGGGGAGCTGGGAAAGGAAGGTCTACAAGAATAGGGGTAGTGATGTATAAGTCTTCATAGCTTGAGTTTTTGCTTCAATGTCAATTTTGTGGTTTCCTCTGACCCTGGAGGTTTGTGATTTTTGATATCTTTTGCAGTGAAGGATGTCTGCACAAGTCAGAAGTGAAGCAGCCTGAAGAAGTTGTAAGATAAGATTTTTGTTTATAATTGAGGAATGGTTAAAAGTCAGGAAGGCCCTTTCTTCTTAAACTGGGGTGTGTAAATGTTAATGTGGCAAGAATATTTGGAATCTATGTAAATGTTGAGAATCTGGCCTTTGCCTCTGATCAGGGCTCTAGTGAAGGCCACAATTTCAGCTTATAGTTCCTGGGGAAAGAGGACTAGACTCATTTATGGCAGTCAGGGTGACTATAGCGTATCCTGCCTGACTGGTGTCATTAGTTTTTGCGGATCTTCCGTCTATGAACCAAGTGTGGTCTGGGTTGGGAAGTGGGTTGTCAGAAATATTAGGAAGTGGTTGTAGAAAAAGTTCTAGAACTTTGAGGCAGTTATGGGAGTCTGAAGGGGAGGTTTTGGTAGGAAGTAGGGTGGCAGAGTTAAGAGAACTCAGTGTAGGAAGACACCAGGATTTTGTAATAGAGTAGCATGGAGAGTTTGTAATCAGGTAGATGAGATGGGGCCTATAGCTTAGTGTGTGAGAAGGGGAGAAAAGGAGTGAGGATAAAACATCAAGATGCAAGATAGGAGTTAATTTAAAGCTTTCCTGTATGAGAAGGGTTGCAGCAGTAAGGGTTTTAAGACAAGCAGACCAATCCAGAGTGACAGAGTCTAATTGTTTAGAGAAGTCAGCGATGATATGGCCATCTAGTCCTTGTGGTTGTGATAGGGGAACTACTGTATAGCCCTCTCAGGTATCTAAGTAAAGGGAAAAAGGTTTGGAGGGATCAGGGAGGGTTAAGGCAGGAGTCATTAACAGAGCTTGTTTGAGTTGGTTAAAAGGACTGGAGAGAGCTCAGGGGCTTGTAGAGGTTCATGAGAGTTTCCAGAGGCAGCTTGGTAAAGAGGTTTGGATATGGGTCCCAAATTAGGAACCTAGAGCCTAAAGAAGTTAACAAAAACCAAGAAAAGATAAGAGGTCAGTTTAAGTTTGAGGTAGGGTGTAATTTTGGATAAGTTGAATTCATTCTATTGTAAAATATTTACTGGTGAGGGACAGTGAGAGTCCTAGGTAAGTGTCTTCTGTTTTGCAAAACTCTCTTTTATTGGGAAATACCCAATAATTTTTTTCTCCAAGGAAATTGAGTAATGTGACAATATTAGAGATAGAAATGAATAAGGAGGGACTGCAGAATAGAAGATCATTCTCATCCTGGAGAAGAGTGCTGGAGGGGAGGTTTAGAGTAGAGAGGTCTTGATGTAGTGTTTGCCCAAATATATGGGGTCTGTCTGTGTAACCCTGAGGAAGAATGGTCCAAGTTAGTTGTAAAGAGTTTAGGGGGTCATCTGGGTCTGTCCATGTAAAAGCAAAAATGTTTTGAGAGTTCTCATCTAGGGAGGTTGTGAAAAGGAATCTTTGAGGTTTATTACTGTGTAATGTGTGGTTTGGGGAGGGATATGTGACAAGAGGCTATAGGGGTTGGGGATTAAGGGGACTATAGGCTGGGTTGCCTGGTTGATAGCTCTTAGGTCTAGTACTAGACAATAACTGCTATTAGGTTTTTAAACAGCTAGGATAGGTGTGTTGTTGTGGCTCCTTTTGAGTAAATGGCTGGCCACACTTCCACAATGGGGCAAGTTAATAATAAACTTGCAGCTCCTGCAAGTCATGGCTGTTATTTGAGTTGAGGACTAGGGATGGGGCCTAGTCCTGTCAGTCTCACTTGAAAAGGAGTGGTATTATTCCTGGGTATGAATGCCATGTGCTGGGGTTTTCTTACTTTCAAGAACTTTGGAAAGCTCATTTGAGTGGGGAAAGGAAACATGTGCAAAAAGACTGACAGGTACTGACCACTCAATATCTCAGGTTAGGAGGTATTCAGCTGAAGAAAGGATTACAAATTGCTTTTCTTATTGGAATTAAAGTAGGCTCCATGGAGGTGGTGCTATGAAAGCTGAACAAATATTGTGATGACAGTTTGAAATCACCTTATTTTAATGTGTAGCAAATGATATTTTAATAAGAGAATATTAAGAAAAAAACATTAATATGCTTGTGGGCTATTGGTGCTTTATATTTTTTCCCAATATATGACATTTAATTTATAAATAGGTTTATTTGTTAAATTGTCTGATCTTCTAAAGCACACTTGCCACATGGTTGAGTGGTGATGATCATGTATCTCAGTCTAGTTATCTACTTTGCAATAATTTTCAGTTTGTAATTAATATTTGAGTTATATAAATATCTCAGTGTTTCAATTTTTAAAATGCAACTTTAAGAAATTAGCATGTGGTTTAAAATGTCTCCTTTGCTTTTCAGTTTAAATATTTCCAACATTTTATATAACAATGTAGAAATCTCTGAATTTTCTATTTATTGGTCTTGCTCTCACATTTGCTAGTGTGTTAGTATTTTCTTTTGGGTCTTTGTTTTTTCTTTTTTTCCTTTGCTCAAAACACATGAGCCAATTAGATATTTGTGTGTAGTGTATTTCTGTGAATAAATAAAGGGAGAAAGAAACAAAACATATACTTTTTAGAAATGAAACCATTATGGCAAGTCCTGTATTCCTTATGACTCTAGTCATAAATTCAGTCACAGGACCACTGAATACATTTTTCTAATTTGTACAGAGTGAGGATAGTGACTACTGATGTATAAACTCATCAGGAAAGACAATTAAATTGATGTGAATGGATACTCAGTATGTCAAAATTCTAATTCAGGTTCCTAAAATTAAGCAGCCGTACTGATCAGTCCCTAAAGTAACAAGTGAGGTCACAGAAATGGCCAAATATTTTAAAATTCATAAAACATTAATTTAATGAAACTGCAGTCTTTCAAAATCACCAGTGAGCATTTTATTCCCACAGAACACAGAAAATAAGCAATCTTTCAGACCCAAACTTTCAATTAAGGAGATGGGAAGAAATCTATCATATGGAGCAATTCATAATGAAAAAAGAGAGGACATTTTGAAGTGAAATAAAGTGACTAAAAAGGATGGTCATTTGAGTCAAGTTCAATCACTTAACTGCAAATTTGATTGCTATGATGTTGTGGGTAAAAGTTGTAAATGGGGAGATGAGATCTTCAAAGTCATTACAGAACTGAGAGGACTCAGAAAAGCTTCTTCAACTAAAGGATGAAGGTTGAATATCTCAATCTACATATAATACCAGGAGTTAAAAATGCTTTTTGACCTGAATCGAAGGGGGAAATGGAAAGGACAAATGAGTTTATATGGCTATGAGTCTCCAAAAAAGAGCCGGGAGGTTATCAGAGGGGTTGCCCTTATGCACTCCTGAGCAGAGTCCCAGAGACAGATAAAGTAGATACAACTCCGCGTGTGGGTTCTTCTGAGGGCTACCGAGACCCACAGGTTCTATGGTCATGGCAGATGGAGTTCAGTGCCATGTCAGTTGGCCCTACTTCGGAGTTTGTGTTTCTGTGTGATAGAGTTGGACTCAGATGTGATCTTTGTACACAAGCCTCTCTTATTACTTTTACCGGAACTGTAGTTGGTGCTGGGGTTTAATATATACCCAGGGGACCTGAATCTCTCGACTGACCATGTGATAGCCAGGCCCTGAGCCTCAACAGACTTTAGCTCCTACACTCTGGTTTATTGGACTTACCCCACTCAGCTAACATGGAGGTGAAAAAGGTCAACGACCACACCAGGGAGCCAAGAGTGCCTACAACTGAAAGCAGGAGGACTGCATCCAGCATCCATATGGAATCTAAGCCTCCTCTTGATATAGATGTGGAGTGGACACAACCATTCCAAGGTCCACAGGAGGGAGGAATAGAGTATGGATTAGAGTGGACTTACTGATATTCTATTCATGAACTGTTGTGATTAGTAATCGAAGAAAATATGGCATTGGTGTGGAGAAAGTGGCAATGGTGGCTGCTGGGAGTAGGGAATGGGAGGAAGAGATGAGATGTGGCGGCATTTTTGGGTCTTGAAGTTGTCCTGGGTGGTGCTGCAGGGACAGTTACCGGACATTGTATGTCCTCCCATGGCCCACTGGGTGAACTGTGGGAGTGTGGGCTATGATGTGGACCACTGACCATGAGGTGGTCCACATCATGAGATGTATTGAACAAATGCAATGACTGTCTCTTAATGATGGAGGAGGTTGTTATGGGGGGAGGAGTGGGGTGAGGGGGGTGGGGGATAAATTGGGACCTCATATTTTTTTAATGTAATATTACAAAAAAAAATAAAGACCAAAAAAAGTCAACTACAAGTCTCATTTTAAGATTGGCAACAATAAAATGAAAAATACATATGAAAGACCTGAAACATGTTAGACTGCTAAATAAAAGTCAGATTCTTCTTTTTTCAGCTCAAGATTCCCTCCTAAAAATTGAGAATTGTTTATTCTTTAGGACTCAGAACAATTCACTAACTTTGCCTGTTTAATTAACAATGTAATTACCAAAAATAAATCCATCATAAATAATTAGGTGAAAACAATGACAAAATCTCCATTATCCAAAGGTATTTGCATTGAGGACAATCCAAACTGGAGTCTAAGATTTATGCAATGAAATGTACAGGGAGCTTCTTTAAGTCTCGAAATAGGATAAAGTCATGAGAATATACATTATGGTACAGAAATTGATCATTCTTGCTGTAAAAATATGAATTCTCAGAAGTGGTGAACTGGAAGAAAAAAATCTGCAGTAAGGAAAATAATCCTCTAGTAGAATTCAATGAATTAGAAAACTTGGGAAGAACTGAGGGAACTTTTCATAAAGGAAAAGTACCAAACGTAACTAGTAGCAGAGGGTATCACCCTCCCTAAATTATCTCAAGAATGAAAACAGAATAGAAAATTCCAATATTTTCAAGGACAGAGATGCAAAGATTTATTTTAAAAAACATTTATTAAATATTTATCAACTGGCCAATACTTTAGTAAGCACTAAGCATGAAATAGTCTTAAGAATTTACAGTTCCTTCCCTCTAGAAGCTAATAGTATATTGGGCAAGAAAGGCAAGTAATCAGATATTTCCACAGCCATATCTTTTTAGGTGAAATTTGCCAAGGAATCCTTTAGCCTGTAGTAAGCTCTATGAAGGGCAGAGTTCATTTATTTGTTTGTTTGTTTCATTTTATTTTAACAGATGATTCTGCGATACATCAATTGGAAAACTGTCAGTTTTCAGATCTACCATAACTCTAACCATCTCAACTTTCAATCCTGTTTGAAATCTCTTCCTAAAGGCATTATGATACTGGGATTCATTAGAAATTTGTTGTCAGGTGTCTTTGACAATAGAATAGGGGAAGTTTTCCAAGCATTCAAAGATAATTGGTACCATTCCTTCCTTAAATGTTTGCAAGAATTCACCAGTTAGGAAGCCACATAGGTCTGGTGCTCCATTTTTCAGAAGGTTATTTATTTTTGACTCAATGTCTTTGTTAGATACAGTCCTATTCAGATTTTCTATCTCTCCTTTTGCGAATTTGGGTAGATTGGGTTTTTAAGGAATAGATACATTTCTTCTAATTTATCATATTTGTGGACATACATTATTTTCATAATATTCCTTTATTATTCTTTTAATGTCTATGAGGCCCATAGTGATGGCAGCTCTTCCATATTGAAATTAGTAATTTATAGTTTCTTTGATTTATCTTGATTTCACAGTTACAGGTTTATCAATCCTTTGGATCTTTTCAAATAACTCACTTTGATTTTGTTGGAAACAAAATATTGTTTACTTGTTTTCAATTTTTTAAACAATCTCTGCTTTAATTTTTATTATTTCTTTTCTTCTGATTACTTTGTATTTAATTTGCTCTTCCTTTTATAAGTTTCCCAAAATAGAAATTTTAATTATTAAATTTAAATCTTTCTCTTTTTATAAAATATGCAACCAATGCTATAAATTTCCTTTTATGTGTTGCTTTCACTGCATCTCACATGTTACAACACAACTCCTGAAGGTGCATAAGTTGATGCAACCACAAGACCAAAGAATACACCTGGCATTAGTCAGGCATAAGCTTTATTGGGACTTATAGACAGGAGAGGATCTCTGAAGGCACTGATTCAGAGAATGAAGATAGCGCTCTGCAAAGAGTTGGGAAAATGAGGGGTAATATATAAAGCAATTCAGAAGAAGCACACTCCCTAAGGTATGAGAACAGTTTCTACTATAATCAGGTGAAACATACACATGGGGTGTGGTGATGTTTTCACTAACCTTGTAGGTAAGATGTTTACCAAGGGTATTTACTGCTTTGGGAAGATAATAGTTTATGATAACATCTATGCATCCTCTTCCTTCTGGGGAGGGTTATTATCCTTTAACATATGCCTAGGTCACATAGGCAACTATGTGCTGAGGACTTTGGTTTCACTGGCCTGGTGCACAGCACTGTTCAGCACTATGTAACAGAGCAAGTTTGGAGGCAATGTAAATCTGAACATCTCGAGCCATCACTGGCTGCTGCAGGAGTACAAAACAGCAACATACTTTCCATCCAATTCAGGAGCCATGTCCAGAGTTATGATAGATCCTTTTATTATTTTAGGGGATCATAGTGACAAACCCAGCCAATAACTTAAATAGGGAGGCACCATGCAAGGTGCTGCAGGACTGGTTTGAATGCACAGGAAAGCTTAATAATACTGATGACTACCTCTTAACTTTTATATACTGTCCAAAGCCTTCCAATGCAGTCTATAACATATTAAATGGACTTAACCATTTTTAGTACTTTACTTTTTACTTTTACACCTTTACCATGATTATGTTAATTAACAGGTATTTTCCTTTAGTAGTCCAGGAAAAACTATTTTCTCCATTATTTTATGGAAATCTAAGATTCCCAATGGAATCATGATTATCCCACCACCACCACTTTAATATAAAGAATGAGGTAGATTCAGAATTGTTTTCTTGCTATGAAGTTATTTTTGTTATCTATATCAATTTAGGTTTCTACTTAATAATGGCTTTCTGGAATTAACCATTTAGGTATTTCAGCTTAGACAATGCTTGTACAACCTTCTTATAATTAACCATGAGTTACTTTTGTTGTTGATATTAACCCCTAGATTTCTTCTTAATAATGATTTTTTGGAATCATTCACTTATATTAAAATCTTTCCATTTAGAAAATGTTGTACAAACTTCCCATAACTATGCATAAACATATAGATTATAGTTACTTCATATCAAGACACATTTCACCTTTACAAAACACATTTCCGTACTTAAAGTTACCTTCTACAATACCTTTAACTACATAATTCATTCAATCCTTGCCTTAATATTTCCACCCTGATTTTATAAAAACCAGCCATCTTATCTTAGGACAAAACATATTCCCTTAAACAAACTTATCAAACTTTAGTCAGCATTGGCTATTAATTCACTTCCACAAAACCATTACTTTTTTCTATATCCATTTAAGCCTCATATCTCTCATTCTGTTCTGTGAAAGGAAAAAAATTCATTTCAATTTAGGCAAAAATAATTTTTTAAAAGATGTTTGTGATAATTTCATTAGTCAAAAACTTACAATTTGCATCATCTTAAATATTTAATGCATATAATGCTAACTTATTTCATTAGTATCCTATAAACCTAGGGAGATTACACCCAAGCTAAATAAAGTTGAAATGATTATAGTTTATGCAAGAAATGTTCTTTTTAGTTCCTTCCTCCACAGGAGGCCTGAACCTCTTTACTTTAATAAAATTCAAAATTTGTGAATGACCTGAAAAGCATACTGACTCCTAGGTTCTGGAATAATTATAATTGTTTAATTTGTTGTTGTTGTTTTTCCTTGAAACAACAAAGGTTTATTTATTTTTTCTCAACAAACAACTATTTTTTTAAACAATAAGTGTATAGTAAAGATTGTGAACTTACAGAATAAACATACATAACATCACACAGGGGTCTCATACACCACTCCTCCACCATCTATTCGCACTGGTGTGAAACATTTGTTACAAACTATGCAAGAGCATCATTAAAATATTAATACCAACCATATTCCTTATCTTATATTTGGTGAATTTTTTCCCCCAACCCATACTATTTTTTAATATATTTTTGTTACAGATATTGTGCACTTGTAAAACAATCATACAGTTGTGTAGATTTCCCATACAACTCCACACCCTAGTGGAATATTTGTTACAGATTATGAGATAATATCATCAGACTATTACCACCAATCACCAACCATAGCACACATTTGGCACACTTTTTCTATACACCTCCATTATCAACACAATATAGCTTGGCATTAATGCAAGAATACTATAGTATTGCTGTTAACCACAGTCTATACGTCACACCAATTGTAGTTTTCCCATGTTCCTCCATATTCCCATCACCCTGCAATAGTGATATACATCTGCTCTAGATAACAGAAGGATTCTCTTGCATTTGTACCCTTAACCACAATTGTCAACCGCCTCTGAGTTCACTGTGTTATTCAGTCCCTAGATTATGCTTTAGCTTTCTGTCTATTGATATTTACTTCCCCAGACTACCTTTTTCAGTCACAATTCCATTTATAAATCAGTTGTTACTCATTATAATGTGTTACTATCAACTCTATCCATCTCCACACTTTTACAGTCAAGTTAATTAAAACTTCTATGTACATTAAGCATCCAGAGTTCTTCTCAACCCTCCTCTTATCTCCTTATAACCTATACTCTAGGTTCTAATTCCATGTGTTTTATTATTTGTATTTAGTTCATATTAATGTGACCATGCAATATTTGTCCTTTTGTGCCTGGCTTATTTTGCTTAGTATAATGTCTTCAAGACTCATCCATGTTATCACATATGTCCCAATTTCATTTCTTCTTATTGCAGCATAGTATTCCATCACATGTATATACCACATTTTGCTTATCCATTCTTTGGTGGATGGACACTTGGGTTGTTTCCATCTTTTGGCAATTGTGAACAATGCCACCATGAACATTGGTGTGCAGATGTGTGTTTGTGTCATAGTTTTTAGTTCTTCTGGATATATTCCTAGAAGAGGAATTGCTGGATCATATGGTAGTTCTATATTTAGCTTCCTGAACAGCCAAACTGTCTTCCACAGGGCTGCACCATTTTACACTCCCACCAACAGTGAAGGAGTGTTCCTATTTCTCCACATCCTCTCTAGCACTTATTGTTGTCTGTTTCTTCTAATAATGGCCATTTAATAATGTGGTGTTAGATGATATCTCATTGTTGTTTTAATTTGCATTTCCCTAATAGCTTGTGATATGGAACATTTTTTTCATGTGCTTTTTTGGCCATTTGTATTTCCTCTTTGGAGAAATGTCTATTTAAATCTTTTGCCAATTTTTTAATTGGGTTGATTGCTCTTTTAATGTTGAGGTGTATGATCTCTTTGTATAGAATGGAAATCAAACGTTTATTGGATAAGTGGTTTCCAAATATTTTCTCCTATTGACTAGGCTGCCTTTTCACCTTCTTAATGAAGTCCTTTGAATCACAGAAATATTTAAGTTTGAGGAGGTCCCATTTATCCATGTTTTTTTTGTTGCTCATGCTTTTGGTATAAGGTTTAAGAATCCACCACCTACCACCAGGTCTTGAAGATGTTTCCCCACATTTTCTTCTAGGAGCTTTATTGCACTTGCTTTTATATTTAGGTCTTTGATCCATTTTGAGTTAATTTTTGTATAAGGTGTGAGATAGGGGTCTTCTTTCTTTCTTTTGGCTATAGATATCCAGGTCTTCCAACACCATTTGTTGAATAAACTGTTCTGCCCCAACTGGGAGGACTTGACAGGCTTGTCAAAAATCACTTGGCCATAGATGTGATGGTCTGTTTCTGAACCATCAATTCGGTTCCATTGGTCTATATGTCTATCTTTATGCCAATACCATGCTGTTTTTACCACTGTATCTAGGTAATATGATTATTTTTTAAGATTTATTTTTTTATTTATTTCTCTCCCCTTCCTCCCTACCAGTTGTCTGCTCTCTGTGTCCATTCACTGTGTATTCTTCTGTGACCACTTCTATCCTTATCAGCAGCACCGGGAATTTGTTTCTTTTTGTTGTGTCATCTTTTTGCGTCAGCTCTCCACATGTGCTGTGCTATTCTTGAGCAGGTTTCACTTTCTTTCACACTGGGTGGCTCTCCTTATGGGCACACTCCTTGTGGGTGGAGCTCCCCTATGCGGGGGACACCCCAGCATGGCATGGCACTCCTTGCATGCATCAGCCCTGTGCATGGACCAGCTCCACACGGGTCAAGAAGCCCCAGGGTTTGAACCATGGATCTCCCACATGGTAGGCAGACACCCTATCCATTGGGCCAAGTCCACTTCCCTAGGTAATATGATTTAAAGTCTGGAAGTGAGAGTCCTCCAAATTCACGTTTCCTTTTTAAGACATTTCTGGCTATTCAGGGTCTCTTACCCTTCCTGATAAATTTGATAATTTCCATTTGCTTAAAAAATGCTGGTGGAATTTTTATTGGGATTGCATTGAATCTGTATATCAGTTTGGGTAGAATTGACATCTTAATGGTATTTAATCTTCGAATTCATGAGCATGGACTGTTTTCCAATTATTTAGGTCTTTTAAAAAAAATTAGCAATGCATTGTAGTTTTCTGAATACAACTGCTTTGCATCCTTGGTTAAATTTATCCCTAAATATTTGATCCTTTTAGTTGCTATTGTAAATGGAAATTTTTTCTGACTTTCTATATAGATTGTGCATTATTAGTGTATAGAAACACCATGGATTTTTGCATATTGATCTTGTATCCTGACACTCTACTGAAATCATTTATTAGCTCTACCTTTGTTGTAGATTTTTCAGGATTTTCTAGATATACAATCATATCTTCTGCAAATAGTGAAAGTTTTTAATTATTCTTTCCCAATTTGGATGCCTTTTATTTTTTTTCCTTGCCTGATTGCTCTAGCTAGAACCTCTAGCACGATATTGAACAATAGTGACAATGGGCTTCCTTGTCTTGTCCCTGATCTCAACTGGAAAGCTTTTAGTTTTTCACCATTGAGTACAATGGTAACTATGGGTTTTTCATGTATGGCCTGTATTATGTTGAGAAAATTTCCTTTGATTCCTATTTTTTGTAGTATTTTTATCAAGAAAGGATGCTGTATATTGTCAAATGCCTTTTCTGTGTAAATTCATAAAATCATGTGATTTTTCTTCTTTCATTTATTAATGTGGTGTATTATGCTGATTGATTTTCTTGTTTTGAACCAGCCTTGCATGCCCGGTATAAAAGCCACTTGATCATGACGGACAATTCTTTTAATGTGTTCTTGGATTCGATTAGCATATTTTATTGAGGATTTTTGCATCCATATTCATTAGAGAAATGGATCTGTCATGGTATTGCTGGGTTACATGGCAAATCTAAATTCAACTTTCTTAAGAACTGCCAAAGAACCCCCACCGTGGCTGTACCATTTTTCATTCACCCCAACAGTGCACAAGTGTTCCTAACACTCCACATCCCCTCCAAAATTTGCAGTTTTCTGTCTTTTTAATAGTGGGTGATCTAATAGGTGTGAAATGATACCTCTTTGTAGTTTTGACTTGCACTTCCATAATCACTATTGATGATGAACATTTTTTCATGTGTTTTTTCACTATTTCTATTTCTTTGGACAAATGTCTATTCAAGTCTTTTGCCCACTTTTAATATGGGATGTTTGTCTTTTTATTTTTGAACTGTGTGATCTCTTTGTATGTCATGGATATTAAACCCTCATCAGATATGTGAATGCCAAATATTTTCTCCCATTGAGTTGGCTGCCTTATCTTTTTGACAAGTTCTTTGAGGTGCAAAAGTATTTATTTTTGAGGAGGTCCCATTATCTGTTTTTTTCTTTTGTTGCTTGAGCTTTGAGTGTAAGGTTTAAGAGACCCCCACCTACCACAAGATCTTGAAAATTTTCCATAAATTTTCTTCTAATAGTTTTATCATTATGGCATTTTTATTTAGGTCTTTGATACATTTTGAGTTGATCTTGTATAGGGAGTGAGATAGGTGTCCTCTTTCATTCTTTTGATTATGGATATCCAGTTCTAACACCATTTGTTGAAGAGACTGTTTTGTCCTAGTAAATTGGACTTGGTAGGCTTGTCAAAAACCAGTGGCCATAGAGGTGAAGGTCTATTCTGGACTCTCCATTCTATTACATTGACCAATGTGTCTATCTTTATATCACTATCATGCTGTTATTACCACTATAGCTTTGTAATATGATTCAAGGTCAGGCATGAGAGTCCCTATGCTTTGTTGCTCTTTTTCTGATGTTTTTGGCTATTTAGGTCCCGTTTTCTTTCCAAATAAATTTGATAATTGCCTTTTCTATGTCTGTAAATTAGGCTTTTAGAATTTTGATTGGTATTGCATTGAATATATAATTGAGGGTAGGATTGACATCTTCATGATATTTAGTCTTCCAATCCATGAACATGAAATGTCTTTCCATTTGTTTAGGTCTTCTTTGACTTCTTTTAATATTGTTTTGCATTTTTCTGGATATATACAGGTCTTTTACATTTTGGTTAAATTGGTTCATAGGTGTTTGAGTTTCTTGTTTCTTTTATAGTTTTTTTTTCCTGATTTCCTTTTCAGATTTTTCAATATTAGTGTATAGAAAAATTACTGATTTTTGCATGTTGATCTTGTATCTTGTCACTTTGCTGAACTCATTTATTACTTCAAGTAGCTTTGTTAGACATTTCAGAATTTTCTATGTAGGATCATATCATCTACAAATAGAATTTTCCTTCTTCTTTTCCTATTTGGATTCCTTTTTCCCCCTGTCTAATTGCTCTAGTTAAAATTTCTAACACAATGTTTAATAACAGGAGAGAGTCGTCTTGTTCCTGATCTTAGAGGGAAAGTTTTCCACCTTTCCCCATTAAGTATGATGTTGGCTATGGGTTTTTTATATATGCCCTTTATCATATTGAGGAACTTTCCTTCTATCCCTATCTTTAGTAGTGTTTTTATCAAGAAGGAATGCTGGATTTTGTTGAGTGCCTTTTCTTCATTGATCAAGAAGTTAATGTGATTCCTCCCCAGCTTCAATTTGTTAATGTGGTGTATTATGTTAATCGTTTCTCTTATGTTGAACCACCATTGCATACCAGGAATAAATCCCACTTGATCATGGTGTATAATTCTTTTAATATGCTGTGAGATTTGATTTCCAGGTATTTTGTTGAGAATTTTTGCATCTAGAGAGATTGGTTTGTATTTTTCTTTTCTTGTAGTATCTTTATCTGTCTTTGGCATTAGGGTGATGCTGGTTTATAAATTATGTTGAGTAATTTTCCTTCAATTTTTTGAGACTTTAAACAGAATTGGTGTTTAAATTCTTTTTGAAATGTTTGGAAGAATTCACCTGTGAAATCATCGGGTCCTAGACCTTTCTTTGTTGGGAGATTTTTGATGACTGATTTAATCTCTTTAAATGTGACTGGTTTCTTGAGTTTCTATATTTCTTATAGAGTCATTGTAGGTTGTTTGTGCATTTATAGGAATTTGCCCATTTCATCTAGGTTGTCTAATTTATTGGTATCTAGTTTCTTATGATATCCTCTTGTGATCCTTTTTATTTGTGTGGGTCAGTAGTAGCATCTCCACTTTCTTTTCTGATTTTATTTATTTGCATTTTTTTCTCTCTTTTCTTTGTTGGTCTAGCTAAGGTTTTTCAATTTTATTTATCTTCTCAAAGAACCATTTTCTGGTTTTGTTGATTTTCTCCATTATTTTGGTTCTCAATTTCATTTTTTTTTTCATGCTTTAATGTTTTTATTTCTTTTCTTCTTCTTGCTTTGGGATTGTTTTGCTCTTCTTTTTCTAGTTCCTCCAGATGTTCCATTAGGTCTTTGATTTCAGCTCTTTTCCTTTTTTTAATGTAGATACTTAGGGCTATAAATTTACCTTTCAGCACTGCCTTTGCTGTATCCCATAAGGTTTGATAAGTTGTTTTCTTTTTTTTCATCCATCTCAGGATAAATAATAAATTCTCCTATAATTTCTTCTTTGACTTTCTGACTGCTTAAGAGTGTGTTATTTAGCCTCCACACATTCATGAAATTCCCCTTTTTCCCACTTATTATTGATTGATTTCCAACTTGATACCATTTTGAAAAGGTGCATTGTATAATTTCAATCTTTTTTTAAGTTGAGATTTATGATCCAACATGTGTCTGTCCTGGAGAAAGATCCATGTACACTTAAGAAGAATGTATAACCTGCTAATTTGGGAAACAGTGTCCTGTATATATCTGTTAGGTCTAGCTCATTTGTCATATTGTTCAAGTTCTCTGTTTTCCCATAGCTCTTCTGACTAGTTGTTCTATGTAATGATATGAGTGGTGTGTTGAAATCTCCAACTACTCTTGCAGAGATTTCTATTTCTTCCTACAGTTTTGCCAGAATTTGCCTCATGTAATTTTTGGTTCCCTGGTTAGGTGCATAGATACTTAGGACTATTATTCCTTCCTAGAGTATTGTCCCTTTTACTAATGGAATAGAGCCTTATGCATCTCTTATAATTTTTTTTTTTTTTTTGCATTTAAGTCTTCTTTGTCTGATATTAGTATAATTATTCCTGCTCTGCTTTGGGTAAGTTTGCATGGAATATCTTTTTCCAACCTTTCACTTTCAGCTGATTTCTATCTCTGGATCTAAGATGAGTCTCTTATTGGGAACTTATGGATGGTTCATATTTATTTTTCCATTCCATTAACCTATATCTTTTGATTGGGGAGTTTAATCCATTCACTTTCAATGATATTACTGTAAATGCATTATTTACTTCCACCATTTTATTCTTTGGATTTATGTCATATCTTATTTTTATCTCTCATTTTACACTTTTGGCTATCTTTCTGATAGTCTTTCCTCCTAAACTCTCCTCCAAGCCTCAGTCTCCTGTCTTTTCCTTTCAGGCTGTAGGGCTCCATTCAGTGGTTCCTGCAGAGCCAGATTCCTTTTCATGAGCTCTCTTTGCTTCTGTTTTTTTAATCAATGTTTTAAACTCACCTTCATATATGAAGGGCAATTTTGTTTGATAAAGAATTCATGGCTGGCAATTTTCTTTCTTTCAGTATCCTATTTATATTATACCACTGTCAATTTGCCTCCATAGTTTCTGATGAGAAATTCACACTAAGTTTTACTGGGTGTTCCTTATATGTGATGGTTTGTTTCTCCCTTGCTGTTTTCAGAATTTTCTCTTTATCTTTGCATTTGCCATTCTGAGTAGTATGTGTCTTGGAGTATATCTATTCAGATTTATTCTAATTGGAGAACACTGCTTCTTCAACATATTAATTCATTTCTTTCATGAGATTTGGGCAATTTTCAGTCATTATTTCCTCAAATACTCTTTCTATCATTTTTCCTTTCTCTTCTTCTGGAACTCCTATGGCATGTATATTGGTGTGCTTTGTGTTAGCTTTTAACACCCTGAGCCCCTGTTCAATTTTTTTCCATTATTTTCTTTCTCAGTTCTTCTCTTCAATTTCAGATGTTCTGTCTTCTATGTTATTTATTCTTTTCTTTATGATTTTGAGTCTGCTGTGTAAGCCTCATCCATTTTGTCTTTCTCATAAGTTCTGCTATTTTTCTAGTCAGCTTTTCAAATTCTTCTTTGTGCTCATTCACTGTCTTCTTGATGTCCTTTATCTCTTTAGCTATATTGTCTTTCAACTCATTGATTTGATTTAAGAGAGTTGTATGAGCCTCATTGATGAGTTGTCTCAAATATTGTATCTTATTTGGGGAATTTTGATATTCCTTTGCTTGAGCCAAATCTTCCATTTTCTTAATGTTACTTGTAATTTTATCCAAATTTCTAGGCATCTTATTAGGATGGTGAGTTTACTTTGATGCTCACTATGTCTTTTGCTTAGGGATTTAGTGTGGAAGGTCATGTCTTACTTCTGTTCTTTGATTATTGGTTCAACCTGTTTTTACCTCTTTAGAATCATCTCTGTTTAGTTGCTCAAATCTGGATCATGAACTCAGTAATGAGATTGCATATCAGCTTAAGGGCCTTCGGGAGGAGAATGTATAGGCTGAAAATGCCTCCTTTATTTACTCTTATTTTCCTTGCATGTACTTTCTTTGCCCACCACCAGATAACACTCTTCAGCAGTCCTTTCAGCTCAAATCCTGGTCTGATTGTATTCACTGTAACTCTGTCTGGAACAAGGTCACAGAAGATCATGCCTCAGGGTTATTCAAAGCCTTGCAAATCAAAACTTCTCAGAAGCTATCCTCCTCCCTTTGCCAGCAGCCCACTCCTGTTTCTAAGGTAAGAAATAACCCCATTCTCCTCTGTGTCCTCAACAACCAGTCCTTATCTGTAGAGAGGGTGTTTAAGAGGGTTGGGTCTCTTTAGTTCCCTGGTGACTCCCAGGGAAAACAATGGTGCATCTCCAGTTGGCCTGGAAGGGCTCTTGAAACACAGCAGACCAAATTTGTTAGCCAAAAACTGAATCAGCCTTAGGCTGCATCCCTCTTTCTCTCCTTTCCTGGGTGAGTGGATCCCTGTAGTCCCCTCTTCTGTAGCTGAATTCCAGAAGTCAGAGAACTCAAGGCTGTCTGCTTCAAGGGTGGGAGAATGGGTGCAGCATCTTCAGCTTAACTTTTACAGACAGACTTTTCACATCAAGTGTCTTTTTTTTCTTTGCCCCTCTCTTCTGGGTTGTGGCCAACCTTCCTCTAAGCCCTAGAACATATTTCCATGCAGTTTCTGCCTGTCCTCTAGGTGTTTGTCTCAGAGAGAAGTAAGTCTTTCATTTCTCTATTCCTCCATCTTCCCAGAAGTCTTTTATTTATCCCTTCCTTGTGGCTTTTTCCCCCCATGCTGTCTGTTCTCTGTATCCATTCACTGTGCATTCTTCTATGTCTGTATTTATTTTTTATCCACACCCCCCCCCCATGGCTTGCTTGCTGTCTGTATCCATTTGCTGTGCAATCTTCTGTGTTTTTGTTTGTCTCCCTTTTTGTTGCATCACCTTGCTGAGTTGGCTCTCTGTGGTGCTTGCAGACCAGTGGCACTCCACAGTGCATGTGGGCTGGGTGGCACTCCTAGGTGCTTGCAGGCTGGGTGGCACTCTGGAGTGCTTGTGAGTCGGTGACTCTCTGCAGCCTGCTTTCATGTGGGCTAGCCTGCTTTTACAAGGAGGCCCTGGGATGTGAACCCAGAGTCTCCCATATGGTAGATGGGAGCCCAAATGATTGAGCCACCACAGCCGCTTCCTCAGAAGTCTTTTTTATAAATTTTCTTTTCATTTTGCTTCTAAGTTTGAGATGTTTCTACTGATATTTCTTCAACATCACTTTATTTTTATTTGCCTGTGCCAAGCACTAAGCTCATCAATGGCATTCTTCATTTCTATTAAAGTGGTTTTATATATTTTATTTCTAGCATTTCCTTTTGATTCTTCCTTATATTTTCTATCTCTCTGTTTAAAATATTCACCTGTTTTTGCATGTTGGCCATTTTTGCATTAAAGACCCAGCACATTAACTATAAATAATTTAAATTTCCAATTTGAAAATTGCAAAATCCCTGCCATGCCTGAGTCTGGTTGAGATACTTGCTTTGTCTCTTTCAACAGATTTTTCATTTTTATTTGGCTTTCAAAATAGCTTGCAATTTTTTAAAAATTGAAAGCCAGGCATGGCATATTGAATAAAAGGAACTGCTATAAAATGTGACCAGCAATAGGATAAAATGTGTATGGGGATTGTGGAGGTAGTTGTATTAGCTAGAACTTTCACTTGTCATTCACAGAAATCAGCTTAAAGTGAGGAATGTATAAAATTATAGATTGGTATATATATGTGTATACATATATATATTTTATATATATACATATGTATGTATGTATGTATAGATATAATTAGTCATTTAACATAAGAGCTAACACCTGAAATTCATGCCTAACTGGATCCAAAAACAAAGAATTTTTGTCCGTAGGACCTTGTTTCATCCTGGCAATGGTTTCCTCTTTGCTGGCTTTTTATCTCAACCCCCACCTAGCAATCATATAATGATCAAGATTCCACAGGTTATATTTTCAATAATCTCAGGAAATATTTTTATTCCAATAATTCCAAAAAATTCTCATTATTGGGAAACATCCACTTAGAATGTATCATATGTACATCTTTGAGTAAACATCTGTGATCAAGGAGACCCAGTACACTGACTAATAATATAATATTTACAATATTTGACTTGTGGAAGTCGTTAACCAAATCAGATGCCCTATGATTTAGTAAGAGCTGTCCCCACAGAAAAATCATAGTCTGTTATCTGAAGACAAAAGAGAATGATGAGTAATCAAAGTTAATGGATGTCCTTTACAGAGGTGAATTCTAGGACACTTCCCCCTTTGGGGAGTCATCATCTGCATGGCATCTACTTTCATCAAAATATCTTTGTTCGTGCAGAACTAATTTTGATATAGGCTGTTCCATGTCATCATGCTTCCTTACTCATGGGAGATTTTTCTTTTAAAATTTCTATATGTCATAGATCTATCAACTATCTTAAAATTCATGTAAATACTTATAAAATGCAATAACTATTTGTAGAAGTAGAGTTTTCATCATTTTATAAATTCTAACATAAGTACACTTAAAAAATTGAATTGATAGTATATCATTAGAGGTAAACTTTATGAACATCAAATAGAGATCTATTTCTACCCAAGTCATTTTTCCTCAATTACCATCTTTTCAAACTGGGAGCTATCAAATCAGTCATATTTTATGGCAGTATATACTTCTGGAATTTGGACATCACAGTAGTTAAATTAAGAAAGAACTTTAAAATGACTACTAAGGACAAGTCCAATTCCAGGGTCAGATGCTGGACATTATATATCGTGCCATAACACACTAAATGGACTGGCAAGGAGTGCAAACTATATGGTAAACTCTAATCCATGCGGAGCAGCAATGCTCCCAAATGTATTAACCAAATGCAATGAATGGGCCACAATGATGAAAGAGGTTGTTGATGTGAGAGGAATGTGGGTGGTGGGGGGTGGGGTGTATGGGAACTTCTTTTATTTTTTAATGTAACATTTGTTGTGATCTATGTATCTTTAAAAAAATGACAATTAAAAAATAATTTTAAAAATGATTACTAAGTTCAATATGTGACCTCCTATCACATCTGAAACTTTAAAAAACAATAATCTTTCATCTTTATTGTAAGAAAATACTTGTAAAATTAAACGTATGATTCAGAGTTAAAATACAAAATCATTTTCAATAACTCATGAAGACTAAATTTTTAAAAATAGTTATGGTTGAAAAATCTTTACATCATAACATTGTAGTTTAATAGATACCTGTATCTTCTTTTAACTTAATTTATTTTAAAGATGAATTATTAATAATCCAGGAAACTTTGCTTATTAGGAGAAATGAAAAATACATCTAATGAAATTCTACACAATTAGATATATATTTTACATGTAATTGCATATATATAGGTACAGATAAACTTGTAATTTGTACACACTTAAAACTTATTTGTGGAACTCCTAGAGTGACTCTAGTAAATGATGTAAATTAAACTCTTATTTTGAATTCTTTAATTTTAAAATTGTTAATAGTTAGATGTTATTTTCTTTGGTTTTCTTACCAGCTTAAAGTTAATAATTTAAATTTTCTTTTATTTTGTATGATATTTTTGCAGCAAAGCCAGGAGTTCTGAATGACAGAAAAACCCAAACGGCACTCAGAGATGTGGAGGAACAGATTTATTATGCACAGCCCCTAGAACAATTAATCTCCAAATTCTGAGCTCCATTTTTCAGTTTTTATTATGCTTTTATATAGGATTATATGCGGGACCAGCATGGCTCTTGCTCATTGGTTAACACGTTGCCAGGAGAAATTTTGCAAGCAGGGCTACAGAAGCAGAAGGCAAGTGCAAGGTCATGCTTTCATGGGCTGTTTTATAGAAGAGGGGATCAGGAGTGGTTCATTTGATAATCTCCTGCAAGGCCATGTTTTTACAGGCTGATTTGCAGAAGTGGGGGCAGGAGTGGCTTATTAGATATTTTTCTGCCAGGTTATGCTTTTTATTTCTCAACAATATGATATGGAATATTAACTCAAACTTCAGAATCTCAGAATAATAAACTATTACTAACAAAATTAGTTTACTTCTGAAGTATTATATAAAACTATAATATTACATGTAATCCTGTCAGTTATTGAAGTATTGGTGAAATAACATGTTTTAAGAGTTAATTATAGGGCGGCAGACTTGGCCCAGTGGTTAGGGTATCCGTCTACCACAAGGGAGGTCTGCGGATCAAACCCCGGACCTCCTTGACCCATGTGGAGCTGACCCATGTGCAGTGCTGATGCACGCAAGGAGTGCTGTGCCACGCAGGGGTGTCACCCTCGTAGGGGAGCCCCACGCGCAAGGAGTGCGCCCTGTAAGGAGAGCCACCCGGTGCGAAAGAAAGTGCAGCCTGCCCAGGAATGGTGCTGCACACACGGAGAACTGACACAACAAGATGACGCAACAAAAAGAAACACAGATTCCCGTGCCGCTGATAACAACAGAAGCGGACAAAGAAGACACAGCAAATAGACACAGAGAACAGACAACCGTTGTGGGGAGGGGGGGGGAAGGGAGAGAAATAAATAAATAAATGAATCCTTTAAAAAAAAGAGTTAATTATAATCACTTTCAAAACTCTAATTACAGTTTGATCACTTTTTGCCCATTGGGTGGTACAGTAGTATTTCACAAAGCATAACATTGTTAATGGGACAGACATTGCACTGCTCCTGTAAACCCTTCTTTGCACATGTTTAAAAAACTGACTTCAGTATGATCTCGGTATTAAAACTCACTTGTCTGCCATTTATTCTTGAAACCTGAGTAATCCGCAGTTTACTTCAGTAAAGCTATAGAAGATGCATTATTAACTGAAGATAAATTATAAGGAAGTCCTTCATGTTTACTTGAAACACATCGACTAGTGTTTTACAAAGAATCTTAAATGTCTTTGTCTAGTTCTTAATGCACAGATTCTTAGAAATATTTACATTAGAAAATGGGACTGGTGCCAAAAAGAAGGAATTGGTAATAATCTGGTAGAAATCCTGGAACCTGAGAACAATACAATCTCAATAAAAACATTAGTGAAAAAAAACAGTAAGAAAGAAGAGAAGAAAACAAAATGAAACAAAACAATAATAGGAAAGAAAAACCCTCAGCATAAATGAAGGAAGAAATGCCTTCAATTTCTCAACAGAACAAATGGACTATCTGATCTCTCGAAGTATTACAATTTGATGTCCAAATGACTCTAAGCTATTAATAAAACCAACCTACTTTAGCATAGTTTACTTAGAGAGATAGTAAGGTATATGGTGCAGCTTTGGGAAAAATTCTCTAAACATTTGTATGTATGGAGTATCTATCTTGATTCTTTTCTGGTTATTAGGAAAGTAGTCTAATGAAAATCACATTATTTCTCACTGGTGTTAAATAAATTTAACAAAGCATTATGATTCCATTCCATTTTAATCTTTGTTTTATTATCAGTATTTGAAATTTTCTTATCTAACTTTTAAAGGTAAAGAAAACATTATTAATTTCATTAGCATTAGCCCCCAAAATTTAATTCATAAATGTCAAAATTTTTGAAAATACAAAAATACAATAAGAAAATAAGTAGCATACGTTCAAATTATTTGAAAAATTTCTTAAAGTAACATTACAAATGATGGCTCTGGGCTAAAAAAATTAATACAATGTTTTCTTAGGTCTTAAAACATGCATTTATATTATAAGATTTAAGCAGAGTATTTTAAAAAATGACTCTTTTTGCTAATTGGTCACCAAAGATCACAATGGGGGTTAAAGTATTTTAATGATTAAATCTAGAAATATTTTCCTTATCTTTATTACAATCAGAAATGCCATTTTCCACCTACTCTTCACTACCTTATGACATCTAAGATTTCCATAGATAAACTGAATATAGAGAGAAAGCATTCTCATATTTATTCAGATATGATCATTTCAGACCTTTTCTTAAAACCTTTTAACAATGGCTCCTGTTTGTCATTTGTGACATTCAAAGCCCTTGATTTTTTAATTTACTTACCCCTTTTTTCCTTCTATCCTAGTTTCTCAGTCATACGCCTAGTCATAGAAGGTTTCTTGAAAATCTTAGACTGTGCTCTATTCTTTTAAATTGGGAACTTCGTAAAAGTACTATTTCCTTTGACTTAACTTCCATTACCCAACTCTGCCCCTAATTTTCACAGAAATGATTACTGTTCACTTTTCATATCTCACTTATGTCTTGTTTATTATTTTATTCCTAGAATTTATTTATAGCTTGACACATAGTAAGGGATCAATAAATAAATGTATGCATACATTTTCCATTTCTAATGCAACTTTTGCTTCCTTTTTCTAAACATTTCTGTAAAATATGACTGAATTATTTTCTTTAAAAGAAATTCATATAAATTAAATTTGAAATATACTTTATTCCATCTATAGTCATATGAGGGAAGGCTATCTAGGCGAGCTGCGGTGGGCCAAGGGAACTGGTAGAACGGACGGGCTTCCTGCTCTCCACAGGGGCATGTCCCACCCTCCCACCCTCCCTGTCTGGCGAACGGGCTGCCCGCTCTTCGCTGAGGTACGGGCGAGCCACGCCCTCTCTACCGTTTCCGCCTAACCGCCAAGCCCGACCTACTGCCTCCCCTCTTCCCCCTCGCCGGGGCCATGCCATCCAACGACCACCGGCCAATCCCCGCCGGCCAACTTTCACATCGCCTAACTCCCACCAGCTCCAACCGACCAATGCCCCACACGCCGTCTCCTGCCTGCCCCGTCCCCTCACCCCACAATATATATTGTCCAGCACTTCCTAAATAAAGCAGACTGCACATTGTCACAACTTGCCGTCTCCACAGCATTCTTCGTGCCCGCTGTGCGTCCACCTGACCCCTCACCTCAAGCAGCCTGGGCAAAGCCAGAGGAACCCCAAAACATCAGTCATATACTAAATTTGTTAATTTATAAATGCAATTAATTTTAATCTTTTAAATTCATTATTAGCTACTTAAAAGTATTCATTTTCCCATTAACTAAAGAAATTTGTGGAAAACATATTTTAAATCCTAAGGGCGTTGGAACTATGAGAATTTTTTGTGCACTTCCTTGGCATCCACCTTACTTTGGCTAAGCCTTTTGCCTCAGTGCTGACCTTAGGCCTAGTTAATAAGGCTTTTCAGCCCTGAGTCAGAAACCCGCAGAGGCCAAACCCGGATCTGTGGCCACCATCCAGGCCACAGCTGGTCACAATTGGTTAACTCGCCATACCCACCACCCTTGGAATGCCAGACCCTTTCTCTTTCCCTTTCCCTTGCATTTGCTTTATACTAACCAATCCTTGATTCCCACAGGAAATCTACCCTCTGCCCCTGAACCACAATCACGGTATAAGCCCACAGGTTCCTTGTTGCTCTTCTTATGTGCTCACTGCCTGCTGGTTGAGCCATCCCAGCCACCTGTGATTCCCTTTTCTCCTTCTTTTCTCCTTTTCTCCAGAAGGAGAAGAAACTATCTTTTCTTTGTGGCCTCAGTTTGCCATTGTGTTGTACCTGACTTCCACCTGGATGGAATTTAAAGTACTACTTAATTAATTCAAAATCACCTCCAGTTGGTTTTCTGGAATTCTATCTTTGCTCTACAATCTATAAAATTTATTCAAAATAATGGTTATATTCCAACATAGCATTTACATGGAGCCATAAAAATTCCTTATCTCAGCAAAGGTGTTTTACAGCACACTACAACTTTAAATGGTACTTCACGAGAGTAGAGTGGGTACCAAAGATTATAATTTAGGAAAAAGATAAAAATATCTAAGCAAAACCTATCACTTTTTTTCTAAATTTCAAGTTGTAGCATTTAGTCCACATGAAAAATTTGATGTAATAAATTCTAAAACAATAATTCCTAACTTCTGTAATGTGCTTATCTCCATAGATACCACTTGCACAATATTACATTTCATCCTTATGACATAATTTGGGGATTTTATATACACTAGTACTAATGTTTATGCTGGTTATACTCAACATTTTCATGTGATATTCCTAATTCCCTCCCTTTAATGTTATTTTCTATAAGCATGTGCTGTCCCTTTGTTAGAAAGAAAGCTGCACCTGTAAGAGAATAAAAACTCACCTGATTGTGGAGGAGAAAATAATTTTATTAATGATCTTGCAAGACCAGGTATGTGACCTGGATAAAATGGCGGGTATACCAAACAAAAGAAACAATGACATTTATACCCTAGACCTAATATATAGGCCCTTCCCCTGTTCCTCACTGATTTTGTACTTCAGGGGTTACAGCCTATCATAGTGGTCTAATTAGCTTATGTGACTTCCCACTCGAGTCGCTGCTCCTGTTCCCTGCATTCCAGCAGCTCCACATGGCTTTAACTCTAGGCACCCTCCGCACTACTGACCTTGCCCTTGCTTTGGTGCCACTTTTCAAATTTTTGGTGCCAAAGCCACCAGAACTCCTTTCCCTTCTTCCTCCAACTGCAGAGCCAACTTTGGTTTCACCTTTATGTGAAAACTAAATTTAACACTTTCCTTACACCTTCTCTTTGATGATATGCTGGCTATGGGCGTTAATTGGACAAATAAAATTGTGAGCAGAAATGGTGAGCATCAAGTCTCTTCTGAACAAAAGCTTTCAGAGTCAGATCAGGGTTCCTCATTTTCCTTTTTCTTCTGCACCAAGTTCAACAATGCCCCAGGTATGTTCTGTTATAACAAAGTGAATTCTGGAAAGATGGCTTGATACAGAGATGCAGTTGATTCACTTCCTATCCCTCCTTCACACTAGCTGCATAGAATTTATCTCATTTTATAATCTCTTTGAGCTTCAATTTGCTTATTTTGAGACATGAACAATGACATCTTCTGTCATTTATGCATAAATTAAATGAATATGAAGTCACCAGCCATGTGTCTGGACTTAATATATCAACAAGAAATGTTGGAAATCTCTTTCGTCAATCTTTAAATTTAGCTAGAGTAAAAATTATTCTAGGATTTTCTTTAATATTAATATTTGAATTTTCAACATTCATGAAAACAGGAATGATATCAAGAACTCTATGTACTCATTCAATAAGTATTAGTACTAATTTTGATGAACACTTAAGAATATAAGTATTATTATTTTCACTATGCTCTTCCATTTGTGCCAAAAAAAAATTGCAGAAGTCACACTATTTCATCCCCAAATACTTTAGTATGCATTTCCAAAATTAAGGACATTCCCTATACAGTATAATTGTTGAAAGGTTTTATATATAAAGAATATGTAAAGAAAAGTAGAAATAGTACAATGACCATCTGTTTAACCAATACTAACATTAAAAAAATTGCAAGTATCCCATTATAATTTATCTATCAATCCATTTCTATATCATCCATCTACATCATCTATAGGCCTATCTTCACCTATTTATCTACCATCTATCTAACTATATTGCTGAGCCATTTTAAATTAAATTGCAGGGGCCATGATACTTTACTCCTAAAAATTTGCAATTCTTCATCACCAAGAAAGTAAAGAGATTTTGCAACATGACCATGATATTACAAACTCACCTAAGAGGAATGATAATTTCTAATGTACTTACCCAATTCATTGTAATCTATCCAGAGTTTAAGTACTTAACAGGTGAAAAGGCAGAGAGGAATATGCTGGACAAGAAGTTATTAAAAAAAAAACCCTGTATAATAATCTGCATCTGCATGCATGCATTATTAGGAGCAGATGTGAGGTAAATCCTTTAAACAAGCTTAGAAAGGAGGTACATGAAGAAATGCACATCATTCTGTGTAAGACCATGGTGGAAAACCAAAAGACACCTAATGTCTGACAGAAACCACTAAAAATATTTAAATTAAATGTTGAACTCTTCAAGGGAGAGTGAAAGAAGTAATTAGAGAGGAATTTGGTAACATATTGAAAGGGGCCAGATTATATAAAATGTATGCCCATGCCCTAGGAAGTTTCTGTCATAATTTCATGGGGTACCAGAAATTGTTGTGTGAAGCCTGGCAATAATAAGTACAGTACATTAAAATCTTGTTACAAATAAGACACACTGGTACCTATTAATTTTCACCTTGGGCCTATTTTTTTGCTGAGAAGAGCCTTTTTTTTTTGCAGATGTGCTGCCTGAAAATTTGGAGAATGAAGGGAAGAGATTAAGGCACTTCCTTAATGCCTACATTTTATGGATTAATTCGTGAACCTGTCCTACTAAGGAATAGACAAGGCAAATAAGTTAATGAAAGTTGAGAAGACAAGGATATATGGAAAAAATGGATTTTAAAGACAATTCAAAAATAAAATGATCTATTATGTCCACAGTTAGGAAATGTGTTCTTTTCACTCTTGCAGATGGTAACACAATAAAATTCCTTAAACATTTTTGGAAGTGGCAATGTGTGGAGATGGCTGCTGATGTATTACACTAATACTTTTTTAGAGTGACAGCATTCTTGATGATGTATTGTACTAATATTATAGTTTAACACATGAGCAGTACTCTGATGATGCATTACAGCAATATATTATCCAAACAATTGTGTTTATTTTCTTTCTCACTAATCTAAGTCCAGTAAAAAGATCTGATAAAAAGATTAAACTTTGAGTCCAGTATGGCTTTCAATATGTTTGCTAGATATAAATGTCTTAATAGAGAAAGGAGATGATGCTTATAAAAATGCAAATAACTATAAAAACTCAATCATTATTTCACTTTAGTGATTAATATTTGCATCTCATAAACCTTACCTGAAAAATCATGGTAAATGACATGAAGTTTTGTTTTATAGCTATAGAACAAAATTTTATATTCACTAAATCTGCAATATGTCTCATGTTCTGATAAAAAACATTCAGACAGAGTCAATGCTTTACATTGTAATTCAGGGAGTATGATAAATGAAATGAGGTCAAATTGTTATATTAATTGTATTGATTTAAGAAAACTAAAAACTACCACTATAAGATGAGGAATTAGCACATCTTCATACCTCATTTTCTCAAAAACTCAGAAACTTTTACTTTAAATGTTTATTCAATTAAGGGAGCTTGAAAGAATGACTTAATTATGGATTCTAGAGAACCTGTTTTTGTTGTTGTTGTTGTTTGTTTCTGAGAAGTGTTAGGAAAAAAGCTGCACCTGTAAAAGAATGAAAGCTCACCCAATTGTGGATGAGAAAAGAATTTTATTAACCATCTTGCAAGAACAGGTGCTTGACCGGAGAAAATGGTCGGCAAGCCACACAAGAAGAAACACTGACATTTATACCATAAACCTAACACTCAAGTACCTCCCCTCTTCCCCATTGATTGACTACTTCAAGGTTTACAGCCTATCTGCGAGATCTAAGTTACCTGGTTCCAGTTCGAGGCTCCCCCATTCCAAACATTCTGGCAGGCTGAGTGGACTCAGTGCTGCTTTCGCTCCTGGTGCTGCTTTTCAAATTGGGTGCCATTTTCACTATTGGCCCCACCCTCACTCCTCACCTTTGGCCCCCCTTACTTTGGCCCCACCTTCACTTTGGCACCACTTTTCAAATTCTAGGCGCCAGAACCGCTAGAACCCCTTTCCCTCCTTCTTCCAACTGCACAGTCAGTTCTGGCTTCCCTGTATTTGAAAATTAAACTTAACCCTTTCCTTACAAGAAGGATGAGGGGTGTTTGTACTGTTTGGACCAGAGGATGAGGAGGATAAGAGGATGATTAGGGACAGTCCAGAAGCCTCTACTTGGAGGAAGTTCAGACTAATCAATAACAGTACCTGATACAGGGCTGCTCTGAAGTTCGAGGTTGTTTACCAAAGAGAATTCCAACTGTAAAATATATATTTATAAGTGATAATTATCAAAGTGGATTTGACAGAGAACCAGTCAGTACAAGAGTGGTAGTAAATCCTTTTATACGAAAAGCGGAGAGCCACCTTTAGAACACCACTGACTATCGACAACCTCACACCAAAACCCAAGCTAAAAAATATTTTGTTTCCTATACTGCTTATAGTGTATGTCCCAGAAAGAGAATTTCTGTAATACAGACTATGTAAGATAGTCTTCAGATATGATGAAGTACAAAACATACTGCAATAGTTACATGACTTTGTTAGTAAAGATGAACAATTAAGTATTCCTTCTAAGATATAGTTTCTGTTAAAATAAAAGATAATTCATTTAGAAAAACATAATTACCAGAACTGGTAATTTCTGGTTAGAGATGTAGAATTATTGTTTGCAGTTAATATCATAACAACTGACTCCTTTAAAAATATTTTAGTCCCATATATGATAGACTAAGAAAGAATTTGGCCAAGTGTTATTTTGTAGTAGACTTCAAGATAGTTTCTTTTTAAAGGTTGCACTCACATATCCATAGGCAATTTCTTAAACTCAAAAATAATTTGCACAGCAATTTCCAAAGTGATAATGGTCAAATCATTACAATTAAATATTGATAATAAAATAATAAATATACATTCAAAAATCCCTTATTAGATAAATTACATTGCTTATTATTATATTTTTTATAATGCTAGCCTTTGCATATTGTAGATAAATCTCAAATGAAAATTTCTTTTTGGGATCTCCCTTCATAAGACTTTCATGCTAATGTGCTGGAGGTGCAGTTAATGTTGGGATTTAAGATATATTTAGGGGATTTGAATCTCTGGACTGACAATGTGATAGCCAGATCCTGAGCCTCAACAGACTCCAGCACCTACAATCTGATTTATTGGACTTACCACACTCAGCTAAGATGGAGTTGAAGAAGGACAACCACCACACCATGGAGCCTAGAGTGATTACAACTGAAAATGGGAGGATTGCATCCAGCATCCAGGTGGAATCTGACCCTCCTCTTGACATAGAGGTGCAATGGACACAACCAATCCAATGTCCACATAGAAGAGGTGGCATTGGATTGGGAAAAGTGGACATAATGGACAAAGGGTATGGGGAAAGGCAGGAAGAGATGAGAGGTGGAGGCGTCTTCGGGACATGGAGCTGCCCTGGATGGTGCTTCAGAGGTAATCACCGGACATTGTAAATCCTCACAGGGCCCACTTGATGGAATAGAGGAGAGTATGGGCCATGATGTGAACCAATGTATATGAGGTGCAGAGGTGCCCAAAGATGTACTTACCAAATCCAATGGATGTGTCATGATGATGGGAACGAGTGTTGTTGGGGGGGGGAGAGGGGGGGGGTGGGGTTGAATGGGACCTCACATATATATTTTTAATGTAATATTATTACAAAGTCAATAAAAAATAAAAAAAGAAAAAAAAAAAAAAGAAAAAAAAAAAAAAAAAAAGAAAATTTCTTTTGACCTCAACACTTAGTCACAGAACTTTTGTAATATATTTTAGGAGTGAATATATATTACAAAATATAATCCATAAATTTAAATGTTATGCAAATTAAGTTTCATTTATAAAATTATAAGGAAATTTTTTCCCTCTCCAGATGCTGCAATACAGTATATGCATTTTCCCTGTACTTCTTTGGAAGACAGTTTTTTAAAAAGTAAAATTTTGTTGAAATATATCACCCATATATGAACATATATAAACAATAAATGTACAGTAAAATTTGTGAATTTACAGAACAAACACATACCACCAACAATAATCAGAGCATTCTCAGATTATTACTACTAATTATAGCCCATATCTAACATTTGGCATTTTTCTTCCTCAACCCACCCAATTACTAACTCCTATATTAGTATTATGTAATTGTTATTGTTCAGGAGAAGATGTTCTCACATTTGTTCTGTTAACCATAGTTCATCACCCACCACTGGATTCCCTGTGTTACACAGTCCCATGCTTTGTACAGTCCATTCAAAGTGTACACTCACTGGCCTCATTTTCATCACAGAGTTGCGTCGTCATCACCTCAGGCAATTTTAGAACATTTTTATTACTCCAAAAGGAAAATTCCATACCCCCTTATAACCTCTATTGTCTTTTAGTATTTAAAATATCTTCTTGCCATTCCTGCAAATCACTGCAATATATCTGTCAACTACTGTCCATAAGTTACATTAGTTGTAATTTTCCTGTTTAACACCATATTCTTAACACTTTGTAAACAAAGTACATTCTTCATATTTATATTATTAACCACAATCTTCATCCACCGCTGAAATCACTGTATTATACATTCCCTAGATTATTCTCTAGTCTTCTTTCAATTGACATTTACTTCCACAGACTCACCCTTTCAGCCACAATCATATTTATAAATCAGCAGTATTAGTTATACTATAATGTGTTACTCTCAACTCTATTTATTTCCAAACTTTTACAATTAACCTGATTAACATTGCTACGTATATAAGCATCATTTTCCATTCTCAACCCACCTTCTATTTCCTAGTAACCTATACTCTAGAGTTTACCCCTGTGAGTTTACTCATTGTATTTCATTCATGTTAGTGAGATGATACAGTATTTGTCCTTTTGAGTCTGGCTTATTTTACTCAACATAATATTCTCTAGTTTCATCCGTGGTATCATACGCACCTTCTTACAGCTGAATTGTATTCCATTGTGATACATATCACATTTTGTTTATCATTTCTTTGGTTGATGCATGTTTGGGCTGGTTCCATATTTTAGCAATTGTGAATTATGCAGCTATGAACATCCATTTTCAACTGTCAGTTCACTTCTTTGCTTTCAGTTAGAATATAGTTTTTATTTGCACTACGAAAGGCACACGTGAGACGTAGGGAAAGGCTAAAATTTATTTTCAAGTTTTCAAAAGATCATAGAATGCTTTTTTTTAAAGACATTTTCAACCACACAATTCAAGATCCTTTCTTTACAGAGAAGGCAACAAAATCCAAAAGTTACTTCCAGAAAGTCCAACAATTAGCCATTGTTAATCAGACCTGTCTTTTTTCCAAGTGGTAATTAAAAAAATAATTCCTTGTTAACATGTAAAATACCTGGAATTATTTACACTGTTTTAATCAAGCACCTTTGGATTGGGAACATGGGTGGAAGAAGGATGGTTGGTGAGTAAATTTTATTTGTTTTTAAATGTGGATGAACTTAATTGTGTCTCCATGAAAGGCCTGCAAAAACTTAACAAACAGTAGGTATTCCAAAGCCAGCCTGCGCTGTCAACTACAGGCTCTAGGCGATGAAATGCCAATGCAACATTATTTTGAAGTCCATGAAATGAGTGCACACATAAACCTTATGGATAGTTAGAAAGAACATGAATGAAGTGAACATTAAACAGTGATGTTACTTTATGTTAACCTTTTATGCATGGATTACTTTATCCCAAACAAGTTATATGTAGGGCAGAAGAATATGATAAATGTCACCTGTCATTAAAATGCTCTTAAGTGAAACAGGTCTCTGTGTGGCAGTAAGTATGTCTCTATTTTACTATTACTAGGATTAAAAATTATATTTAAATGAAAAAAATAAATGAAGTACTAGTGTTATATAAAACACTAACACTGTAGTTTTGCAATTATTTGGGAAATCAGATATGAGCTAAATTCCATGAAATAATATACATCAGGCACATTTTGAGTGTACACTCCTCAGAGTTTGAAACAGCCTCTTCAGTTTCTTTTTTAGGGGGCTTCATTTGTTTTTGTGTTTTACAACCTTATCATTCAATTTTCTCCTGTGTCTGATACTCTAAATTGTGCTACTATTTATAGTCTAAGTTAATTTTTATGTAATTTATATACTTCCAATTATGTAATCTACAGAGGTCACAATTTTCTTTAATAAGCAACTAACCTGAGCAAAGCTGACTTGCTCAGAACCTTAGGAATGTTTGCTGCCTTACCAAGTTCTCTTCCTCAAGGATTTCTAAAAATCCTTGGAGAGAGCTTATATATTTCCTAAAGACTTTCTCTATGCTTATAACCATTCTACTCTGCTTGCGTCCACGCTAGTTGGAAAGCGTCCAAATATTTGGCATGAGGTGCACTTCAGCTCACCAAATGTAGAACACAGAAGACGCTTAGGAAAGTACTAGAGCATATGCTCTTTTTCCATCATAGCCAGTTCTAAGATTATGCCAGATAATGTATCTGTGACTTTATGTTCTTATCTTCTATCTATATATTGACCTTCAGTCTCTGAATTTCCTATGTGGGAAAATGTCCCTGAGTCTTATTTACTGTAACGTTAATGACATGATCACATTTTTTGCCAGCAACAGAGCTCACTGCACACCATATTTTGATGTCATTCATATAAGCTTAGCATGAAATGAGGCCAATTATACCTTATTGAATTCTTAATTGATACAGAAAATGAAGTTGTCAAAACATTGTTTGGGGTTATTGTTAAACCCAATGAGTAGAAATGCTGCTGCATATTATTGAACTTCCTCATAAGAAACTATTGCTGCACACACAAAAAGACAAAATAATAACAGGAAATTAGAGTGCAGACAATTAAACATACCTGGTGATAATAAATTTGCTCTCAAGTAGCTCTAAGTAGGTTTTCTTCCTCTGGTCCCATTAATAGTTGATTTTCTGGTCAGGTGGACTATTGATTGATTTGCACTGAAGCCATTTCTTCCTCATTAGCTTTCCAAACTTTCTTTTCCTCAATTTTCCTCAGATACAAAAGCTTCACAAGATTATAGGAGACTTGTTGCTTAGCAACAGTTTCATTCTATAACTGTGATGACTGCGTACACCGTGTCACCTTATTCTGGGAGGGGTGAGAGGTCATCTATTTTTCTAGATGTTTACCCATTTTAATTACATTTTTAGATACGTAGCTTTTTAAATTATATTTTCCCAACATGAATGGCTTCAATTTTCTATAATTGTACAAAGCTGTGTTGAGACAGAGTAATGGTTTAATTATTTTATAAATATATCTAGCAGCTTGTATTTCTGGTTAAAAAAGGAAAAATAGCAAGAAAAATATCTGTGTTTTTTTTTTAATTCTAAAAAACACCTTTCACACCTGAAAAGAGAAATTTTGGCACTTTTTGTAGCAATAATAGCTGTCTGGCATTATGTTTTCAAGGATTATAGACTATAGAAGTTTATAGATACACTGATTCCTCCAGTAAATCCCTTTATCTTAATAGAAATTTACTTGTAAGTTCTTTGATTTCCACTCACATCTGCATACTGATCATATCCCTGTTTGTACCTGATGCAATGTTCTATATGTTTTGTGTATAATATTTAAATATATTTTACAAACATGCATAAACAGCTGTATTTGATCTCTTTAGGCTACAATATAGTTTCTAGCAAAATAAAACACAGCCAGGAATGGGAAGTGGGGGTCCAAAAAAATATCTGGCTAGATAATATATGTCACTGTTTCAAGGAAATAAAACACATTGTTGATTAGAAAATAGTGCATCTATCATTGAAGAGAGACTAATGTAGGTAGTACATTATCTTATCTTGTTGTAAAATAAATGTCAAGACAGATGTCTGCAGAATTTATGTTAAAAACATTATACCAATATTGTGAACATTATGAATATCAATACAAGTGGCTGGAATGTGCAAAATTTTTTTAATTATGATTTTTTAATAGTTTGATCAATATTTTTGGCAATAAATCAGTCATAAAAATATACTATATCCTAGATCAGTATTTGGTGAACATTGGTCTATTGCTCTATGTGAAAATCTAGATTCCTCTAGGAAGTGTTTGTTTAAATTTGTCTCTTCTTTTAATAATCACAGTTACAGTTGATGATTATTATTATTAGTTTTGTATGCTATAGGAACTAGATGATAGAGGGAGTGTACAATTGTGCACTGAAATTCCTTTTGAAAGATGACTTTCTTGATTGTTATGGGAAGGAATTTCACTCAAATTGATCTTAATAGCTGACCACAGAGCATTAACTTATTATTATTCATTATTTAACTCTATTTCTCTCTCTACTCTTCTCACATAGACAGAAATATATTTATATATTTATTTAAACACTTGAGAGGAATTTGCATATATCAAACTCCTTTATCTCTAAGTACCATAGTATCTGTATTATAAAGGGTCTTTTACACATATCAGTACACTTACAAACATGAATAAATTTATTATTGATACAAAATGTAATATTTACTATCTGTATTAAATTTTTCAATTTACACACAGAAATAACTATTATGAATTGGTTTTTTTTTAAATTTCCCCCGTCACTACTTGATCAGACAAGATTATGCATTGTATTTGTTTTTCATGTCTTTCTAGCCTCTTTAATCTGGAAGATTTCCACAGCAGCTTTTTTGTTTAATGTGTGTATGTGTGTATGCCATTTGTAGTTTGAAGAATATAGTTGAAGGGTTATGACAACTTAACATTCTGAACTTTGCTTTGCTCTAACTTTGAAGAGTGTTTTTACATCCTGAAGATGTTTAGATTATATCAGGGCTAGAATCAGGTTGTGACTGACAGCTCCAGAAATGCCAGGATTTGTGGAAGGGACTATACAGAACCAGTTGATGCAGACGAAAACAAAGAGAGAGCTGGTAGACCCGATAAAGCCTCCTTACATGTGTGGGAAAGGATTGGGTGTCCAGGGCGAAACTAGACAAATAGTACTAGGGTGGTTAAACTCAGCCATGAAATGGGATAAAGAAAAGGAAAGAAATGATAGCATGCTTAATTTCAGCATTTTAAAATCTTAATCTTAATAATAAAGTTGCAGGGTTAACTATTTATTTACAAACCAGGTTAAAATGGACGGAGAATATGCAGATATGCAAACTCATATACACGTATTCATACATATCATTAATAAAAATAATTTCTATTTTTTACACTTCTGAGAGGCCTGCTGGGGAAGTCACTCACATGCTCAATGAACAACTCCTAGCCCTCACTTACTCTTCTTTTCCTCTTTTATGATGTGTGCAGATGTTTCAATATGCTTCCATTCTGCTGCCAAGGAAGCCAGTAGGTCTAATGGAACAGCATGACCATACCTTGAACCCCAAATGGGAACAAACAACACCATCTGCTTATCAGGATGGAAAATCTGCACAAAGTTCGCTTGATACACACCCTTTGCACAGTGGCAGGAATCCTTCCCCCTGAGCTATAAAAATCTAACTCTAGGGCAGGGTAGTTTTGTCTCTCCTCTACCTCACAAAGTGGGGCTTAGGAAGCCACCACCCACCAACCCTAGCCCAAACAGTTGGTCTTCCTAGGAGACCAGCCATAGTGGAATCTCTTCCCCTATTCTTTCGGACCCTTGATTTGTGTAAATAATAAGTGGTCATTTTCTGAAAATCTTTATTGTGTCTGAGCCCATGTTCTCACAACGCACCATATAGCAACTTGCTCCAAAAGGCCAATAGGGATTATAGTAATGTTAGAAAGACAGACAATCAAGAAACCTTTCATAAAGGGGATTACTATGAGTATGATTCAAATCAACAAAAGCTTTGTTATAAATACATAACCCCACTGTTTCCTAATGGATTGAAAGGAAGGCATTTCCCACTCCTACATTTTAGTGATCCATTTAGGGTGGAGACTTGGAATTTACAGACTGCTCTGTAGGATAAAAAGGGAGGAGATCAAAATATCTCTCCCAGTCATGGAGACCTGGGAGGGTGAAAAAAGAAAGGAATTAGTAGAGTGGGACAGTACATGGAGAACAGAGGCATTTGACAGCCCTCAGGGGCAGAGCAGTACAAAAAGGATTTATAGTAAAAATAATTACCAAGAGGAAGCCTTTAAATTGTTTGCTGAAGAGTGAACTTTGCAATTCTCATTAGTAAAATGAGCAACTCCCATTAATTTGTATTTTGTGTATATGAAATTAGATGTTTAGACAGAAATTGCAAAGGGAGCTGCCATCTATATCAAAATCACTGGATCTCATCTGGAGACGATTTTGCCCTCCTCTCCGAGGGAACATTTGGAATGTCTGGAAATATTTTAGATTATTGCTACTGTGCAGGGAACATGCTACTAGCATGTAGTGGGTAGAGACCAAGGATGCTGCTAAATATCCTGTAATGCAAAGATAACAAATCCCCACCCACCCTTAACCACTAATTGTCATACCCCAAGTTTCAAAAGTGCTAAGGTTGAGTTACCCTGATGTAAGTTTGTGCAAGGCAAACAGGGTAACATAGGGAAGCTAGAGTAGAGATTACAGGAGATTCTGGATTTAAATCCACAAGATACTGTAAAAATTCCTGGAGACATTCAGACTTTCAACAACAAGAATTGGTGGGGCCCAAACCAAGATTTCTAATGCCTAAAGGGACATTCAGTTATATCTGTATTATGGGTGAAATAAAAAGAAATAGAAACTAAAATAAACATATGCTATAATGAAAGGGTGGAGTTAGAAAATAGGAGGGCACAGAGAAGGATGGAGAGATTTAAAGGAATGAAGTATTCCTCTTAAAAGGGATCTGGTAGTCTAGGTGGGACAGGAGGAATTGTGGTTTTACCTCACTCTTTTTGTCCCCTTCCCCTCGTCAAGAACCATTTGTCTGTTCCAGATTCTTTGGCTGTCGGACTGGAAATCTAAGCTGCAGCACATTCTTAGTCACCTGATGCCTGAAGCAGTGCAGCACATCAGATGATGAAGAACACTCTTTTCAGTCTGAGGAGCGTGACTGTGATCACTGTTCTTCCTACTACATTTGGTGGGGTTCACTTTATTGGCTCACTCCAAACAGAGGCATCAAACTTCACTGCTGTTTGTGAAACATCTGCATTTTAGTTCCTCTTTCCACTTTTCTAGATCAATGATCTTGGTTCAGGGAAAATCTTAAGGACAGAAATCTTAGGAACGAAAAGAAAATGTTCATCTAGAAAAACAGTTTGAGCAGGCAGATATTAGCATGCATTTATCATTTAGATCCTAAACTCACAGATCACCCACTTGGTTGGGGCAATGGGCAGTAGAAAAATATCCCAAACACAGTGATTCATTAGACGTAAATTATAGCATTTAGGAACTTCTGGATACCTGAAGGAGAATAGATGCCCTCAACTCTTGTTCACTCTTTTCAGATGTCTCTGGACTTAGCCTTACCTTTGTGTTGGCTTGAGTAAGTAAGCAGTGCTGAGCCTCTGAATAATCTGATAAGATACTTGAGTCCAAGATCTGTCCTCAGGGAGCAGAATCCTACTCAATGGATTATACATATACCCGCTGGTCTGAGGTATATGTACCTTTTTCATGAAGAACTACTTAAAGATGGAGGAAAGAGACCACAAACCATAAAAAGCAGGTAACCTGTAGAAGCTGAAAGTATTAATTAACCTATTACTGCTGTATTAAATCACTACAAATTTAGTGACTTAAAAAGCATTCATATATTATTAATAGTTCTAGACATCAGAATTCAAAACACGATGCTTCAGTGGAGTAAAATCTAGGTATCTGCAGGACTGAAATCCTGTGACGACTTCAGTGGAGAATTCATTTCCTTGTCTTTACTGCTTCGAGAAGCTGCCTGCAATTCTTAGCTGATGGCCCCTTCTACCATCTTCAAAAACAGCAGCTTTACATCTTCAAATTCTCTCTCACTCTGACATCTACTCTCTTGTCTCTCTTTTTCACTTGTAAGGACTCTAGTGATTACCCAAACAATCCAGGATAATTTCATCATCTCAGGGTCAGCTGATTAGCAACCATAAATCCATCTTCAACCCTAATCCCCCTAATCATGTAACATAACAGAGTAAAAAGTTCCGGGTCTGAGGACATGATGTTTCTGGGCACCATTTTCCTGCCCTCCACACTGGAAAAGGCAAGGAAATGAACAGTCTTCTAGAGCCCCCAGAAAGTGATGCAGTCCTAATGTCCCTGTCATTTTAGCCCAGGGAGGTATGCATCAGACTTCTGACCTACAGAACTTATGTCAATAAATTGGTATTATTTAAAACACTGAGTTTGTGGTAATTTATTACATCAGTAATAGAAAGCCAATACAGACACCTATGCAGGGTAGAAATAATTCAGTGAAATACATTAGGAAATGTGAGTAATTTTCAACTTGTCTTTTTCCATGATAGAGTTTAATATATTTTTTTAAAAAAGAAAATACAGTACTCTTTTCATTTGACCTATAATAAATTGTTAAGAAGTTTATCTTAAAATCAGTTGGCAGACATATCAAAGGGCATTCTGGAAAATATTAATAAGAAGAATGACAAATTTTGCCTGGTTTCCTTCACTGTGGTGGGAAAATCTTAAATTAGAAGTTAGAAAACTTATTTAGGGAATACATTCTTGATCTAATATATAGATCTATAATTTCCAAACACTATAATCCATACACTGAAGTGGTCTATGAGAGAATTTTCACTGATTTCTTAAGTAATGAATTTTTTTTTAAAATCTGAATTTATTCACTTTAAAGAATTGGCCTCTATCATCAGACTATATGGTTTTGTTTATCAAGTATTATTGTCAATAAATTGTCATTATAAATGTTAATGTCCATGTAATACTCCAAAATCTTTATACAATTGGACTGACTCTAAAATAATCATTTAATCTTTTGTGTTCCAATGTCTTTGTAAACTGAGATGTGATTCCCTTATATACTTGGTTTCTCTCTAGTGTTCTTCATATGCAGGAATGAGTTTTACAGTTTTGAATTTGTCAGCATCCAGATAAAAACAAACCACTGTCTTCATGTAGAATAATCTCCTTTCTCATTCTTTTTTCCTGGTATCCTTGTCAATTTTGAATGAAGCCAAGAGCATAGGATGTTTGGGATTACCAGATTACTATCATTTATTGCACTGGATATTCAACTCTGATAAAGGGAAGTCTAGGCCTCTAATTTTGTTTTACCCTATTTCTTCATAGGTTACTATTATAAATATTCCTTATAGTTTTAATACAGTATAAATAGTATACTCACACACATCTTTTATTATTCAACTTACTTTCAATGATGTCAAATATTCATAGGAATAAGTGCTTGCTCCTTTGTACTTCTACTATATCAAAATATTCCTGCATGTGGGATATATTCAGATAGACAATATAAGACAATAGGAAAATATTAAAGTCACAAGAATTTAATGATTTATGTTTTCTTTTTAAAGAAGAAGGCTCATAAATTGTTATCTTAACCATGCATCTAATTAATACCCTAAGATAACAGAGTGAGGCTGACCAACATATGCATTCTTATTTCCAAGAAGAAATGAATACATAAATAGATTAATTGATGGATGGGTGAATGAATGGCTAGATGAAGCACAAATTTATTGATTTAGTAAATTTTTGCTTAGAAAGTATTCATTTATATCCTAAATTGTGCATTAAAGGCTCTCTCTAACAGATTCCTGAAATTGGCATACATCAATCAGTACAAAGGATTTGAAAGGAATTTCAAATTGATTTTCAGGTTTTTGCTGTATCTAGATTATATATACATATATATACACACATATACAAAACCATAATTCATCTAGAAAACATTTATTTTTGAGGTCAATGGTGCCATAATTTTAATTTACTTGAAATTACTACCTATGCACTTCCTGAGGGGACAAAAGGCATATGGAAATATTCATAAAAACTAATAAATTCTGGGAAGTTATTAATAATGCATGCATATACCTAGACTTTAGATATATTGCCAGTGTGCTTTGGAGGATTTAGAATTCCTCTGAGTAATTTGTATTGCTAAAAATATATAGCTTAAATTTGAGCTCACTAAAGTATTAAGTTTTCACCATCTCCTTTTTTGAATAAATTCTCCATAGGTATTGAAATTGTGAAAAGCTCAAAGTAGTGCCATTAAAATACTTGCAGAAATTGCTAAGGTATTTTTATCATTGTACATCCTTTACAATGATTTTGAGTTGTGGATCAAAATATCAATCATCAAACAAACATTGAATTTCCAATATATTTACATAATATAATAGAAATATCTTACTATTTCCTTTAGGGATGGGGGCCTTGGTGTTTGCAGCACCTGAGGATAAGCAACTTATTCTCTAATTAAGTGTGCAGGGTTAACCTACATAAGTCTAAAAGAGAAGAAGGTAATTATGTAATAGCAACTATCTTTCCATTTTTTATATGTTTAATCAGATGAGTTTCACAAGTTTTAAGTAGGAGATTGGACTTTACTGGCTTTTGAAGGTGAAAAGCATTAGGAAGGGTAAAAAAAACAAATCTCAAACAACAAAAGTAAACAATGAAAATGCATTGATTTGTGTAGACTTAGAGTGGTATGGAGACTTGCTTCATTGAACAGAATGATGTGTTTTGGAAGTTAATGAGACTTTGAGTGTCATTAATAACATATTAGTTTGAGTGTATGTGTAGAAGGTTCTGAAAGATAGGCAACAATAATTTTTTAATGTATTTAGAATTTCTTGATTTATTGAATAACCTGGCTTTAGAATGGGTGAACTTACTAGAAAGCTTTACTTTTCTATAAATTTGACTTCAGACAAAATCTATACATTTTTTTATTCCTCAACATGGTTAAAATAATTGTAGGTATCTTACATTTTTAATATATGTTCTCTGTATTATTAGCAGTCCTATTTTCGCATGTATTGTAATGTTCCAGTCAATTTAATGCCAATACTTGAATTTTTCACTTAATTTTTTTTTTCCCATCTCAGGCAATCCTCACACTTGGGAACGTGCTTTGGTGATAGAGAAGGCATGTAATTGTGTGTGGGTGTGGGTGTGTGTTATATGTTGTATTGACTCTTTGATATTTGGACTCCTCCATAGTTCTCCTAACTAATCTAAACTCACTCACTAAATAAACTGCATTGTCACTTTTCTCCGAAAAAATATAAAATGGTCTTAGCATTTTTTCCCCTCCCTGCACGTACATGTAATTCTTTAAAACAAGAAGTAGAAGTGATTTTCCTTCTCTCTGAATATGAGTTAGCGTTGGGACTGAATTTAACCAATATAATATGGCAGAAATAACACTGTATAAGTGCCAGACCTGAGTCTTAAGCAGGCCTGGTGCCTTCCACTTTTGTATTCTTGGAGCTCTAAGCTCATGCATGCTATTGTTCTAGAGAGATATGCTATGTGGATAAAGACAAATGGAGGAGCCTTGGTATAATAGACATGTCAAGGAAGATGCCATCTTCTCTTCCTCCTTGCATTGTCATCTGACTGCTTGACAGATGACTGGCCAATTGACCCCAAGTGAGACTAGTAGAAAAGCTTTCCAACTGAGCCCCAAACTTTTCACAGAATAGTGAGAAATAATAATTCAATAGTTACTGTGTTAAGCCATTCAGATTGAGGGTTATTTTTCACACACGACAGATAACTGAAACATGCTGATTATTCTCCCTTAAGCAGGAGGAAGAACAAAGAAGGAAGAGTAAAGTTTTGTAGTTTCTTGCTGACTGTTGGTGCCCTGTGCTTGTTGTGGATGCACGAACAAAAATTATTTCTAGCATGAAGAACTTTGTGATGCCCCATCTTGTGAACTCCCACTGTGGTTTTTTTAATATAAGCAAAGCAGTTCATCAGCTGAGACCTTCTTGGTGGAGAGCACTCTAGGGTGGGGTGGATTATGATGATCTTCTTGCTGGTTTATCCTATTGCTGGTGAAAATGCTAGTTCTCCTGCAACACAGGCCTCCCTCTCCTTGTTCTGCTATCACAGAACTCTCTAGTCATTGCCTGTCACTCTTAGACTTTTATTCTAGGCCCCAATCTCAACATCTTTCAAATTCAAAAAGATGTGTCAGACTTCACTGATTCTGTAAAATCATTTGGTTTGCCTGGGAGTGAATTGAAGAGACAACATATTCCATCAAGAGTCAAACTAAAATTTCTATCTATGACATTTCTGTTTGCCAATCTTCAAGCCACTCAGCTATTCACAAAGTGGAGATGAGGCTAATGCTACCATATTTCTCTTTTTGTATCTCCTTTGAAAGCACCTAGCCTATAATTTTGAGCTATAGATAACCATTTCTTTTCTATTTGGAGGCTCAGACAAAATTCCAGTATTATACCTATTGCATTTTAGCTTGCAGTTCCATTAGCAAGGAACATTTGCAATTTCTTGAGCAGACTACAAGATAGACTATTTTATTAGTAAGAATACTTATTATGGATTGGAAGAGAATTAAAAGAAATATTACTTAATCTGAAACAATTCCTCAGACTTTGTATTTCATGACCTTTATGCTTTTGAAAAATATTAAATATATTTCTACTTCTTGTTTAAAGGAGCTGCATATGTGTCCCTAAGTTTAGGGTTGCCTGATATTTCTTCATGATTAGATTCAAATTATGCATTTTTTGTGGGAGTATTATAGAAAGGACTTTGTGTTCTCAGGGCATGATATCAGGGGGCCACAATTTCTCCCATTATTGATAATGTTGACATTGTCCTTGGGTACAAAGTGTCTGTCAGGTTTCTCACAGAAATGTTAATATTTTTGCCTTTTAAATTAAAAAGTAATTGTGGGAAAAACAAAGAAAGAAAAAAATAACAACAAAAATGGAAAGGTAATTGTGGGGGCACACTTTAAGAACAAATAATTATCCTGTTCTTCAACAAACTTTCATTCACTGACTTTTACATTCATTGATTTTTTTCTGCCTAAATTATCGTTATGATGATTGGCAAATGATGATTTTCTAACTTCATCCTTTCTTCTATAATTCTTAGTTGGCATTCTTTGTGGAATAACTTTCTACTCACCCATATATTTATTTATTTGTATCACACAACCCCAAAGTAAGTTGATTGGATGGAATGTAATATTTTACCATCATTATTATTATTTTGATGTTCAAATTTTCACAAATATTCCCAATGGGAGTGCCCTAAAGCTGGCTTCAGTAACTTTCTACATCCCCCCACCATTCTTTGAGCATGTCCTTACTTTCTGGAACAAGATATTACAGGTCCATATTACAGATCTATATTATGTTTCATTTTGCTATTTCTGGAATCAGTCAATTCTCACTTGAAGTCTTCCTTTTAGAAGTAAAAGTTATTTGGGAATTAATATCAGGGCACTAAGTGGGCTCAATACCACTGGGTGTCATTGCTTTTAGACTTTCCCAGTGAATATAAACAGGAAATATATATGTATCTGTTTATTTATGATCGTGTGTATTTATCTACCTCTATCACGCTATCTACTTATCAACCATCTATCTCTTTGGCTTTCTATCTGCCTGTCTATCTTTCTCTCTCTTTCTTTCTATCTCTCTATTATCTATCTATCTATCCATCTATCCATCTATCTGTCATCATCTATCAATCTTCTATCATTTACCTATCTATATTAATACCAAAAGTTCACACTGATATCTCTAATTCCAGTTCAGCACTACATGGTTCATTCTCATCCTCCCATTCTCATATTTGCATGCCATTATCTAATAGTGAGAAACTTGGTTTCAATGATCATAAATTCTAAAACAGATAGAAATTGTTTTCCCAGTTGTTAATCCATACTACTGAAGAAAAAACAAATAAACAAGACTAGATTTTAAAATTTCATTTAATTTTTCAGTTTGTTTTGTATATTTCTCTTTAGTCTGAGGGTAAATAAAAAAAGTTGAGTTCAAAAGTTACTCAAGTTGGGGAGCAGATGTAGCTCAAGTGGTCGAGTGCCTATATCCCATGTATGAGGTTCTGGGTTCAATCCCCAGTACCTCCTGAAAAAAAAAAAGTAACTTGAGTTAGTTCTTTTTCTCCCCTATTTTAATACTATTAAGTTATTCATTTGTAAGGAAGTTAGGTTTGCTTTTATAACATTACATTTTTCAACAGTCCATGCTGATTATTTTATCTTATTTTATCTGTGATAATGTAAAACATTAAATACATTGCAAAAGTAAAATCTGTACAAAGATGTACAGAGAAAACACTCACTCTCCAGTCCCAATCTTTGCATGCCATTCCCATATCATTCCCTATATGTCACCAGTCTCATTACTTTGTTTTACTCATCTTATTTCTTTTTACAAAAATAAGCACATGCATGTGAATATTCATATTTCCCCTTCTCTCAATAAATGACAATATAATATACATACTCATTTGAACTTTTTTCACGTAAAAATATGTTTTTGAAATTACTCCATTTCATTCTGTAGAACTCATCACATTATTTTTTGTATCAGCATCCTACTCCATTATATGGCTGCACTATGCTTTATTTGACAAATTACATCTAGGTTGCTTCCAACTTAAGTTCAACAAAGTGATGTAATGACAGACTTTGAGCAAATTTGATTTTGCATTGTAAGGAGAATATCGTTAGGGTATATTTCTGAACTTGGGGCTGCTATGTAATTTTCTTAGCTATCTCCATATTCCTGTCCATAATGATTGAACAAATTTATATTATCACTTTAAACATGTTCAACAGAATATGTTGGGTTTTTTTTAAGTTCATCCAATCTTATAGCTAATAAATGGTACAGTGTAGATTGCATTTTCAGTTGAAATGAATTTGAATATCTTTTCATATGTCCAAGGATCATGTTTTTAACTATTTTCTTTCTCCTTTTATTTTATTGGAGAATTGGCAGTTCATGTTTTTTGTCCAATTTTCTATCATGTTTTTAGTCTTCATGCCTTGAATTTTAAGATTACATTATATATTAGGTTCTTATTCTTCTATGATTTATGATGAAAATCTTTTTCCCAGTATTTCATTTGTATTTTGACTTTGCCTGTTACAATTTTTGTCATCCAAAGTTGTTTTAATATAAATCATATTTAATAATCATTACACTTATGGTATATGAATTTTGAGTCATAGTTAGAAAACTTTTCTAGACACATTTGTAATGGAATGTAGCCATGTTTTCATAAAATACTTGTATGTTTGTGTACATATATATGCATATATATATTTATAATATTTAGAACTCTTACTCATTCAGAGATATTTTAGAGTAGATATTTTTAAACAAATCAATTTTATGATACATATTAATAAAGTTTACAATCTGCCCAAAGTGTACCATCAATGGCATTTGGTATAATCACATAGCTGTGCATTCACCACTTCAAACATTATTATTTTCAATATTTCAATGATAATACTCAAAAACCAGACAAACAAACAAGAAAATTCCTTACCTCTCAATCCATCTGTTTACCCTGCTGTTCATAGCTGCTATTTCTGACTACTCTTACATAATTACTTATTTATTAAGCAATTTTATTGAGATATATTCACATACCCTTGATTGATCCAAAGTGTATAATCAAAGGCTTTTAGTATAATCACAATGTTGTACATTCATCATCTCAAAAATTTTATAATAATTTCATTACTCCATAAAGAAAGATTTCACACCCCTTACAATTCCTTCCCAGCCCTACATATCCACTAATGTAATTTTATCTTTATAAGATGATTTATATTTACATTTTATATAAATGGAATCATGAAATATGTAGAACTCTGTATCTGGTCTCCTTCACTTAGTATAATGGTTTGTTTTTGTAATATAACATAATGTTTTGTAACATTTTGTAATATAAACCCATATTTATTCAGTTTCAAAGAAAAACAGTCTTATATATTCAATTCTACCAATATTCATATTTCACATAATATATTTACATTTCACATAATATATTTAGTTCATAATAGTGCAGTCATACAGTATTTGTATTTTTGTCTGGCTTGCTTCTCTCAACACAATGTCCTCCATGTTCATCCATGTTGTCATATATTTCACGACTTCCTTTTTCATACCACTGCACAATATTCCATCATGTGTATACTCAATTTGTTTATCCTTTCATTAGTTAATGGACACCTGTGTTGTTTCCAACTTTTGGCTATTGTGAATAACACTGCTATGAACATCATTGTGTGGATGTCTATTCGTGTCACTGCTCTCAGTTCTTCAGGGTGTATACCTAGCAATGATATTGAAGGGTTGCATGGCAAGTCTATATTTAACTTCCTTAGGAACTGCCAAACAGTCCTCCACAGTGGTTGTACCATTCTACATTCACACGAACAGTGAGTAAAGCATTTCTATGTCTCTACTTCCTCTCCACTTTTTAGAAGTGGCCAGTCTAATAGGTGTGAAACGATGTCTCATAGTTTTGATTTGATTTCCCTAATTGTTAGTAATGTTAAACATTTTTCATATGTTTCTTCACTATTTGTATTTTTTCTTTGGACAGTTGTCTTTTCAAGTCTTGTTTTTTTTTTTAAAGATTTATTTTTCATTTCTTTCTTTCCTCTTCCCCCCCCCCCCACCCAGTTGTCTAATCTCTGTATCCATTTGCTGTGTGCTCCTCTGTGACCACTTCTATCCTTATCGGCGGCACCAGGAATCTGTGTTTCTTTTTGTTGCATCATCTTGTGTCAGCTCTTTGTGTGTGGTGCCATTCTTGGGCAGGCTGCACTTTCTTTTGCACTGGGCGACTCTCCTTATGTGGCATGCTCCTTGCACGTGGTGCTTCCCTACATGGGGAACACCCCTGCATGGCACGGCACTCCTTGCGTGCATCAGCACTAGACATGGGCCAGCTCCACATGGGTCAAGGAGGCCTGGGGTTTGAACCTTCCATGTGGTAGGTGGACGCCCTATCCATTGGGCCAAGTCTGCTTCCCTTTTCAAGTCTTTTGCCCATTTTTTAACTGAACAGTTTGTCTTTTTAGTGTTGTGTTTTATGTTTTCCTTATAGATCATGGCTATTAAACCTTTATTGGATATATGATTGCCAAATATTTTCTCCCATTGAGTTGGCTGCCTTTTCACCCTTTTGACAAAGTCTTTTGAGGTATGTTGAATTTTGAGGAGGTTCCATTTATCTATTTTTTCTGTTACTGTTGGTGCTTTGGACATAAAGTTTAAGAAACTACTGTTTACCACAAGATATTGAAGATGTTTTCCTACATTTTCTTCTGGGAGTTTTATGGTTGGTTGTTGATTTATTTTGAGTTAATTTTTCTGTAAGGTGTGAGATAGGGGTCCTCTTTCTTCCTTTTGGAAATGGCTATCCAGTTCTCCCAGCACCATATGCTGAATAGACTGTTTTGGCCCAGCTTGGTGGGTTTAGCAGCCTTGACTGTCAAAAATCACTTGACTGTAGATGTGAGAGTCAATTCTTGAGTTCTCAATTAAGTTCTATTGGTCAATCTGTCTGTCTTTATGCCAGCACCATGCTGTTTTTACCACTGTAGTTAAGTAATATGCTTTAAAGTTAGGAAATGAGAGTCCTCCAACTTTGTTCTTCTATTATAGGACATTTTTGTCTATTCAGGGCCCCTTATCCTTCCAAATAAATTTGGTTATTGACATTTTTATTTCGCAAAAGAGACTATAGGGATTTTTATTGGGATTGCATTGAATCTGTAAACCAGTTTAGGTAAAATTAACATCTTAATGCTATTTAGTCTTTCAATTCACGAACATGGAATATTGTTCCATTTATTTAAGTCTTCTTCAGTTTATTTCAGCAATGTTTATAGTTTTCTGAATATAGATCCTTTATGCCCTTGGTTAAGTTTATTCCTAAATAGTTGATCATTTTAGTCGATGTTATTTCCTTCTTTGATTGCACATCAGTAGTGTATAGAAGTACTATTAATTTTTGCATATTAATCTTGTGTCCGACCACTTGGCTAAATTCTTCTATTAATTCTAGTAGCTTCATTGTGGGTTTTTCAGGTTTTTTTAGGTATAGGTCATGTCATCAGTGAATAGTCAAAGTTTTACTTCTCTTTCCTGTTTGTATGCCTTTTATTTCCTAGCCTAATTGCTCTAACCTAATTGCTCTAGCTAGAACTCCTAGCACAATATTGAATAATAATGGTGACAGTGGGAATCCTTGTCTTCCTCCTGATCTGAGCAGGAAAGGTTTTGGTCTTTTACAATTGAGTACAATGATGGCTGTAAGTATTTCGTATATGCATTTTATCATATTGAGAAAGTTTCCTTTTATTCCTATATTTTGGAGTGTTTATATCAAGAAAGGATGCTGTATTTTGTCGAAAGTTTTTCCACATCAGTTGAGAGGATCTTGTGATTATTTCCTACAATTTATCAATGTGGTTTATTACAGTAATTAATTTTCTTGTGTTGAACCACACTTTCATGCCTGGAATAAAACCCACTTGATCATGGAGTGTAATTCCTTTAATGTGCTTTTGGATTTGGTTTGCAAATATTTTGTAGAGGATTTTTGCATCTACATTCATTAGAGATATTGGTCTGTAATTTTCTTTTTTGTAGTATCTTTATCTTGCTTTGGTATTAGGATGATATTGGCTTCACAGAATGAGTTTGGTAGCATTCTTTCCTGTTCAATTTTTTGGAAGAGCTTGAGCAAATTGGTACTAAGCTGTCTTTGAATGCTTTCTAGAATTCACCTGTGAAGCCATCTGGTCCTGGGCTTTTCATCTTTGGGAGGTTTTGATGACTCATCTTTTCACTTGTTATTGGTTTATTGAGGTTTTCTCTTTCTACTAGGGTCATTATAGGTGGTTCATGTGTTTCTAGCAATTTTTCCATTTTGTCAACATTTCCGTTTTTCGCCATAGTTTCTCATAGTATCCTCTTATGATATCTCTTGTTTCTGCGGGATCCATGGTAATGTGCCCCCTCTCATTTCTCATTTTATTTATTTGTGTCTTCTCTCTTTTCATCTTTGTCAATCTAGCTAAGGGCTTGTCACTTTTGTTGACCTCAACGATCAACTTTTGTGTTTGTTGATTCTCCCTATTATTTTTTTGTTCTCAATTTCATTTATTTCTACTCTGATCTTTACTATTTCTTTCCTTTGTCTAGGTTTGGGGTTAGTTTGCTGTTATATTTCTAGTTCCTCAAGGTGTGCAGTTAGGTCTTCATTTTTTACTTTTTCCTATTTTTTAACATAAGCATTAAGGATATAAATTTCCCTCTAAGCACTGTTTTGTGGTTTCCATAGGTTTTGATATGTTATGTTCTTATTTTTATTCATTTCAAGATATGTGCTGAATTCTCTTATGATTTCTTCTTTGAACCACTGATTATTTAGAGGTATGTTAATTAATCTCCACATATTTATGATATTTTCCTTTTTCTATTGATTATTGATTTTCAGGTTCATTCCATTATGATCAGAGATAGTGTTTTGTATAATTTCAATGTTTTTATATTTATTAAGAATTGTCTTTTGACCTAACATATGGTCTAAGTTGGAGAAGTATCTATGAACACTGAAAAGAATGTATATCTTGCTGTTTTGGGGCATATTGCTCTATAAATGTCTGGTAGGTCTAGTTCATTTATTCTCTGTCCAGATGTTCTATTCAGTACTATTATTGTAGAGACATCTATTTCTCTTTTCTGTTTTGCCCAGTGCATGCCTCATATATTTTAGAGTACTGAGGTTAGGTGCATAAATATTTAATATAGTTATGTCTTTTTGTGGAATTGTCCCCTTTGTTAATATGTAATGATGGATGTTCTTCAGCCCATATAACAATTTTGCATTTAAAATCTATTTTGTCTAATATTAGTATTGCCACTCCAGCTCTTTTTTTGGTTACTATTTGCATGGAACATATTTTTCCAACCTTTCACATTTAACTTGGTTGTGTCTTTACCTCTGAGGTGAGTCTCTTGTAGGCATATAGATGGCTCATATTTTCTATCCTTTCTATCAGGCTATGTCTTTTGATTGGTGAGTTCAAGCCATCAGCATTCAATGTTATTACCCTAAAGTCATTACTTCATTACTTACTTCATCAGTTTTGACTTTGCTTTCTGTTGTCATATTGTATTATTGTCTACTTTTTACCCTTAACTTACCTTTTGTAATAATCTTCATTCCTACACTCTTCTTCAACTCTCACTCTTGTTTTTTCCTTTCAGGCTTATTGAGGTTCCTTATATCTGAGGCTTTGCTTTTGTCTTGCTGCTTTCAGAATCCTCTCATTAGTTCTGATATTTGCCATTCTGAATAGTAGGTGTCTTGAGGTAGGTCTTCAGATTTATTCTGTTTGCAGTGCATTGTCTTTCTTGAATTGTGATATTTATGTATTCCATAAAGGTTAGAAAGTTTTCAGTCATTATTTCCTTAAATATTCTTTCTTACCCTTTATCATTTTCTTCTACTTCTTGGACACTGATAATGCATAAAATTTTGTGTTTTGCATTGTCATTCAATTTCCTGAGAAACTGTTCCATATTTTTCCGTTCTTTTCCCTTTCTGTTTCCTGTCTTTTCCATTCCATATCTTCTGTCTTCAAAATCACTAATTTTTGTCTTTGAGCAATTCATATCTGCTCTTATGTTCCTCTAATGTATTTTTAACCTCATTCATCATGTCTTTCATTCACAAAGGTCTATTACTTTTCTTTGCAGACTTTCAAATTCTTCTTTATGTCCACCCAGCATCTTCTTAATATCCTTTATCTTAGTCATATTTTCTGTCAATTCTTTATGTTGATTTAGGAGATTTGTGTGGTCATCATTGATTGTCTTAAATCCTGTATCTCTTCAGGATATTTGGTTTGTTCTTTTCTCTGGGCCATCTCTTCCTGTCTCCTAATATGGCTTATAATTATGTGCTGGTGTCTAGGCATCTGAAGATGTCAGTGAATTTACTCTGATTGTCAATTTCTCTCTCTTGCCTATTATTATTTTTTCACAGTTCTTTGATATTTGGTTCGACTTATCCTATGTCTTTAAAATGTCTACCTGAAGTAATCAAAACTGTGGCAGGGAGTGCAGATTTTCTCCCAGAACTTAGAGAACAGAAAGACCCAAGTGCAGTATTTTTCCATGCAATTTCCAGATGAGCCAACAGAAGGTGTTCATTGGTGCACTTTTCCTTGGAGCTGGATCTCTCTCTCTTTTCCTTTGTTTTGGTCTTGTCAGAGCTGCAATTAGCTGGGGGTTTTATACCTGCTTAATATCTTGGGTGTGGCAGAGGGGAGCCCTTCTTGACAGCCCAGAGTTTTAATAACTCAGAGTTTGTTTTTTGTGGTTCTTCATCTCTCTGTTTCTCACCTTCCTAAGTGTTGTGAAGCACTGTCCTCATCTGCTGACCCCCAAAGCACATCCCTTGGGCAGCTTTTGGCTCTTTCTCTTTTGTTTTTGTGAAAAAACTGAAACTCGCCTGCCTAATCCAACACCATCTTCCCACAATCCTCTCTCTTTGTGTATATTTTCAAATATGCATCTTAAAACTTTTCTGGTTCCCCCAGAATCATCTATTAAACATTCCATTTTTGCCACAATAATTTAGATGGTACATTTATGACATACTGAAATGAAATGTTTAGGTCTATTTCTGACTTCATATTCTAGTTTACTGCTCTTCCTTGTAGTATACATAGTTTTAGAGATTTATAGTCTGCTTTAATATCTAATTCCCACACAGAGATATTTTTAAGATTTTTATAGTTTTTCTTGCATGCTTATTTCCCATTTGAAGTTTTTACTCATTTTTCTAGCTCCATAAAAATAAAAATCTTGTTTTTATTTTCACTGGGATTGAATACATTTATATGTTAACAGGAAGAGTTGACATCTTTTTGATGTTATATCATCATGTCCTATAATGAAAGATTTCTTTCCATTCATTTAAGTTTACTTTTGTTACTTTCAAGTGTGTTTTAAAGATTACTTCATATGCATTTTGCACAGGTTTTGTAAATTTATTCTGATATATTTTATCTATTTTTGCTACTGTAGATGGAGTTTTCTCTATCATCATATCTCTAACAGGTAATAATTTGTGTATATGAAGGCTTTTGATTTCTGTATGTTAATGTTATAGCCTGTTTCTATATGCAGCTTGACAATTTTATCAGTGATTCTCAAGGGGTTTCCAGGTATTCTGTCACATCATTTGCAATTAGAGGAAGCTTTACCTTTTCTTTTCCAATTTACATGACAATACTTCATTAGTCTATTCTAATTTTATTAGCTAACATCTGCAATATGATGATGAACACCAGTGGTGAGATAGGTCACCTTTGACATTTTCCTCATATGAGAAGAAATCCTGTATTGTTTCTCCATTAAGTAAGGTGCTGGTTTTAGGATTGAGGTATATACATTTATCATGTTAGAAAGTATACATCAATATCTGTTTTAAATATTTAATCAGGAATGGGTGTAGAATGTATCAAAATCCTCAGCAATTATGAAAATATATGTGGTTTCCCCCTTAGGACTAAGATTATAATGCAATATATTTGTTCATTTCTAATATTGAGAAAACCATGCATTCCTTTTATAAACCTTACTTGGTCATGGTACATTGTTTTGTTAATATGGTATTGGATTCTGCTTGCTAATATTTAATTATTTTGCATTGATATTAATATATCATATAGGTCTGGGATTTTTTTTTTATATTCTCTTTGTTAGGTTTAACTATCAATGCTAGCTTCCTTTATAAAAATAATTAGAAAGTATTCCTACATTTTCTAACATTTTGAACAATTTATGCAGCATTAGTAATATTTAGTCTATGCATATTTGTTAAATCCTCCTAAGAAATTATTGTGTGAGTATGTGTATATGTTGCATGGTTGTGTGTGTATTTGTGTTGTGTAGGCCCATAATAAGTTTGCCTTTCTTTGGGAAATATATTTCCATTGAGACAAATTTTGGCACTGTTTTTTCTAGGAAAGTATTCATTTATTTTCATAGAATCCTTTCAAGTTTCCTCATTAAGTTAGCTAATTGTTTATATGTTTTGTAGTTTGTTATAAAAAAGCAGAGTTTGATTTAATAATAAATCTACTATTTTTCTATTCTTTACATTTTTAGTTTTGGCTATAAATTTAATTTTTCCTTCTCATTGCTTTCCTTTTATTTCTTTAGTTTGCAATTTCTGCATTTTTGTGTTGGAGATAATTAATTTAATTTTTAATCATGACAATTTTACTGATATGAGTTAAATTATGAAATTTACTTTGAGCACTGATATTTTTTCCATATTCTGATATATAATGTTATTTTTATCATTCATTTTTATAAATTCTACAATTTCATTTGGTATTTCCTTTCACCTAAGAGTTATTGTTGTTAATTTACAAGTATGAGAACTTTTTCCTTGGTTCTTTTTAATTATTAACTTATAGTTTAATTGGTTATGATGACAAGTTTTTATAATATATCTAACATTTCTTTTTACTTAATTTTTGTGAAAGTTCTATGTTAGCTTGAAGGGACGATATTATCAAAATGTAAATTTGTTATATATATATATATCCATAAGAACTATATTAATGCCTTAATTAATTTGATTTTGTTCTCTTAACTTTTTTATTGATACTAATGTGTTAAAATTTCCTGTTTTAATGTGTTTCTCCCTGTGAATCCTGTGCCTCCTGTAGTTTTTGCTTTATCACGGTGTTTACTTTGTTGTTTGTTACATAGTGTAGGGGATTGAATCATGTTGCCCACAAAAGACATGCTCACATCTTATTCTGATTCCTTGTGGTTATGAACGCATTTATTAATGGTATCTTTGAAAATGTTTAGTTGAGTTGGATTCATCAGTGAATAGCACCCTCCAAAACTTGATTTAGGTGTGGTGAAACTGATTCAGGGTAGATTTTAATCTGCATTACTAGAGGCCTTATAAAGAGAAGCTAGAGTCAGAAAAAGCCATAGGAGGAGAACAAGGACCTCACCTGCCGACAGAGGAATGCAACCACCAGGACACTAATGACCTAGGAAGACAACATGGCTTCACTGCCATTCGGAGTTGACTTCTTGTCTTCAACAATGTGATACAATAAATGTTTGTTAGTTAAGACAACCTATTGTCTGCTATTCATGATAACAACTCTAGTATTTTAACTAAGATTCATAGACACCCATAACAGCTATACCTTCATTAAGAATTAGGTCTTTAGCATTGAAAATAGTCTTAATCTTGTTGAATGCATCTTGGCTTGAATTCTGCTTTGATATCAGGATCATAGCTCAGTTTTATTCCTTCCATTTAACAGGTACACATTTAACAATCTTTGCAAGTTTTACTTTTTTGAAACTATTCATTTTGGGCCCATCACTTTATTTCTACATATATATTTTAAAGGTTGGTTCACATTTAATGGCAGGCAACATTTTAAGCCAAAGTTTAGAAATTAGTTGATTGTTATACATTGGCTGAAATATCTTTCCTGGAATAGTGTGGTCAGAATTTTGAAAAATTAACAGATTTTGTTTTTTAGAACCTTATAAATTCGCATAAAAATTGAAAAAATGGAAAAAATTACCTAGTTCTTCCCCTGCCACCCTTTTCTTCTCTTCCCAGCATAATTTCTCCTCTTAACACCTTGCATTATGGTAGCATATTATCACAATTAATAAGCTACTATTAATATATTCTCTTTTTTAAAATAGTATTTATTATTTTTAAAGAAGCTTTAGATTGTATAAACGTTACGTAAAAAATATAGGGGATTCTCACATGCCCCACTTCCTTCCCCTTCCACACTTTCCCACATTTACAACTTCTTCCATTAGTGTGGTACATTTATTACTATTGATGAACACATATTGAAGCATTGTACTAGTCAAGGACTATAGTTTACATTATAACTTACACTTTTCCCCACACAATTTCATAGGTTTTGACAAAATTTATAACGGTCTCTATCTATCATTGCAATGTCATACAGGACAATTGCAGTGTCCCCCAAATGCCCTCATGTTGCACCTATTCTTAAGTCAATTTCCTTTTATTGTTATCACTGCTAGAATGGCCTAATATGAGTGCATATGACAATTATTCAATGTATGATATTTGCTGTTTCCCTCTCAATGTGATGCTTTTTTACTTGTTATTATTTTTATTTATTTTAATATTTATGAAAGATTAGATTTTTAGATTTTTGTTCCTTTGGATTTTTTTGTGTGTATATGTATACACACACATATATATAGACATCTACATACATCCATGTGTGTGTGTATATATATATATATATTTAATGCCTTTGGTCTCCTGTTTTCTTATTTAACACTAGTTAAAACTACTCTGGTTTTTAAGTTTTTAATGGTATCATGTGTCTACCACCAATTGCTTATTGAGTCCCTAATAAGCTTCCTCATTCTTTCCCCTTTTACTCCCATGTTTAAATTGCTTTTCTACATCTCTTAGCTTTCACCTGGGATGATTTTCCCCCTGCTGAAAATTGCCATTCAATATTTTATGTAATGTAACTTGTCCAGTGATAAATTATCTCAGTTTGCTTGGAAATTATCTTAGTTAATGGTACATATTAAAGGTTTTACAAACCTTAACATAAGAAAGGTTTTAGAACAAAGTTGTCCAAATTAATTTCCTTACAAAGTTAGTCCTTACTGATATTTTAGCAAAACAAAATAAAAGTTACCTATTCCAATAAGTCTTAAACGTCCAGCATCTTATTGACATTAATAGTTCATATTAGCAGGATAGATATTTAGATATGGAAACATGCAATGATTCTCTAAGTAATTTTTTATTAATTTATTGAAGTATAGTACTCATACATAAACATACATAAACAACATGTGTATAATAATAGTTGTGAACTTACAAAACAAACATATATAACATCATACTCCCATAACTCACCCTACCACCAATACCCTGCATTGTTGTTAAACCTTTTTTAGTAATGATAAAAGAGCATTGTCAAAATATTACTATTAACCAAAGTATTTTCCCCCAATCAATCCTATTATTACCTTTATATAATTTATATGTGAACATACATAAACAATTAAGTGAATTGTAAAGGTTGTGAACTTCCAAAGCAAACATGCATAACATCATACAGGGGTCCAATACATCAACCCCCCACCAATACCTTGCATTGTCATGAGACATTTGTTACAAATTATGAAAGAATATTTTCAAAATCTTTCTACTAATCATAGTCCTTATTTTACATTTGGTGTGTTTTCTCCCCAACCCACCCTATTAATATTTTTTAAATATATTTTTTTACAGAAGTTGTAAACTTATAAAACAATCATGCACATATGCAGAATTCCCAAACAACATCCCTCTGTCAACACACCACACTGTGGTGGAACATTTGCTACAGATAAGATAATAATGTACATTATCCATACTGCCTCATTATCACCACAGTACATCTTTGGCATAGGCGCAAGAATATTATATTATTCCTACTAACCACAGTCCAAGTTCACTCCAGCTGTATTTTTCCCATGCTTCCCCACATTCCCAACACCCTGCAGAAGCGATATACATTTGCTGTAGCTCACAAAGGATAATCTTGCATCTGTATGATCAACCACAATTCTCATCCACCTCTTGGTTTACCGTGCTATTCAATTACTGGATTATTCTCTATTATTCTGTCAATTGGCATTTACATACCTAGACCACCATTTTCAGTCACATCTCCATTTATAAACTAGCTGTTACTGTGTGTTACCATCCACTCTCTACATTTCCACACTTTTACAGTAAAGCTAACCAAAACTTTTACATACATTAAACATCAGTAGTGCATCTCAGTCCTCTTATCTCCTTTAAGAATCCACCATCTACCACCAGGTCTTGAAGATATTTTCCAATAATTTCTTGTAGAAGTTTTAAGGTTCTTTTACTTTTAGGTTTTTTATCCATTTTGAGTTAATTTTTGGATAAGGTGTGAGAAAGGGGTCCTCTTTCCTTTCGGCTATGGATATTCAATTCTTTCAGCACCATTTGTTGGATGGATTATTATGTCCAAGCTGTGTAAGTTTGATAGGCTAGTCAAAAATCGCTTGACCATACCTGTAAGGGTCTGTTTCTAAACCATAAATTTGGTTCCATTGGTCTATTGTGTCTGTCTTTAGGCCAGTACCATGCTGTTTTTACACTATACCTAGGTAATATGATTTAAAGTCTGGAGATGAAGGTTTGCTTTTCCTTTTTATGATGTTTCTGTCTATTCAGGACCCCTTACCCTTCCAAATAAATTTGATGATTGTGTTTTCAATTTTTTCTTTAATGCTGGTGGAATTTTTTTGGGATTGCATTAAATCTGTATATCAATTTGAGTAGAATTGACATCTTAATGATATTTAGTCTTCCAATCCATGATCATGGAATGGTCTTCCAGTTATTTAGGTCTTTCTTGATTTCTTTTAACATTGAATTGCAGTTTTCTGGATACAAGTGCTTTACATTGTTCATGAAGTTTATTCCTGAGTATTTGAGTTTTATCTGTCACATTTTATTCTCTCCACTCTTTTGATATTTTTAGTTACTTTTTTTGCTATAATCTTCATTTCGAGACTCTCTTTCCTCTCTCTCCTGTCTTTTCTTTTCAGGCTCTAGCACAACCTTTTACTATTTCCTGAAAATCTGGTCTCTTGCTTAGAAAGTCTCTCCGTTTCTGTTTATCTGTGAATATTGTAATCTCGCTCTCATGTTTGAAAGACAGTCTTGCTGGATATGAGATTCTTGGCTGGTGGTGGACTTGGCCCAGTGGTTAGGATGTCCATCTACCACATGGGAGGTCTCCGGTTCAAACCCCAGGCCTCCTTGACCTGTGTGGAGCTGGCCCATGTGCAGTGCTGATTCGTGCAAGGAGTGCCCTGCCATGCAGGAGTGTCCCCCGCGCAGGGGTGTCCCCCACATAGGGGAGCCCCAAGTGCAGGGGAGCCCCACGCGCAAGGAGTGCACCCCGTAAGGAGAGCCGCCCAGCGTGAAAGAAAGTGCAGCCTGCCCAGGAATGGTGCCACACACATGGAGAGCTGACACAACAAGATGACGCAACAAAAAGAAACAGAGATTCCCGTGCTGCTGACAACAGAAGCGGACAAAGAAGATGCAGCAAATAAACACAGAGAACAGACAACCGGGGTGGGGGGCGGGGAAGGGGAGAGTAAAAGTGAATAAATAAATATTTAAAAAAAAAGATTCTTGGCTGGAAATTTTTCTCTTGTACTATCTTAAGTATATCAGACCACTGTCTTCTTGCCTACATGGTTTCTGGTGAGAAATCAGTGCTTAAACTTAATCTTATTGGGTATCCCTTTTATGTTGTGCATTGCTTTTCTCTTGCTGCTCTCAGAATTCTCTCTTTGTCTTTGGCATTTGACATTCCGATGATTATGTGTCTTGGAGTTGGTCTATTCAGATTTTTTCAGATGAGAGTACATTGCGCTTCTTGGATATGGATATCTATGTCCTTCAATAGGGTTGGGAAATTTTCTACCATTATCTCTTCAAATATTCCTTCTGCCCCTTTTCCCTTCTCTTCTCCTTCTGGGACACCCATGACATGTATGTTTGCACACCTTTTGCTATCATTTATATCCCTGAGAACTGGTTCAATTTTTTCCATTCTTTTCTTCATCTGTTCTTTTGTATGTTCACTTTCAGAGGCCATTTCTTCAAGCTTACCAATCCTTTCTTCTACCTCCTCAAATCTGCTATTATATGATTCCAATATTTTAAAAATTTCATTTATTGTGCCATTCATTTCTATAAGATCTGCTATTTTTTATGTATGCTTTTAATTTCTTCTTTGTGCTCATCCAGTGTCTTCTTAATATCTTTAATCTCTTTAGCCATCTCATTGAATTTATTAAGGAGATTTTTTTGAACATCTATGATTAGTTGTCTCAACTCGTTTATGTCATCTGGAGGCTTATCTTGTTCCTTTAACTGGACCATAGCTTCCTGTTTCTTGGTGTGGATTGTAATTTTTTGTTGGTGTCTTCGCATCTGGCTTATTAGAATATTTATTCTGGGTGCAGTTTTTCTCTTCAGTTTAGGGCTTCCTGCCCTTTCTCCCTTGCTGGTTGTGCAGTAGGAGCCAAGGATGTAGTTGATGCTGTAAGCTGTGGTGCTCAAGCTGCCCTCATTGTGTCAGGGACCAATGAAGTTTCATCCAACTTTCTCCTTTGCCAAGGACAGGGACAGAGTCACAGCTGTGTGGAATAATCCAAGTGCAGGCCTAGACTGTAGTTGACCAGAGAGACTGATGAAACTTCACAGCCCTTTCTCCCCTGCCTATGGCACGGGTAGAACTGCAAGTGTGGGCAGCAATCTATGCAGTGCGGGTCCAAGATGACCACAGTTGCCCCAGTAGACTTCTGATTTTCAGTCTGTGCCAGAAAAAGGCACCCACGGTGACCTGGATAGGCTGGTGCAGGGCCCACCAGTCTCCTCCCTGCCAGAGGCAGGGCTGATGCCTAGGAGGGGTGCAAGCCAATTTGGGCGAGAGTAACTAGGTCCTGCCATCACTAAGATTTTTGGTCAGCCCGGCTTCCCCTCAGCCTCGGGACAGAATCAAAATGGTGGCCAGTGACCTTCTTCCAACTTGGGCTGATTCACACCCCAGCCATTCCCAGGGTTATATCTTAGGCAGCTGAGTCTACCAATCAGCAGCTGAAACTGGCAGCCAACCGTCTTCTCCTCCCCTGTTTTTGGGAAATGGAGTCTCCTATTCCACAAAACAGCTCCCAGGGTGGCTCATGTCACCAGAATAGGATAATCACCGGCCTCCACAAGTTGACCATTAATTTCCCGGAGAGGCTGGTGCAGGTCCCCACAGCTTCTTCTCTACTGGAGGTAGCACTGGGGCCTAGGCTGGAGCTGCAATCTGACCTGAATAGAAAAAAGCTGGTCCCCAACAGCACTGTGATTTTCAGTCTACCCCACTTCCCCTTGTGCCAGGTGTGGAGTTAAGATGGCAGCTACCAGCCTCTTTCTGGCTTGGACAGGCTCAAACTTTAACTGTTCTCAAGATTGTACTTTAGCCCACTGAATTTTCTCATCAGTAGCTGAAATTGGTGCCCAACTGTCTCCTCTTCCCCCATTTTTGGGAAGTTGAGCTTTCAGCTCCAGCTGCAGAACAGCTCCCAAGGCAGCTTATGGCTCCAGTGGAGGATGGGCACCAGCCTCCATGACATGGAGCACTCTACTTACGAGTCTTCTCTAAGTACTTTTAACCTAGTGATTCAAAAGCCTATTGCAAGCTTTTAATAAAATATAAAACATTACTAAAATCTTGGAAAACTTGTGTTATGCCTATATACTTTCCAAAATGGTATTTTACATTTAGACAACATTCCTGAGAAGAATGATTATAAAGCCTATCTAGAAAATCAAGCCTTAGGTACCTGAGTTCTTAGTCTAACCATCTCAAGTATGATATCAAAGATGTGAATTTAAAGCTGTTCTGCCTAATTTCAATTCACCCTATTGAATGGTAATCTGTGATTAGATACCTGATGACCAGTGGTATGCATATAGTAGGTACCATGTCATGAAGTCATTAAGGCTGAAACCCAGAAACCAAATAATGGGTGAGAATATGAATGGGGAGTAGAGGATATAGATTTTTAGGTCTTCCATTGGCAAGTAGAGGATAAGAGCTCTCTGTCCTCAGTTGTGATATCGTATGTGTGTGAAGGGTGTGTGTGTGTGTGTGTGTGTTAAGAAAATAAGGAGAAGTGATATTTTATGTTCACAAGGTTTCATCAGATTAAAGTCCAAGCCAGAGAAGCATAATCTGGAATATTGGACTATTAGGAGATTTCAGATTATGGCAGTGCTTAGGATTGTGCAAACTTCAGATGAAGATATCTGGTACCAAGTTTCTTGTTACATTTAATAAAATTTGCAAATTTCTGCAGAAATGTTGAACAAGATCTTAGATAATTCTGTTTTAAATTAGGCCTTCTAGTGGATTTTGGATAATTTGTTGCATATATCATTATGATTACAGGTATTCTCAAAAGTTTTAATGTCTATATCCAAATTACAATGAAATAAAATATTTTAACATCACATATTTAATATTTAATTTAATATTATAATTTTTAAACTATAATTGTTGGCTTAGCCTCAATAGGAGTCTTCTGTCAACCTCCCATACATATTAGCAAGTGCTTTTAACATGACTTATAGAATGTATGCCAATAAAAAGAGAAAATATCTTCCCATTTAAGAGGAAAACGGGAAGATTCAATTAAAAGTTATGGGAAAGTTTGCAGTCTATTTTAGTTCTTGTAATCTGCTTATATTATTCTATTTCTGTATAAGTCCCCAGATAAAATTTTTTCTTTAAAATAAGCATTGTGCTAACATATCTTCATCTGTTGTTGGCACTGAATTCTTTCTTAGATCTTATATAACTCTGCATATGAACCTCTATTTTTCTCAGCAGTTATTTCTGGGACTATGGTCAATTTTGCATTGTATATAATGACTCAAACTTTTGTTCATTATCTGCTATTTTGGATTCACATATTATTCTCTCTGGCATTCTTGAGATAATTTCCAAGAAGATATCTTGAATCAAAATTTCTGTTTGCTCTTTCCCAATATTATCTCACAACTTACTTTTATCAACTAAAATAATTTTGCATTGGGAAGTATTGTTTTTTCCTTATCAACAAATAGAAAATATAATCTTTCTTTAATAACTTATTTTTATTTTTTAATTTTTAATCAAATCAATTACATTGATACATATTAATACAGTATGCAATTCATCCAAAGTGTACAATCACTGGTATTGGATATAATCACATAGTTGTACATTCATCACTTCAATCATTATTAGAGCATTTTCATTATTTCAGTAATAATAATAATAAACCAAAAATAGACAGACAAACATGAAAATCTTCACCTTTCAATCTATGAAAATAATTTTAATTAATATATTTCTATATTAGTAGGAGGTTCTTCCATTTTATTAGGTTTTGCTTTTAATTTTTACTTCTTTAATTTTACCATTAATCTCCTCTGAATGTTTTGCAAGAAAGCCCTACCAAATATTTGGTAATTTATTTGATGCTTTGGCAGCAATCCTAATAGTAGTAGAAGATAGACAAGTGTGGCAGGCTGAACAGTGGTCTCCAAAATTATCCAGGTCCTAATCCTTGGAACTTGTGAATATTACCTTATATGGCAAAAGTGACTTTGCATATGTGATTAAGTTGAGAATCTTGAGATGGGAAAGTTATATTGGATTATCTGGGTGGACCCTAACTGCAGTGACAAATGTCTTTGTAAGAGGGACGAAGGAGATTTGACTAGATACAGAAGAAAAGGTAATGTGACAAGGCTGCTGGCTTTGAAGACTCAGGAAGGGGCCATGAAACAAGGAATGGAAAGAATGCAACTCTAAAAAGCTGTAGAAGTCACGGAAATAGATTCTACCCTAAAGTCTGGAGGAAGTCTAGCATTGATGACACCTTAATTTTGCCAAAAAACAAAACAAAACACTCTTGACCAAATTTGGGTTGTTTAATCTTCCAGTTGTTGATAATTTGTTGCAACAGACCTAGGAATCGAATCTGCAAATCTCAGAGGTGACCATAATTACATTTGGAGATATGTGGCCTCCCTGAACAGAAAGGTCATTTATGCCTAACTGCAGTGTGGGTTGATTTGTATTTGGCAATGGGATGTGAAAGGAAGAGGAGGATTGTGAAGTGAAGGCTATGATGAGGTAGGAAGAACTGAGGGGTCAAAAATGGAATGGTGGGCATATTGTTCCTTGGACATTGTAATCACAAACCCTCAGTTCCCAACCCCTCTGAGTCTTTCATAAAAACATTAACTCCTATTAGAAGTCTTTTTAAAATCATAGGATTTAGAGTGGCCTAGGGAATATCACTTGGATACTCAAGTGACAAAACACAACACAGGATAGAAGTTTAATATCTCCCTTTGGTCATGCAAATCAGCACAGTTTAATCACAGGGAACAAAAACATCCTCTGTTATCATGAGAAATCTTTAGTTTGGGTGATTGAGAAGACTGATCATTGCTGCTAAATTCTTATTGTCGTGGTGGGTTCTATCCATGGTAACAACGAGGCAACACCTCTATTCCTGACTTCTCAGGAAGTAGGTGTCATTGATGGAGCTTGAATCAAAAGAATCTGAGAGTTCTGTTCATGAACATAAGTGACTCAGACATAAGGACTCCAAAAAATGGATAACATTTTGAAAGAGATCTCGTAGTGTTGAAAAATGATACACACTACAGAAATCAGTGCAAAGTAGTTACCCTCTTTTCCCAGAATTATTATTAAGCTTTCATGTCTATAGGAATTTTAGCTGTCTAGAGTCACAAGGGGTCCATTCTTAAAAGTTGCTTGGTAGGACAGACTCTGTTTATCAATTAATTTCTGAAACTAGTCAGATAATTTTCAATCCTGGTGTTACAGTTTAAATCTGAGAACTTAAAATTATAAATGGGTCTGGCTCCCAGTAGATTCTGACTAAGTAAGACTAGGCTAAGTTTGAGGAACATTTTCCTAGTTAATTAGGAGTTATTCACAGAGAAGGTAAAACATTTTTGGCAGCCATCAAAATAAATGTTCTTTGTTCTCCTGCCTTATCAAACCTTTCCAAACTGTAGTTCTCCCTCTGCCATGCCTCATTCCTAAAAACAACAAAAAAGCCAAGACTAAAAGAAAACTCTGACACTAATAGGAAGTTCAAAAAACTTTAGTAATTAGGTGATTAGGATTTGTGTGCTGGGTGTTAAAGGATAATTTTTAAATGGTAAAATTATGACTTTTATAAGTGATCACTCATCAAAGCATTTATTTGACACATTAATCAGGGAAACAGTAAGAAGTTGCAATTAGTTCAAAGGATTATTTGAAGAGCAGACAGATATATCGGTATATAGTCAATCAGAAAAGCCAAATGAATATTCTAAGAAATGGAAAATATTTATAAAATGTAATGATTGAAATCACATTTTCTAATGGCTAGAGCATAATTTTATCTCTGTCTGGCATTTACATATCTATGAACAAGAATCATTTGCATTATCTGCAGTTTTCTACAACTTATAGCATTGAAGTTATAGAAAATGAAAGTTGCAAAACCCATACAATTAGATAAAGTGAAAAATAAACTTGGAAACACCTACCATTTCCTTGAAAAGACCTCCAGTAATCTTTTGCCAATTTTAGACATTCACATTTTCATCTGATATGCGTCTGTGGCCTACTAATTGTAGTAATGTAGTCAAAACTATTGCAACTCTGAAAGACAAACTCTTGATCTATAAGAAGAAAACAATTTCCAGATTATAGGATTATAAGGAAGAGTAATTAATGTATATAAAAATCACTTGTGGAACAATGAAATTCTGTAGCTATAGCCAACACGCTATCTTTCTGGACTAATACTTTGCTTCCAGATGCAAAATGAAAAGGATAAAAACAAAAACAAAAAAATACATATGACTTCTGCCACCTGCCAGAATTTCAATTGCTGAGAGGCACTTTCAATCATAAAATACCAGGAGACTCTCAGAAAGATGGCATCAGAGTAACTAGCCAGTGCTTAGCTCTCTCACGAAAACGAGAGGAAGGGCAAAAAGCTATCCAAGGGAGCTTCTTTGTGGATCTGCAGATGAGGTGAGTGTTGCACATCATCAAGGAGGGAGAGGGACAGAGAGACAAAGAGTCCATATGAAAACCAGAAACATGGACAACTACAAGAATACAGAATAAGTGGAACCAAGTATCAAAGAGGTACCTTAATACAAAACAAAACAAAATAAAACCCTAGAGTAGAAAAAGAAGCTAGCCATCTGAATAAGCCAATTAAGATAAACAGATGTCTAGACACCAGCAAAAAATTACTGGTCGTACTTAGATATAGGAAGGCATGGCCCAGTCTAATGAACAGACTAAAAAACAGGAGGAGTTGCAGAATGCAAAACATCTAATCAAGGATGTCAAAACAAACATCATGAATCAACCTAATGAAAAGAAAGAGATAAAGGATAATAAGAAGGCAGTGGGGGAACATACAGAAGAAATTTTAAGGATACATAAAAAGATAAAGATCTGATCTGATGAATGGTGCAATGCAAGAAATAAAAAGTACACTGGAAACACATAAGAGCAGATGTGAACAGAGGAAGAATTTGTAACATTGAAGATAGTATATCTGAAAATGCACAGATAGTAGAAGAGATAAAAAGATAGAAAAATATCAGCAAGGATTCAGGGAATTGAATGACAACACAAAATGAACAAACATGGATTTAGGCATCCTGGAGGAAGAAGAGAAGGGAAAGGGGACAGGAAGAGTTTCTGGAGGAAATAATGCCTGAAAATTTCCCAACTCTTTTTAGGGACATGGATCTCCATGTCCAAAGTACAATGCTCTCCAAACACTATAAATCCTAACAGGCCTACCCTGAGATATATACTTATCAAACTGTCAAATGCTCAAGACAATGAGAGAATACTGAAAGCAGCAAGTGAAAAGAGATCCATCACATACAAGGGAATTTTGATAAGATTAAGCACTGATTTCTCATCTGAATCCATAGAGGCAAGGAAACAGTAGTATGACATAGTCAAAGTGGTAAAAGAAAAAAAAAAGCTGCCAGTCAATAATTCTGTATCAAGCAAAACTGGCATTCAAAAAAGAGGGAGAGTTCAAAATATTCACAGATAAACAGAAATTAAGAGCATTTATCAATAAGAAACTTGCCCTTTAAGAAACACTAAACGGGGTCATGCAGGTTGAGGGAAAAAACAGGAGAAAGAGGGTGGGAGGAGATTGTAGAAAAGAAGGTTATTAGTAAGAATAACTAAAAAGATAAAAAAGAAATAAAAACAAAATATGACATAATAAACCTAAAGAAAAAATGGCTGATGTACATACTTCCTTGACAGTAATAACATGGTTAATGGATTAAACAATCCAATCGAAAGAAACAGATTGGAAAAATACATAAAAAATATTGTAGTAGTTTGATATTACTGATGAATTCCAAAAAGAAATATTGGATTATGTTTGTAAACTGTTTTTTTTTTTTTTTTTCTGGGCATATTAGGTTATATTGGATTCAGAGGTTTACTTGATTGTAAACCTCTTGTGCCAGTAGGGATTGAGTCCCTGCCCCTTGGTGGGTGGGGACTCACAGATAAAAGACATGGCAAAGGACAGAGTTGTGGGTTTTTGATGTTCAGTTTTGATGTTGAAGTTTGATGCTGAAGGCTTAAGCTGTAGACCTGGGAGGTAAGCTCACAGAAGAAAGAGAAGCAAGACACTGGGAGGGATGAACCCAGAAGCCTGAACCCTCACAGCCATCAGCAGCCATCTAGCTCCAACACATGAAAACAGACTTTGGTGAGGGAAGTAACTTATGCTTTATGACCTGGTATCTGTAAGCTCCTACCCCAAATAAATGCCATTTATAAAAACCAACCAATTTCTCATATTTTGCATCAACACCCCTTTGGCTGACTAATACAAATATGAACCATCTATACACTGTCTACAAGATACTCAACTTAGACCCAGGGACCCAAGAAGATTGCAAGTGAATGATGGTAAACAATTTTACGTGCAAACAATAAAAAAGGGTGGGAGTAGCTACATAAATATCAGATAAAATAGAATTTAAATACAAAGCTATTGTAAGAGACAAAGGAAAACACTAAATATTAATAAAAGAGGTAATCTATCAAGAAGAAAGAACAATCAAACATTTATGCACCTAACAAAGGTGCCCCAAAATACATGAGGTAAACATTTGAAAAACTAGGTGGAGAAGTAGATGGCTCTACAATTATAGTAGGGGACTTTAATACACCATTATCACCATTAGACAGAACATCTCAACAGGGTCACTAAAGAAACAAAGACCTTGAATAACACATTAGAAGTATTAGACATATACAGAACATTACACCCAAATACAGTGAGATAGCATTCTTCTTGAGTGTACATGGATCATTCTCCAAGGTAGACCACATGCTAGGTCACAGCAAAACTCTCAGCAAATTCAGAAAGATTGAAATTATTCAAAGTAACTTCTGTGACCACAATGGAAGGAATGAATCTGGAAATCCATAAGGGGCAGAGACCCAGAATAGGCATAAAAAGATGGAAAGTAAGCAACTTCAATGAAAAAATTGCAGAAGAAATCAGAAACTACTTGAAAGAAATGAAAATGAGAACACAATATATGACAATCTGTGGGATGCAGCACAAGCAGTGCTGAAAGGATGATTTATAGCCATAAATGCTTATATCAAAAAAAGAAGGGAAGGGGACATGGCTCAACTGGTAGAACATCTTTCTACCATATGGGAGGTCCAGAGTTCAAACCCAGGGCCTCCTGGCCCAGGTGGTGAGGTGGCCCACACATAGCACTTCCATGTGCAAGGAGTGCAGTGTCACTCAGAGTGTCTCCCATGTAGGGGAGCCCCATGGGCAAGAAGAGCACCCCACATTGAGCTGCCCTACTTGAGAAAAGCATAGCCTACCCAGGAGTGGAGCCACACACATGGAGAGCTTACACAGCATTTTGATGCAACAAAAAGAGACACAGATTCCCAGTGCCACTGAGAATGCAAGTGTTCACAGAAGAACACACAGTGAATGGACACAGAGAGCAGACAAAGGGGGGGGGGGAGAAGGGGAGAAAAATAAATAAATCTTTAAAAAAAAAGAATAAAGGGAGTGGATGTCTATCAAGCAGTTGGGTCCCTGCCTCCCACATGTTTTTTTCAACAAGAAATACAAGTAAGATAATGTGAAAAAAAAAAGCAATGAGCAAAACAAAAACAAGCAAGGAGCAGATGTAGTTCAAGCAGTTGGATGCCTTCTTCCCACATGGAAGTCCTGGAGTTTTCTAAAGAGTGAGAAAAAAAAGAGACAACAGCACACATTGACCATGCAATGAGCAGACAACAAGCAGAAGAGCAAACCAATGCACAAACATATGAGAGAGCCATCTCATGGGGAGTAAAGGGAAAAAGAAAGAGCTAAAATTGAAGACCTAGCTGTACACCTGGAGGAACTAGAAAAAGAACAAACTAATCCCAAAGCAGCAGAAAGTAGGAAATACAATTAGAACAGAACTAAATGCAATTGAGAATTAAAAAAAAAAAAAAAGACACTAGGAAAATTTAGTAAAATCTAAAGCAGGTTATCAGAGAATATAGATGAAATTGACAAACCCTTAACAAGACTAACAAAGAACCAAAGAGAGAAGATGAAAATACATGGAAAAAGAAAGGAAGAGTGGATATCACCACTGATCCCACAGAAATAAAGAGCACCATAAGAGGATATTTTGAGTATTGTATGCTAACAAGATGGATAATTTAGATGAAATAGACAAATTTCTAGAAACACACAAGGAAACCAACACTGACGAGAGAAGAGAAGGATAAACTCAACAGATCAATCACAAGTAATAAGATAGAATTAACCATCAAAAACTTCCCAACTAAGAAAAGCCCAAGAACAAATGGCTCCACAGGTGAATTCTGTCAATCATCTCATAAAGAACTAACAACAATCCTGCTTAAACTCTTCCAAAGCATAGAATTGGAGGGAACATTGCCTAATTCGTTCAATAATGTTGAAATCACCCTAATACCAAAGCCACATAAAGGTGTCATGAGAAAAGGAAACTTCAGACCTGTCTCTCTAATGAGCCTGGATGATAAATCCTCAAGAAAATAGTTGCTAAACATATCGAACAAAGCAGCAAAAGAATTATACACCATGATTAAATGGGCTTCATTCCTGTATGCAAAGATGTTTCAACATAAGAAAACCAATCAATGTAATACACCACATTTACAGATCAAAAGAAAAAAATCACATGATCATCTCTATTGATGCAGAAAAAGAATTTGACAAAATACAGCATTCTTTCTTGATAAAAACTCTTTAAAGATAGGAATAGAAGGAAACTTCTTCAACATGGTAAAGGGTATACATGAAAAACCTACAGCTAACATAATATTCATTGGTGATATGTTACAGGCTTTTCCTTTTAGATCTGGAACAAGACAAGAAAGCCAACTGTCACTGATCATATTTTGCAATGTGTTATAAGTACTTGCTTGAGAAATTAGGCTAGAAAATAAATTTAAGACATCCAAATTGGAAAGGAAGAAGTAAAAATTTCATGATTTGCAGATGACATGATCCTATGTGTAGAAAGCACTGAAAAATCTACAGCAAAGCTAGAGCTAATAAATGGGCTCAAAAAACTGGCAGGATATAAGATCATTCAAAAATTAGTAGCATTTCTGAACAGCGATAATGAACAATCTGAGGAGCAAATCAAGAAAAAAATCCATTTATAATAGCAATTTTTATTTTCAAGATTTGTTTATTTATTTCTCCCCCCTCCCTTCATTGTCTGTTCTCTGCACCCATTCACTGTGTGTTCTTCTGTGTCTGCTTGTATTCTCATTAGGTAGATCCTTGGACCTTCCAAGTGGGAGAGAGGTGATCATTCTCTTGTGCCACCTCAGCTGCCTGGTCTTCTGTCTTTCTGTTGTGTCATCTTGCTGTACCAGCTCTCCATGTGAGTCAGCACTCCACATGGGACAGCTCACCATGCAGGCCAGTTTGTCTTCACCAGGAGGCCCTGAGTATTGAACCCTGGACCTCCTATATGGTAGACAGGAGCCCATTTGCTTGAGCCACATTTGTTTCCCTATAACAGCTACTTAAGAAATCAAGTATTTAAAAAGACATAAAGGATTCGTACACAGAAAACTACATAGCATTGTTAAAGGAAATCTAAATAAATGGAAGAAAATTCCATGTTCATGGATTGGAAGACTAAATATCATTAAGAAATCTGTCCTATCCAAATTGATTTACAGATCTAACACAACATCCCGCCTCCCCCCCATTACAAAGTCAGTTTTTACTGAATTAGAAAGCTAATTATGAAATTTATTTGGAAGGGCAGGGGACACTGAATAGCCAAAGAAATATGGAAAAAGAAAACCAAAATTGGAGGAATCATGCTACCTGACTTTAAAGGATACTACAAAGGCTACATGGTCAAAGCTGCAGAGTATTGGCAAAAACTGACCAATGGAACCAAATCGAGATTTCTGATACAGACCCTCACATATATGGCAACCAGGGTCACTCAGCTGGGACATAATGGCCTCTTCAACAAATGGTTTCGGAAGCACTGGATACTCACATTCAAAAGACTGAGAGAAGATCACAGTCTCATGCCTTACACAAAGATTAAATCAAGATGGATCAAAGATCAAAATATAGAGCCACAATCATAAAGCTCCTGTAAGATAATGTACAGAAGCATTTATGAGACCTTGCAATAAGAAACTATTTCATAACATTTACAGCCAAAGTGTGAGCAATTAAAGAAAATCCAGATAAACCTCATCAAATTAAAAACTTTTGCTCTTCAAAGGAGCTTATTTGGAAAGTGAAAAGGCAGACTACTCAATGGGAGTTAAATATTTGGAAAATATTAATCTGATAAGAACTTAATATCTCAACATATATAAAGAAATCCTACATCTCAGAAATAAAAAGACAACCCACTTAAAGGTGGGCAAAAGATTTGAATAGACACTTTTCCAAAGAAGAAATACAACTGGCTAAAAAACACATGAAAACATGCTCAACATCACTGGCTATTATGGAAACGAAAATCAAAACTGCAATGAGATATCATCTTACACCTGTTGGACTGGTGGCTATTGAAAAAAAGTGAAATGCAAGTGCTGGATAGGATACAGAGGAACCTTCTTCCACCGCTGATGAGAATGTAAAATAGTGCAGCCATTGTGGAGGAGAGTTTGGCTATTCCTCAGGAAGCTAGCAATAGAACTTTCATACAATCCAGCAATCCCACCATTGGGTATATACCCAGAAGAATTGAAACCAGGAACCCGAACAGATACATGCACACCAATGTTCATAGTGGCATTATTCACTAGTGCCAAAAATTGGAAACAACCCAGATGTCCATCAACAGAGGAATTGTGGTATATACATACAGTGGGGTATTAATCAGCTGTAAGAAGGAATGAAGTATTGACACACAGGACAATATGGTTGACACTTGAAGTGAAGTAAGTCAGTTATTGAAGGACAAATGCTAAATAACTTCACTGATATGACCTAAGGAAATTGAGCAGACTCACAGAGCTGAAGTCTGATAGGTAGTTTATCAGGAAACAGAAGGGATTAGAGTGTGGTAAGACAATGCTCAATAGAGGCAAAACTTGTGATAAAGTGGAAGGGAATGATTTGGCAGTGGATAGTGATGATAGTGGTGCAGAGAAGTGAGTGTGATTGACCTGAGGTTGATCAGGTTTGGGGAATTTGGGGTGTACTATCCATGAAACTGGGGGGAGGGCTGGCAGAAGGAACAGGTAATCTCTGGGAATTTGTAGATTTCTGGTTATAACTACAATGGTGGGAAAGTTTTCTTTTTGCAAATATGGCCGTGGAGGGTTACTGGTGCAGGGCATCAGTGATATGGGGATATGTGGGCTAAAGTCCTTATGGGGCATGTTTCTATGGAATACGAAAGTGTTCATCTTGTTATAGTGTGTTGTTCAGTGGGTGGAGACCCACATAATAAACAAGAAAATATTAAACCCCCATCCTGAGGAGTCCTGTATTGTCAATTAGAAGGGCAAGAATCTCTAGAGATATAGGCAGTGCCTAATAAGAGAAAACAGACTAATATATCAAGCTGTCAGTAGTAATGCTTGTAACTATGACATTTTTTCTTCAAAAATTGGAGCTTAGTGATTACCGTAGGTTCTGAGGGGAGTAGGAGGTAAGAACAAATGTAACATAGGGCACTTTAGGACATTGGAGTTTTTCTGCATAATCTTACAATGATGAATATAGACCATTAAACATCTTGTAAAAACCTATAAAAGTGTACCTTGCAAAATGTATCACATAATGGAAGCCATTGATTATGGAAGAAGCAGTGCTTCAATATTTTTTCATCAATTGTAACAAATGAACTATACTCATGTAAATGTTATTAATAGAAGGAAAACGTAAGAGGATTAGAGGATGGGAATTATGGGAAGCCGTTATATTTTCTGTGTGATTTTTTGGTAACTCGAAGCTTCTTTGCAAATAAGGTGAAAAAAGAATAAGATGCTGGGGAACATATAGAAGAAATTTCCCCTGTACCTAAATCATAACAGATCTTACAGTCTTGAAAGATACAATGCAAAAATATTTTTTCTTTTTTTGTATTTTATTTGTTTTTTAAAAATATTTTTAAATTTTTATTTATTTTTGGCTTTGTTTTTAAGGTTTTTGGATAGCAGAATGGTCACAACTGTGGCAGTGGAGGATCACTGGCACTGGTTGCCGGTCGTAGGGGGATGTGTGGGGAGGGGTGCACCTGGGGCCTGCCTCTATGGAATATGACTGTGTTCAAGGGGTCATGGGTGTTATCTCGGTTGATAGAGACCCACCCAATACCTGAAAGAATATTGAATTCCCATCCTGGGGAGTCTTGCTGCATTCTCTAACAGATAATCCCTAGAGGACATGGGTAGTGCCTAGTGAAGAAGGATAGATCAATATGCCAGGCTCTTGATATTGATGCTTTTACTTATGAACCTCATTCTTGTGAAATTGAAACTTAGCCTAGTATCATATATTGCCTAAGAGTTACCTCCTGAAAGCCTCTTTATTGCTCAAATATGACCTATATCTAAGCCAAACTCAGCATATATATGCACTACTTCCCCTGGCATGTGCCATGCCTCTGGGGGATGAGTCTTTCTGGTACCAAGGGATTATTACTAACTGCTGACAAGTGATGCAATTGGAAAAAGACCTTGGAAAAAAGGGGGAAATATTAAATACAAATGAGTTCTTACAGCTAAGAGTTTTCAAAGTATTTCGGGAGGCCATTCTGGAAGTTATACTTATGCACATCTCAGGAGGATATCACTGACTGCCACAGTAAACAGTGCCTCAAGAAGGGAAGCTCCTGAGGGCTTTAGAGACATCTAGATGCTATAGGCACAGCAGACAATCACAGGAATTTGGCACCTTGTCAATGGATCTTTCCTTGGAATATATGATAACCTATTCCCCTAATGTATCAGCATTACTTATTTGTAATTTTCCTACACATGGCTCTTATGCCCCCTTTTTCTGAACATATATTTAGTAGTATACCCATTAAATATATGTCTCAGACGTAAATCTTCCAGCCCAGCTGTTCATATGCTGGTTGGGGCCTGAATCTCAGCAGAGTTGCAGCCAACATGTACTCTCCAGTTCACCAAACTCACCCAGAACAACTAACAAATGGATGATGATGGAAAACACCCATCACAAAAAACAGAGAATATATACAACTGCAAGTAAGACAGTTCCACCCATCTGCCCCATGGGATCTAAGTCTTCTCTCAATCAGAGGCAGAGTGGGCATCACCATCCCCAAATCCTCAAGACTGAGGAATAAATAAACAGATGAAAATGCAGCTATTCCTAAATTAGAATTATTATTCTAGTAATGGAAGAAATTGTAACATTGATATAAAGACAGTGGTCGCCAGAGTTTCTGAGGGACAGGAAAGGGAAGAGTATATGTAACATTGGAGTTCTTGGGGACATTGGAATTGTTCTGCATGACATTGCAGTGATGGATAGGAGACATTAAACATTTTGTAAAAACCTAAAAAATTGTGCAGTGCAAAGTGTAAAAGCCAAAGTAAACTATAGACAATGGTTAATAGTAATGCTTCAGTATGTGTTCATCAATTGTAACCAATGTACCACACTAATGAAAGATGTTGCTAATTGGGAAAATTGTGGGAGGAGGAGGTGGTATATGGGAATCCCCTATATTTGTGATGAAATATGTAATCTTAAGGTTTTAAAAAATAAAATAATAAATAAATAAAGTAGTATAATACTTAGATATTTCTTCATCTTTCAAAACTAAAATAATAATAGTAATAAAAGGCCTCCTAGTACATATTCTAAAAGTGATCTTATCATAACATAAAATTTGCAAGTAACATAAAAATAAAATATTTTATTAAAAAACTATGTCTTATACTGTATCTCATAGTTAAGCTTATACTGTATACTAATTACTATACATGTTAATAATGAAATGTTTTCTCAAGATTTAGTTTCTGAAAATCTATTTATTTACTCATTCATTCAACAAATACATAAAGACTAAGTATATACCAATTACTGTCCTAGGCACTAACTAAAGGTATGTCTGTGTTCATAAATATTACAGTTGAGGAAGAGGAGCATGCAAAGTTAAGAAATCAATTAAGTGAACCATTTATCAGTTAAGGTTTAATTAAGGAAACAGGATTTTATAATAGGGCTTTTAAAAGGAATTATTTTAGATAAAGTAGTCAGAAAGACTATTCTGCATGATCAACAGTTATACTGATATCAGAGACTTAATAAGTATATTTCCATTTAAAGACTAGGTTGAAACATTTTTCTTAGAATGGGAACAGAAGGTCCAAAATGTTATGAAACAGGAAATCCTGTTCACAATTTTGATGATACAAAAAAGCACCAAAATGTAGTTACTAAGAGATGAGCAGCAGCAGATCATCACTGAGGTGGATAATGATCAGAACATGCAAAACTTTCATGATCTTAAATAAAGAATGTGTATTTTATCATAAGTGCAATAGGAAGATGTAGAAAATTTTAAACGGTTGTTTGACAACTTTTTTTTTTTTAATTTGCAACAACGAAAAATGAATTTAGGGCTACTATCAAGAAAATGGACCATCTGTGCCAAGGCTGGCAATCAGAGATATTTCAAATGTAGGAATGATCTGGATATTTGATGATAATGTATCAGACCTGAGTGTTGGCAGTTGAAATAGAAAAAAAAGTGGTTGTATTTGAGATGTGCTTTCTAAGTAGGATCAATTCAGTTTACTTATGGGTTAATTGGGGTGAGTTGAGGAAAGGAATATATCAAAGATTATTTTTAGTTTTCATGCCTAAGATAGTAAAAATAATAATGTGTCATTTACCAATACAGGGATGAATAAAGGTGATATCAGAGAGTTTGTGTTATGCATACATTGTGTGGTATAAAAAAGGAAAGTGTCAAATAGGCTATCTTAGTATTTTTTAAGATTCAGAATCTGCAAGATGTCCAAATGCAGCAAACTAAGGAAATGAGGCATTTGAATATACTGAGACTTGAGCTTAAGGAAGATATATAAATATGAGAGTTACTGATCCACCAGTGGCTCACCAATGCAGATAGAAAAGAGAAGAGCATCTGGAGCAAGCACTAGGAGGTTTCAAAATGTAGAGATCAGGAAGGGGATTAGGAATAAAAATGAAAACTGAGAACAAGTAGCTACTGAGGAGGAAAGAAAAACTCAGATAGGAGGAAGGCATCAAAAAGCAAAGAGGTAATTATGTTCATTTGGATTTGCAATATGGAAATGTTTGTCTTTATTGACAGAACCAATTAGAGTGGAGTGGTAAGAGAAGAAGAAAGATAAAAATGGGTTAAATAAACAAAGATAAAAAGTGGAGACAGGAACTATTGTGAGAGTAGCTTGAATGGTGGAGAAATTGAGAGGGTTATTGTTTTTTCTAATGATTGATGAAAATAGAGTATATTTGAATACTGAAGGGACTATTTCAGAACAGTAAAATGCTTAATGATGTAGGAGAGTGGAGATTGCCAGAGGAAGATAACATTTAAAAATTTATTATTATGAAAAATTTCACATACAAATAAAAGTTGATACTATAATAAAATCCTGGGTATGACAGTACAAATAATGATATAATAAACTCCTGGGTATTCCTAACCCAGTTTCGATAATTTTCAGCATATGGTTAATCTTGTTTTATCAAGGTGTCCTACACTTTCTTCTGTCTCCTGCTCCCAGATCTTATTTTTAAGCAAATACCAAAAAATCATATTATTTCACCCATAAATATTCAAAGAATGAAATCTTGAGACCTAAAGCAAAAATATCAGAGCACAGGTAGTCCCTGTCTTGGTATAAGTGTTTGTTCAAACTCTGAAATTTAAAAGGGTTCTTACTTGAAGCTTAAAGACAATAGAATAATTATGAAGCAACTAGTATAGGTATTGAGAAAGTCTTCTAAAGAAAAGCTATTCAACACTCTTTGAAATGAGCGCTATTGCCACTTTGTTCCTTGGTTCGGACGGAATGAAGAATGAAGGAATGCAACCTCAGTACAGTGATCAGAAGTTTATTTGATTTCAGCTCAGTGTTGTCATTCAAGCCTGGCTGAGGTGAGGATGGAAGCACACTGGGGCGAAGATGGAGGTGCACAGCTCCGTGTTACAGCTTGGCTCGGTGTTGCAGCTTGGGTGTTAGTCTGGCCAGAGCAAGGATGGAAGCATGCTCTGGGCTTTGGGGCTGCATTATATATAGGTTAGTAGGTTAGCTGTGCAGCTTTGTGCAGCATTGTGTGCAGGTCAAACCCATGCTTCTCATCCATGTAAAAATAGAAAGGATTGCAGAGGTCCAGCAAGGCCAGAGTAGGTGCTGTTCCTAGCAAGTCTTTTGCCTGTTGAAGGCTGTCCTTTGTTCCACCCTCCATGTCAGTGGGTAACTGTCTCGTACCTGGGCTGCTTCATATAGTGGTTTAGCAATAAGGCTGAAATTGGGTATCCAAATTTGGCAGTATCCCACAATTCCCAGAAATTGTGTCACTTACCTCCTGGTTGCTGGCTCAAGAATTGCCAACATTCCCTCCTTTTGGCTAGCAGACAGGGCTCGGTTACACAGGGTCAGAATGTGTCCCAGATATTGAACCTGCTGTTGACAGATTTGGGCCTTTTTGGGGGATATTCAGCATCCCCTTTCTCCTAGGAAAGACAAGGCACACTGAGTGTCAGCTAGAGAGTCCTAACTAGACTGACTGCAGGTCATCCACATACTGAATGAGAGTGCTTTTGTTTAGAGTTAGTTCCCGTAAGTAATTTTGTAAGGCTGCCCAAAAGCGGTGGGGGCTGTCCCAGAATTCTTGAGGGAGGACTGTCCATGTCAGCTGAGTTAAAATGGGTTCCTCCAGGAAGGCCCACTCGAAGGCAAAGAGAAAGTAGGAGCTAGGGTTCAGGGGGATGCAGAAGAAGGCATCTTTTAGATTGAGGACTGAGAAATGAGTGTCGTCTGTTGGGATCTGGGCCAGGATAGTATAAGGGTTTGGCACAATTGGGTGAAATGGGACCACTGCCTCATTAGATCCTGGACAAGATGGTAGGCCCTGTTAGGCTTCTTGACTGGTAAAACGGTGGGGTTACAGGGGGGATTGCAAGGGACTAGAAGTCTGTGACTCAAGAAGTTCTTTATCAGTGGTCTAACACCCTGTCTCCCAGCCTCCCATAGAGGGAATTGTTGAACTCGTGGAAACTTGGTGGGGTCTTTCAAGGTGATTTTAATGGATTTGGTGATTTAATGGATACAGGGTTCTCCTTGGTGTGGAGGTGTCCAGAACTAAGGGAAACCCACAATTCCAGACTTGTGGGGGGATATGAGGAACCGACTCGAGCCACTTTCTGTGACTGGCATGAACTGGCTGGCATGGTCCACAAAATTTTTGCCCCAATGCAGGCTAAAATGTCATGTCTGAGAAGAGAAGCAGGGCATTCTGGGAGCATTAGGCATGAATGGAAAAAGGCTACATCCCCTGTCATGCATGGCAGAGGGAGTGTTTCTTGGCATCCTCATTCCTATCCTTCAATGCCTGTGAATTGATGGGGGATTTCCAGGTCTTCCTCTGATGTTCTCTTAAAAGGAATAAGTGGCCTCTGTGTCCACCAAAAAGGAAATCGATTTTTTGTTGACAGTGAGGCTAATCCAAGATTCCTGTGAAGTGATGGTAAACTGAGTACAGGGATTGAACCCTGGACTTGGTCATTCAGAGTCTGAATCTTGGCTAGCTCTTGCAGCCACCCTGGGAGTGGAGCCTTAAGTTGCAATGACCTGATTGGTTAATCATTGGGTTCCAGGCAAGAGCTTGGCTGGGATTTGGAAACTAGATTAGCATTTTATGTTAATATGGTATGCTAACTGGGAGGCATTGATTGGCTGATTATTAATTAGGGTAGTGGATTCTATTGGCTGAAAATCTCTTATCCTTTTGGTTGGCTTTTCCCACCTCTGCCTAGGGGTCGCAGTTCAATTATCAGCTTGCCCTTTCAAAAATCACTTGCATTATTTAATAAAAATAAAAATATGACATTTGTCTCAGAAAAAAACAATAAATAAAAGATTAAAAAAAAACAAAATCAGCATTTGCAAATTCACATATGAAGATGTGTGTGTGTGTATGTGTGTGTAAAATACTATTCTTGATAAGGTATAGATATAGATAGGCAGAGAGTTGGCTATTTATTTTTTTAATTTTCTCAGATTCTGTGAAAGTTTAATTATGCCAATAATTTTCTGTAAATTTCAATTAACCTCTGTCATAAGTACTTTCTCACACATCTTACAAATTACATTGACATTTATCTGTCTTTCCTGAAGATAATCACTCTTCTAGAAAAACATGTTTAGGCACTTGCTTTAGAAAGTATATTTATGTGAGAAATAGCTTCTCCCCAAAGTATTTGCTGTAGATTAAAGAAAAATGCTAGACACAATATCAGTTACAAATATACATGTATCTACGTATATGTTTCATATATATTCTATATCATATCGTATTTATGAAATTTCAAATAAAATGTGATTTGTGATTTGCAAAGACTTGAAAAAGGTTTTGTACATATTCAGGCTGTTTAGAGGACAAGGGACATGAGTTTGCCAGAAATACAGAATCCTGAATATACCATTATCCTAGCTTTATCACAGAGAGAGTCACTTTAAATTCTGAGGATTCTATTATTTTGCCACATACATGGTGATGGTGGAAATAGCCATAGGCATATTCAACTAAGTGTAATTCAGAATAAAAAACAATATTGAAAGAAGTCATAAATTATAGTTTTATCAACTCCATGATCTGGAATAAGATAAAGAGAAAAGATACATAAAGAAGTTCTAATTAAGTAGCACAAATAAGTCAAATATCTATTTTTGAATAAGATATAACAGTTAAGAGAAAGTAAACTGGTATAAATTAGGGAGGAACTTGGTATATGTACCTTGATGCCATGCTATTTGTATATTTCCTTAAGTGAGATTGTACATATAAATGTGTATAAGCTTTAAAGAAAGTAGATTTGAAATAAGTTGTTTTTTAAAGTTTTCTATTACTGCATAACCTGTATAATAAAGTTATTTCAAGGTTGTTATAGGTCTGAAATTCTAGAAGATTTTGTCTTAAGAGTGAATTTTATCTCTCTGGTCTGTGTAAGGAATGAAACCTTAAAACATTTAAAATATTATCTAGTGAGAAAAGCTTTTAGATAGCATAGAACAACAATCAGCAATATAAAGTTGAGGGATGCACAAAATTAGTTCATATTCACCAGTGATAATGAACACTACATAATCTCTACAGAATGAACTTTGTCTCTGATTCTCCAAAGTTCCTCACCCTTCCTGGCATGAAGACACCAATTTTCCCTTTAGTCTCAAGATATATTGGGAATCATAATGAATGTTATATCAAATATATGTGGATGGTGACAAGGAGAGAGTCTATTTTAGTGAATAATAACAACATTTTAATATTCCAAGAATCAGGGTCTTGCTAAAATGCAGAAATTTGAGTTAGCCTTCCTTGATAAGGCACTGAAATTCTGAATTTCTTTGTAAGTTCCCAGGGTCTCCTGATTTTGTTGTTGCCCTGATCACCACTTGAGTAGCAAGAGAATAACATTTAATGGGTTTAGGGACTTTCATCTTCTGTTAATGGGTGAATAGGTCCTGTCAGATGACCCTTACCACAGATAGCAACTATAAACTTTGAACAAAATATTATAACAAAAAAGAATACTGAGTGTACACTTTGAATGGATTGTACAAAGCATGGGACTGTATAACACCATCCCATGTGTTATGGGTGGAAGATGGACTGTGGTTAACAGAATAAATATGAGAACATTCTATTATCAGCTATAACAAGTATATACTACTAATGCAGGTTGTTAATCTGATAGATTGGGGAAAAATACACAAAATGTAAGATATTAGCTATAATTACTAGTGATTTTTTTGATGATGTTCTTTCATAGACTGTAACAATTGTTTTACAACAATGCAAGGTGTTGATGATGAGGTGACATATGGGAGCCATATATGATGATATGCATGTTTGTCTTGTAGGTTCACAGCATTTACTATACATTTATTGCTTATGCATTTTCATATGTGAATGATAAACTTCAATTTAAAAGTTAAAAAGGAGTACTGAAGACACTAGAAAGCAATAAAAAGTGGTCAGAAACTTGAGCAAGTATACAATGAAAACAAGAAATGTCAATTGGTGATTCTCTTATCTTTTGTGGATTTTTCTCTGGAGTCATGTCTCAATTGGTGTATGATATAGCTAGCATCTCCTACCTGAATGAGGAATGACCATTCCCCTGCCTCCTTCTCAGTCATCCTTCCTGGTAACTTCCTGGAAGCATGACAAACTTTGGCTGCTATAATCTTGAATGTTGCCCACTCCAAGTGCAACTTGGTTTGAGAAAATAGATCTGCCCAGCTATTTTCCCAAAACTCTGGCATTCAGCCACCTTTGTCCTCCAGCTCCATATACTCTAAAGAGCTGTTGCTACCAGCATGACATACTCTAATGAACATCTTGCTCTCTTGCTTTCCAAACTGAGGTAGCTGCTGTTCTCTGTAATCAAGTTTCCTTGAAAAATGTTTAAGGACTGATCACCTAATGTTTAGTGCCTTTTTTTTCAGAATATTGACAGAGCCCATCCTGGATTGGCTTGCAGCAGTCTCTGTTGGGTTTCCCCCAATTTCTTCTTTTGGGGTTCATCCTATTGCTGGTTCTGTGGCATTCAAGAATTGGTACAAACAAAATACCTAAAATTGGATAGAAAACTTGCATTTTAAAGACTTAAAGAACTTAAGATTGGAGTTTAGGGTAACTAAAGTAAAAGAAAGTGAGAAGAGAAATTCTGGAATAAGATAGCCACACAAGGATAGCCCTATATTATGCTCATAAACTTTGTATCTATGTTGAGTTTAACCAGGATAAATGTTTGCTAAAACAAAGAATATATTTAGTACTCTTTGTAGGTATGTAACAGAGCCAGACTCTCTACAACTTATCAGTGACAATATCCAGAATACAATCTATAATCAGTAGATGCTTGAAGAAACAAAAAAATTACCAATACCAAACAAAGAAGGTAATCAATGAAAAATGAACATAAGATGACCCATACTTTGAATGAGTGGCAAGGATTTTAAGGCAGTTACAATAATTATGCTTCAGGTATAAAGAGAAAATATGCTTATATTCAATGAATGAATAGAAAACTTAAAAGTTAAAGAGAAATTACAAAAAATCTATAGAAATTTTAGAGTACAAAAATACCATATCTTTAATAACATTTATTCAATGACATCAACAAGGGATTGAAAACAACAGGAGGAAACATCTGTGAATTTGAACATTAGCTCCAAAGAAATTACTCAATCTGCATAGCAGGTCAAAGGAAACTAGAAATCAAAAACTATAAATGGGAGCTCAAAGATCCCAGGAACCATATATAGTGAGGTATAACATACCTAAAGTTAAAGTCCTAGGTATAAATTAGGAAAAAAATTGGGGCAGAAAAATATTATTAAATATTTTCCCAAATTTGATGGTAGACATAAATTTGTCAGGAATCATCCACCATGTACATACAATGTAATATGTGGGAACATCCTAGAAATACTGCTGAAAATCAAACATGAAAAGAAAAATATTAAAAGCAGTCAGAGATAAATGATAGTCTATGTAAAGGAAAACAAGAACAAAAATGTACACCATAATCCCAGCAGGATTAATGCAATGCTTGAAGACTCGGAATAACATCTTTAAAATGCTGAAAGAAAAAAAAAAATCCCTATTAATTTTGCATGTAATGTGGGTATAGAATTGCAAATTGATTAAACAATAGTTATTAAAATGAAGACAGAATAAAGACATTGTTAAATAAAAAGAAAACTGAAAGAAGTCATCATAGAAAACCTACAGGAAATCGTCAAGGAAGTTTTTCAGGCTGAGGGGAAATGATATCAGATGAAAATTTGGGTCTTAAGGAAACAAATGGATTTGCTATTTCCCATGGTAAAAACATGGGAAAATATATGACTTTCTAATTTCTTTAAAATATGTATGAATATTTAAAACAAAAAAAAATAACCTTTACTAGGCAAGCCTATTGTAAAAGACAGCAGGAAAAGTGGGCATCTATTACTGTATGTTTCTTACTGTTAGCTTAAGTGGCAACAAATTTGGCTATGATAAGTTAAGAATATAAAGGAGCAGCCACTAAAACTAATGTAAAAGGGTATATTTAGTAATATAGTTGATATGTTAAAATGGAATTCCAAAATTCCAAAATTTCTTTGAAATTTAGCTTTACTTTTTTATAGCTGTGTGGCATTAGGCAAATTTTAAAGAATGAGTTTTTTTCATGCAAAATGAGGGTAGGAATAATAATTTTACCTCTTATGCTTTGTGTAATGATGAAATGCAATAACAAATGCTATGTAGTTATCACTATAAATGGCACAGAATAATTATATATATATATATATATTGTCTGGAATAATGGCAGATTTATCATTACTACATACTGGAGTGATAACATAAAGTCAACATAGACTGCTTTGAAAAATATCAAACCTTGATAGCATATCCACAGAATGTATAATCTTTGCCTTTTTGTAGTTATGTTCTTCAGATTGGATATTTGCCTAATTAAAAAACTTGGAAGAACTAGTCTATTCATGAAAGTTGTACCTGAAAGACTTCCCCATGTGCCTTTCTGGTTGTACCCATGATGTTTCTGGTATAGAAAATCATGTCTTATGAGAAACTAAAACCCTTGACATGGATTTCACCTGGTTTAACTATCTTAAGGTTTAATTTTCATAAGGTACAGGACTCTGCAAGCATGAAAATAGTATAAACATTATGTAGGAACATTTACAAGCCTGGATTTCATAACCAAAATGCAATCTGTGTGTGGAAATATTCGCCTCTATCTTTGAAGATCTTATATTTAACTGTAACCTGGAAACATTTTCCTGTTCTTCCCATAATTCTAGGTGTGTTTTCAGTATTGATATAGATCATCTGGCAAAATTCTTGGCCACTCAATTTCATGATGTACCCTCCTCTAACTAGTTTGACTTCATTTTAGCTCGACCATTGACTCCTTTGGTTGTACCATTTAGCCATGATTTTCACTAATAAGTGAAACTCCTCCATAACTTCAACCCCAAATATGATTTTTAACATACACCATCGACAATTTTTCTAGTCTCTGTCATAATCACTCTGACTGACAATTTGGTCTCACTGAGACCTTTAGTCAATTGCTTCTACCAACTTTTATTGGTCCATTACTCAACAATTTTCTTCAAATTCTTCCTTTGCTAGCTTAGAAACTAGATTTAATCAATGTATTAATTCCCTTCCACCCACCTCTACTTCTCTTTCTTGAGCCACTATACTCACCTAGCAAATCTCAATCCTAATTAAATCTAGCTCTCTGCCTATCTGTGCCTCCATGTGAGCATATCAATACGGCTATAGAGTAATATCAAACAAAGGGAAATAGTGAAAGAATGGTGCAGGAAATAGCTAAGATAGCTAAAACCTAGATGCTGCAATTAGTATATTGCTATATGTTTTACCATGTGTCTAGCCATGGATTCATCCTTTATGTTTCCATACTATTAGATTAAGGTGCTTAATATTGTTCAAATCTTCTGTTCATTTATTTTTTGTCTTTCTGTTTTATTGCTTGTACAAGAAGAATGTTACTACCCTAACTGTAATTTTGGATTTGCCAATATTTCTCTTAATATGTCAATATGTGCTTGATATAATATGTGTGCCATTAGGTCATTAGTTACATCTTTATCTAAGATAGACTTTTTTTTTATCAGTATGAAAAACTCTCTTTACTTCCAATAAGCAGTATTATTCTAGCATTTATTAAGCCAAAGTAGCTTTCTTAAATTTTGTGTTTAAATGGTGTGTCTTGTCCTTTTCTAATATTAAATTGATAAAATGAATAGTGGCATGTGCTACTTTATCAAATGTGACAACTCTACCTCTTATGGAGTGCTCATTTCATTTCATTATCAATATGGCTGGGTTACAATCTTATTTGTAAATTTTATTGATTTTTACATATCTGTTTCTTAATGTTGTTTCTTTGGTGTCTTTCGGTGAATTATTTTTAATACATATTTACCTTTTAATCATAACTTGGTTTTTTCATTGTTTGCACTAGAAATCACAGTATGCATGGTTTACATGTCATATTTCATATACAAAAATGGAAGAACCTTAAAACAGCAAAATTTCAATATATCTACCCTTCCTGTACCTTGCATTTTTTAAAATATATTTAACTCTTTTCTAAAAAATATTTTCTCTATTTTTTTTAAATGTTACATTCAAAGAATATGACAATTACTCCAAAATGTAGCTTGAAAACAATCTTTTACTTTGTTCAAAAATCTGTAAATTAGGCAGGATTCAGTTTCAGTTTGTCTTTTTTCCACTTGACTTTGACTCCCCAGGGGCATTTTTACAGTGTCCTGGAGAACTCTACATGAAAATGGATTATTCACAGAATTGAAAACTGATAGTGGCTGTCAAATGAGAGCTCAGTCAGGACTGTGAGGAGCGAGAGGCATTCCTTCCTCTCTACCTGGCCTTTCTTATGGGCTGCTGAACTTCTTCACATCATGGAACTGGGTTCCAAGAGTGAGTTTCCCAAGAAAACAAAATAGAAATTGCTTGATTTTATTTTTAACAAATCTTCCTTTGGGTGCAATCAGTGTCATTTGCAGTCCATTTTATTTGTAGAAGCATTCACAAACCTATCCATATTCAAGGGGAAGAGATTTAGCGATACTTCTTAACAGGGTTCGGCAAGTTTCTGAAAAAGCAAACAGTGGGGAAATATGGTTGCAGTCACTGATCTTTAAAAAAAATGCAATTTTTTACTAAGTATCCTTTCTAAAATTCCCCATCTGTTTATGAATGTTGTCAACTTTTTCCACTTGATATTTTAGTATGTTAACGGTAGTTACTTTAAATACTCTATTGATCTCAATATCTTTACCAATTTCGGGATATACTTCTAAGATTATTTTTACTCTTACTATGGATCATAGTTTTTTACTTGTCTCAATTTTAAAAAAAATTTATTCTGTACTTTTTGTGTAAAATGATAAAGATTGAAGTAAATAATATATGCTTCTGTGTAGTGGAGCAAACAGTGACCTCCAAAAAGATATGTCCATGTCCTAATTCCTGCAACCTATAAATCTTAACATATGTAGTATCAGGGTCTTTACAGATGCAATTAATTAAGGAGATTGAGATGAGATCATCCAGGTTTATCTAGGTAGGCCCTAAATCCAATGACAAATGTCCTTATAAGAGACATACAGAGGTGAGACCCAGAAGCCAAGGGAGGAGAATTGATGTGAAGATGGAGGTAGAAACTGGAGCAATACAGCATGTGCCAAGGAATGCCAAAGAATGACAGCAACCACCAATAGCCAGATGAGGCAAGGAATGGATTCTCCCTTAGAGCTTCCAGGGGGATCATGGCCCTGGTGCCACCTTGACTTTGGAAGTCTGGTTGCCAGAATTGTGAGAGAATGCATTTCTTTTGTTTTAAGGTGCCTGAAGTGTGGTAGTTGATTTAACGGCCATAGGAAAGTTACATAGACAAAAAAAGGCATGTTTCTTCTTTTGTTGAACCACGAGATTCAATAAAATCTGTTATATGATGTGAGTCTGCTTTCACTGCAACCTTTGTTTAAAGTAATCTCTTGCTATAATTATTTTGAGATTAGTTTCAGGACTTCTACTTAGCAAGATTTGGGATGATCCCAATATGATTCCAAGTATCTTTAAGTCATTTGTATCTGACAAGCTTTCTAAATTTAGGGAATATTTATCCATTTCTTTGTTTGTTTGATTTTTAGCCCAGCTGATAGATTATTGTTCTCTGAAGAGTTTGGGGGGAATTTCTCCCTGCTATCCTGTCTTACTTTTAGCTTCAATCTTAGAGAAGTCCTCTTGTGCTTTGGAGGCATTTTGCTCAGCTCTCTTGTCTGTCTAGACTTCAGTGGCTTGATGTCTTTGACTTCAGGAAATCTCCATGTGCCCTCATGAGTGTTCGCTCAATTTTTCATTCTTGCCCATGTTCTCTTCAGAGTAAATGCTCGCTTTGTTAAGATCTTTACAAAAAGAGTTGCACGTGTATGCAGAACTGCTTTGTGGCTAGAGCTCTTGAGGACTCAAATCAAGCCAATCCATGACAGTTGAGCGTTTGTTAAACATTTGGCTGGTTTATTTTTACTCAGTGGGTGGTAAATTCCTCCTCCTCCCATTGCTCTGTCATGGATAAAAGCAGCTATAGGATATTTTAGAACATCTTTTAATGAAATTATCTTGTTAGTAAATTTTCTAAGTGTTAATTTGAACATATGCTTATCACATTCTTATTTTTAAAAGTGATTTTGTTAGGTTAAGATTTCTTGGTTGACGGTTGTTTTTCATTAGCTCTTTGGTGGTTATTCCAGCAAAGAATTTCCACTATAAAGAAGTCTACTGTCAGTCTAAGTGTTCTATGTTTATAAGCTATCTGCATTTTTGTTCAGTTGCTTTTCATTATTTTCTCATTGCCATTACCATTCTGCAACATAAGCAATACCCTTCAAATATGTGTCAAGATGTGTATTTCTTCATATTTATGTGATTGATTTATTATCCATGTTTTCATACATTTATGTAATCTTGTATACCTGGATTTTGGCCTTCCTTCTGCCAGTCAGAAAATTATCCAACATTACCTAGTTGACTACTGATTATCTTCACTATCTATTCACACTTTTTGGAACTCTGATTATTTATTACTATATTATACTTTCTTAGTCTATACTCCATATCTGTTGATATGATTTCCTCTTGTCTTTCTGGCTGCAATTTGTGTAATTTCTTTAGATATATCTTTAAAATTTAGTAAATATTGTAATAATTTCTTTTTCTCCTTATCATGCTAAAATTGTTCATTCATTGATTTTTTTCAGTTTAGTGATTATATATTCCATTTTCAAGATTCTATCTGATTCTTCTTTAACTATTACTGTTAATTTGTGTATGTATATTGTTTCTTATTTATCATATTAATAGTTTAATTTTTCAATATTCATGCAAAGTTTTTTACAATTAATACATAGACATTTAATATATAAATTTCTTAGAAATCAAATATGTTATTTTTATTTTTCTGTTGATTTTCATTCATACTGACTTCTGCCCCTTATTTTTTTCTAGCCTTTGTTTTTAGCTTGTATTTGATAGCTATGAATCAATGAAAATCTTGACAGCCTAGTTGGGGATTCTTTTCTTCATCATAGATTTTTCCTTTTTTTCCTATCTGAAACAAGCATACTAAGACTCTGAAACTCGACATTTCTCAAGGTCTTGGTTTAGTCTCTTTGGAAAGTAGAGTGTTAATGAGATACATTGTTCCTGTTCAGGAATGTATGACATAATTATAGGCCATTTTCAACAATGACATGAAATTACTGGAAATTGTTTCATCTACATTTTTAAACCTAAAGTGAAGTTTTAGAGAAGGGAAATTTTTCAGAAAAGTCATTATTTCATCAAAATTATTGGCATGTTTTCATCCATTAATTAATACATATTATATAATTTTCTCAGAAATGATAGTATTTCATTAACCTGGAATGCCTAGAGCATAGTATTCAGATATGTCTTTTCATTAGAAAATTATCTTCTGAAACAACACAGGATATTGTTCAGGGGATTCCCTAAAACTGTTATTAATATATACTGGGAATCAGACAATACATGAGGGAGTGATGAATCTTTTTTATAGAACTAGGTTTGGGAAGAACAAAAATAGGTAAATTTGGCAGAAAAGAATTATGTTAATATACTAAAATGAACACCTAGCAGAATTGATTTTGTTCTGTGGTTTTAAACTGATATTTATAACCCTTTTTAATAAAATTATGCCTTTCTCTTTAGGATCACAATTACCCTTATCCTTTGTTGCCTCTTTTTGGTCAAATGCTAGTTCTTTATTTTTTCATACTCTTTCTCTTCGTCTGAATTAGAAACATCTCACTTGGATTTGTCTGTTTCAGCAGGAGTTCAGGTCTCTGGTGGGCCTAGTCTTGAAACCATATTGTTGCTGGAAATTCCAAGTTTAATAAGCCTCATCAAATAATGAAAATTAAATTGTAAAGCTAGCCTGGTTCAAGGTGTCTAATATTTATAGAATAAAGGGGCAGAAGGATTCATCATGTGTAACATGGAAAAGGCTGGGATGTGCTTGTTTGCTTACATGTGGTAATTTACAAATAAATTTAAATGCATTTTTGAGTATAAGGAAACTTCTAAGGAGGTTGATTTATTCCAATTCACAAAGCACTTCTTTTTTTTCTCCTCCTTCTCCCCCTCTTCCTTCCCTTTCTTTGTACATTAAATATTGCATTAACTAAGAGCAACGGTAAAGGATATCTAGCATAATATCACTATTACCAAGTATTTATTTTTGTTTTTTCTTTATTTGAATATTTGTTTACTTTCTGCCTATATTCAATGAGAGATATATTTTCTGAATAATGTTATCCAATAAATGTGCTTGACATTACTCTAGGAAGTACTACTTTGAAAAAAGATTTTTATCTGATAATAGAGATTGAGAAGGTATAAATTAGAATACTAAAGAAAACATACTTCTAAGAATCAGATTATTTATCTGATTCCCCCTCTCCCTCACCCACTTCCTCTTCATCCTTCTTTCTTCTAGAGATAATTGTCAAGTACTTTAATACACTTGATGATAAATCAGTTGCAAGAGAAAGGCAGCAATTGATAATAAGTAATAATTCAATGCCTGATATCCAGGGCCTGATAGAGGCACTTTTTAGTGATATATCACGAAATGCTTGCCTATCCTCTGTAGCTGTATTGAAAACAAACAAACAAACAATATGACAGATATGGGGAGGTAGAGAGAGATTAAAAAATGAAAGAAGCCAAAGAAACTGGATTAATAAAGCAATGTGTAATGTGGAACCATACCCAGGAAGGCCATTTAAGTAAACATTTGGAAATATAGCTAATTTTGAAATTACATTGTAAAAAAAAACCTTAGATATTATATGAAATATTCCATTTTGAAACGGTTATAGTAAATGTGTAGTTTTCATTTTTCAGTTCAAAATGTATTTTATTACAATAACAGTGAGGTTTTATAGATATAATAAAAGAATGATGATAAGTATATATTGGTCAAATGTAATGAAATCTGGAAGTGGTATTAGATAAAATATTTTAAAAATGTAAATAGAAGAATGTTCTCAATTGTAATCAGAATGTATGGTCTATGAAATTCATAGATGCTTAAATGTATGCAAAATATCACTGCTCTAAAACAAAATATGAGAAGTTTTGGTATATAAGCATATTTATTTTATGTCTGTATGTAAATTATATTTCAAGCAATTTTATAATTATTTATTGATATTTATAAACAAATATATTAAGGTGTGTTAATTTGAATCATATATCATTTATTTTAATATGTATTAGCATATACATATTACATAGAATTAAACATTATTTCATAGCCTGGAATCTGTCTGTATCTGTCTGCTATTGACATTAAAATCCCGTTCTATATAGTCAGAATTCCAATAACAAAACACAGCCGAAGTAATTTCTTCTACAATATTTTCAAAGCAGGAATAATTTCCTGCAGCTCTTGACAGTGTGTAAAAGACCAAAACATATACATATATCATAAATAATATGATTCTCTTTGAATATATGCAGAAAGTGAAGAAATTTTCCAATAAATAAATAGTGGGGAACAGTAGTAATATGCTAGATATCCTTACTGTTGACCTTAATGAAATATTTAATATACAAATAGTCATCTAAACATACAAGAATGTATTATCCCCTTTTCTGTATGTATGAGAAATGCTATTATGAATATGAATTAATATGCTATTAAATATGAATATAATATAATATATAGAAAACTTTCAAAAATTACTTTTGCCCTTAAAGAATGTAGGCTTAACACAATGTTACTTCTATCCCTTTACATACCTAAAGGAAACTGGTGTACACCAGCAAATTTTTTTGTAAAACTTACATGATTATTCTGGGAGTTCTAAGAGTTGTTACCATCAGTTACTTCTTACTCTTGATATTCCTTTACAAAAGCAGAAATCTATTTGTCTTTTTTCATGGTGCTTTCAAAACAGTGTGCTTAATGTGGCATGTTAACATGATTATTTGTGATCATGGGTTGATTTCACCCCTTGTATGGACAGCAACGATTGTAGAAACATAAAATATAGTATTAAAACCGATGCCAAATTATTAAAATTATTTGATAATAACTCCAATTTACATTTTCAGTCTCATATAATACTTGTTTATTGGTTCCCTTATAACTGAATTCTTTATATTCCATGATGACACTTTGTATATATTAAAAGCTTTGTAATTGTTATTAGAACATATTTATAGGGGATGGGATTGATTTGGGTTGATAGAGGAACTTAGTTATTCCGATATTTATTGAAGGAATATAAAATTTCATAATATTTTGGCATGTAGTTAAACATTAATATTTATTGGACTAATGATCTATGAAGGTTCCTTTATTTTTAGGGTTTTATTTGTGAAAGAACAATAATTATTTAGTAAAACTATTATAAGCTCACCCAGATTTAAAAAGTCAATATCACTAGCTCTCCAGAAATCCATTCTACTATAAATGCTCATTTGTTTTGTTTTCTATTGGGTTAATGCCAATAATGTGGCTATAAATATTTGTAGTCAAATAGAATATAACACAAGTACATATACTCACATTGCTTTTCCAAATTTGTTGCATCAATTTATACTTTTATTAGTAAATGAGAGTCATATTGCCCCATATCATTGCCAGCAATTGGAATTGCCAGACTGTTTGATTCTTCCCAGTCAGGTAGGCACGGGTGGATTACAATTTTAGTTTAAATTCATGCACAATTATTAATGATGCCAAAGCCATTTTATATGTTCAGTAGTTTTTTGGAGTTTCTCTTCTGTAAACTATTTGCTTATATCTTTATATAATTATACAATTTTAATGCCAGCATTTAGCAGACAGACAGAAGCACAAAACTTATCGATCTAACTCACAATTTTTTCAATATATTTTCTTTGGCATGGCTGCCCCCACAATCATTACAAACTTTAGAAAGAGAGAACACTTAACATTAACATTTGAACAGGATTTCCTGCTTATGCTTGCTATCTACAAAAGGAATTCATTTGCAATTCAGCCCCATAACAAAACATTCCGGCTATAACTTTACAACCAGAGCAAGCTTCACTAGAAAGCTGATTTATTTTCCTGTAACCAAGTTTTTCAAAATTCAGACCAATTTCCAGGACATTAGGACTCGAACCTATAAACATCCTTTCTTATTATAATCAAGCCTTCACTGCCTCAATGGAGACAAGACCAGAACCAGATACTAACATGTAGTTAGACAATCTCAAACACCAGGCTTTTTCCCTTTATTTCTCCTTTCCTTTCAGATGTGGAGGAGATGGCTTCCCCCTGAATTTCTGGAAGTAATGGGACCTCTTTGGAGGTGATCAGGCTCCCTTTCCTAGCAATTAAAGGTAGGATTTTTCCTGATTGTGCTTCCCAAGGAGACTTACCTTCTTCCATATTTGGAGTCATTTTTGTTCTTAGAGTTTTTTTCCAGGCCTTCCATTGCCCTCAATTTTCATTGGGAAGATTCTGGTGGAGTGCACATCTTTTCTGGATTAAATGTAATCCAGGCACACCCAGATTGGGGTTCACCTGAGTCTTCCTGGCCTTCTGGGGGATCAGGAAGAGGTAGTGAAATATTACCTTCTTTGGCCTTCTTTTACAAATCCCAGACCAGCCCCCAAATGTTGTAGACATCGAGAGAGGTTCAATTATTTGCATATGAAAAGACCAGGATTCATTTTAATTTGGGGAAGGGAAAAGTTATTTATGACTGGCTAGACTTGGGGGCTTTCTGTTCAAAACTTGAGCCCCAATAAGGATTTTTGAGTTCTTTTTATTCAGAGGATGAGTCAAATGATTCTTTGTTCCAGTGCTCAATAAGCTTGAATTAGCATATATCTTTTACATTCTAGGTAAGCTTTTAGCACACTTAGTTTGCACTTTCCCTGAGTATTTAAAATTTATAGAATTTGCATTTTAAATTGTTTTTCTGGGACTGGAGTCATTGCCATGGCTCCAGGGCAGGGCTATAGCTCTTACTGTCCCCCACACACAGCTAAGGACACATATAGCTCAGGTTATCTACAAAGAGATGAACAGCCTCCCATCCATAACCCACATCACATGTACCAAGAGTTGCTTCATTTTTATTGCTGATTATAAATCCACTGAGTAAATATAATGTGTTTTGTTTATTCACTCATATGTTGATGGATATTGGGTTGCTACTAGTTTGGTCTGCTGTGAATAATCTTGCTATAAACATTTTTGTGCAAGTCTTTCATAACTCTTGAGAAGAGTGGAGGGTCTGAATCATACAGTTTACAAATAATGATGTTCTAAACATTTTAATATTTTAATCGTGAAATTTTCTTTACTTTTTATGATGGGAATTTATATCACTGGTTTACACCTGTGCTTTTTGCTAATTTAAATATTTACAATAATAACTATCTTTAAGCACTGTTATGTCTCATAAATTTTGATATGCTTTATTTTCATGATCACTCAGATAAATATTTTAAATTTGTTATGAATTACTTTGAATCATGGTTTAATTTAATTTCTAAATATTGCATGTATTTGTTATATTTATAATATTTCTTTAGCTGCTTTTAATATTTTTTTTTCCCTTTATCATTAGTTTAAGCTATTTGATTATGACATGCCTTGGAGTTTTGGTTGTTTTTTGTTGTTACTACTGTTGTTTATATTCTGCTTGGTATTTGTTGATATTTTTGTATATGTGGGTTAGTAATTTTTATTCAAGCTCAAATAATTTTGACTATTATATATACTTTTAAAATCTCCTTTTTATTTACCTTTTTCCCTCTGTTACTCTAATAATATATGTTACACAATTTGATATTGTACTAATATGCTGTGAACAATTCAGTCTTCAAAGAGTACATGATGCTTGACTCTACTTATATAAAACTCTAGAGGAATTATTCATTGTAACAGAGATCGGCACTGTTTAAATAGAAATAGGAATGGAGGACTTGACATCAAAAGGGCATGGAGAAACTTTTTGTATGATGAAAATATTTTACATCTTTATTGGTATTATGGTTGTATATAAGTATACATCTGTTGAAAATAATTTATTTGAACAATTAAAATGAGTGCATTTTATAGTCTATAAAACATACCCCAATAAAATATTTTAAAAGCATAAAATAATTAAATTTTAATGTATAATTAAAATCAGTAATAAAAAAATTGCTGTTTATAAGAGATTGGGTGAAGCTGTGGAGAAGATTAATGATCTGCAAAATATGCCATTTGGATATATCCATACTGCTACAGGGATAAGAAAACTATGAAGTTCATATAAGGACATAAAAGATATATGGTACATAATGATAAGAAATGACACATAATCAACTTCCCAAAAGGAGAAGAGAGATAAATGGGGCAGGATAAATATATGAAGAGATAATGGCATAAGATTTCCACAACCCAAAAAAATAACTCAAGCCATAGTTTACAGAAGTGCTATAAACTATACACAAAATAAATACAATGGAGATTAGAAATGGCAAATTATATACAACTGTCTAAAACCAAAGACAAAGTGAGTGTCTTAAAAAGAAATGAGGTAAAAATAGACATTTTGCTTTCAAAAGATTAAAAGCAGGCTGCCATCTGACCTTTCTAAGGAAAAATCATATCCATGAACAATGAGATGGCTTAAAGTTGTAAAAGAAAGCTAATGCCAAACTAAAATATCCATTGAAAGTATTTTTCAAATGTGATCCAAAATAAATATATCTCTAGGGAAACAAAAATTGAGAGAGTTAATTGCTGGTAGGATCACATTTAAGTAGACATTAAAAGGAGTTATTTAGGCAGAAAAAATAATGATTTCAGACGGAAACTCGCTAATGCAAAAAACAGTGAGGATTGATGGAAATTGAATATAGTACTAAATACAAATATTTATTTGCAAAACAACCATTTTAATGCATACTGGAAGCTAAAATGCATGGAGAATTAAAACAAGTAAAATATAGGTAAAAGGATGCCAAAACTTAGTAGTATATAAAGAATTATACACTGCTCTAAATCCTACTATTACTAAGGAATGGTAATAGCAATCATTATATTATACTATCATAATTAAAGGATATATGTTTAAATCGAATGTATCCAGCAAAAGACTGCACACAACTAATAGTAAAACAAAATGATAAAATAATCAATCCAAAAGGAGCTAAAGAAAGCAAACAAATAGAAACAAAAGGAACATAAAATGAGTAAGTAAAATAGACAACAAATGATAAGAAAATAGATATGAAACCAAATATATTAATAATCATATTAAACAATCAAATCATTTTGAACTAAGAACTCTAATAAAAAGTAATTAATATTGTCAAAATAAAAATGAAAAGTGAGGTTTCCAAAAGACCAGCTTTAAACAGAAGGAAACAAAATAGCTGGAAGTAAAAGGATGGAAAATATATATCATTTATATATTTGTCAAAGAAAGTTGCAGTAATATATTAATATTAGATAAATTTGACTCCAAGGATGGAATCATTACTTGAGGCAAATGTGATGTTTCATATTTATAAGAGGTTAATGTTATATATGATAAAAGATACAACGAATTTAATTCTATAACACCCACTTAACATGCTTCAAGCCATATGAGATAGGCACTGGGTTGGGCCTCTATGATCCTCTTGCAAATATTAACTTCTGACCCCAACCACTGAAAATCAACCTTCAGCTGCCAGTCCTTACAGGGATTGTCACTGCTCCAGAGAGGCATCTGACTCAGGGTGATATTCCTTTTCAGATGATCCACATTCAGTGACTGACTGACTGATGTGAAATTTTGGCTTAACTCAGGACAGCTCTTAATGGCCATTCTTGATCCTGAGCTCTCCTGAGGTTGGTTGAGATAGTCATTGAACCTACGTTGTGGCTCAGATTATCCTGATTAACTCTACTTCTTTTCTCTCCCTTTCTATGGGTATTGATTCCAAGGGCACACTCTAATAAAAATCCTTTGCCTAAACTGCCTCAGAATCCAAAATATAGAGAGCCCTGTCTATAACATTGTATATAAGATGAAAATTTACAGAACTAAAAGTAAAATTTGGCAAATCTAGACTAATATGGAAGCCTTCACTATGCCATTTGCTGTGCTAGTAGAAATCAATATAATTCAGTTAAAGTTAAGACTTGACTACATAACAGAGAACTGAAATAATTTTGTAATGGAAAACTCCACTGACAATGGAAGAATGCACATTCTTTTTTAAAGTGTCTTAGTTTGCCAGATCTGCTGAAAAATCCACCACAGGCTAGCTGGCTTACATAACAGGAATTTATTGCCTTGCAATCTTGGAAGTGTTGAACTCCAAAATCAAGGTATTGGAAGGATCATGCCTTCATTGAAGCATGCAGAGCTTCAGACTCAGTGTCTACCTCCATCACATGACTATTCCTCTCTGTCTGTTTACTACTGACTCTGTAAAAATTTCATCTGCTTATTAGGATGCCAGTCATATTTGATTAAGACTCACTCTAAAATAAACTCAGCCTCACCTAAACTAATAGGATTTTCAAATATTTTATTTGCAAAAATACTACTTACAAAGATTTGGGGGTTAGGGCTTGAACATGAATTATAGGAGGACATGTTTTGAGTCATAACAATCTCTATGGTACCTTTACTCAAATTGACCATATGCTGCCTAATAAATCAAACCTCAGTAAATTTCAAATGATTTATATAAATTGGAATACATTTTCCAACCACTGGAAATAAGTGAGAATTTTTTTAAAGTTAACTAGAGAGTCACAAAATATAATCCACAGGTCAAATGAAATATAACAACAGAAATTAGAAAATCCTTTGGGAAATATGAAAATAAAACATACAACATATTGGAAATTACTTCAAAGAAACTATAATTTGAATGAATATATTAGGGCATAAAAAAGATTGGAAATCAATGACTGAAACTTCCATCTCAAGAAACTAGAGGCATGCATAACAAATGAAACTCAAAAAAAGTAATAGAAAGAAAGAACTAATGAAAATTAAGAGCAGAAAAGTTATATAGTTAAAATGCAATATAGAAAATTAACAAAGCCATAATTATAGAATGAGTTTGAAAAATCAAAAATTTGACAATAGTCAAAGACAGAAAAAGAGAAACAGACAGAAAAGAAAGTAAGAGTGAGCAAAACTTTATAATATCAAAACCAGAAAAAGGTGATATCATTATAAAAAAAAACTGATACTGAAAATATGGGTAAGAAAATACTAGGAACAAAATTTCACTAATATATTTCACTTGTTATTTGATATAAACAAATTTCTTGAGTATAAGTACCCATAAATCTGACCCAAGAAGAAGAGAAAAATAAAATATTTCTATATTGGCTAAAGAAATACATACTTTAAACATGCACACACACACACACACACACATTTCTCCCCAAACACTCTAGGTCCCACCATCACATTATCTTGCATAAACCCTTCTAAGAAAAAGAAAAGAATGGGAACACTTTCAAACAGAAGTCAATAAGCCCAAAAGATAATGATACTCCAAACTCAATAAGATATTTCAATAAACAAAAACACTACCCTCTTATATGAATTTAGATGCAACAAAGTCCAAAGAAATCACTAGTAAAATGAACTTATTCAAATAAAATGGCTAAAATCTCTGGAGTATATAGGCAGAAAAAAACACCAATATGCCAAGCCTTAGATATTAATGCTTGTACTTATGAACTTTATTCTTGTAAAAATGAAACTTAACCTAATAACAATTAATGCCCAAGAGTTACCTTATGAAAACAAAAATGTGATCTCTCCTAAGCTAAACTCATCAAATAAACTCACTACTACCTTACCTGTAGTGGAATGACTCCCAGGGATGAATCTCTCTGGCACCAAAGGATTAATTACCAAGTGCCAACCAGCAATGCATTTGGAAAATGACCTTGACCGAAAAGGGAAACATTAAATACAAAAGAATTTTTGAGGCTAAGGGATTTCAAAGTGAGTCAGAAGATCATTTCAGAGGTTACACTTATACACGTCTCAGGCAGATCTACTAACTTCCACAGTAAACAAAACCTCATATAAGGGTGCTTTTGAAGGTTTTAGATATGTACAGACAAGGCACACAGCCTTAAAAAATTAGCACCCTGTCAGTGGGCCTTACCATGAAAAACAGGATAATGTTTCTCCAGTGTAGCATAGTTACTCATTTATAATTCCCTTACTCTTGAATATTATACCTCTTTTATTTGACCCTATAATTATAACTATACCTATTAAATATATGTCCCGAGAATTAAATCTTTGGTCTCTTCATATGCTGGTTGAGCCCTGAATCTCAGCAGAGTTGTAGCCAACACCTACTTTCCAGTTCATAGGTCTCACACAGGACAAAAAACAAAATGATGATGATGGACAATTTTCACCCCAAAAACAAAGAGTATAGGCAACTGCAAGTAAAACAGTTCCTTCCATCTGCCCCCATAAGATCTAAGCCCCCTCCTAATCTGAAGCAGAGTGGGAAACATCATCCCCAAATCCTCAAAATTGAAGAATAAACAAACATGAAGGGGTAATGCAACAATGGATTAAAGTAGACTAATTAGCATTATAGTAATGGAAGAACTTTCAACATTGATATAAAGGTAGTGGTGACCGGATGTTCTGAAGGGAGAGGTAGGGAAGAATAGGTGGAATATAGGACATTTTTAGGGCATTGGAATTGTTCTCGATGATATTGTAACGGCAGACACAGACCAGTACACATGTTGTCAAAACTATAAAACTATACAGTGCAAAGTGTAAACCATAATGTAAACTATAGAACTTGGCTAGTAGCAATGTTTCAATATTGGTTCTTCAATTGTAACAAATTTACTACACTAATATAAGGTGTTACTAATAGGGGAAAATGTGGGAGGGGGAGGTGGTGAGTTATATGGAATCTACTATATTTTGATGTAACTTTTTTGTAACCCTAAACTTCTCTAAAAATAAAAAATAATATTTAGTTGCAGACTCTCTTGGTCTGCCATAACCTACTGAATGGAGTGGGAGAAAGTGTAGACTATAATGTAAACTGTAATCCATGTTGTGTGGCAGTGCTCCAAAATGTGTTCAATTGCAATGAATGTACCACACCAGTGAAAGAATTTATTAATGTGAGAAAAGTGGGAGGGGAGGTGCGAGGAGTGGGGCATATGGGACCCTTAAATATTTTTTATGTAACATTTTATGTAATCTATGAATCTTTTAAAAATAAATAAAAATATTTTAAAAAATAATATTCACAGGCAATTTGAATTTACTCCAGGACTGTAAGAGTGTTTGAGCAAAAGAGAATCAATGTAATTTAGCTTATTAAAAGAAAACGAGACAAATCATGCAATCATTTTAAAGGAATGAATGAATTTTTCATTAAATATGACATACATTTATGATTGAACAAAATGAAACACACAAAGAAAAAAGAAAACCGGGCCCAGAAAATTGAACCCACATACCTCAGGCCCCTCTGCACCCTTCACCAGAACCCTTCCACTCTCAGAGTTTGTTTCCAGAATGAGTCTGTCCTGGGGATGAGCCTTCCTAGCACCAATCACTAACTGGAGAAGCAACTCAAATAAAAAGGTCGACTCAGACCAGCAGAATATCTCAATCTACATGATCAATCAAGTCTTAAAAACTGCTCTTTGACCTTGAATAAAAGGGGGAAATGTCAAAGACAAATGAGTTGACATGGCTAAGAGTCTTCCAAAAAGAGTCAGGAGGTCATCAGAGGGGTTGCACTTAACGCACACCTCAGCAGGACCCCAGAAAAAGCCAAAGTAGATATAACCCTAGGTACTGGTTCTCCTGAAGGCTACCGAGATCCACAGGGTATATAGTCATGGCAGATGGAGTTGGAGCTCTGTGCCATGTCAGAGGACCCTACTTTGGAATTTGTGCTCCTAAGTGTGACAGAACTGGACTTAGAAGTGACTTTCTACACACGTCTCTTCCGTCACTTTTACTGAACCTGTGGTTGGTGCTAGGGATGGTCCATACTCAGGAGACTTCAATCTCTGTACTACCCATGTGCCAGCTGGACCCTGAGTCTCAGCAGAGTGGTGACTCCTACTCTCTGGTTCATTGATCTTACACAGGTCAACTAACAGGGAGGTGAAGATGGTCAACCACCACACCAGGGAATCAAGAGTGCCTACAACTGTAAGCAGAGGAATTGAATCCATCACCCATGTGGAATCTAAGCCCCCTCTTGATCTAGAGGTGGGGGGGACATTGCCATCCCAGGGTCCACTGAATGGAGGAATAAAATATGGACTAGAGTGAACTTACTGATATGCTACTATAAAACTATTGTGATGAGTAATAGAAGAAATTTTAGCATTGAGGTGGAGAAAGTGTCCACAGTAGTTGCTGAGGGCAGGGAGAGGGTAGAAGAGATGTGATGTGGACACATTTTTGGGATTTTGAGTTGTCTTTAATGATATTGCAGGGTCAGATGCTGGACCTTATATAGCCTGCCATAATCCACTGAATGTACAGGGGGAGAGTTCAAACTACAGGGTAAACTATTATCTGTGAAGTGCAGCAGTGCCTCAAAATGTGTTCACCAAGTGCAATAAGTGTACCGCAATGATGAGGGAGGTTGTTGGTATGGGAGGAATGGGGTGTGGGGGTGGGAGGTATATGGGAACCTCGTATTTTTTAGTGTAACTTGTTTTGTGTGATGTATATATCTTCAAAAAATACAATTTACAAAAATGAAGTGGTGGGAAGTGGGGAGTGGGTTATATAGGAACCTCTTATATTTCTTGTTTTTTCATGTTTTTTTTTAATGTAACATTCCTTGTGATCTATTAACTTTAATAAAAAACAAAACAAAAAAACAAATGAGTCTGGAGTTCATCAGAGGGGTCTCACTTATGCACATCTCAGCAAGATCTCAGAGACAGCCAAAGGAGATACAACCCCAGATAGTGGTGGTCCCTAGGGCTATGGAGACATCCAAGTCCTATGGTCATGGCAGATGGCTCTGGAATTCAGTGCCTTGCCAGTGGACCCTACTTTGGAATTTGTGCTCCTGAGTGTGATGCAGTTGAACTCAGAAGTGATTTCTTTACACATGGCTCTTCTGTCATTTTTCCTGAGACTGTGGTTGGTGCTGGGATTGATGTATGCCCAGGAGACTTGTGTCTCTGGACTGTCCACATGCCAGCTGGAACCTAAGCCCCAGCAGAGTTGCAACACCTACTCTTCAGTTCATTGGACTTACCTAGATCACTTAACAAGGAGGTGAGGATGTTCAATCATCACACCAGGGAACTGAGAGTCTACAACTACAAGCAGGAGAATCAGCCCATCAGCCATGTGGGAGCTAAATCCCCTTACAATTTAGAGGTGGAGTGGTCATCAGCATCCCAGGGTCCCCAGGATGGAGGAATAAAATATGGATTAGAGTGGACTTACTGGTATTCTACTATAGATTTATCATGTCTCTAGTAACGGAAGAAATTGTACCATTTATATGGAGACAGTGACCATGGGAGTTGTTGAGGGCAGGGAGAGGGAAGAAGAGGGGTGATATGGGGATATTTTCAGGACTTGGAATTGTCCTGAATGATATTGCAGGGACAGATGTAGGACATTATATATCCTGCCATAACCCATTGAATGGACTGGGGGAGAGTGTAAACTATGATTTAAACTATAATCCATGTAACGTAGCAGTGCTCCAAAATGTATTCATCAAAGGCAATGAATGTGCTACTCTGATGAAAGAGGTTGTTAATGTGGGAGGAGTGGATGTGGGGGTGGGGAGTGGGGTATATGGAACCTCTTATATTTTTTAGTGTAACATTTTGTGTGATCTATGTATCTTTTTAAAAAAAGACAATAAAATTTTGATTAAAAATAAATATAATGCAAATTAACTTATATGACAAACAGTATCCACAGAAAAAATTACAGCAAACATATTTAATGTTGAAATTTTTTACCCTTGGATTGAGAATGAAACAAAGATGTAAATTATCACCATCTACGTATGTTTCCCATCCTAGACAATGTGCTATACAGTCATAGAAGTTAAAAAAAAAAGATGATTTGCTGTTGAGGCACATAAGGTCAGCCCTGGGTTTCTTGAGTAACTGTAAATTCCAGGATTGATTTAAAGTGCTGAGGGAATAGTTCACTTTAAAGAAAGGGTTTAAGTAGCCTCATTAGAAATGCAGAGATGGAATGATGACCAAGATCCTGGCATGACTCTATTGTAATCCACTATGTCTTCAGTCTGTACCTACTTAGAGCTATTTCACCTGAATAGAGACCTAAATAAACAGCTTCTTCAATGGTGAAAAAATAAATGATGATTAATAAATTACTTTATAAATATGTAAATAAATTAGAGGAGACAAAACATCTATATTAAATATTTTCCTGGGTTATATAAAACATATATTTAATTTATATTACCCATGTGGTAATAAAAATCAAATTTCAAAAAGGCATAGTTTTGTATTTTTATTAATGATTATGCTATAAACATGGACATTTAAATCTGATATTTTAATTTGTATTGCAATTAGTTGGAAGACTATTGGAAAGATGTATTTCCATTCATAAATGTTGTGAAATTTCTTGTTTTACATAGATACTGTTTGTATAATTAAGTGATCATTAATATGTAAGTTTAGAAAGAATAAATAATTTTTCTTCCTGTTAATGAATAATGGATTCTTATTTTTTACCTGGAATTTAATTTGGAAATGGTCACAGAGATTTTTACTGTCACTGGAGGACACTTACTCACATGTGGCTAAATAAAGTTGAATACAACTATGATGTTAAAATATTGATATGGATCTTCCTTTTTAAGAGAGTATAAAATATTGATTTAAAAGAAAGAACTTTAACTACTGATTTCTCCCTAAAGAGAGGTATTTAAGTTTATGTTCCCTGTTTTGTCTTCAAATACTTAAAATTCTGAATTCTGCAATTTACAGCCTGAAAAGAAAACAAAAAAATCAACACATAACAAGTGCAACTTTTTATTATCATTAAGTTGCTTTCTCTCTTCAGGCTGGCAAGTCTCTTCAGTATTATTAGTCTGACTGAACTGCTGATCCTGCTACTCTAGTGATCATTATTTTATTTTGCTTGGTAAATCTCTATGACACTTTTATTGTAGGCTGAAAGCAGAATTGATTTTAGCCCTGGTTTACTTAGATTATCTTTTCAAAAGATACAGATATTCCCCTTAAATAGGAACTTTGAAGGGATATGAAATTAAATACAATCATACCTCAGCCCAAAGATCTCTTTCTTCTAAGCAAATTCTTCTTTCATTATACAACATCAATTATGTAGAATGTGAAACCCATTTAAAAAAATGAAATTCATTTAGTGTAATATTTATACTAAACATCTAATTTTCTTTACTTAATCTCAAAATGATTTAAAATTTCCTCATTCTATTTTGAATTTCATGTTTAGAAAACAGTCCAACTGGTATAGAAAACTGAATAATTAATACACTACTATGATGATTTCCTGCATCCTGTGGCATTATAGCATCTGAAGGACAATCTGTTAAATTTAGTGAAGCAAAGCACAGAGTAATTTAATGCATCTGAACACTTATTCATATAAGTTCTTTGAAGGCAAGGTTTGTGTCTTTTTTTTTCCCCCATATAGTATGAAATAGTTGGAATGCTCACACTCTTGCAGGTTAATATTAGTCATTAAAAATGTATGTGACATTATTCTTAGTCTCAAAAGCTAAGGAAAAGACATTTGTCTAACATTGTGATAAATATTTTGGACATATGAATAAAATGCTATAGAAGTACTTTAAAGCATGTAATCCAGTAATGGAAGGCAAGAAATGACTTTCTGAAGAGGATATTGGCTGTACTAACTCTAAAAGCATACTATGGGTGTCAGTCAAGTGAAGTTTCAATGTTTGGAGTAAAGAGCTGAGGTTATAGCCTTGGTGAAATCCTAAGGCACTGAACACCAAACAGGTTTCAATAAGAAAGGTACTGGAGTATTTAGCTCAAATATTATTTGTACATGAACTAAGAGTGATAATGGAGAAACAGTGAAGAACAGTCTGAAGCAATATTAAATAAGATTTATTGAATTTAGTGACTGAAGGTATGAAATAAGTTGGAAGAAAGTAGCCAATGATACCTCAATTTCTTAGATTAAGCAACTGGGCTGATGAAGTATCATTCTAAGAATATAAAAATATATGAAGGCATGCAGGGAAAAATGTTGTGGTCAGTTTGTGAACACAAGAAAGGTCATTTAATAAGTAACTTGGGCCTGAAGCTGAAGAGTAATATCCAAGCAGATGACAGACAAAAGTAATTTCTTTGCATAGAGATGGTAATTTAAACAGTGGAATAGTGAGTGAATAGAAAGTGAAGGGAAGAAATATGGGGATGGATCCCTTGCAAATACTAAAATGCTAGGATCAGGATATGAAAAAAGATGACTTCTGTGAAATATTCTAGAAAGGAAAGCAGAAATGGATGCTACCTGAACGGATAATAGAAAATTCACTTTCAAAAAGGAATAGATGGTTAACACATTAGCCAGAATTCTGAAAGCAACAAGTTATAGGTAGAAATTTGATAATTTGAAATCAGTTTAATAAGACGGTCATTTACAGAGGTGTTGGCAATGTGCAGGAAAAACACAATAAATTGTGCAGATTATTAGGTCTACTAAGAAGGTGGGGGCGGGAGACTTGGCCCAGTGGTTAGGGCGTCTGTCTACCACATGGGAGGCCCACGGTTCAAACCCCGGGCCTCCTTGACCCGTGTGGAGCTGGCCCACGTGCAGTGCTGATACGCACAAGGAGTGCCTTGCCACGCAGCAGTGTCCCCCATGTAGGGTGTCCCACATGCAAGGAGTGTGTCCCATAAGGAGAGCCACCCAGTGTGAAAGAAAGTGCAGTCTGCCCAGGAAAGGTGCTGCACACATGGAGAGCTGACAGAACAAGATGACACAAAAAAGGGAACACAGATTCCCGGGCCGCTGACAGCAACAGAAGCGGACAAAGAAGATGCAGCAAATAGACACAGAGAACAGAAAACCGGACTGGGGGGGAGGGAAGAGAAATAAATAAATAAATAAATCTTTAAAAAAAAAATGAGTTGCGGTGAACTACTAGCATACACACACCCTGTTACTTGGAAGTGCCAATGGAGGATGTGGAGAGAGGCCACCTGGCATTCTCCTTCCTCCCTCTTATCTATCCCCACATTCCACACTGACTGAACCCAAACAGAAGCCAGAGGGTAAGAAAGCAGTCCACATGTTTAGCACTTCTGCAAGATGGAAGGAAGGAGTGTAGAGTCCGAGGGGCAAACTGAGGGTAATGAGAACAGAAATCAATATAAAATATCACAGGTAAAATACAATAAGTAACAGAAACACCTTTCAGATTTAATTACCATCAAGGTCATTTGTCACCTGATAAGAGTGATTTCTAGGGAATGGTTTAGGAGTGAATCCAATAACAGAGAAATGAAATATGATAACTCTTTCTCTTAATCGGTAACTTCTAGAAAACCCTATTAAATGAATGACAGAAACAATTGATATTTACAAAAATATTAAGGAAAGGTGACAAATAGAAGCAAGGGATACCTTAATAAGAACACTTTTTCTTCATTAAGATCAAGAGATGGATATAACCAAATAAAGAGAAGATTTTGAGTATAAAATAGTTAAAGGTACTGGGGATTTTCTTCTCTTTCTTGGAGAACAGAGCATGATAGCAAAAGGGAATTTGAGAATTGAGAACAACAAGACACTTGGAGAAAGTATTCTTATATTATTATTCTGATTCTGAATACTTTAAAATCTCAAGTAAAGTTAATCAAGTGAATATTTGAATTTTTTTAGTTTACATTGATGTCCTATCTGTTATTTATTCACATTTTGGGTGGCATTATGTGGCATCAGGAATAAAATTACTAGTTGACAATATTTTGCAACACACTGTTTTTATCTAATGGCCCCATATTGGCATAACAACAGCTATTACAGAATTTGCTGTGACTGTGTCAAAATGTAACAACCTTTCAACAATCTGGACCAAAATGGTTTACCAATTCAGTGGAATAATATGTCAATTTAATCAAAATGCTTTACATAATAGTGTTTACACCCACAGAGTCTCTGCAAAAGTAAAATTGTTTAAACTATACATCATTCAAATTATGGCTTAGAGAAAATATTCCCTACTATGTTTTTCATTAGAAAGTTAAGCTCCTTTATTGGTCAACATCTTAATTCTTTACCTACTTAAATTCTCATGTCATTTAAGTTAGAAATTATATTGCCATGGGAAAATCAGTCATAATCTCTATGAAAATATTACAGTTACGATAAAATTCAGAATTCTTAATGTTATTAATTAGAGTTATGGCTGAATGATTTAATATAGGAAAGATGGAAAAAGTTAGTAATGAAATAAAGACGAATTATATGATCATGTCTATGGCAAAATATCCAGGGAGGAAGAGAAGTAGGGAATAAACCAACCAAAAGTGAGGGCATGGGCTTTACTGCTATCATCAAAAACATAATCAGTGCATCTAGGAATAGTCATCTTTAGAAGAATTTCATAGAATGTCTTTTTCACATAGTGATTTAGGTCACATACTTTTTCCAATTATAAGCAAATTCTTTTATTTGAGGTCTCGATTTTATTATACTTGTCAACATCATAATAGGAAAATGGAAATATTATGAAAAGTATATTTAATCCAAAAGATTCCTGTTTCTTATAAAAAACAACATGTGAAAAATCAAAGCAAATCATATTTAGCATTGAAATGCTAGTCTCATATGTATTGATTGATAATGGTATTGAAAGGAAGTAATGTGCTTATTTGTAGAAATTTCTATTCCGTCTTACCATTATATACTTAAAATGCAATAGCAACAAGACAAAATGGAGCCATTAACTTATGAACTTCTTGGTTTAATAACATTATAATGGAATTAGAAAGCTATAATTAAATTCCATTGAAATGCATGAAACCGATCTATTTTGAAGATGGGGGTAAAACATAGGAAATGAGGGTTATTCTCCTGGTACGATGTATGATTGTGCCTTGCTTTTAACCTTTGGAAAAGTGCTGTAATGCATAAATCATAACATTTTAAAGGTTAAAGTAAAAACTTCAAACCCTAAAGGAATTGGATGGTATCAAATTGCTTTCAAGTCTTGAAAGCATTAGACTTAAAATAAAATAAAGCTTCTTACGTTAAATCATTTAAACTAAATACAATTGAGACTTTATAAACCTTGGATAGAATCATAAATTAAAAATGAAACATGCTTTGATGAGAATCACTTTAGTTAGAAAAAAGTATTGACCTCAGTATTTGAATGTACCTGAAGTATAAACCATTTGTATGCATTAGCATAGTAAAACTTTGGGTTGTTTTCAAATTCAATATGACTTACAGAAAACTATATGATACCTTATATTGATAAGGGTTAGAATTTGGAAGAAAGATCTAATATAAAATGATTTTTTAAAAGAGCTGTAAGTCAGAGGGGTCAAGATGGTGGCAGAAGGGAGTTCCAAGAGTCAGCACATCCAACAGTGCAGGTAGTAATCCACCAGAGCTATTAAATCACCTGTTTCGGGTGCCCAGGAGATCAGAAGAGTATCTTGTAACATCTTTGCAAGAGTGGAAGGAGGAGACTACCCATCTGCAGTGAAGATTTGTGAGGAGAGGACTCCACATTTTGGAGGCTGTAGCCCATCCTCCTCTGGCACTCAAGTCACTCAGGAGCTATTATCTGGCTGGAAATGGAAGCTCCATTTCCCAAAAATGGGGGAAGGAGAGGTGGCCACGCACCATTTTCATCTACTAATTAGTAAATTTGGTTGGCTAAAGCCCAAACCTGAAAACAACTGAAGTTTGAACCTGTCCAAGTAAGAAAGAGGCCAGTAGCTTCCATATTAACTCCACCCCTGACATTAGAAGCAGAGCTGATTGAAAATCAGAGGGAACATGGGTCATACTGAAGTCCTAGCTTAGGCTTCTTCCCCACCTTTCACTAGGGAGGAAGCTGGAGAGATATGTACCAGCCACTCCCAGGTAACTGCAGGTGCTTTGGGCCTGAACAAACTAGATTATTGGACACACCCGTGGCTCCATCCACACCCTTGACAGAAAAAGAGGAAGGGCAGAGCTCCCTTACTCTCTCAGGGCAACTGCAGTCACTTTCATCCTGGACAGACTAGATTGGAAGGCAAACCTGGGGGTATATCTCTACCCCCAATTGGATAGGAGGGTGCAGTGTTTCCCCAACCTCTCCAGGCAAATGCAGGTGCTTTCAGTCTGTATGGACTAGAGTGTTGGACCCTCCTGTGGTTCCATTTCTGTCCCTAACAGGGCAGAGGGCAGAAGGGACAAAGCTCCTTCAGCACCTATGGGTAACTGCATCTGCTTTCAGCCTGCATGGACTAGATTGTTGACACATCTCTGACTCTATTCACTCCCCTGACAGGGCAGGTGGAGGAATAGGGCACCCTCCAACTCTCTGGGTAAATACAGTCACTTTTGGCTTGCATGGATTAGACTGATGGACAAACCTGTGTTGTGGGAAACTGGCTTACCTGTTTTGTTATTGTAAATATTACACCTGTTAAATGTAGCTGTTGTTAGATATTGCAGTTGTTTCCTGTTATTGTAAATGATGTTGCAGTTCAGATAGCAAACAGCTGCTTGGTAGTTTCCCAATACATGAGGGGAAAACTAGGGTTGGGGCTCTCAGATGCTGTGAGTACCCTGGTCCCAAGTTTCTCTCCCCTCTTGTGTCTATACCTTTATTTCTGCATTGTCTTCCCTTCAAGCCAATCTATTGTGAGCAGAATGCAGCAAGTGGCACCCAACGTGGGGCCCAAAGGGAGGCTTGCAGCAAGTGGTGCCCAACGTGGGGCTCCAGAGGAAGAAATGCTTTGAGGGAAACTAAAGGTGTTCCTATGATGCAGACCTCTGTGTGGTTTGGAAGCCTTACAAGTCCTCAGTGATTAAGGACACTCTCCGGTACTTTAGCAGGGTTACGATGGGAAATGGAGACAGTTCAACAAAATATCGCCCATATGTCTGTCTCCTAAAAGATCTCCTTAAAGCAGGAGGAGCCAAGACCAGTGAGCCTCGTATTTTAGAACTCTTACAGGTTATAGAAACCACTTTGACTATTGTTAAATCTATTTTAGAACCCTTACAAACAGAAGATGAGAAAGAGAAAAATGAAAATATTCTCTAATGTGAGGAAGTTTCTCCTACTGAATTTTTTAATGATACTAAATCTGAAGTTGTTTTGCCTTTAGCTCCTTCATTAACTGACTTTAGAAAGTCATTTTCCTCCCCACTGACACCTCCTCCCCTCTTATACCCAGAGATGCTCAGCCAAAGTTGTCAGCTTTAGAAGAGGGCATTTTACAGGCTAGAAGGGAGGGTGACTTGGAGGCACTTCAAATGGCCTTTCTGGTTACCATACGAGAAAGAGTAGCTCCTGGAGTTGATCCTTAAAATCTGAATGGAGTTTACGAGTTCACTCATGAACCCTTCCCATTTAAAATCTTGAAAGCATTAAAAGCAGCACTGCAACAATATGGTCCAAATTCTCCTTTTACCTACGGAGCAGTGCAAGGTCTTACTGAAGGCTCTAGGCTGATTCTGGCTGACTGGTCCATGTTGGCACACATCACCCAAGGGTCTGGAGAGATTTTACAGTTCTAAACCTGGTGGACAGATCATGCAGAGACTCAGGCTGCTCATAATAGAGCCCATAATATCCCCATTCCCTTGGATCAGTTAGTGGGGGTGGAGAATTGGGCGGGAGTATAACAATTAACAAGGGATGATCAAGCCATCACACAGGTTTGTTGCTGTTGTTTAAGGGCATGGGAAAAAATTGAGGCTAAAGGGCAGCCTCTGGTGTCATTTCAAAAAAATATTACAAGGACCTAAAGAAACTTAACCTGACTTTATCACTCAGTTACATGAGACTATCAAAAAAACAGATCAATAATTTAGAAGCTGCTGATACTATTTTGTAGCTAATGGCTTATGAAAGTGCCAATCAGGATTGTCAGAAAGCTATTGGGATTATAAAAGGTAAAGTGGGTTTGACTGGATATATTGTGCCAGAATGTAGGGACGGAGGTCCACCAAATTATAATGATAGCTCAGGCTATGGCAGGGATGAAAATCAATAAGAGGTTCTCTAGAAAATGTTTTAATTGTGGAAAAATTGTTCACATATGAAAAGATTGTCAGAAAAGGTCTGAGGGCAAAACAATGCTGCTTGGACAGAATATTTCTGCTCTGAAACAACCTGAGCTGTGTCTACAATGTGGTAAAGGAAATCATTGGTCTAGCCTGTGTCACTCTAATTATCATAAGAATGGTACCCCCTTGTTGGGAAACTTCCAACCCAGCCCACTCCTGGCCCCACTCAAAAAGGGGGCTTTCCTGGTTCAGCAGAGCAATCCCAGCACCCCCTGATTCTCTGCAGTGCCCTGGATTTATACCCACCACAACAGGAATTGCAGCTGTAGATATTCCTATGGCAGAACCTGTTATTCAGCTTCCAAGAGATACCCCCATCCATTTAAAAATGGGAATAAAGGGACCTTTACCAATTGACATGGTTGGACTTCTCAAGAGAAGCAGTCTTACATCACAGGGAGTTAGAGTGCATACGGGAGTAATTGATTGTGACTATCAAGGAGAGATTGTTTTGTTTTCATGCTACTTCTGATGGGGCCTATTTAGCCAAATGAATAAAATTAGTACAAAGTTTTTATCTAAGTGTTAAAAGGAATTTTTGGTTTTGAATCTATAGCTTACTCCCGAACTTCAAGTCTTAGTGTAGTCTTAAAGAGTAGTAATCCAAAGAAAATGTGTTAACTGTCTGCCTAAACTGTTAAATAAGAGCTTAAATGCATTTATGCTGCTCAGGTTATCCTAACTGGTTGCTGATTACTAATAAGTGTTTCCAAGAACATTCTTGCATGTTACAGGCAACATAATTACAGAAGATATCCTAAAAGCAGTAAAATCTAAGATGTGAAATGATGGAGAGCTTAAAAAAAAAAGCTATACCAGAAAAGTAAGAATTATGAGTCAAATTGTAAACTTTGTTTCTGTTGGTGTGTTGTAATTGTTTTTGTGTTTGTCTGTTTGTTCAATGTCAATGTATATTTTAATACCTTTAGATGGTATAAATAACTTCTGAAAGAGCTCTATTCAAATGGCCAAAAAATTAAATAAGCACTTATATTATTACCTAAGTTTGAAATGTTTTTTTTAAAGCAAGGTGCTTTTCTTTTCTTTTTTTTTTTAAGATTTATTTATTTTATTTATTTCTCTCCCCTTCTCCCCCACCCTGGTTGTCTCTTCTCTGTGTCTATTGGCTGTGTGTTCTTATTTGTCTGCTTCTGTTATTAGCAGCATGGGAATCTGTGCTTCTTTTTGTTGCGTCATCTTGTTGCATCATCTTGTTGTGTGCAGTGCCATTCCTGGGCAGGCTGAACTTTCTTTCACACTGGTTGGCTCTCCTTACGGGGTGCACTCCTTGCGCATGGGGCTCCCCTAGGCAGGGACACCCCTGCGTGGCACGGCACTCCTTGCACACATCAGCACTGTGCATGGGCCAGCTCCACAAGGGTCAAGGAGGCCTGGGGTTTGAACCATGGACCTCCCATTTGGTAGACGGATGCCCTAACCACTGGGCCAAGTTCGCTTCCCGAGTTTGAAATGTTAATGAGATCTCTATAGTTGTTTAATAGACTATGGATATAGTTGATTAATAGAATTAATATGAGTTTCTTCATAAAAAATAGTTCTTGCTTAAATTGAAATGGTTTATTTTTCTTCATAGGATAAAATGAAAGATGTAAAAGTTAAGCAAATATTGAAAAAGGTAAAAAGTTTGGGAATGCTAGCTGAAATTTAATAAGGTGTATTTTGTCCTAAAATGGTTAGTTTATAAAATCAGAAAATGGAGATATGCAGAACAGAACTAGTATGCATATAGCAAGTTGTAAAAGTATTGTGATAGCATTCAGTGAGTTAGTGTTTTGTAAAAGTAAAACCAACGTGAATGAATACAAAAAGTGCAAAAACTGTGTGAAAAGGTCAACAATGGACTTTTGCAGTTCTTTAAGGCTTTCTGCCCTGGTCTGATGGCAATGAATCCTGCTGCATAGAAGAAATCTGTGGCAGTGATCCTACTGAGAAACATCAGAGACAATAGTATTTTAAAGGCCTGGAAGAGGCAAACAATTGAGACAAGCTCTAAGGTCCCTACTACTCTATCAAATTATTAAATGTTGTTTGGTTGGGTAAGACAAAACTATATTCTCTGCTGTAATTGATAAAGTACAATGTTTTCTCATGTTAAAAGAATTTGTAATATTGTTGGAATACTAAAAATCTTTTATCCCTCACTGAGATGAGTTAATTGGGAAAGGTCCTTCATGGGAGTAGGAGGACCTCCAGCAGGCTGCTTTAAAAAAAAAAGGGAGAAGGTAAATATTTACCTAGCCTGTGAATTGGATGTGGCCAGTACCAATATTGGCTTTGGTGGGGTTTGTGGCAAAGGCAAGATTCTAATTGAATACCCCTTGGGTTTTAGTCACAATTGTGGGAAGGGGCTATAAGTACAATATAAAAAAGTAATTGTGTGCAGCATAGGAAGCCCTGCTGAAAGTGAAAGGCTTAACCCAATAGTGTCTGGTCACTCTGAAGACTGCCATCCCTATCCAGCGGTGGATTGCAAATACTAAAAACAACAGAAACAATGGACTGTTGTGAATCACTCTCCATGGGGGAGAGATCTGTGGAAGAACATCTGGGACACCTTTCCAGCAGTAACACGCAACTGTCTGTCATGTCCCTGCCCACTCCTCTAACATCCCTCTCAGGACTGTTGAAGCAGATGCCTCATGAAGATCCAGAGCCATGAAATTGGGACATGAGAGGAAGCAGAGTAGCTCCACCAGAAAAGTGAACATCATGAGTACCAGACCTTGGAGTGCCTAGCGCAGCAGTTCCTGCTGCCTGCTATTCACCAACAGCTTGTGGTCTTAATGCTCACATCAGTGACTGTGACATCAGCATCCTCCTGCTCCTGGAAGGGGCAAAATATACTTTCACTGCTACGGACCCTGCATCGGGACTCTTAGAACACCCAGCTATTGTTCTGCCTGAAAAATGAGTCCTCAAAATAATGGGCTAAGTTTAAATTCAACACTGCGTTGTGGCCCCAGGTCCAGGGAAGAGGCTAAGAGCAGGACCAAGGAAGGCATTGAAATTATGTGATAAACTTCCAGCTGCCCCTCAGCCCAAAATGGGGGAGTACGAATTTGTCATTGCTCATGTCTCAAACTATGCAAATTGGGGAAAATGAGGTCATTTTTGATCAAGTACTGGCCTATATAACCTTGCTGGTTGGAAATCTTAAGCCCATGAGAAATGAAAGTCTGTTCTGCTAGTTGGAAGTCTTATTGTTTGTTGTTAAAGCTTTAAAACATCAAGTGCATAGACTTCATAAAAACAAAAAGGGGGAAATGTGGGAAACTGGCTTACCTGTTTGTTATTGTAAATGTTACACCTCTTAAATGTTGCAGTTGTTAGATGTTGTAGTTGTTCCCTGTTATTGTAAATGATGTTGCAGTTCAGATCTGCTTGGTAGTTTCCCAATAAATACAAGGCGAAAACTAGTGTCAAGGCTCTCAGTTCCAGAAGCTGTGAGTCCCCTGGTCCCAGGTTTGTCTCCCCTCTTGCATCTCTACCTTTATTTCTGCATTGTCTTCCCTTTGAGCCAACTTATTGTGAGCTGAATGCAGCACCTGTGGATACATCTCTGCCCCCTCCCCAATAGGTTAGGACATGGGGTGCTATTTCCCTAACATCTCTGGGCAACTGTAGGTGCTTTTGTCCTACCTGGACTAGAATATTGGACACATCTGTGGCTCCATTCCAGCCCCCGCCATAGCAGAAGGAGGAACAGTGTTCCCTCACACTCTTCTGGCAACTGCAGTCACTTTCAGCCTGCATGGACTAGGTTGCTGGGCATGCTGGAGGTTCCATTTCCTCCCTTTGCAAGGGGGAGGGCAGCTGAAATGCTTCGCCAATCTACCTGGGCAACTGCAATCAGTTTTAACTCATGCAGTTTCGTTTGCTGCCCATACCTGCAGCTCCATCCCCACCCCAGGCAGAGAAGGAAGGTATGTGGAGTTTCATCAGTCTCTCTAAGCAAATACAGATGGTCTTGGGCTTCATGGCTTTCATTACTACATAGGACTGTAGCTTAGCCCCTAATTCAGGTGATGTGGGTTATGGGTGGGAGGTTCGTTGCCTCTTCAGAGATAACCTTAACCTAAGCTGTCTACCCTGACTTATGGGTGTGGTATGGTGAGAGGCTGCAGCCCTGCCCTTGGTAACCATGGCAATGACTCCAGTCCCAGGAAACAGTTTATCAATGCAAACTCTATAAACTTTAAATATTCAGGGAAAATGCAAACCAAATGTGCTAAAAGCTTATCTACAATGTATGAAGTCCATGCTAAAAGCTTACCTAGGATGTGGAACATATATATGCTAATTCAAACCTATTGAGCACTGAAACAAAGAACGATTTAGCCCTTCCTCTGTATAAAAGGAACTCAAAATTCTTATTCGGGGCTCAGATTTGAAACAGAAAGCTCCTGAGTCCGGCCGGCTGTCAGTAAACCATTTTTCCTTCTTATAATCATTCCTGAGTCCTGGCCTTTCTATACACAAATAATTGAACCTCTCTCAAATTCTACAACACAGGGGAGAAAGATGGGAGAAGCTTCATTGGCTCCTGGGACAACACAAGCAGCTTCAGCCTCCATGGCTTACAGTACCAACCATCATCCCCTTGACTTCTATTATGCAACCAGCAAAGGAGAAAGTACAATAAACAAATGAAAAAGAGCTGAAAAAATTCTGATTGACTAAACATGAGCCACTAAAATTCCAAATTAATTTTAACCAAGTATCAAAGAGAGACTGTAGCACATAGCCAATCAAATAGAAAGCCCTAGACTAAAGAAAGAAAGTGGGGCCAAGAATAAATACATCAAGTTAGTTAGATGCTAAGACACCAAAAAGTTATAATCCATACCATGAAAGAACAAGCTATGGCCCAGGCAAAAAAACAAAGTTTCCAGATGACATAAAGAAGTTGAGACAATGGCAGTTCACTAGGAGGAAATAACCACCATAATTATGTATGCACCTAACCAGGATGCCCCAAATTATAGGAGGCAAACACTGGCAAAACTGAAGGGAGGAATAAATGTCTTTACAGTAATAGTTGGAGACTACAATACGCTACTCTCAGCATTGGATAGAACATCTGGGCAGAGGATCAATTAAAAAACAGAGCTTGAATAATTTGATAAATGAACTAACTTAATAGACATAAACAGAATATTGTACCCCAAAACATCAGGATGTACATTTTCACAAGGGCACACGGATCATTCTCCAGGATAGACCATTTGTTTAGTGCCAAATCAGATCTCAATAAATTGAAAAAAACTCTAAATTATACAAAGCACTTCCTCTGGTCATATGAAATAAATCTGGCTATCACAACAGGCAGAAAAAGGGAAAATTCACAAATATATGGAGATTAAACAATACACTATTAAATAATCAGTAGGTCAAAGAAGAAACTGCAAGGGAAATCAATAACTATCTAGAGACAAAGGAGAACAAGAACACAACATATTAGAACCAATGGAATGCAGTGAAAGCAGAGCTGAGAGGAAAATTTATAGCCCTTAGCATTTATATTTAAAAAGAAGAAAGAGCTAAAATCAACCACCTAACTACACAGCTGGAGGAACTAAAAAAAAAGAACAGCGAACTATGACAAAAGCAAGCAGAAGGAATGAAATTACGAAGATCACAGCAGAAATAAATGAAATTAAGAACAACAACAAAAAATAGAAATAACAAAACCAAAAGTTGTTTCTTTGAGGAGATCAACAAAATTGACAAAACCTTAGCTAGACTGGTGAGGAAAAAAAAAGAGGGAATATAAAAATAAATAAAATCAGAATGAAAATGGGGACAATGTAGATGGAATAGAAAAATTCCTAGGAACATATGGACACCCTTCACTGACCCTGGAAGAAATGAAATACCTCTATCAAGCAATCGAAAGCAAAGAGATAGAAATTGTCATCAAACAACTCTCCAAACTGAAAAGTGCATTACCATGTGGGCTTCACAGATGAGTTCTACCAAGTACTCAAAGATTTTTTAATACAAATCTTATTCAATCTATTCCAAAAAATTGAACAGGAAGGAAAATTACTAAAGTAATTCTATGAAGCCAGTATCACCCTAATACCCATGCCACACAAAGAGATTTTGAGAAAAGAATATTACAAATATATTTCCTTAAAGGATATGGATGCAAAAATCCTCCATAAAATACTCAGTAATTGAATCCAACAACACATGAAAAGAATTATTTATCATGATCAAGTGTGTTTTATCCCAGGAATGCAAGGGTGGTTCAACACAGAAAATCAGTCAGTGTAACACACCACATTAATAAATCAAAGAAGAATAATCATATGATCATCTTATTTGATGCAGAGAGAGAATTTGACAAGATCCAGAACCCTTTCTTTATAAGACACACCAAAAGATAGGTATTGAAGAAAAATTTCTCAACATGATAAAGGGCGTATATGCAAAACCCATACTTAGCTTTGTAGTCAATGATGAAAGTCTGAAATCCTTCTTTTTGAGATTGGAAACAGACATGGAAGTCCCCTGTCACCACTGTTGTTCAATATAGTGTTAGAAGTTCTAGCAGAGTGGTCAGACAAGAAAAATAAAAATGAAAGTTGTCAAAATTTGAAAGGAAGAAGTAAAACTTTTGCTTTTCACAGATAATGTGATCTTATACCTAGAAAATACTGAAAAATCAATAACAAAGCTATTGGAGCTAATAAGTGAATTCAATAGACTGCAAGATACATGATTTATAAGCCTAAATGAGTAGTGTTTCTATACAATAGTAATGAGCAATTTGAGGAGGAAGCCAGGAAAAAAAGTCCATTTACAAAAGCAACTAAAAGAAATATTTAGGAATAAACTTAACCAAGGATGTAAAGCACTTGTATTCAGAAAACTATAATGCAAAAACTAAAAGAAACTTTAAAAGAACTGAAAAAAAAAATTAAAGAACATTCTGTGCTCATGGTTTGGAACATAAAATATCATTAAGATAGTTCTACCCAAATTGATATACAGAGTCAACGTAATCTCTATAAAAATTCCAGAAGCCTTTTCTAAAGAAATGGAAAACCCAATTATCAAATTTATTTGGACTTGTAAGGGGCCCTAAAGAGCCAGAAACGTTTTAAAAACACAAACAAACAAACAGCAAAGTTGGAGAAATCTCACTTTCAGACCTTAAATCATATCACCTAGCTTCAGTGGTAAAAGCAGGATGGTACTGGCATAAATATAGATCTAGAGACCAATGGAACTGAATTGATGGTTCAGAAACAAATCCTCACATCTATGGTCAAGTGATTTTTTTTTAAAGATCTATTTATTTATTTATTTATTTCCCCTTCCCTCCCCCTACCCCCACTCCAGTTGTCTGTTCTCTGTGTCTATTTGCTGTGTCTTCTTTGTCCGCTTCTGTTGTTGTCAGCGGCATGGGAATCTGTGTTTCTTTTTGTTGCATCATCTTGTTGTATCGTTTCTCCATGTGTGTGGCACCATTCCTGGGCAGCCTGCACTTTCTTTCACTCTGGGTAGTTCTCCTTACAGGGCACACTCCTGGCGTGTGGGGCTCCCCTACACGGGACACCCCTGCGTGGCACGGCACTCCTAGGGAGCATCAGCTGCACATGGGCCAGCTCCACATGGGTCAGGGAGGCCTGGGGTTTGAACCAAGGACCTCCCATGTGGTAGACGGATGTCCTAACCACTGGGCCAAATCCTCTGCCTATGGTCAAATGATTTTTGACAAGGTTTTCAAACCCACCCAGCTGGAGCAGAACAGTCTATTCAACAAATGATACTGGGAGAACTGGATACCCAGTTTCAAAGAATGAGAGAGGACCACTACCTCATATTTATACCAAGATTAGCTCAAAATGGATCAAAGATCTAAATAAAAAGTGAAAAACATAAAGATCCTAGAAGAAAATGTAAGGATACATCTTCAAGGTGGTAGGTCGTGCTTTCTTAAACTTTAATTGAAAGAACGAGGAACAAAAGAAAAAATCAATAAATGAGATCTCAAACTTAAACACTTTAGTGCTTCAAAGGACTTTTTCAAGAAGGTGAAAAGGCAGCCCATTCAATAGGAGAAAATATTTGAAAATGACATATCTTATAAGGTTTTGTTTTCCATGCTATATAAAGAGATAATACAACTCAACAATAAAAGAGCTAGCAATCCAATTTAAAAATGGACAAAAGACTTTAACAGACATTTCTCCCAAGAGGAAATACAAATGGCCAAAAAGCACAAGAAAAAATATTCACTATTGCCAGCTATTTTAGGGTAATACAATCAAAACTACAATGAGATATTATCTTACAACTTATGGAATGGCTATTGATAAAAAAACAGAAAACTTCAAGTGCTGAAATGGAGAAATAGGAACACTCCTTCTCTGTTAGTGGGAATGTAGAATGGTGCAGCCTCTGTGGAGGATAATCTTGTGGTTACTCAGGAAGCTAAATGAAGAATTGCTATATAATCTGGAAATTACTCTATTAGGAATGTATCCAGAAAAAATGAGAATAGTGATATGAACCATATTTGCACACTAATTGTGGCATTATTCACCATTGCCAAAATATGGAAACAAACCAAGTGTCCATCAATCAATTAATGATTAAACAGAAGTGGTATATACATATGATGGAATACTATGTTACTGTCATGTTATCACTATTACAAGTTGATAAGAAAATAGTGATGTATGGGGAAAAGTCAATTAATGTAAAATGCATAGACTATAGTTAATAGCAATATTGTAATATTTTGCATCAATGTCAAAAAAGGTACTATATCAATTCTAAGGTTCATTAATAAAAGGTTTAGCAGTTTGATATTATTGATGAATTCCAAAAAGAAATATTGGATTATGTTTGTAAACTGATCTTCTCCTCTGGGCATATTAGTTTATGTTGGATTCATAGGTTTAGTTGATTAAGTAATTATGTAAACCTCTCGTGCCAGATAAAAGATATGGCAAAAGAAAGATTTGAGGATTTTTGATATTGGAGTTTTGATGTTGGAGTTTGATGCTGAAGCCTTAAGCTGGAGCCCTGGGAAATAAGCTCACAGAGGAAAGAAAAGCCAGCCCCAGGAAGACAGGAACCCTGAGCCAGGAAGAAGCAAACTCTGGGAAGAGAGGAACCCAGGAAGCCTGAACCTCCCAGACATCAACAGCCATCTTGTTCCAACACGTGAAAATAGACTTTGGTGAGGGAAATAACGTATGCTTTGTGGCCTGTATCTGTAAGCTCCTACCTGAAATAAATACCCTTCATAAAAACCAACCAATTTCTGGTATTTTGCATCAGTACCCCTTTGGCTGACTAATACAGAACGGTATGCGATTTTTTCTCTTGGAATAAGGAAAATGTTCAAAGGTTTATTGGGGTGATGACTGCAGAAATTTGTGATGAAAGTGAGGGTCACTGAGTGAACACTTCGGATAGAATGTGCAAGGCAAGGGACTGTATAACACCACGTGTGAAACGTGTGATGGAAGATGGACTGTGGTTAACAATACAAATTTGAGGGTGTTCTCTCATGAAGTATAACAAATGTACAATACTAGTACATAGTGTTAATAGTAGGGAGTGTGTGAAAAAATATACCAAATGTACTCTGTGGGCTATAGTTATTAGTAATAATCTATTCTTGCTCTTTTATAATTTATAACAAGTGATCCACAACAACGTATGTGTAGGCGGAGGGGCTATGTCATGGGAATTCTGCACCTTAGGCATGATTGATTTATTAGCTCAAAACTTCTTTAATAAAAAGAAATAAAATTTTAAAATGAACTATAAGTACAAATAAAAATTTAAAAAGCTAATCATAAGAAGTTAAATTAAAACTCAATTTGATTGAGTTTTATTTCTGAAAAACTACACATATTATATCAAACCACAAAAGTTTGGGTCACCTAAGTGAATGTCATGATAAACTGTTTTACATAGATAACAATGCCTTTTTTTTTTTTGCAATAGGAAAGAAAGTTCCTTTTTAGATTTGTTTTGCAAATTTAAATTGTCACCTGTTTAATAAATTTTCTTATTGAGCTAAATTTTAATTTATAAATTATATTCAGAAACATTTTTCCAACTTTTCCTTAAGATTCACTTGTATACTTATATACTTTCCTATTCAAAATGCCTTTTCAGCAAGAACAACAAGAAAACCCACAAAACATCTCTTTAGATAAATTAATAACTTATTTAAATCTATGTAGTTCTAGGTAACTGCACAAATATATACATAATTATACATTTTAAGATGTGCCAATATGAGTATTTGGGATCCACCCTTTCTTAAGATTTACATGAGTTCTGGGGGAAATTAGTTAACCCTCTTGCTTCAATTTTCTTACATGTTAAATGGTGATAGCATTTAGTGCCTATTTCTCAGGATTGTTGTCAGAAACAGAAGGATTGATGCATATAAGGCAGTAGAGAAGAACTTTCAATTCCATTAATCCACAAAAGAGCTATAAAAACACACTGCTTCTTGTCATAAGGTATTTTAAATTTGGGGAAAGGGAGTGAGTGGATGCTGCCCTTCTTATTAATACCTTGCTATTGATTCTTAAATATTAATCCTTCTAGGGAAATCACAGTTTTAATAAAACATTATTTCTGAAAAGTAGAAAACGTACCCTTTTGCAAGTTATTTCCAAACAACTGTAAAATTTAAAGTGTTTGCTCCAATTAGGAGCTCCAAATTTCAGGCTTCTATCACTTCCAAATGAATGAACTGTCACAAATAGTGAAATTTTGGAGGACAGTTATAATAATATTGTTTGGATAGTGACATCTTACAGTATACCTGATACACAATATTTGTCCAATAATTTTTGCTAAATTAATTAATTATTGGTTAATTAAATCACTTAATTAATATGAGACTAGTAGGATTTTGGAATATGTTGTACATGTATGTATGCTGAACCAGCTTCCAAATATTAGTTCAACCTCTGTCATGTACCTTTCTTTGAACATGGGTGAATTATACTTAACATCTAAAGTGATCAATCTAAGCTTCTTTACACATTTAAAAAATGGGATGGCATGACTGGGGTATAGACTTTACTACATTTGACATGAATTCTGATTAATACTAGCTCTATAATATAATTAATGGTCTGCAGTGTGCTTTGCTGTGCGTGGTGTGTGTGTGTGTGTGTAAATGTGGTAAAACAGCTGAAAATTCAGATCTGTGACTATATAAGTTTATAAAATTCTTGATTAAACAAAGTTACATTATTATCTCTATGAAGGACTTTTAAAATAGCAATAATTTCTAATATATATAATATAAATAGTCCAGGATAGGACTTAGAGTATGAAAGTTTGGTAAATTAATATGACCCAAGAATGTATTATTATGAATCCATTTATTTTCTAAGCATATCAGTGTGTTTCTAGTTTTGACTATTGCTGATGCTTCCCAGGAATCAATAAACTTTGTAAGTCTTTGAGTCCTCGGGAGGTAAATTCTAGTGAAAGTAGAAAGAAAGTAGGGAGGATTCTAGTGAAAGTAATTTGGGGCATATATTTGATTTTAATGCTGCATACATGTAATATTTATCTGATCATATTGAAGACATGATATAGAATATTTATATCTATTTCTATCTTGCAAATAGATTTCACTTATTTGTCTTAGAGAATTTGTTTGACTTAAAATGCCCTTAGTGTGTTTATATGTGTGGCCACAAATATTTTATACCCTATCTTGAAATATGTATCCTTTGGAATTTTAGCAGGATGGAAAAAGAGAACCCATACAATAGGAATCAATAGCTGAATAAATTAAGATTTATTAATTTTTTAAAATTTATCTCCTCTTCCCCCCCTCCCAGTTGTCTGCTTTCTGTGTTCTTTTGCTGTGTGTTCTTCTGTGTCTGCTTGTATTCTTGTCATCGGCACCCAGAATCTGTGTCTCTTTTTGTTGCGTCATCTTGCTGCATCAGCTTTCCATGTGTGTGGTGCCATTCCTGGGCAGGCTGCACTTTTTTTGCATCGGGTGGCTCTCCTTACGGGGCACACTACTTGCACGTGGGGCTCCCCTACGTGGGGGACACCCCTGCATGACACAGCACTCCTTGCGCATATCAGCACTGCGCATAGGCCAGCTCATCACATAGGTCAGGAGACCCAGGGTTTGAACCTTGCATCTCCCGTGTGGTAAGCAGTCACCCCATTCATTGGACCAAATCCGCCATTCTTATATACTGACTAGTTCTGTTTCATCAGTCAAAACTGGACTACTATTCTTTCCAATGTCACAGGGGAACTATCAATCCAAAAGAGATGTTTTGTTGAATAATTAAGTATCATAAATGTCTACTCATCTGAGAAAACCTTTTTATACTATTAAAGACATGCAAATTCCATTGCATTTTACTCTAACAGAGCACAAACCATACATAATCTGGATTGGATTGAAAATACTTTATATCATAGGGTTTTGAGCCTCATCAACCCTTAGTTTTATGGCCTTAGGGTCAGGTTTTGAAGACCATCATATTTGACAACATATAAAAAATGGGAACTTTTTTTTCAGTAATTTGGATTAATTTCTTCATTTCTCTCGCATTCCTAACATATAAGAAATTGTGTGATTCCTATCATGATTTACTAATACATATTTTCTATTCTCCTTGAAAGAATTTTGGAGAAACTATTATTATTTCTGAATATTAACATCCCCTCTGGGATTACACAATTCAAAATGAAGGAATACGCAGGGATTTTTCTAGCATTAACTTCTTCTTTGTACAAATGTTAAAGTTATGACTCCACAGTAATTTACTAAAATGTGTTTGAGCTTCATTTTCCTCTGTCCAACAGTGTTTCAGTTCTCCCTAAGGAAAATGTCTAAATCAAACTGTCTCAAGACTGATTTTATCCATAATTTCTGTATTAATGAAGTCCTAGATTTTTGCCCATCCACTGAAACTTCATACTAATAAATAATGTTTTGTTTTGTTTGAATTTTAGCAGGGAGTGGGGGAGGTTCTAGTAATTTTGTGATAGTCTGTCTATGTAGGACTTTATATTCCTACAACTTGTTTCCTTCTTTCATTTCACCACTAGTCCTCCAAGTGATGTCTCCCTTTCTAAGATGTCTTGCTTTCCCCATGAAACTTTTACTGTGAGATTAACACCTCTGGAACCACACCCTATGACATCCTTTCCTTTATGTTCTCTGATAGCCAGTTATCTGATGCATCATGTTTCAGACTAGTTCTTTTTCATTTTATTTTGTTTTTTAATTATCATTTTTTAAAGTTAATGGATCACACAAAACATTACATTAAAAAACATACCCTACTTCCCTCCCTCATCCCCATCATTTTTTTCTCTTTATTTTTTTAAAATGTTACATTAAAAAAATATAAGAGGTCCTCATATACCCCCACCCCCATTCACCCCACTCCTCCCACATTAACAACCTCCTTCATAATCGTGGAACGTTCATTACATTTGGTGAATAGTTTTGGAGCACTGCTGCTCCACACGGATAATGGTTTACATTGTAGTTTATGCTCTCCCCCAGTCCACCCAGTGGGCCATGGCAGGACATACAGCGTCTAGCATCTGTCCCTGCAGCACCACCCAGGACAACTCCAAGTCCTGAAAATGCCCCCATATCATATCTCTTCTCTCTCCCTACCCTCAGCAGCTACCATGGCCATTTCCTCCATATCACTGCTACAATTTCTTCCATTACTAATCACAATAGTTCTATAGTAGAATATCAGTAAGTCTACTTTTTTAAAAAGATATATAGGTTAGAAAAAATGTTACATTAAAAAATATATAAGGTTCCCATATACCACCCCCCTCTACCCCACTCCTCCTACATCAACAACCTCTTTCATCATTGTGGCACATTCATTGCATTTGGTGAGTACATTTTGGAGCACTGCTACACCACATGGATAATAGTTTACATTGTACTTTACACTCTCCCCTAGTCCATTCAATGGGTTATGACAAGATATATAATGTCCAGCATCTGTCCCTGCAATTTATCATTTCGGACAACTCCAAGTTCCAAAAATGCTCCCACATCTCATCTCTTCTGCCCTCTCCCTGCCCTCAGCAACTACAATGGCCACTTTTTCCACATCAATGCTACAATTTCTTCCATTACTAGTCACAATGGACAATTTCTTCCATTACTAGTAGAATATCAGTAAGTCCACTCTAATCCATGTTTTATTCCTCCATCCTGTGGACCCTGGGATGGTGATGTCCACTCCACCTCTATAGCGACAGTGTTCTTAGATTCCATATGGATGATGGATGGAATTTTCCTGCTTGCTGTTGCAGGCACTCTCAGTTCCCTTTTGTGGTGGTTGACCATCTTCACCTCCCTGTTAGCTTATCTGGGTCAGTCCAACAAACCAGAAAGTAGGAGCTGCAACTCTGCTGAGGCGCAGGGCCCAGCTGGCACATGGACAATCTGGAGAGTCAAGTCTCCTGAGTATACAACAACCCTAGAGCCAACCACAGGTTCAGTAAAAGTGACAGAAGAATCATGTTTAGAAAGACCACATCTGAGTCCAATTCCATCACACTCAGGAACACAAATTCCAAAGTAGACCCACTGGCAAATTACTGAATTCCAGAGCCATCTACCATGACCATAGAACCTATGTGTCTCCATAGCCCTCAGGAGCACCAGTGCCTGGGGTTGTATCTACTTTAGCGTCTCTGGGGTCCTGCTGAGGCATGTGCAAGCTTGACCCCTCTGATGACCTCCCAACTCATTTTTGAAGACTCTTAGCCAAATAAACTCATTTGTTTTGATAGTTGACATGCAGGTTGAGGCTCTCACTTTCTGAGGGTGATTATTCCTGTGTTTTATTTCTGGTAGAATTTCATTGCCCTTTCTATTTTCTGCACAGAGTTCCCCTTTGACTATTTGCTTTGGCCAGGGATTTAGACCTAACTCTCGTGATTTCATATAAATTGATATTCCCCAATTTATATGTAAATTGAAGCTTAGTCTTTTCTGACTCTTAATGATGCTACAGACATATTTATATGCATTTCTTTTTATTTATATGGTTTTTAGAAGATTTAACAAGTCACTATTATGAGAATAAGGGAATTTAAAGCAATATGTTATATCATGCCCTTTAAATCCAGGAACTATAATCTAGCTAACCATCTTCATAAGTTATTTACTCATTCTTCCATAAACATCATCTCTTTTGCTAAAATAATGTATGTCTGAGTCTAATGAATTGGTATACGGATCTAATTTCTCTTGAAATTTATCTCCCAATAGGACATACACTTATTTTTGTGCTTGCTGTTGTATTTAATCTGGCTCCAGTTCTCCAGTTGGTGCTCCTCAGATTTATTATATAACAAAATAAACTCAGATACAGTTTCCAGATTCATAGTCCTAAAGATTCTAACTTCATAGGTCTGGGGAGGAGAATAGGACCTACATTCTTAATAAGTACTACTAGCTCTTTTTGATGTAAATCTCTTGTGGACTACACTTTTAGCAACCATGGTTCAGCTTATTCTAAGTTCTATGACAAAAGGACATAAAGGAACTTTGGAGTTCTGACATGTGTTAACTTAGTTTTTATTAATTCAGCAAGTAATCATTGTATGTTTTCTTTTCTAAAGATTATCATTTGGAGACATGACGATTTTCCTGTGGCCAGCTTTCTGAAAAGGATATAGAAATGAACTAGAGGAGCAATAAGAAACTTTTCATTCCTCTGGTTGCTCCACTCTTTATCAACACTATGATCCCTGCTTTTGGTGTGGTCAAACCTTCATTGGGTAGAGATTATTGGGAGGAAGTTTAATTCCTGGTATTCATTACAGAGGAGGAGAGGCAACTCCACAAACCTTGTCAAAAAGATTTGTAACAATGGATATTAAAGTTTCTCTATGTTTTTAAGGCCATATTTCATGCTTTTATGCCATCCTGGAGGATTCTTTTTCACACACTCATTCATTCAGCCAATGCTTGTTAAATGTTCATTAGTTTTGGAAAAGTCTAAGAACAATATATATATATATATCAGTAAACAAATAAAGAACAACAAAAATAAACAAATTCCTTGTTCTCCTAATGATAATAATCTAGTTGGAAAGATGTGAATATAAAGGAAATAAACATATCTGTATGTAATGTATGATAATATGATAAATAATGCAAAGAAGAAAAGTAGTACAAGGTGAGCAAAATGGGAGAACTGGGAAAGAAGGGATCATTTTTTAGATAAAATTATCAGATATTATATGAGATATATGAATATATCAGAGAAGGTTGTGTTCTAGGCTCTGTACAGAGTCTCTAAATTGGCAATGTGTTAGGTATGCTGGAGGCACGGTGATGAAGCCCACTAAGGTTGAATGGAGCAAATGTTATAGAGGATATGAGGAGATGAGATCAAAGAGATAGTCCAAGTAGGTATGTGGTCATATATGGCCATGGAAATTACTTCAGATTTTATTCTAAACAGGACGTAAAATCAAAGGAATGTGTGAAATATAAGGCTGATATGGTATGACTTTAACAATATCAGTTTGAAATATTTTTTATGTAGTATACTCTTTAAAGACAGAGAAGAAAAACAAATCCTCTCTTCGCAATAGCATTCCCATAGTAATAATGTCCAAAATCCTTAAGTGATAACGACTCTTCTCAGAAAACAGTTTGTAATTTTCACACCATACCAAATTGGTTTCATTTAGCACATTTCTTTTTAAAGGTTAAAATGGAAACCTTACCACCATAAGTAATTTCATGTGAATTGTTGGGCATCTTAAAAGAATATGTTCCTTAATGCCAGGCTAGATTAACTTCAAAGATGCCAGAACACCAAGTTGTTTTGATAGTAGCAGGATTGGTTGGCTATATTGGCTTTTCTCTTTTCTGCTACTCTTACTACTGTTGTCATGGGAAGACAACTAAAGTACGATTCAAGAGGCACTGGTAATGAAATTCTATTGTACAATTATTGTGATTTACTTTTTACCTGGTATTGGAGAAATGTTCATTAATTAGATCATGAATAGTTGTTGAAAAGACTATTTTTTTGCAATTTTCTTGTTTTTCTTTGGCTTTTCTGTTACATGATAATATACAGGGCAGGGCCTTCTCCTTCCATTTTAGATCCATTGACTTCCACTTTCTGGATGTTACCCATGCCTTTATTTCTGTGTCAATTTCCTTTGTTTATATGGATTTCTGCCATATAGGATTAAATTTTGGTATACCTTAACTAATAACATCTTCAGTAGTCCTATTTAAAATGGGTGCACATGTACAGGACTAGGGGTTGGGTCCTAACATGCCTTTTGTGGGGGGCATGATTCAGTTCCCAACAAAGAAGTTCTCTGCTATTTCTGATATACTGAGAGTTTTTATCATGAAAGGTGATAGATTTTGTCAAGTACTTTTCCTCATATGGGTCTGAGTTACTGTTGAGTGTCCTTTCATTTCACCTGAAAAAACCCTGTAGTACTTCTTTTAAGGCTCTTCTGCTATGCAAGATTTCTTTCAGATTTTTTTCTGGGAGTTTCTTAATGTCTTCATTTTTTAATAGAGTTTACCTGGGTAGACAATTCTTTATTGCCAGTCTTTTTTTTTTTCTTTCAAAATTTGAGGATATAATCCCATTGCCTTCAGACCTCCATGCCTTCTGATATTCCTATGGAAAATCACTTTATTTGTTATACAGTATTTTCTTTGCTGCTTTTACATTTTTTTCTTTATCTTTGAATTCTGTAAATTTGACTATGATGTGTCTAGTTTTGGATCACTTTGAGTTTATGATACTTACAGTTTTTCAAGCTCTTGAATATTTAGATTTATATTTTTTAATTGAATTTGGGAAATTCCTGGTCATTGCTTCATCATATATTTTTTCTCTCTCTTTTTTTTCCTCCTTTGGGACTTTCACTATGCATATATTGATTCATGTCATGGAATACCACATATCTTGCAAGTTCTTTATATTTCTTTTCATTAGTTTTCAAAGTGCTTCTCAAATTGGATAATTTCTATTTATCTATTTTCAAATTTGCTGATTATTACTTCTTCCAACTCATATCTACTATTGAGACTGTCTACTGAATTAATAATTTCAGTTATTGTAGTTATCAACATCAGAATTTCCATTTGGCTCATTTTTATAATTTTTATTTCCTTTATGGTATTCTCTATATGATGAGACATTGTTTTCATACATTCATTTAATTCTTTAGATATAATTTCCTTTATTTATTTGAAAATATTTATGAAAATTGATTAAAAAATTTTTTTTCTACTAAGTACAAAATCTGGCACTTCTCAGGGACAGTTTCTGTTGACTGCACTTTCCATACACTTTCATGTATGGAAATAAATGAAGACGACCCAAATAAGAACAAGCAAAGAGTATTTATTCAGAGTTTGCCATAACAAAGGAGTGAGTCTCCATTACTTGCACTTGGCAAAGACTCAGAGACAGGAAGAGTGGGAAAGCTTTAAAATGAGAAAAATGCAAGATGTTGGCATTGGGAAGCAGGAGGTAGGCTTACTAGAAGGAGAGTATCCTATGTGATTGGTTAAGGGGGCATATTTGGCTTTCTCCATTTGGTCCTAAATTAGAAATGGGTGCAATTATTAATTGTAGTATGTTCACATTTGAGGATTTGGGACTGACCAAGTAAAAAGTTTTTATCACTAGATGGCAGAAACACAGAAGCTATCTAATGGGACAAACTGCTTTGACAAGTCTGTATGTAAAGTTTGTATGTAAATGGAGTGGTCCTTCACAGTGGTAAGCTTTCCAGAGGTCACTGGTGTGAGGGAGCTACCAGAGAGGAAGCAGAGTAAGGAAAAACTCCCAAATTCCTGGGGGAGAGGAGAAAGAGAAAGGCATGAGCTTGCATGTCCATTTGTCACCGAGTCAGCAATCATGGGAACCTCCAGGTCTGAGAAGACCAAGGAGCTGAAGCAGTTTGGGGCCTTATGAGTTGCAGGGTCTACTTTATCAACTAAGAACAAAGCTAGATGGCAATTATTTTTTCATAGTAGAACATTTATTTATTTATTTATTAACATTTAATAAGGACATTTACGAACTTTTCAAAAAATGTTTTGGGTATTAACAATAATAATAGTGATCACACATTGCATGCTTATTATGTTCCTGGCATTGGTCTAGGCATTTTACATGTATTAACTCATTTAATCCTCATAATAACCTCATGAGATAGGTGCTGTTATGACCCAATTTTTTAGATGAAACTGAAGCTCTGTCATATTAAGAAACTTGCCCAAAGACATAATGCTAAAATGTGGAGGATTTAGTCTATTGATTGAAATTAAGTGTTTTCATTTTTTTTAGTGTTTTTTTTTAAGAAGTTTTAGATTACATAAATGTTACATAAAAAATATAGGGGATTCCCATATGTACTACCCTCTACTTCCCCATATTTTCCCACATTATCAACAGGGGTTTTTATGGGTTATACAAAGCAGGTTACCTCTAAATGGCTAAAAGTTGCTCATTTGGCCTATTTTTAAAATACTTAGACAAGTAAGAATTTTTAGTTTGTTGCCAATATATTTTTTTTCTAATGCTCCCAGGCTGCTGTGAATGAAACAACACACAGAATTCTATGGATTATTTATTCTTTCAGGTGTGTGACCACTCTGTCCTCACATAGATTTTGTTGTTGTTAAGTTCTTTTCATTTTTACTTTTTAAAGCTGACTTCCTAGACATGATCAGTATCAATTAATGTTCACTCAATGATAAGTGAGATTACCTTAAATTCCTTGCTTTCATGGAAGAAATTGTATCATTGAGGTGGAGACAGTGGCCACAGGGAGTTGTCGAGGGCAGGGAGAAGGAAGAAGAGGTATGATATGGGGGCATTTTTGGTACTCAGAGTTGTCCTGAATAATATTGCAGGCACAGATGCAGGACATTACACATCCTGACATAATCCACTGAATGGACTGGGGGAGATTATAAGCTACAATGTAAACTGCAATCCATGCAGTGTAGCAGTGCTTCAAAATGTAGTCACCAAATGCAATGAATGTGTCACACTGATGAAAGAGGTTGTTGATGTGGGAGGAGTGGGTGGAGATGGGGAGTGGGGTGTTTGGGAACCTCCTTTATTTTTTAATGTAGCATTTTCTGTGATCTATGTATCTTTAAAAAAAAGAGAGAAAACCTAAATTAAAAAAAAAAAAAAGAAATATCCTATGGCACAAGGAAGACACCAAAATTAAAAAACTATATTGTAACAAACCAATAACAATAGCTTTCATAATCAATTGATTACTGAATATTGGGTCATATCATTTTGTAGTTATTTTAGAAGTTTCATGAGCCACAATAACAGATTAACAGTAGAGCCATGATTTACTATTGATAGAAATAAGTCTGGAAAATCCATTCAAGGACTTTGCAGAAAAAATAAGCAAAGACAGTTTTTGTTAGCATTTGAAAAAATTACAGTGTTACAATAACTTGAGGGCCCAAAAATGGAAAACTGAAAAAAAAAAAAAACCTGAAAGAAATAAAGAAGATATTGAACTGTTTTTGAAGGCATAAAAGGTGCATATACTTCCAGAATAACTTCTGCTCTCTGATCAAAACTTTTCCAGAAGAGTTAATAGAACATGATCCTTTCCAGGAAAGAACACATAAAATGGTTTGGTGTGAATAGGTTATCTTGTAAGAGAGGTTGAAACGTTAAGTCTCAATTAACCCAGTTTTAGTCATCTGAGAACACTTTTAAATTACATAACTTTAACCCTGTTTTTCTCCTTTAAATTTAAAACAATCTTGAGAGGTAAATTTGGTTGTTCCCATTTATATTTATGATTAGTAAAGAAAGTATTTCATGCAAAAAATATTCCTTGCTTTTATGTCTTCTACCCATTGCCAAATGATCTGTGTGAGAAGGCACACCGTCACATTTACAACAGATTAAAAGTGAGACTTAGCTTTCCCTTCTTGTTTATACAGTGTCTCTAGATCAGTCAGAGGTGACTAGTGCTTTCTCCTTTAATAGGTCTTTCTGGGCATCCACACGTTTTTAGATCCCCTGGAATATGCCAGATATTTTCAAAGTTCCCTATTATCATTTAGTTCTCCAGGATTTCCTTTTCATGGCCAGACCCTTATTTGCTCCAATTGAAATCATAGCTGTAGCTGAAGTTTTACCAGCTATTTTATATTGTTTTGGTAGTGTCCTGGGGTTGGCTTATTCCCCCCTACTGAGTTGAGACTGTGTAAAATCAAATAGCCACCGACTCTGAGAATAGCTTTTCCAGAGAGTACAGACAAAATATTGACTGTGTTCTGGGGATGGTGCTTTTAAGAGACCCCCAAAAGTAGATAATTTGGCTGAAGAGTTGCTCATTTCTCAAAACTACTACCACAGAGCTAGGAAAAGTGGCAGTATGAGATTTGCTCCCAAAATAAAAGGTCACACCCCTATTGTCTTGGATATGAAGTTGTAATTTCTGTAATTTCTCTTGGATAATGACTTGCAATTTGATCTTTGCTTTTGGTTAATTTCCAGAATTCTGAAATAGTTATTTTGGTTAGTTTATCCAAACTTGTTTGGATTAGAAGGAGAGTGAGTTCATTGAGGTATTCACTCCAAAATTCTAGAAATTAATCTCAGTCTTGCCCCTTTGATGCCACAGACCACTTCAACCAACCTCTTACCTCTTTTTATTAAGTTGCTCCATATTGCACAAACTCCAGTTGACACAAGCCAAGCTTTCTTATAGTCCCCTTGAAGTCCTTCTTTCTTTGCTGAATTTAGGATTATCATCTGATGAGAAGAACAATATTCTTATGGGATTATCTTTCTCAGGCACTTTAATCTTATGTTATCTCTTATATACCAGCATCAGTCAGAATGAACAAGATTGTAATGAGATAATACATTGAAAATGATTTATCTGTGGTTTAACTTAGCAGAAAAATATTTTTCACTTAAGCTTTTTGTCCATTTTAGAATTACAGAGCCATGCTCAATTCCACATAGTCACTCAGGAACCCAGAAAAATAGACTCCCTCATCGTGCACTTGTAACGAACTTGGAATCTCCTTATAGTGGCAGGCAAAGAAACATGTCAATTTCTCTCACAGTAAATTGCTCAGAATTAGTCCCATTGCTTTGCCAGATGCAAAGGAAGGGGCTTGTTATTTTTGTTGTTGTTATTATTTTGTCTTTCTTTGCCTTTTGTATGATTAGAAAAACCTATTATCTTATCACCATATTCTTAAGGTGACTGATGGTCAAATGTGGCAAAATCAGGTTTAAGCCAATTATTTTACAAGCTCTCTCTGGGTGGTCTAACACTATCTTTTGAACTGAGGTATACTTGCTATCTATTATTTTATTGTTAGTCTATTGGTACCTCAGGTAGAACTGAAAAGTTAAAATCTCATTTTAACTTCTGCCTACACAGAGTAGAATACTTTATAGTTATAATAATATTCTCTTAGATTCCTTTACAGTAGTTGTCTACACAACAGTAGCCAGTAAAAATTGATCCTCTACCCAGTCCTGGTCCAGGAATGAGAGCACACTTATATTTTCACCTTTTTCTTCCAAATGTCTCAGAGAACAAGAATTTATGTCTAATTTACATCCATCTAAACAAGAAGAGATTTTCAAACACTATTAACTAAATTTGCACTGCTTTTCTCAAAAGAATGTCTAGCTTTTAGATCAGCTACTCTGTCCAATGTAAATAATTTAATTCAAAAATAATCTTCTGGCAAAACAAGGTTGCATGGCTGCCCTGTACTGGGGACTCTTTCCTCCATGATTCAATAATCCAATAAAAAAAGGTTTTGTTTTTACTGTGTGCTAAGGACTGATCTATGACCTTAATAATTTTAGATTATTAAAAAATATTAGAAAATAATTATAATAAAAACACTCTCATTCAGTCATTATTCTGCAAACATATATTTGAGTGTTATTAAACACTTAATATATGCCAGCTACTGATATTACAAAGACAAATCAGGCATTGTCTCTGTCCTTAAGGTACAAAAAGTATGGAAATGTCATTGGTTTATTCATTTCCATACGCATTACAAAATCAATAATAGCAAAAAATCCTATCATAATATTAATAGGCACTTAAAATTTATAAAATAATTCTAAATAATCAGAAGTTGTGCCTTAATATTATTTTCTCAATAAATGGTCTGAGGGGAAGAACTTCTGGAATGACAGAGTGAGAATCTTAGCAGACCCTCCCTGTAACAAAGAAACAATTTAACTAGAGAAAATTATATTAAAAATTCATTTACAGTTTTTGAAAAGTTTCCTAAGGGCATATAGCAAACTGAAAAACATTCATTCAAGAAAATCTGCTCTATCTCAGTAAGAACCGGGAGGCTGTGGTTTTTAAGCCACAACTTGCTTCCTTTCTCCTTCTCTTAGCAAATTGGTCTTACAGAAACTCTACCATGGATGGAGAGGCAAGAATAGAGAGATCCCTTTTCCTCACCCTCAGTATATGTTTATGGTTATCCCTTAAGTCGAGTAGACTTAGCATTTTTCATCTTCCATCCTTCCCCAGCCTAGTGCTGTAATAACTGTCTTTCCCTACACAGCCCCTGTTCACAGGGTGCAAGCTCTACTCCAATTGTGGAAAGTCAAGAACTCTAGGGCCCTGATTACCCCACTTCAACTTGCTTATAGGGCAGATATTCCACTCCGGGAAGGAAAATCTGTAAAGATTATGGGCTATCCTCTCCACCTTCAGTATCTGCTTGCACAGCACTGGTTTCACTCTATAGAACTGGGACACTGTCATAGTTTCCGTAATCTTTCCAGTGGTACAGAAGTTCTGCCTAAGGAAAAAGTCAGGCTGTAATGATAAGAGTTTTGAAGTTCAATCTAAGTAAAATGGAGTTATTTATATTATGGTATAAAGAATTCCATGTCGTCAGTTTCTTGGTGGAGAGCAACAAAGAAGGTAGTGGTTCTTTAGCTCTGTGATATTAGCAACAGAAAACAGAGAAATTAGGTATTTAAGAGAGAACCATGGAAAAAGACAGACAAAACTAGTTCTCATAAAATCATAGGCAACTCTGGAAGTATGTGCGTGACTGCATTCACTAAGGGGCAATAATAGCAGGGCATAGGCAGACTTGAAAACATTTCCTAACTTGCACACATATCCATCAATGAAGTCATTGCTTGAGATTTAAACATAATTTATGACACTGGTAGAAAATAAGCTCCTCTGACCCAGAAGAAATTCTTAAGTTTCTTCTGTTTTAGGCCAGGCCTAAAACATAAAACCACAAACATGCTTGGCAATCTGGAAAAGTTTATGCATGTCCTGGGCTATGTCTTAAATGCATGCTATTAGTCCCTGGATGAATGAGGGGTTAAAGCTACACTCTGTGAACTGTGATAGCAGCCTCTAAGTCACACACAGACACACACACACACACAAGCTAATGGTAAAAATATAACTGGCTAAGGGGCATAAGTAAAAGCCTTGTCAAATAATTGTCTTACGCTTAATCAGGAGTGCCAGTTCAAAATATAAAAATTAAAGAAGTAAAATCTGCACACTGCAATTGAAAATGACTTCCCAGAATTAGTACAACCAAGAAACTAAGCAAACAAGCAAATGGCCAAGCAAATATTTATGAATAGAAATATTAACCCAACCCAATGAAATCACTATCCAGAGTTGTTACAATATATTAGTTAAAATGTTTACCTTTACAGAAAATAAATGAGACATACAAAGAAACAAGACAGATTTTTCCATACACAGGAAAAAAGAAGCAGGCAATAGAAACAGATTTTGAGGGAGCCTGGATGATGTTGGACTTAGCAAACTGAGATTGTGAAGCAGGGTCCAAGAACTAAAGGAAAGCTATGCCTAAAAGTTTCTCATGAAATGGAAAATTCCAATCAAGAAGGATTATAAAAAAAGAAGCAAAGGAAATTTCTGAGGTTGAAAAGTACAATAACAAATTAAAAATTCACTAGTGGGACTTGGGTAGTTTGAAGCTGACAGAAGAAATAATCAGCAAACTTGAAGATAGTTTGATAGAGATAATGCAATCTGAAGAATAGAGAGGAAATAATTAACAAAAATGAAAAAAGCCTCTGAGAAATATGGGACATGTTGAACTCACCAACATACATATGTTGGGAATACCAAAAGAAAGGAGAGAGAAAGCAGAAAAAAATATTTTGAGAAAATAATGGCAGAAAACTTCCCAAATTTGATTGAAAACATTAATCTGTATATCCAAGAATGTCAATGAATTCTGTGTTGTAAAAACACAAAGAGCACTACCCTCAGACACATGATAGGCAAATTTTGAAAACTCCAATTAAAATGAACCTCAATAAGTTAACAGCAGACTTCTCATCAGAAACAGTAGAAGCCAGAAAACACTGGGATGACATATTCAAAGCGCTAAAAGTGAAAATCTGTCAGTCATTAATTGTATACCTTTCAATAGCTTAATTAATAGATCTTTTTGCCAATCATTTTAATATTCAAAGTAACAGGATAACAACATTCTAAATGAACTCAGACATATCCTAGTAAATACTCTCTTCAACCCCAGCAAAGGAAGGAAGACAATCTGGTAGAACAGGAAGAACAAAAGATTTTCACATGGAAAAAAAATTAATTTGAACCCAAAGTTTCTTATTTCTTGGCTCTCTTATGATTGGTAAGATGTATAGTTTCCATATTTCTAAAGTATGAATTTAAAAAAATATATATCACAGGATTATGATGGAAATTAACTGTTATGACTCATGTATAATGCTAAACCCAGAAGAGCTGCTGAGAAAATGTTTGCTCTTGTAAAGAAATCTACCTGTTTCAATATATGATGGTCATTCCACTAAATACCTTGCATTAGTTTACCTTGTTTGCAGTGATGGCTACAGGCCATTGTATATTTTGTTATAATCTATAAAATTGTGTGGGACAGAGTGTAGACTGTAATGTAAACTATAGTCCATGGTTAGTAGCAATGCTTCATTATATGTTCATCAATTGTAACAAATGTATCTCACTAATGAAGGATGTTGTTAATGTAGGAAAGTGTGGGAGGGGAATGGAGTGGGGCATATGGGAATCCTTTGTAATTTTTATTTAATATTTATGTAATCTAAAACTTCTTTAAAAATAAGAAAATTAATTTTTTAAAAAGTATTCAATATAAGTTGACAGTGGCTTAGACCAAAATTTTTTGCAGTGACTATAAGCTATTCATAAAATATCTACTTTATCTTATTAATGGACACCCACTAGTAAGTTATCATCCTCTCTCGCAGTTAGGTAAGATCATGTGATTGTTCTCTTGCTAACAAAATGTGATTAGAATTATGCATGTAATTTCCAGATTAAGACATTAAGAAGCAAGTGTGACTGAGTTTTATTCTACTGGATAGGTGCAGGTAACATGGAAGTACTTGGGAATATGAGAGTCACAAACCCGAGTACCTAAAATACCTTTTAATAACAAGCTGACTGCCAAACAGTATATTAAGGTAATAGTCAAATCAACAAGAACTAAATTTCTAATATGGTCGAGTCATTTCATATTTTGAGATCTATTTGGGGCTAAAATACCTTTTACACATACAAAATATGTGTTAGCAAGCATGATATTAAATCATTACAACCCTCTTTTACAATTGAAGTCAAATTAATTTTACTTATCCATGGATTCCTGAAATTATTCATCATACAGTCACTGAAGGTCTACTCCGAGTTAAGTTTTATACTAATGCTGAAGATAAATGTAATAGTAAGAAAACCACTTGACCCCAATCATTGGTAGATTGTATTTCATTCCCCGGATATGCAGCTTTCTTCTAATAACAACTTTACGTTATAAAACAGTGAGCATGAAAGTTGGTGGATAGCTTGTCTCTGCTGTGGGTTAGTTGCAGATAAAATAGTAAACCTTCAGAGTATTTTGGAAAGGTATTTATTAATACTTAAAATGTGTTCAGACTTTCACTGTACAATACAGTGGCCACACTTTGAACAGCCTCTGTATCCAATGTTGGCATTGTGAGGACTGTGAACTAAACTAACTCTTGGTAAGTCTATTAAAATGTTTCTGTGTGTCTATGTCTGTGTGTGAGGGGGGGGAGGGAGGAGGAGGAAGACAGGGAAATAGATAACAAAAGAAAAACATCCATGCTTGGATTTTGAAAGCATGATACATGATATGCTTTATATTGCCTATCAACGGCAGAATATTGTTAGTTACAGTCACTCAATTAAGTTTTACAGTTTAATTTTATTTCCTACTCTTAATTGATTTGTCTGGAAAATATGTAGAAATATATTGGATGGTAGATGGAAGACAATCTAGAATTAAAATCTTGTGCTGGGTAAATAAATATTTGCTGAAGTTTAAATATTTTAGGGGCAAGACTTCACTGAATTTTGAAAATGTGTATGTTGGTAGTAAATTATTTAGAGAAGATTAAGTATCCTGTGTTACCTAAAGCTTTATTGCCTACTGAAACTTTGTCAGCTATGAATTAAAATTAATTGCACACAATCAGAGAAAGGACATAATATTCTGTATCTAATCTAATCTAATCAGTTGTACAGTCTGCAAAATATAAAGGCAGGTGTATTTTACTCTACCAAAGCCAAGTTTAATTCCAAATTTAAATGACTCTACTAATAAAATGTCTTTCCATACTATAGCTTCCATATTATCAATCAAGACACTCATGTTTCTTTCATTGTTGACAACTTAAAGGACAGAATATAAATGATCTTATACAATATGTCCATCATAGCCAATGGGTAACTATAGAAACATGTTTTAATTGCAGTGAGAATAAGCCATTACAACGTATAGTGTGGTTTTAGAGAAATGTGCGAAAACACTAAATTACACTTCTTTTAGGGTAATTGGTATTCTTTGTTTTTGGAAATTAGGTGATTCACAGTAATTTATACATAAACAATCATAAGTCCTTATCTAATTAATGTAAATGGCGTTCCCCTTCAAAAGATGTTAAATCTATAAGACATCAATGTGGGAAATATAGTCCAATACTTGATTAAAAAAATTTAATCTGAAAATACACTCAAAATTTTCATGATATGGATTTAAATGCCCAAGAACTTAAACATGGACCATAATCAAAAAAAGAATTAAATTAGGTTGCATTTCATTAATGTGACAGTATAACTAGTATTACCAAACAAAAGAATCTAAAGGGAAAATGAAAGTTCAAAGAACTTTGAATTATTTTAATACCTTTCCTGGAATTACTCAGTTGGTAGCATACAATGTATTTTGTGCAATTTTATTGTGCTGTCATCAATATTTTTCAAAAACACTTCAAATTTTAAAGTTAGACATGGCATAATAATAAAATTATAGAGCCCACCTCTTTATTTATAAATAAAATACTAACTTTGAGAAAATTAATTGGACCATTAAGCATGTTCATTTATAGAATACAATTTTGGTGATAATTAATGGCAAATTATTAAGATTTAGTAGGAAAATGTACATTATCCAAAGAGAGAAAAAAGAATATTTTACATGAGTGTATTAGTCAGCTAAAGGGGTGCTGATTCAGAATACCAGAGATCTGTTGGATTTTATAAAGGGTATTTATTTGGGGTAGAAGCTTACAGTTACCAGGCCATAAAGTATAAGTTACTTCCCTTACCAAAGTCTGTTGCCACGTACTGGAGCAAAATGGCTACTGATGTCCACAAGGGTTCAGGCTTCCTGTTTCCTCTCTTTCCCAAGCTTGTTTATCTCTGGGCTCAACTGCTTTGCTTTCTCCACAAAGCCAGCTGTAGACTTTCATTTAAACAGCTTATCTCTCTTCCTGAGGTTTCTGCCGTGTTTAATGGAGACTTTTCCTCTTCCTCACATATCTGCTTCTCTGTGTGTTTACTTGCCAGGCTCTAGAATCAAAACTCCTGTGTCTTTTCTCTGTGAGTCCCTAACCAACAAGGGGCAGGGACGCCATGTCCTACTGATGTGGCACAATCAAAACTTTAATCATTATTCAACCAAGTTAGAGTGAAACTTCTGAATCCAATATAATATAAAATGCCCAGAGGGACAGACCAGTTTACAAACGTAAACCAGTATCTATTTTGGGAATTCATAAACAATATCAAACTGCCACACTCAACCCTCTGAATTCCAAAAAGACATTACAATATACAAAAAACCTTATTTCAGTAATAATACAAAATACAAATCATATCATAATCAATTTATAGAAATATAGTTTGTCTTAGGATAAAGTCCCATCTACAGTAGACCTCTGAAACTTACAAAGCCATTTATCTGCTTCCAATACACAAATGGAAAGACAAAGGATAAACATTTTCATTATCGTGAGAAATTGGGAGGGAAACATGAGTTATGGGTCCTCTACGGTTCAGTAAACTTGCAAGATATATTTAAATTAGATGTCACTGTCTGAGAGTCATTCTTAAGAAGGACCCACCCTTTCCACAGACTTGCCCAATGGCTATTTTCTTGATTCCACTCTCATCAAGCATCTGGGTGTTGCCCAAGCTCCAGACCTCACCCTCCAAGAGTGTTGGAGTGATTGCCACACCTTAACAATCTTTGGGTTAGAGTTTTAACTACACTAATACAGTGATGTGAAGACAGCATCCTCCCTAACCTTTGGCATAAATGTTCAACCCTCTCAGAGCAAAAAGTTGGTGACTGGCCTTCCCTAATCCATTGGACATAGGTCCACTCCTGACAGTCTTATGGAATGCTGCTCTTAACCTCCCTAATTCTTGGGGAATGTGCTCCACCCTCACTGTACCCTAGAGTGGCAAAACTCTCACCAATATTGGGTGGGAAAATTCGCCTGGACAAACACCCTCTCTGTAGACATGGGTGGGGTTCCTCTCTTGGCCCAAGGAGATGTCTTAATTCCAGATTTCAGCTTCCAGAGTTTTCCTCTTAAAGCTGTTTCTCTTTCAATCTCTCTTTTCCATGTCCCATTTAGTCTAAGCTTATAATTGTTTTGTTCATACAGCTCTCTCAGAAAGCTTTGTGGTTTAGCATGCAAGAAGCAGAGGTCCAAGTCATCAGATAGTAAGACTTTCCAAAAACCTTTTTCCAGATAACTGCATCTTCAATCCTGATTTACAAGTTCCAAGTTTAGTTTAGTCCTCAAATGGGGCACTATTGTCAAGGAGCTTAATTTCCAGAGGCTTGGGATTTCCAGAATCAGTTTCTCTTTTCTTTGTTCCCAGCATTTCAGTCCACAGCTTATTTCTCTGATCTAGCATTTTATTATAAGCTGCAAGGAGAAGCTGAACTGCATTCTCCAAGTTTACTTTGGAAAGTTTTTCAGTTAAATGCCCAGGCTTATCATTTTCAAATGCGTCCTTCCATAAAACACCATGAGTTAATCTCCCTAAGTTCTCTGCACCTTTAAAACATGGATCTCCTTTCCTCCAGTTTCCAATAATCCTTCTAAGGCCTCATCAAAAGTCTGCTTAGATTCCATATTATTATCAATAGTCTCTTCAAAGTACTGTAGGTCTTTTCTATCTAGCATCTCACAATTCTTCCAAAAATACCCCTTACCCATTTATAAACCAGTTCCAGCATTTTGGTAACTGCAAAAGCATAACTCTACTTTCTGGTACCAAATTCTGTATTAGTCATCCAAAGGGGTGCTGATGCAAAATACCACAAATCTGTTGGGTTTTATAAAGGGTATTTATTTGTGGTAGAAGTTACAGTTACCAGGCCATAAAGCATAATTTACTTCCTTCACCAAAACTTGTTGTCACTTGTTGAAGGAAGATGACTGCTGGCTTCTGCAAGAGTTCAGGCTTTCTGGGCTCCTCTCTTACCTGTTACCTGACTTACGCAAGTCAGCTAACAGGGAAGTGAAGATGGTCAACCACCACAACAGGAAGCTGAGAGTGCCTCCAACTGCAAGCAGGAGATTCACATCCATCAACCATGTGGGATTTAAGCCCCCTCTTGATATAGAGGTGGAGTGGATATCACCATCCCAGGGTCCACAGGTTGGAGGAATAAAATATGGATTAGAGTGGACTTACTGGTATCCTACTATAGAATACTGTGACTAGTAATGGAAGAAATTGTAGCACTGATGTGGAGAAAGTGGCCATGGTAGTTGCTGAGGGCAGGGAAAGGGAAGAAAAGATGTGATATGGGGGCATTTTTGGGACTTGGAGTTGCCCTAAATGATATTGCAGGGACAGATGCTGGACAGTATATATCCTGCCATAATCCACTGAACGTACTGGGGGAAAGTATAAACTATTGTCCATGTGGTGCAGCAGTGCTCCAAAATGCATTCACCAAATGCAATGAAAGTATCACAATGATGAAAGAATTGATGTAGGAGGAGTGGGGTGGGGTTGAGTGTGGGATATATGGGAACCTCATATTTTTTGAATGCAACATTTTTGTGATTTATGTATCTTCAAAAAATACAATTAAAAATAAATAAAAATTAAAAAAGAAAATAATTGATTTTAACATAAATAAATTTTGCTCAATTAAAAATATAAAAACAAGAACAAAAAATGAGTATTGATTAGAAAACTAAAACAGTACAACCACTTACTATCTCAGGATTTAACACAATAAAAAAAAGGGAGCAGAACTAATATCTAATATAATCATTTGAAATTACATAACTAAAAAGTAACTATATTGTGATCCAGCTATTTATGTAATATTAAGATAAACCTAGACTATCAATGTTTATACAATTAATAAATTTAAATTCTCCCTAAAATATCTTTGATTTAAAAGTCCTAATTAAAGTCAGGGATATTAGCAAAATAAGACCCCATTTCCTTCCAGAACCTGTACCCATAAATAAATAAGTAATCCCAAGTCTAAAACCTAATATGTCTTTCCTGTAGGGCATTGTGATAGGTAAAATGCAAAATATATCATCCTTGCTTTTTGAGCATGTCCTACACCACCAACTGAATCAGGCAACTAATTGACTCCATAATACATAAAACCATGGAAATATGTAAATCTGGTTACGTCTACTGAAAGGAGATTTTTCTTATGGCAATGGGGAGACCCTTTGTCATTAATATTTTCCCTTTTACCATTCTCCACACATCAATCTGAAAGCTGTATATGTAAGTGAGCCAATATATCTAGACTATTCTCTCTTGGTGGTCATTGCTTTGAAAAATGACTACGGAAACTGTCCTAAACTCACTGAAATACAAAGAAAGGCACTGAGAATCCACATTAACTCATTCATATCTTTGTTTTTTGATCCTTCAAACTGCTTGTTTTTTCTGGTGTGTGTTAACTGCAGGAAATTAAGTTTAAGTCCATGTCATTTACTGTTCTATCTTTTCAACTCAATCTTACTGGCTTACTTGAGATACATGGCAAATTCTTTTCCTGTCAACTTATATATTAACATGTATAATCAAAGAATATGCCTAAAATATCATATAGTACTGTCTCTGATCCAGTCCTTCCCCAAAGAGCCCTACGTGAAATATTATGTTACTGTGTTATGGAACACTATGTTTAGAGTACTACGTTATTTGGAAACTAAAATCTGAGTGCTTTGTCTATTCCTCTCTCCATTCCTGAACACTCACAAATACATACACAGAAACAAACACACACAAACACACATCTATATCAATATCTATATAAAACATGAGTTTTTACCAATATCTCTAATACCTACCCAAAAGAATAAGCTATATTCTATTCTTCCATCTTTCATTTTCCCAAGTCCCCTTCATCATTGAGAAACTTAGCTATTGTCTTAATAAATTCACTCAGCTTTAGATTTCTGGTATTTTTCTACATTGACAATTGTCATCTATGAATAAGGACAGTTAATTTCTTCTTTATTAAACGTCATGCTGTTCCTTTTTCCTTGCCCTATTGCACTTGTTAGGACCATAGCAACAATACATTCAACCAATGTTGAATAGTAGATTTCTACTATTGTTACATATCATAGTAGATTTCTCACTTTGTTACATATCATAGAGGGAAGTGTATTAGTCAGGATTCTCTAGGGAAACAGAACAGATTGGAAATACATGTAAATATTATGAGATTTTTGTAAGAATTGTCTCATGGGATTAAGGAAATTGGCAAGTCCAAATTCCATAGGACAAGCTGCCAAAATCTTAACTCCGATGAAGGGTTTGATGAATTTTCCAGGAGAAGTTGGCTGATTGAAGAAGAGAAAGAATTTCTCTTTTCTGACTGCTGAAATCATCACTTCTCCTTGTAAAATCTTCAACTGTTTGGAAGAAACTTATCTCATTGTTGAAGGCAATCTCTTCAGGTGACTGTAGATATAATCAGTATAGATGCAATCAACTTACTGATAATTTACGTTCACACAAAATATTCTCACAGTAACAATCAGTCCAATTCTTGCTTGACCAAACAATTGGAAACTATAACCTGGCCAAATTGACACATGAAATTAACCATCACAGAAGTATTCAATGTTTCACCATTTAGTGTAATATTAACTGTAGGATTTTCATAAATTCACTGTAACAACTTGAGGATGAATGTTGAATTCTATAAAATGCTTTTTGTACATCTACTGAAATGACATGTTGTCTGATTTTTGACATGTATCTTTGAGATATACAACTCATGTATTGTACTTTTTACATATTGCTTAATTCATTTTTCCAATATGTTAAAATATTTTTGCATATGTGTTCATTAGAGGTATTGTTTTATAATTTTCTTTTCTTCCAGTGTCTTTGTGTATTATGATAGATTCAGGAACCAAGTTGGAAAGTGTTTCATTCTCCTCTGTGTTCTTAATGAGTTTGTGTAAGTATGCTAGTAGTTCTTCCAAATATTTGATATAACGTACCAGATAAATTATTTTGGCCTGAATATTAGAAGAGTGCAAAGGGGAGGTACTGGAATTTGTTATGAATCGCAATATGTCCCCTCAAAAAGATAAACTGAAGGTTTAATCCCAGTACCTGACAATGCGAACTTATTTGGAAATAGGGTCTTTACAGATGTAATTAACTAGGTAAAATGAGATCATATTAGAAGAGAGGGGACTATTCATCCAGTATGGCTGGTGTGCTTATAAGAAGGGAAAAGAAAACACAGACAGACACAGACAGAGAAGGAGGTCCTGTGACAATGGAAGCAGAGACTGAGTGATACTACTCTAGGAACACCAAGGGTTTCCAACCACACCAGAATCCAGGAGTGGAACAGATTCTTCCCTATAGACTTCAGAGAAAGCATGACCCTTCTGACTCATTGATTTGGGGCTTTTAGCTTCCAGAACTATAAGACAATAAATTTCTCTATTTGAAGCCTTCTGTTTGTAGATTTTTGTTACAACAGCCCTAGGAAACTAAGACAAAATGAATATCATTTATTTAATAGATGTTTGTTATTCAAATTTTCTATTTCATCCATATTAATCTTGATCATTTCTGTTTTTCAAGTCAAGGCCATTTCATCTAGGTTGTCAAATTTATTGAAATGCTGTAATTCATTATATTCCTTTGTAAGCATTTTGTCTGCAAGTTCTTTAGTGATAATTCTTTTTTCAGGCCTGCTATTAGCATTTGCATTTTCTCTTTTGATTCATGATCAGTGCTTTTATGTATTTATCATTCTATTATTCTTTTCAAGAATCAAGATTTCACTTGGTTAATGTTACCTACTTTGGTATATTTCTTATTTTATTAATTTCTATGCTTACATTTATTATGCATGACTTTCACTTATTTTGCATTTATTTTGCTCACCTTTTTCTTCTAGATTGTTTGTGCATTTTGTTGTTTTGTGTTTATTTAATTTTATTTTTTAATTATATATTTTTGAAGTTAATAGATCACATTAAATGTTACATTAAAACACATAAGAGATTCCAATATACCCCACCCCCACCACCCCACTCCCATCAATTTTTTTAATTGTATTTTTGTAACATACGTAGGTCACAAAATGGTACATTAAAAAAATATTAGAGGTTCCCATATAACTCCCACCATCCCCCTTACCCCACTCCTCCCCCATTGGAAACCTCATTCATTATTGTGGCACATCCATTGCATTTGGTGAACGCATCCTGGAGCACTGCTGCACCACATGGACAATAGTTTATATTGTAGTTTACACTCTCCCCCAGTGCATTCAGTGGGTTATGGCAAGATATATAATGTCCAGCATCTGTCCCTGCAATTTCATTGAGGACAACTCCAAGTCCCAAAATAGCTCCCACATCACATCTCTTCTTCCCTCTCCCTGCCCTCAGCAACTACCGTGGCCACTTTCTCCACACCAATGCTACAATTTCTTCCATTACTGGTCACAATAGTTGTTCCATAGTAGAATATCAGTAAATCCACCTTAATCCATATTTTATTCCTTCATCCTGTGGAACCTGGGATGGTGATGTCCACTCCACCTCTATATCAAGAGGGAGCTTAGACTCCATAAGGCTGATGGATGTAATTCTCCTGTTAGCAGTAGTGGGAAGTCTCAGTTCCCTGGTGTGGTGGTTGACCATCTTCACCTCCCTGTTAGCTGACCTGGGTAAGTCCAATGGAGCAGAGGGTAGGAGTTGCAACTCTGCTGAGGCTCAGGGCCCAGCTGGCACATGAACAGGCCAGAGATTTAAGTCTCCTGAGTATACACCAACCCTAGTGCCAACCACAGGATCAGTAAAAGTGACAGAAGAGGCATATGTAGAAAGCTCACATCTGAGTCCAGCTCCATCACACTCAGAAGCACAAATTCCAAAGTAGGGTCCACTGACATGGCACTGAACTCCAGAGCCATCTGCCATGGCCATAGAACCTGTGGGTCTCTGTAGCCCTCAGGAGGACCAGTACCTGTAGTTGTATCTACTTTGGCTGTCTCTGGGGTCCTGCTGAGGCATACACATGCCTCAATAGATTATTTCATTTTAACACATTTTCTGTTTGAACAAATACGTTTAAATTCTAAATTTCATTTTATGCCACATCTTTAGATGAAAAGCAGAATAATTGATAGGTTCAAATTTTGCATATCGCTTATGATTTCTTCTTTTGCACATATTATTTCAAAGTAGGTTTTTACTTCCAAATTTTAAAAATGGTTCTAGATATCTTTTAGTAATTGGTTTCTAATTTCTTTTTGTTGTTTTTAAACAACATAACCTATAAGATATTAACCTTTAAAATTTATTGAATCTTAATATATGGCCCACTTTACGGTATATTTTGTTGAACATTTCATATACCCTTGAAAGTAATTTGTTACCTGTTTTGTATTTGTTTTTTTTTGGGGGGGGGAGGGTGCCTTGTTCTTTTTAAGTGAAGGGGGTTAAGGTAGTAGTTAGCAGTGTTCCCATTTTCTATTTCTATTTCTTATTTGTTTGATTTTCTTTCAGGTCTCTCAATTACTGAGAAACATGCTAAAATCATTTAAAATGTGGGTTTATTTATTCATTTATTTTGTCAGATTTTGCTTCAATTATTTTTAAGCTCTGCAGTTAGTGCCATTTACAAGAACAAGCTTTCTGCTAACAGCTTGGAGTTCATCCTTCTCCACTTTGGAAAGTGTTGAGGTAACATTAACATAGGCTCTGTCTTCCAAATTGCCCTCATTTTACTGATAGCTGAATCTCAGATGTTATTTGACTTTCCCACAGTTACACAACTTAAGTTACTAAAATATCAAGGACAGAATGTGGGTTTCTTTCCTCTCAAGCTCAGGTTCTTAGTACTAGTACATAATTCCTCTAAATTCTATGCCATCACATATCCTCCTACTCTATTAAACTATGTATTTATAGTACATTATATATTGATAGCTAGATAATAAGTAACAAAGCATGACTGCAGAATATTAAGATTTGCTAAGAGCAATTTTTGTTATAGTTGTGTGTTTATATCTGAGAGCCATGTTTATAGAAAAGAAAGAAAAACTATAACACACAGATAGATATTCCTACTGTAATATCCATTTGACTTAATTTCTGTTTGTGATGACATAAAATAGTCTGTGTAAGATAATTCCATGCCTCAATCACCATTAAAAATATTATTCATTGTTCATAGTATGGCCTAGATTTCGACAAGCATCGTTGGTTTCATTTCTCTGTGTAACATGAGGGTGAGGGAATTCATTAGTAGAAAACCCCCTATAAAAGAATCACATTGTCTTTATAACCATTAAATCACCCAGTATGCAAGAGGTAAAGGGTTCTTTCATAAGAAATGAAATTCCAAATAATTCATTGTGTAGTTTGCCAAGGTAATTAAAGGAAGATGAAAATTTGTAAGAGATATTATAGTGAAAAACATGTAATTTTAGCTTTTATTAGTTGGTTAAGTCTAGATAAAAACAGTTAACCACTGATACATTTATATTTTAGGTAAATTATTGTGAGCCAGTTTTATTTTAATTACAGACAAAGTTAAAACACAATTTTCCTAAAATGTAGATTGCCTAGTGAATGTATGTATGGTATCTGTGAGAGTGTGAGCTGCTCTGTGTGTCTGTAGAAGTGAAAGGTCCTTCCATAGAAATAAACTTGAGTTATTTAAAGTGACCTATTCCAAGTTGAGTGATTATGCAAGCTAACAATGATAAAACATATTGTGCTACATTTTTTGTTTATTTTCTTAAAGTTAATACATTCTGTATTATATATTTTAAGGATGCACAGTGCCATATTGTAATTGGGGGAGTATTCCAGACTGCGGACTGATAACAGATCCTTGTTACTCTTTGAGCACCATGATTTGAATGCCTTTTAATCCCTCCTTTATCTATAAATATATGGAATGAAATTATAAGTGGTTGAGGTGACATATACCAATATATACTTGACCCTGCATTCTTGTGAAATGTTTTCTGAAAGTCTTTATTTATATTTAGTGAGGAATTGGGGAATATGACAGGAATATTCTGGGTTAGAATAACTTGAATAGTATCGTTGAAAAGATAGACTCTAGAAAAGAACAAGTTGGAAATAATTTTGCTCTGAATTCCTTATCTCCTTCCCCATTATATGTTGAATTATGTCCTGCAAAAAAGATAAATTGAAGTCCTAATCTCCAGTATCCCAGAATGTGATCTTATTTGGAAATAAAGTTGTTGCAGACAGAATTAAATTAGAATGAAGCTGAACTGGAGTAGGACATACCACTAATCCCATATGACTGATGTCCTTATGAGAAGAGGAGAAAAGGCAGACACAAGGGGAGAAGATCATATGACAAGAGCGGTAAAGATTGAATTGTTTCAGCTGCAAGCCAAGGCACACCAAGGATTTCTGGCAGAACACCAGAAGCTAGGAAGAGAAAAGGAAGGGTTCTCCTGTACACATATTTGAGGGAGCATGGTCCTGCTGATACCTTGAGTTTAGACTTCAAGCCTCTGGAACTGTGAGACAATAAATATCTGTTGTGATATCACTTTGTGATACTTCATGATGACATGTCTAAGAAACTAAGATACCCCCACAACACTCACATACATATGCATACATACAGACCCCAGCCCTTAAAAGGACAGAGCAAGGGTTTGAAGAGGCTTGTCAATACTTTCATCCTCTCATGTGGTTTTATGTTGTTGTTAATAGATTTTTGTTTTGGTACAACCTGGTTGCCAAGTCTTATGGGCAAAGTAAGATCATAATGCTTCTCAGTTACACAGTTGTGAACCTTGTCTTCCAATATTTTAATGCTCCTTATTTTGGATACTTGAAAGAGTGCATAAAGTAAATTCCAGAAATTATACAGTCCATACCACTTAGTGTCAGTTCAGACACAGAATATAATTTTGATATCCCCAGTTTGAGTAATTGGATGTGTGCTTATTTTTACTTTTTTATTATTTTTTAAAGATTTATTTATTTTTATTTATTTCTCTGCCCTTCCCCCACCCCCACCCCGGTTGTCTGTTCTCTGTCTATTTGCTGCATCTTCTTCTTTGTCCACTTCTGTTGTTGTCAGCAGCACGGGAATCTGTATTTCTTTTATTGTTGCGTCATCATTTTGTGTCAGCTCTCCATGTGGGTGGCGCCATTCTTAGCCAGGCTGCACTTTCTTTTGCGCTAGGCAGCTCTCCTTATGGGGTACACTCCTTGCATGTGGGGTTCCCCCACGCGGAGGACACCCCTGCGTGGCACGGCACTCCTTGTGCACATCAGCACTGTATATGGGCCAGGTCCACACGGGTCAAGGAGGCCAGGGATTTGAACCACGGACCTCCCATGTGGTAGACGGATGCCTTAACCACTGGGCCAAGTCTGCTTCCCTGTGTGTTTATTTTTAAAGCAGAATTTAGTATAAATAGAAAATGTAAGATAAATAGAGGAGGAAACTAATCCTATTTCTTTAAAAACAAACACATTCAGTCTCTCCTAGATGTCTAGAATTCCCAATGTTAAAAATAGATTCAGGATGAATTGTATCAAATGTGTGATTGTGCAAATGTGTTTAGTACCTTAGAAAGGTTTAAAGCTGTCACTAGTATTTCCTTGCAAATAAACAATAGTGTTTCTAAGAATCTCAGAATCTTTGTACTTCAGTAACTCAACACAACCAAAGTAAAAAGAAGTTGGCTTAAAAAGATTTACAGATGTGACTTTTGAGACATGAACCTGAAATCTAGTGAGATTCATAGAAAATCTACCAATCTTTAAAAAGAGTGTCTCTTTATAAATTTTAAAAATAATTTTACAAATATTCACTCTACCCTGGTAACCCCTATTCTGTTATCTCTGCAAATTTGCTCTTTCTAGTCATCTCTAATAAGTAATATATGATTTCCATTCTATATGCCTTGCTTATTTCACTGAGCCTATTTTCAAGTGTCTTCCATGTTGCAACATGTTTCCTAACTTCATTCTTTTTTTGATGAACACATGGGTTGCTTCCATCTTTTGGCTATTGCTAGCAATACTGAAATAAACACTGGTGTACAATTATCTGCTTGAAATTCTCTTTTCACACTCTTTATATTTCTAGAAGTGGAATTGCTGGGTCATACGGTGTATTTAAAATTTTGAGAACTGCTGTATTGCTTTTCTCAGTGGCTGCATCATCATATATTCTCACCAACAATCCCCTAGATTTCCAATTTCTATGTTACCTTTACAACACTTGCAATTTTCCATTAAAAAATATTTATTTAACCCCCCTCATTGTTTGCACTCACTGTCTGTTCATTGTGTACTTTCTGTGTCCACTCATCTTCTTTTGTGGGAGGCACTGGGAACCAAACTCAGGAATTCCCATGGGGGAGGGAGGCACCCAATTGCTTGAGTCATATCTGCTCTCTGCTTGTTTTGTTGTCATTGTGTCTTCTCATGTGTCATCTCCTTGTGTCAGCTTGCCACTCCAGCCCATCACGACAGTCCATAGTATCAGTTTGCTGTCTTGTTTGTCTTCTTTAGGAGGTACTGGGAGCCAAATCCAGGACCTCCCATGTGGGAGGCAGTCACTCAATTTCTTGAGATACATCTACTCCTTAATTTTCCATTTTAAAATAATATTCATCCTTATGAGTGTGAAGTGGTATCCCAGTGTGGTTGTGATTTGCATTTCCCTAATGGTTAATGATGGCAAGCATTTTTTCATGGTGTTTATTGGCTATTTATATATCTTAGGAAAACTCTCTATTCAAGTCCTTTGCCCATTTTTAAATTGGTTTGTTGTACTGTGTAAGTTCTTTATGTAATGTGGGTAATAAACCTATATCCAACATATGACTTGAAACTATTTTCTCCCATTCTCTAGGGTATCATTTCACTTTCTTGATAATATCCTTTGGTGGTGTTCTGCTAAGGAAGAGGCAGAAACTCTAAATGCTATGCAGAGGCAGTTTTATGCAGTCAAATGTGTTTCAGGTTATATCGAACTGTTTAAATGATTGAGCAATCACAGATTTAAAAAGTAATTAATTAAAGACATAGGACAGAAAACGTATATACAACCACTCACCAAATCAGGGGAAAACTCAAAATCTGATCTATTACGTGGCTGGGGAGCCCCTTTGCAGCTGATCAGAGTCCTGGTTGGGAAAACAGTCCCCGGTAGAACGTCCCCTCCTGGATGAGGTTCCAACTGGTAGTTTGAAGACCATCCCTTTTAAGGGGTTCTAGACCTCAGAAATCCAATGAGTCTTGCAACTCATGAGGAATGACCACATTGAAAGGAACCAAATCCATTCGGCTGGGCGTGGCCAGCCCTCCAGAAGAGACATGTGGTGTCTCGAGGGATCTTTGTTCTATTTTATTTATGGTACACTGAACAGGAACATAAAGGTTTTCAGCTTTCAGTTTTACAGGGGATACAAACAGGACATGCAAATATCACGTTCGGTGACTTGCTCCTTCTAAACATTTGTTTTTGGGCAATGGATGATGGGGTTGCCTGCATGCAGTGTTATAATATTCCAAAGGACAAAGAACACGTTAATCATTCATAATTAAAGGCTAAAACAGCAGACACTCTTCATTAGAAAGCTTAGGAATTCACAATTCTTAATAATAATTTTCTTATAGTATATCAGGTGCAAAAATGTTTTTACTTTTGATGAAACCAAATTAATCTATTGTTTCTTTTGTTGCTTGTACTTTAGATATCATAGCTAAGAATCCATTGCCATACCCGGGTCATGCCTCTTGATCTACTTGCTGCTTATTTTTAATCTGGTATGATTAACAAGATACGATAATTTTCTAGGGCAATAGGAAATTTACCCTAGCCTTGGGGAAAGACTGTAATTGTATATTCTTATACATTATAAGTGAATGAAACTGTTTTGCATCATCCTTTCTGATAAGGATGGAAATAGAAGCATTCACCAAATCATTGCTGCATTTTTTTTTACTGCACACAAAGTACCTGAGGCTGTGTTAATGTGCTTTAGCAAAAATACTATGTATGACCAGAAGCAAGGGCTACTAATTGGTAGACCTGATGGAAGTTGACTGCCTCAATTCTAGGATTTCTCTGTATTTTGCAGACACAAGAGTATTAAGTGAATTGATATATAATTCAAGGTCAACTTCTTATTTCTCAGAGGAGAGCTATAATTTCTACCGTTCTCCTGGGATGCAATGTTGTTTTGGATTTCCTACCTTAGCTGGGGTTGGGGAGTTTCCATTTAATTTTCCCACTTCCATAGCTCTGAACTCACAGACCAAAACTGCTTTATGTTAATATTTCTATTTCAGTTATACATTTGACGAATGGTAGAATAACCACAATTTGGGTTCAAAGGACTCAAAGAAAACCAGACCTGGGCTAGGACTCAATATGTTAGTTGACTCTCATATTCCTACACATTTACAGAGGCCATACTGAAGCTTCCAGTTCCGAGTATCAATTTCATTTCAGATAATGTGTCTAACAGTCCTCATAATGTTTGAGTGTTTCCTTTTCCCCATTTTATAATTCATGAAAAAATGACTGTAGATCCTTCTGGGAAAGCATTAGAAAAATCTTTCATGTCAGCCCTGGCATGTCTCTTTCATTAATTGTTGACCATTTCCTCCCTCAAGCTTTTAGGAGTCATTCTAATATTGTGTTAGCACAGTGATTCAGGGTCTTTATCAGGTTGCTATATCCTGTATCTTGGGAGAGTATTCCCATAGAAAAAATGTCTTCCTTGCCACCTACATACTTCTCTTGAGTAAGCACTTTCAGGATCCGGGAACACACATACTTTCATAGCTCCTGCTTGGATGTGTTAGCTAGTTCTTGATGATCCCATGGGTTATAGTCCCTATTCTCCTTTCAGAGACTCAGTGCTTCCTCAGTTATCTTGTGACTTTCTCACTAGGTTATTGTCTGGAGGCCAAAAGGGGAGATGGGGCAGTTTCTGAAGGGCATACCTGTCTCCCAGAAAAAAAGAGGTCTCTGCATCATCTTCAAGTAAATCAGTAATTAGTTTTTGATGGAAAGACATTTTTTTTTTCTTCTGAAGACATAGTGGTTGGAGGAATCTGGATATTAAGATGCTCAAGGGCAGAACAACTTATTCTATGCCTCAGAGTCCCAATCTTTCCTAATTAGGGACTTGAACTAGATGTAGCAGACCTGTCAGGGTTGAGACTGCAACCTTACTAGATTGCTCTTACTTTTATGATAAATTTCTTACATCTGATCTTTAACTTTTCAGTGTTCCCACAGCAGGAAAAGAGAATTTACTTATATATTGCCAATTAACTTTCTGGCTTCCGCACTTATCCTTTAATAGCTGATTAATCATCCTTAGCCTCTTGTCTCTCTTCAAAGCATCTATTGCTCTGGAAACAGCTGCCTAATTACTTCATGTAATATGAAATCTGCCTACTATATAGGTACTATATTTTTCAAATGCCCAGAGTTGTAAAGATTTCTAACAAACAAACCATATATTTCTTAAAATTTTAGTATTATATAAATATCTTAAATTTAGTATAGATGAAAATTTACAAAATAATATGTTCGATTATTCCCTTTAACATATTTATTATCCACAATGATTGCCTCAAATATATTTCCTATTAAGATATTGAAACTTCTTTAAGTACTAATAAAAATGAGAAGCAAATATACAATTGTTTGAGTGGATAAGTAAACTCCTATCACACTAATTCTCCCACATACACAACTATCAACTCTAGAAAAAAATATTAACATAATTTAAACTTCCTTAAGGCACTAATAGCTGATAAGTTACTGGATGGGCACGGCAACTTGGATGAAGGAAATAATAGGGGTGAAATCTATTTTTATGAACTTAGCCTGAATTCATGCCCCAGTCAGTGCCATGAAGGAAAATTAAAACTGCAGTAGAAAATGTGCTACCTTTCTGGCCTGTAGAGCCAGCAGACAGTATTTGGGGCAACCACACCTGATAGAATGAGAGAGGTGAAAAACAAAAAGATAAGAGAGCCAGGAACCATGTGCTCCAAATTCTGTATAAAATTCTGCCTATCTATCTGGCTGAAAAGTAACTAAAACAGGCATGAAGCAGACTCTAAGCCTAAAATTCTGTGTGAAATGTTACCTGCCACTACCTGCAGTCAGTCATAGTATTGAGTTTGAGTCTGGCTGAATAAAATGAATGCTAAACCGCATTAGTAAAAATTAAACATTCTTCAAAAAAACAGCATAATCCAGAATCACTATAATACATAATTCAGAATTTCCAAGATAAAATTTAAAAATATATCAATAGAATAAGAAATATATGAATGTTAAACAATTGCAAGGGAAAAGTCCATAAACTCTAAGATTGATCCTGAAATTAACAGATGTTGAAATTACAGACATTGATTATAGTGTAGCTATTATAATTATGATCCAAGGTAAACATATAAATATTAGTAATAAATATTATAGGAAATTCTAGCAAAGAAATAACAATAATACAAAAATGAAACAAACTGAAACTCAACAACTAAAAAACACCACAATTGAAATTAAAATTTCAAAGGCTTAGCTTAATGAAAAACAGAAATGGTAATAAAAAGATAACTTGAAGATAGATCAGTAAGATTACCTCATATGAAAAACAAACAAAATAAAAAGATGAAAAAAATGAAGAGTCTCAAGGAACTGTGCAATAGTGTGATAAGAGCAAATATACATAGGATAAGAGTTCCAGAATTAAAGGAAAAGAAAAAAGAGGTAGAAAATAAAATTTTGAATAGATAATTCCTATTTTATCCCAAATTTGGTGAAAGATATAAATGTACAAATTCATCAAACATGCATAAACATGCAGTTTATATATATATAAACACCTAGACAAATTCTAATCCAACTTCTAAACCAGAAAGAGAAAACTATGAAATTAGCAAAGAAAAATACATATTGCATAAAGGGAACCAATAATTAGAGTTACTGCTGAATATTCATCAGAGTCTATGGAAGCCAAAATACAGTAGAAGAAAAGAAATAGAAGCACTAAAAGAAACTCAGAACTCTTTATTCAAAGAAAACATCCTTCCAAATTGAAGATGCAATAAATAAATTGTCAGGTAAAAGAAGACTAAGGGGTTGTGTTACTAGCAGAACTGCACAATGAAAAAATTCTAGAGGGAGTGTTTGAGTTAAAGGTGAAGTAAACTAGAAAAAAAACTAAGATCTTCAAGAAAGAGTGGAGTGTGGAATCCCCTCTCCCTTGTGATGATTGGAATCTACCCCAATTCATAAACTGATTTAATAAAACCCTCTGAGATCTCACCAAAATTTCCTCAAGATTTTTCAACAGTGTTTTGGTGACCACCAAGGTATCCATCCAAAAGAAAACTGCTGATGACTGCAAGTAACCTGAAGGACAAGAATAGTACAAGCTCAAATTCCATTGTATTCACTGTCTTTCTTGCTGTCTTGTCAGAGTGATCAGCAATTTTTATTTTAATGTTTCCCTGAAAATACTTACAATCAACTATGAACCAAATACTTTATTTTCTATAAAAAGGACTGTGTCAGTGGCCCATAGAAAAGACTATGCCAGGTACTCCCGGGCACGGGATTTACTGTCATTGTTTAAATAACTTTGAAACCATACCACTGGATTGAGTCAAGATTCCAGAGTTCTTGTGAGGAAGCCAATGGGTTATAAAATTGCTAACACAATACTGGAAGATAAAGACTAATTAACTAGGACTAAATGAACTGAAAAAGAATGCTTATGGTATTATTTGTATTTATATTGATATTTTAATATTCTTTTTCTAGATACACATAATCCTGTATTCTTTTCTCTCAAACTACATATAATTCATAAAGCATTCGTCTTATTCTTCCTGCCTAAATGCTCCAGAATTTAAAAACTGTTATTGAATATTCTTACTTTCATGGCAAAATAATTATTTGTAAATATTCAATAAGAATCTATCCTTATTAACAGTATGTAAATATTTTAAAGAACCAAGGTAAGATAATTCATAATTTCAGTTAAGCTTAAACATTTTGTACATAATGTGAGGGTAAGGGTCAACCTTCATTCTTTCATATATGGAAATCCAATTCTCCTAGAACCAATTGTTGAAGAGACTATTCTTTCCCCATTTAGTGGACTTGGCACTTGTGTTAAAAATCAAATGGTCATTGATGTGAAGGTTTATTTCTAAGCTCTCAATTCAATTGCTTTGCTCATGTTGGTCCTTGTATCAGTAACATAACCTTTTCATTATTGTAGTTTTATAAGTTTTAAAATCAGGAAGTTTGAGTCCTTCAACATAGTTATTCTTTTTCAAGAAAACTCTGGGTATTTGGGGCCCCTTCCCCTTCCATCCTGTAAAGTTATGGGTGTTTAGGGAAACAGAACTTAACAGGAGTTTTCTGTAAATATTATGTGATTTTTAAAAATAGTCTCATGCAATGTGGAGATACACAAGTCCAAATTCCATAAAGTATGCTGCAAGGTGAAAATGCCAATGAAGGCCCTGGATGAGTTCCCTAGGAGGAGCTGGCTGGTAGAAGTAGAAATGAAAATTCTCTCTTCTGACTCCTGAGATAATCGTTTCTTTTTTTAATGCCTTCAACCGATTGGATGTCTCTCATTGTCAAAGGCAATCTCCTCAGCTGATGGAGACATAATTTACATTTACATAGATGCAATCAATTTACTAGTGATAAAGTCCACAAAATGTCCTCACAGCTCACAGTACCAATTAGGCCAGTGCTTGCTTGACAAAACTACCAGTGGGTCAAATCGACATATGAACCTAACCATCACACATGTAAATTTGATGATTGGGTTTTCTACATCAACAAGGAAGGCTTTTGGAAAGTTGAGATTTTATTTTGTCTGTAAATTGCTTTGCATAGAACTGACATCTTAAAATATTTAGTCTTCCAGTTGATAAATGGAGAATGTCATTCCCTTTAGTCACTCTTTGTTTTCTTTCATCAGTATTTTTAGTTTTCCATGTAATCTTTTCTATCTTTGGTATATTTTTTCCTAGATATTCGATTCTTTTAATGGCTATTGTAAATGAAATTTATTGATTGATTTCCTCTACAGGTTGTACATTATTAGTATATACAAACACTACTGATTTGATTGTGTAACCTACCACTTTGCTGAATTTGTTCATTAGCTCTAGTTGCTTGTTGCAGTTTTGTTTTAGGATTTGCTATTTATAGGATCATGTTGTCTGCAAATAGGAAAGTTTTTATTTCTTTCTTTCCAAGGTGGATGCATTTGATTTTTTCTCTTTCCTAATTGCTCTGGCTAGAACTTCCTGTACAATATTTAATAACAGTAGTAACAGTAACCTTGTCTTGTTCCCAGTCTTTCACCACTGAATACTACATTAGCTATGGTATTTTCATATGTATCCTTTATCATATTGTGGAAGTTTCCTTCGTTTCCTAATTTTTTTAGTATTTTTTCAAGAAGCAGTGCTGAATTTCATCAAATGCCTCTTCTGAACCAATTGAGAAGATCACGTGGTTCTTTTCCTTCATTCTATTAGTGTAATGTATTATATAAATTGATATCCTTATATTGAACCATACTTGCATACCTGGGATAAATCCTAGTTGGTCATGTTTAGCAATTCTTTTAATGTACTGTTGGATTTGGTTTGCATATATTTTGCAATTAAATTGGGTTTGTTAGTATTTTGTTCCTTTTGATGGGCTATCATTTCCTTTTTCTTTGATTGTTTTGTAGTTTTCTGTTGTAAAATATATTGTTGTAAAGTATATTTACTTGAAAGAAAGTAATTCTTTGCCCCAGAATGCTTTGACTTAATTGTTTTTACACTGCTTTAGCTAATCATAAAGTGCTTCTGCTTGCAGGGAAAGTTCTGGAAGGACAAGTCAGTGATAAGTTTCCTGGTGCAGTTTTTCAGGCTGCCACCTGATAGATTTGCACCAATATTTATGTACCTTTGTATACACATGAGAGCTTCACTGCTTCCTCTAGATAGGACCAGGGACCCACAATGGAAGTGAGGTCTACCTGCTCTGGGAAAGTGTTGGGTACCATGACTTTTTCCCACCATTTTTAAAATCCCATTTTCCTTATTCACCACTTGCCCAATTATTGCAACTCTTTAAATATTTTCCAGTGTTCCAGAAATATAACCTTGCCAGTTTTTGCTATTTTCTACAAAGATTCTGTACTAGAATCTCTAGCAACTCTCAAACCACCATCTTGTTCAAGTGGCCCAATCATTGATTTTTAACAATGGTGCAAAAGCAATCAAATGGAGAAGAATATAGTCTTTTCCAGATAATGTGGGAAAAATTTAATATCTTCATGAAAGAAGTGAAGAGTAATCCCTAACTCATAGCATTCACAAAAAGTAACTCAAGAAGTATATCATTGATAAATATAAAAACTAAATTATTTCCACATTTACCAGAAAACAAAGACTATTTTCATCACCTGGGTAGTCAAAAGATTCTTAAACACAAAAACCAACAATCATAAAGCAATTGATAAATTGGACTTTATAAAAATTAAAAACTCTGCCCATGAATATGTATTATTAAAAATAGGAATAGGCAAGTCACATACCAGGGAATCTAGTCCACAAAACCTTTGTCTCAAAAATACTATTTTTCAGGATGTTTAAAAAAACTTTTAAATTTAATAATAATAAAACAAAAACTGTACTAGGAATGGACAAAATATTTGAAAAGACACTTCCTTCAAGACAATGTATAAATGATCAAAATGCACATGAAGAGTGTCTTACCTCATTAGTCACCATGGGAATGTAAAGGAGATATTGTTATTTTCCCATAAGAATAAATAAAATGAAGACATTGGATTGCAACCAATATTGCTTAGAAAGTAGAACACTCATATTCTCAAATATTTTCCATTTTAGTTTAACTTAGTGCAACCACTTGGGAAAATGATTCCAAGTATCACACGAAACCAAACATATACCTATCCTTTACACCAGGAAATCCACTCTTATGATGTGAAAATACTTACCTAGTAAATAGTTGATATGATCTGCTCCTAGCGCCTTTATTTACAATACTGTCAATTGGAAACAGTCTTTATGTCCACCAATAGAAGAATGGATAGACAAGCTGGGGTATATTCATACAATGGAACATTATAAAATAAAAAGAACAAGCTCCTGATGTAAAGATGGTTGATTTCCACAAATATGCTGAGTGAATAATACCCTCATTTAGAAGAGTAAATAATTTATGATTTCATTTATATTGATTAAAATGCACAAAACTATTGTGAAAAGAATCAGAGAACTTGATGCTTCTGAGATCAAATATTGACTGGAAAATGTATGAGATGATATACCTTTTACCATATGTGTATTAACTTACCTGTATTAACTTAGTTTAAAATGAAAATGCTATTATTGTCACCAATATGTAGAGAAGGAAACTAATGCAAAGGCAAATTAAATAACTGGCGTAGGAAAAAGTGGTTAGCAATAATGAGAAATAGAGCTCTCCCAGCTCTAACAACTTTAGAAACCTTAATACAAAGACTTTAACTTCATCTATTATATTATATGACCTAATTAGCATTATTTAAAATATGTATTATTATAAACAGTCATGGAATATGGGAAATAAAATCGTATTTATTTAAATATCCAATTTTTAAATATTGGTTATATTTGTAAATTATGTTTCCATTACCTATTTAACATATGTCTTTGTGGGAAATTATAGATTTATAAAAATATATATTCATATCATCAGAATTGGAAATTTTGTGGATTTACATGAAATCATAATGACGGCTTTTAAGTTTTCTAATTCTACTTGGGATGAATAAAATCACAAAGCTAATTGCTCTGACCATGACATGAGAAAACAGTGAATAATGTGTTAATAAATATTCACAGCAAGTAAAGAGTTGTGAACACAAGAAAGTCTAAAATGTCAGCATAAGAAAGACTTTGACACACAGGCCTAAGAAGCTCAGTGACACCTAAAGGCAGGTAAGTGGAAAGAAAAATGCACCTATGAAATCATTATTAAATACTAAAACCCAATAAAGCTGCTAAAAGCCAAAAAATATAATATTACATTTAAAGGAACATATACTAGATGGAAGAAGATAATGGTATTATATTTTTTAAGTGCCAAAAATGGTGATTGTGGTGTATGGGGTGATCTAGAATTCTGCACATAACTAAAATTTTCCTTAACAATGGAGACCAATCTAAAATAAATATAGACCAAAAAAAAAAAAAACAAAACAAAACTATGAAAATTTTCTTTTTCAGTTGATCTGAGTAAGCACTAATGCTAGTTCTTTAGGCCAAAAGGTTACAACTTAGATCATCAGGAAGAGATAATAACTACTGGAAAGAATTCATATAAATTTTTATTTCATTTTTCTAAAAGTTTTCTCAGTTGCTTAATACAAATAAAACAATTGGCCTATGAGTCTAATATAATATATAGAACAAAATGTTTAATAATAGTGTAACCTTCAAAAGTGGAAGCAATTGATATACTCTTGTTAGGTTTGCAGATTGTAAATGAGACTATGAAATATTAATTCAAGAGAGATTATTAATGGTGCATTCTATAATGACTAAAATGAACACCTAAATATAATACAAAGAAGTATAGGTAACACTCAAAACTCAAAATGAAAGGTAAAATATAATATCAGGAAATAACTGGTTAATACAAAAGAAGGCAGGAAAGAAGGACTAAATGTAAAATTTACATTTAGTAAATGTAAGAAAGAAAGAACTTTATGTAAAAATTAAAATGAAGCATATCAATAATTACATTAAATGTGAATGGTGTGAACATTCCAAGTAACAGACATAGATTGCCAAGCTGTATAATAATTTTTAAAACTCCAAGTCTATGTTGCTTATCAAAGACAAACTTTAAAACACAAATGTTGTAGCAGTTGTGAGAGGTTCAATTATTTCTGTATAGAAAGGTCAGGACTCAGGAATGCTTTTGAGAAGGAAAAATGATTTATTGACAGATGGCCAGACTCTGGAGCTTTCTGTTGCAAAACCCTGAACAAGAATTTTGAGTTCCTTTTATACAGAGGAAGGGCTAAATCATTCTTTGTTTCAGTGCTCAATAGGTTTGAATTAGAATATATCTTCCACATCCTAGGTAAGCTTTTAGCATGGACTTCATACATTCTAGATAAGCTTTTAGCACATTTGGTTTGCATTTTCCCTGAATATTTAAAGTTTATTGACTTTGCATTGTTAAACTGTTTCCTGGGACTAGAGTCGTTGCCATGGTCACCAAGGGTAGGACTGCAGCCTCTTACCGTCCCACACCCACAAGTCACAGACAGCTTAGGTTATCTATGAAGGGATGAAGGGCCTCCCACCCATAACCCATATCACAAGGATGCTAAAAATGTAAATATAAAGAATAAAAATATATACCATGGAACCAATGAAACACTAACCATAAGAAAACTGTTTTGGCTGTCTTAATAGAAGACAAAATAGAATTCAAGGCAATAAATATTAACAGGGGCAAAGGGACATATTTCATGAATATAAAATGGCTTATTTATTAGGAGGATCTCACAATTCCAGGTGTATGTATATAATAATATCATTTCAAGATACAGGAAACCTGACCGAACTAAATGGAGAAATACACAAGTCCAGAAAAATAGTTGAATTTTAGCCCATTTATCTCAGTAATTAATATTAGTTAGACAGAAATTGAGTAAGGGTAAAATACTTTGAACATTATTATTAACAAATGCAAACATCTATATTTTAGACCACTATCCAAAACAACTGCAGAACTAGCATATTTTCAACTGTCCATGGAACATTCACTCTATTAGATTGCAGATTGATCCATAAAGTATACTTTATTGTTCTATTTAAGTTCTAGAAAAGGGAAAAATAATCTATGGTTGAAAAACAGAATTGTGATTGCATCTGAGAGTGAGCAGGGATTGACTGGAAATGGGGCTGAGGAAAGTTATGGTGATGAAGATGTTACATATCTTGATAGAGTTATGAGTTATACATATGAGTTATGCATATGAGTTGTATGCATTTGTTAAAATTCACCAAATGTATATTTAAATTTGTACATTCATTATATGTCAATTTTACATAAAATTACTACATAGAAATACTGAACTTTTGGGGAGTATCATACTGATGTCTTCAATATACTTGGAAATTTCCCAAAACAAGAGGGATTAATTGATGGATAAAGGGATCCTTGGGTATCTAGATATATGTTACAAAACAAATATAGTTAACATTAATGTTAGAGTTTAGCATATAAGTATCTGGTGGTTTACTGCAAATTGTTTTTCAACTGTCTTATATATTTGAAAATCTATTTTTTAAAATATTGGAAATAAGGCAAAAATAATCAAATGTTTTATAAGAGAATATATGATAAAATTTGAATAACACATTAAAATGACTTAACATTTTTAGTTATGAAAAGACTGTAAATTAAAACCACAGTGCAATTCATCTATCTGAATGGCTAAATTAGAAAAGAAAGAAAATAACGAGCTTTGGTGAGAATGTTGAGTAACAGTAATATTTATTACAATTCTGGTTTTAGTGTAAATGTTGCAATCACTTTCAAAAACTGTTTTTCAATGTTTTACATTTCTTAACATATATCTACCTATAACCTATCAATTCTAATCCAAAAAATATATCAAGAGAAGAATTCTTATATCCATAAAGCATTTTGCACAATAATGTTCATAGAAGTTTTATATTTCAATTGGAAAATAAAAAACATTGTGGTGTATCCATAATACAACACCACATAACAATACAAATGAACAAATTACTGATACAGGTAACAACGTACATATGTTGCAAAAGTATTTTTAGTGGAATATACTTGAAATAAAGAGCTATAAACCACGTGACTTCAATAGAATGTAATTTGAGAACCATAGCAATTAATTCATATTGATAGAAATCTGAATAATATTACCTGTTTGGGAGGTCTTTGACTGGGAAAGGTCATAAGGAGACTTGTGGAAATATTCTTTGTTTGGATTTGGTTGCTGGACAACAAAGTTTATTAGTATGAAAAGAGTTAAAAAAACAATATTAATAAGAATGATTAATTATTTTTTAATACATGATATCACAGAGTTTAGATATCTGGGTCTAGGATGCTTCATTTGTTCAGTCACTCATTCTCTCAAAATATATTAAATATTTACTATGTGCCACTCTGTAAGCAGTAAGGTAGTAATTTGAAGTGATTAAGGTATTGCCTCTGGTTTCAAAAATCTAACTTGTCTAGTGTAGAAAATGAACATTTTAATCCAAAATATATGGCTATGATCATATCTTTTCTATATAAGCAGTAATGTATTTAATTACATGTAGAACATTGTAAATGAGATGTGTGAATTTTGTGGGAACATAATGGCAAGAAGCAAATGTATGTAAAAGACTACAACTCCAGTCTCACACATCTGTACTTAATTACCATAGCTAAATAACCTCTTCCCCATAGCACAAGTATGAGAAAGTTATGTGGCTAACCAATCATATGGTTATTAGCTCAGTTGCCTTAGTCCTAACCAGTAAAATAAAAATTAACTCATTTCCTTCTATCACTAGCCACTAGGAAAAGATGAATTGCTTGAAAATGGAGACTAGTGAAAGCACTATTTTAGTTCCTCAGTCCTAATTTCACCACTGGAAATACCAAAGATGACAGGAAAGAAAGTCTGCATCACAGTTTTATATTGAAAACTAAAGAGGAATTTAGGATGCTTTGGGAAGTAGAGATGTGATTACCGTGAAATGTATTCATAGAGATAAATTTACTCATAACAGGTTATAATACTGAACTCCTGTTTTTCCCAACTTTCCCTCTCCCCTTTTCTGGGCTACTTCTTTCACTGGTACTACTAATATGATGACGACAGCAACTACAACTATGACTATGACTATAACTTCTCTGCTGTTATTTTAATGATTATTATCATTTTAAAATAGGTTTTGGTTGAAAATCACATAAAACTTAATCCTTTACTTGCTTACATACAGTTGATATAACTTTTACACCATGAGAATATTTCCACCATGATCTGTGAAGGAAGATATTTATTTCCTGCTATTTATCCTGCTTTTCCAGTACGGAACATAAGGTGTATTTTGGAAATATATTTTTCCCTGTCCCCTACTAAAAGTATTCAGCATAGTGCATTACTTTCACTTTTGAATGCCTCCTCCCACAACTTTACTTCCTTTGATTTTAGTTCCTATGGATGCTTTCTTTTACTATGTAAATCCAGTTATGGAAAAGGCTGGCTGGGTGCAAGAAGGGATTTTTCATGGGTCCTTCCATTAGCCTATGGCTAATGTGTTTTGTTTTCAGTGAGAAGTTTTAAATGCTACATTGTTCTGAAATCTAAAATAAAACAAGCATGCCACTTATGCTAACTGTATATTCTTTCTTCTCTTGGCAGCATCAATAACTTCAGTGAAGAATATATAATAGAGTTAAGAGTTCTGGCAGAGTAAGGGTTAGGATTTATTTTGAAAAAAATTTCTTAAAAATCCAAAGCATTAAAATTGCATGGTTATAAATTCACAGCTCAAATAAAAAAAGCAAGTCACGCAAAGCAAATACTGTTCCTGTACAAAAAGTCGTATAAATAGAGTAAAGCTGAATCAAGTGGAAAGCTCAGCAAATATGTAAATATGCTAACAAAAGCTTTTTCTTACCAAAGCCAGATTGATACTCCTTGTACTTAAAAAAAACAAAACAAAACAAAACTATATTACCAACTGGAAATCTCAAGCTTCATAAAATACATGGACAAAGAAAAAATGATATAGGCAAGTACACATCATGTAATATATCTTGAATTTTACCTAGTAATAAAATTTGAAAAATATAAAACCAAACAACAATGGATTTGAATAAGATTTTAGGAACAGTGTTAACGAGGGTCTGTTTGTTCTGCCACTGCCTGGTATACCAGGATCACCAAGTTCTTTCACTTACCAGGAACATTTCAGAGTTGTTTGCCAGTAAACAATTCACTTAAAGCTATCAACAAGCGATAGAGCTTGCATGCAGCCTACCATCCAGGGAAGAACTATTTCTTATATGGCAACTCTCCGTCAGAAGGGGATGGATTTAGTATATTACATTGTGGGCCGGTGGGAGAATTCATTCCAAAGACAAGAAGCAGCTAGACTGTGTCTTCAGGATATCTCTTATTAGAGACAGGCCCACATTCTCAGGTACCTTTATACTTTACCTCTTTCTTAATGAGAACACTGTTCTTAGAGTCTTCATCCATCCACATGTGCAGGTGATCTTTTGAGGGAGGTACTATTCCTAATAATAGGCATCATTTTATCTACAAGAGGCCTTGCTTGAGATAATTGGGGAATTTTTCTTGTCCCATTTGTTTGCCCATCTCTCTAAGAATAAAACAAATCTTTGCAATCTTTTCCTTGGCATAAATCAAAAGCAGGCAATATTTCCCTGGAGTGGAATGGATCCTGGACTTATGAGTGCTTTCTTTCAAATCAAATATTTTCTTATCCTGGGAGAAAATTCTCCATGTGAAATACTATGACATTTGGCAGCATCAAAGAAGATAATAGGCTGAGACAGAAGTGAGGTCTCCATGAATTCTCTATAGTGTTTTCCAGCCTTGTCTAGCCAAAGTGCTTCCTTTAACTGTAGCAGTCTCAGAGAAAGAATGAAGTGTCCATATTGCTTTTTACAAATTAACATGCAAATGAATCTTACAAATATCAAAGCAAAGTTGATGCCTTTGCCAGTACCCTTCTCACTGTAGCACAAATTAACATTAAACAAAAGCTTTCATTGAGTTTCAAGTCAGTTCGATTTATTCTCTTTTCTTCGGAGCACTTCATTTCTCTCCTCAAACTCTCTACCAAGAACCTTAACTTCTGAAGAAAATAAAAATTTGTATTGCAGAACTGAAGCACTATTTTATTTCAGGCTGTCATTCTGTCACAACAGACCAAGGTTCTCAAGATAACATCTTAGTGAAAAAGAATGTCAAATAGTTACCATTCCTGTAAGCAGTTTAGTGGAAATTATGTACTCATTTAGTCACGTTTACTGTAAGGATTACCTATATTTCTTTAGTATCTCCTACAGTGTTAATTTTTTTCTTTTCTTATAAAAATATTCTAATATTTTCTCTCCAAGGTTTTGATGCTTTTGCTTTGGAAACAAGAGTTTCCTATAAACTACAGGTCCATCCATATTTATTTTGTCTTGTATTTGAGAAATATAATACTTAAAGTAAGTCATGTTTTTTATTAGAGAAGTTGTGGGTTTACAAATAATGTATAAAATACAGGAATTCCTTGTAGTTTGGAAATTAAGTATATACAGTAATCACACTGAGTTGTAAGGTTGTATTCTCATTCCTAAATCTAGTCTTGTGTTCCATCATCAAACTCTTTAAAAGAGAAAGGTTAGTATCCATGAAAGTGGTCAGATATTTCTTGGCTTTTAATTCTTGATGTAATAGGAGAATATATTTGGTGATATTTTCAAATTCATGGTGAATAGCTACCATATGTTAAGTAAGGACAGTATCAGAATTCTCAGTTTGATTGGATTTCTTTTTGGTAAGAAATTTTGCCACTGGAAAATAATTATTAAGTAATATTTGATGTCTGATGCAGCACCATTAAACTTTTCAATCTGTAACTTAAATCATTGATCTAATTAAAGTTTTCACTGTATTTCACCCTGGATGATCAAAAACTCTATTACCTCTAAATTTATAAATTCCATCTTCATACATCCCAGTTTACCTTTACTGATAATTCTTTGAGATCATTTACATAAACAATCAATTTTCTAGCCATAAGTATATTTGCCTTTATATTGCTTTACCTCTTTATCCACTGTATAGTCATTAGTTCATTATCTTAAGCACTCATTTTCAAAAACCCTTAGTTCCTCATTTGATAACCTGGAGCTGTGGTACCTTTAAGCCCCTCTCCCAGGGTAGGAAGCTGCAGGGTTCTCTGACCTTTGCTGATCATCCAGTAGGGGGAGACAAACTCTGAGAGTCGGAAAGTTCTGGTGAAGGGTGGAGAGGGGCACCCTGAGTATTGGTTCAATTGTCTGGACCCCTTCTTTTGAGCTTTGGGGATCATACCAGCTGGCTTGAGGAAAAACCAGGAAGAGGGGAGAGGTGAATCTGTTGAGGCAGACCTAACCTCCCTGGGATAGGGAAAATTGGTCTGGGAGAAGGTGGAGTCAGGCAATTAACTAGTCCTGTGCAGCTCACCTAAAGGAAGGAGACAGCAGGAAGTGCTTAATAAGCTTCCAAGAGCATATTTAAGGTTCCCAGCAAGGTGTGGGAGCTCTCTCTCTCAAAGAGACCAGGAGTCATTTTTTTTTCCTGTGGTGAGTGAAGTCACCAGGGTCCCATTTGAATTTCAAAAGTGAACTCTCACATAGGTTATTATTTCCTGCCACCCTGGGAGAGAAAGCAGTTAGAAAATAAAGCAGGGGGGTGGGGGTGGGGGGGTTAAGATTCCTAATCAGCAGTTCACCCAGTTGCAGAGTCAATCTTGCCCCAGAGAAAGGGATGCTTTCTGATGAGCTAATCAACCGAAAAAGAAAGTTTAGCTGAGTGGAGGAGTTTCAGCTTTGAATGTACAAGGTCTCTAGTTTACTTCCTGGTTCCTCTTAGAATAGTGACCCACTGGGATATTAAATGTCTAGCTGATACTTTAGGACAGGGAAAACATAGACATTATCCTTGTATTAGCTTCCCTTGGGTCTCTTGTTTTTTTTTAAAAAAAGGATTATTTTGTTATGTAATTTAACTTAGTTTACTCACTAAAACTCACTTCAAAATCTACGGCAAGAACACTGCATAGTAATTGACTGATAAACACTGGCAGCCTGATAAGTTCCACAGCGGCTTAAGAGGAAAGTCTGTTTTTTCTTAGTGTTTGTTTGGTTGACTCCTTGCTCATGGGTTTGCCTGTGTTTTTGTTTTCCTGTCTTTTCTTCCTCTTTATCACCCCCTCTTTTCTTTAATTTGTGGAAATATATCACTCATACATAAACATACATAAACAACAAGTATATAATAGTTGTGAACTTACAAAATAAACATATATAACATCAAAGAAACATATATAACACCTTACCCTATCACCAATAACTTGCATTGTTTTTAAACTTTTTAAACTAATGAGTAAAGAGCATTGTCAAAATAATACTACTAAACAAAGTAGTTTTCCCCTAACCAATCCGATTGTTATTATCTTTATATTATTTATATACAAACATGCATAAACAATTAAGTCTATAGTAAAAGTTGTGAACTCACAAAGCAAACATACATAACATCATAGAGGGGTCCCATACATCAACCCTCCACCAACACCTTGCATTGTTATGAGAGGTTTGTTACTGATGTGGGCTATGGGTGGGAGGCTCTTTGTCTCTTCAGAGATAACCTAAACTATCTGTGACTTGTGGGTGTGGGATGATAAAAGGCTGCAGTCCTGCCCTTGGTGACCATGGCAACGACTCCAGTTCCAGAAAACAGTTTAACAATGCAAAGTCTATAAACTTTAAGTATTCAGGGGAAAATGCAAACAAAATATGCTAAAAGCTTATCTAGAATGTCTGAGGTCCATGCTAAAAGCTTACCTAAGATGTGGAAGATATATATGCTAATTCAAGCCTATTGAGAACTGAAACAAAAGCACCATTTGGCCTTTCCTCTCTGTATAAAAGAGACTCAAAAATCTTGTTCGGGACTCGGAATTGAAACAGAAAGCTCCTGAGTCTGGCCGGCCATCAGTAAACCGTTTTTCCTTCTCAAAATCATTCCTGAGTCCTGGCCTCTCTATAGGCAAATAATTGAACCTCTCTCAATTCTACAACATTACAAACTATGAAAGAACACTGTTAAAATTTTGCTACTAATCATAGTCCTTATCTTACATTTGGTGTGCTTTCACCTCAACCCACCCTATTATTATTTTTATTTATTTTTTTATGATAGAAGTTGTAAACTTACAAAACAATCATGCACATGTGCAGAACTCCCAAACAACACTCCATCAACACATCACAATGTGGTGTGTCATTTGCTACAGATAAAATAATATCATCTGATTGTTACCATGTCCATAGTGTACATTTGGCTCACATTTTTCACACTGCCTCAGTATCAACACAGATGCAAGAATATTATATTATTACTAATAACCACAGTCCATAGGTCACTCCAACAGTATTTTTCCCATGCTTCTCCACATCCCCAACACCCTGCAGTAGTGATATATGTTTGTTCTAGTTAACAAAGGACACTTTTGCATCTGTACCATCAAACACAATTCTCACCTCCCTCTTGGTTTACTGTGCTAACCAGTTCCTAGATTATTCTCTAGCATTCTGTCAATTGGCAATTATATAACTACACTACCATTTTCAGTCAAATCCCCATTTATAAACTAGCTGTTACTCACTGTGTGTTACCATCCACTCTATACATTTCCACAATTTTACAGTAAAGCTAACTAAAACTTGTAGATATATTAAATCTCAGTAGTCCATTCTCAGTCCTTCTCTTATCTCCTTTAAGAATCCACTACCTACCCCCAAGTCTTGAAGATGTTTTCCAATATATCTTCTAGAAGTTTTATGGCTCTTGCTTTTATTTTTAAGTTTTTGATCCATTTTGAGTTAATTTTTGGATAAGATGTGAGATAGGGGTCCTCTTTCCTTCTTTCATATGGATGTCCAATTTTTTCAGCACTATTTGTTGAATGGATTGTTCTGCCTGAGTTGTGTGAGTTTGACAGGCTAGTCAAAAATCACTTGACCATAACTGTGAGGGTCTGTTTCTGAACAACAAATTTGGTTCCATTGGTCTGTTGTATCTGTCTTTAGGGCAGTACCATGTTGTTTTTACCACTAGAGGTAGGTATTATGATTTAAAGTCTGAAAATGAGGATTCACATTTCCTTTTTATGATGTTTCTTGCTACTCAGGACTCCTTAACTTTCCAAATAAATTTAATGATTGTGTTTTCAATTTTTTCTTTAATGCTCATGGAATTTTTATCAGGATTGCATTAAATCTGTATATCAATTTGAGTAGAATTGATATCTTAATGATATTTAGTCTTCCAATCCATGAGCATGGAATGTTCTTTCAGTTATTTAGGGCTTTTTTGATTTGTTTTAACACTGAGTTGCAGTTTTCTGTATACAAGTGTTTTACATCATTGGTTAAGTTTATTCCTGATTATTTGAGTTTTATCTGTCATATTTATTTTCACCATTCTTTTGACACTTTTACTTACTTTTATTGACATTCTGATGAGTATATGTCTTGGAGTTGTTCTATTTGGATTTTTTTGGATAGGAGCACATTGTTCTTCTTGAACTTGGATATTTATGTCCTTCAATAGGGTTGGGAAATTTTCTACCATTACCCTTTCAAATATTCCTTCTGCCCCTTTCCCTTCTCTTCTCCTTCTGGGACATCGATGACATGTATGCTCGTAGACCTTGTTCAATTTTTTCCATTCTTTTCTTGTCTGGTTTTTTTTTTGTATGTTCACTTTCAGAGGCCATTTCTTCAAGCTCACCGATCCTTTCTTCTGTCTCCTCAAATCTATTATATGATTCCAATGTTTTTTTTTAAATTTCATTGATTGCATCTTTCATTCTCATAAGATCTACTATTTTTCTAGGTATGCTTTCAAATTCTTTGTGCTCATCCAATGTCTTCTTAATATACTTAATCTCTTTAGCCATCTCATTTAATTTATTATGGAGATTTGTTTGAACATTTATAATTAGTTGTCTCAACTCCTTGGTGTCATCTGGAGGCTTATCTTGTTTCTTTAACTGGGCAATAGCTTCCTCTTTCTTGGTGTGGATTGTAATTTTTTGTTGGTGTCTTCGCATCTGGCTTACTAGAGTATTTTTTCTGGGTGCAGTTTTTCTCTTTAGTTTAGGGCTTCCTATCATTTCTCCCTTGATGCTTGTGCAGTAAGAGCCAAGCATGTGGTTGATGCTGTAACCTGTGGAGGCTCAAGCTGCCCTCTTTGCACCATGGACCAATGAAGTTTCTTCCAACATTCTCCTTCACTGGGGTAGAGACAGAATCACAACTATGTGGAATAATCCATGTGCAGGCCTAGGCTGTAGTTGCACAGAGAGACTGATGAAGTTTCACTTCCTTTTCTCCCCTGCCTGGGACAGGGATGGAGCTGCAATTGTGGGAAGCAATTTATGCAGTGAGGGTCCAAGATGACAGCAGTTTCCCTGGTAGACTACTGATTTTCAGTCTATGTCAGCCAAAGTTACCTGCAGTTACATATATAGGCTGGTACAAGGCTCTCAGCCTCCTCCCCACCAGATGCTAGACGTGGGGCTGAAGCCTGGGAGGGTTCCAGGCTGATTTGCATGAAAGAAACTAGTTTCTGCTGACAGAATTTCAGTTAGCCCGGCTTCCCCTCAGGCTGAGTGCAGAGTCAGAATTGTGGCTACTGGCCTCTTTCTTACTCAGGCTGGTTCTCACCCCAGCTGTTCCCAGAGTTATCTCTTAGCCAGCCAAATCTCCCAGTCAGTAGCTGAAATCTGCAGCCAACTGTCTCCTCTTCCCCTGTGTCTGGGAAATGGAGCTTCTAATTTCCACCACAGAGCAGCTCCTGAGTTGGCTCATTCTGCCAGAGTAGGATGATCACTGGCCTCCATGGCCTGGCCAGTAATTTCCTAGAGAGGCTGATGCAGTCTCTGCAGCTTCCTCCCTGCTGAAGGTGGCACTGGGACCTAGGCTAGACCTGCAATATGATCTGGATAAGAAGAAGCCACTCCCCACAAGCACTGTGATTCTCAGTCTGCCCTCTTTCCCCTTATGCTAGGCATGGTGTTTAGATGGCAGCTTCCAGATCATAGTGTAGCACACTGAATTTCCTCATCATAGCTGAAATTGGTGCCCAACCATCTCTTCCTCCCCCATTTGGGGGAAGTGAAGCTTTCAATTCCAGCCATGGAACAGCTCCTGAGGCAGCTTGTACCTCCAGTGGAGGATGGACACCAGCCTCCGTGGTATGGAGCACTCTACTGATGAGTCTTCTCTGCAAACAGGCAGTCTCCCCCTTCCATTCCCCCAAGGACATTGTAGAATGCTCTTCTGGTCTCCTGGAGCCCCCAAACAGTTGCTTCAGCTAGCTTCAGAGAGCTCTGGGTGTTTTCTAACTGCTCTGTAGCAGGAGCTGACTCCAGGAGTTCCTTACTCCACCACCATCTTATTGGTTGTTCCCCACCCCCCACCGCTTTTTTTATTAGGTGTTCCTGGCTTTTTCTTGTTTGCAGGGTTTCATCTTCCTTTTCTGTGTGTACTGATCTTGGCTACCAATGCTATCTCTTTTCCTTCCTGCATCTTTCTATCTTCTGTCTTATGTTGTTGCTCTTATATTCACCTCTCTTTGTCTAGCCACCAAATTTTCTGGCTTTTTATTTCTAACCCTTCTGTTTCCCATCTTTTACTAACTCTTTCTGTTTTTGTCCTTCCTTATCTCTTTCCCTCTCTCCTTATCATATTGGCCTTTTAATTCATACTATTATCTTCTCCATATTCAATTTTGCATTTCATTGTAGGTATTCCACTTTTTTATTCCTATAACTCTACACTGCTTACATGAGTTTAATATTCATTCTCCTAGGTCTTATAGAGTTCTTCTGCTAACTTTGACCATCAATATTACTACTATATTTTTTCTTTTCTTACCTCTTTTGCTTTCCCTGAGTCTAATCATTTTCTTCAAGGGAACTTAGACAAAAACAAGGAAATAGAATAAGAAAAACAAAGTGTCAAAGTGAAAACTTAATACACACACAAAAACAGTAACTAAATAAAAGCTTAGACTAGACGGAGAAGCTAATCAACTGAAAAAAACCATCATGATAAAATGGTGACCAGACAGCAATAAAAAATTACAAATCATTAAAATAATCAGGAAGACGTGGCCCAGTCCAATGAACAAACTTAAAACCAGGAAGAGAAACAAAACATTGAACAAATAATCAAAGCTTTCAAAACAAATATCATGGACCAACTTAAGGTCCATGGAAGAGATGAAGGATACTAAGAAAACACATGGAGCACATACTGAAGAAATTGTAAACATATGCAAAAAGATAACAGATATGATGGTGATGAATGACACATCCAAGAAATCAAAAATATACTCTCGAGCAAATAACAGCAAATTTGGACAAACAGAGGAAAGAATTAGTGATGTGGAAGACAGTAAATCTGAAATCAAACAAATAGTAGAATTGATAGATTAAAAAATAGAAAAAATAACAGGGACTTAGGGATTTGAATGACAACACAAAACAAGAAAACATATGCATTATAAGCATCGCAGAAGGACAAGAGAAGAGAAAGGTGACAGAAGGCATGTTGGAGGAAATAATGGTTGAAAATTTCCCAAGCCTATTGAGGGAGATGGGTGTACATGTTCAGGAAACACAGCACACCCCAAACACTATAAATCCCAACATACCTACTCCAAGGCATATACTTGTCAAATTATCCAATGCTTGAGACAAAGATAAAATACTGAAGCAGCAAGAGTAAAAAGTACCATCACATACAAGGGAAGCTCAATAAGATTAAGTGCTGATTTCTCATATGAAACCATGGAGGCAAGAAGGCAGTGGTATGACATAGTCAAAGTACTAAAAAAAAATTTCTTGGAGCCAATAATACTTTACCCACAAAGTTGGTATTCAAAATGATGGAGAATTCAAAATATTCACAGATAAAAAGAAAATAAGAGAATATGTCAATAAGAAACCTGCCCTTCCAGAAATGCTAAAGGCAGTTTTGCAGAAGGAAAGAAAAAAACAAGAGAGACAGGTTTGGAGGAGAGTGTAAGAAAAACTAAAAAGACAAAAAGAGAAATAAAAAACAACATATGATATACACAAATCCAAAGAAAATATGGCTAATGTAAATTATTCCTTGAGAGTAATAACCCTAAATGTTAATGGATTAAACTCACCAGTTAAGAGACACAGATTGGCAGAATGGATAAGGAAATATGACCCATCTATGTACTGTCTACAAGAAACCTCCTCAGACCCAAGAATTCAAGAAGGTTGAAAGTGAATGACCGGAAAACAATTTTACAAGCAAAGAATGAAAAAAGCGGGGCAGTGGGAGTAGCTTTAATTATATCAGAAAAAATAGACTTTAAATGCAAAACTATTGTGAGAGACAAAGATGGATACTATATATTAGCAAAACTTGTAATCTTTCAAGAAGAAATAACAATCATAAACATTTATGCATAATAACCAGGGCACCTCAAAATATGAGGAAACACTGGAAAAAGTAAGTCGAGGAATAGATGCCTGTACAATTATAGTGGGGGACTTTTATACACCATTATCACCATTAGACAGAACATCTCAACATGGAATCAATAATAAATAAAGATGTTAAATAATGTATTAGAGGATCTGGACCTAATACACATATACAGCACACTACTCCCACATACAGCAGGATAAACATTATTCTCAAGTGCACATGTACCATTCTCCAAGATAGATCACATACTAGGCCACAGAGAAAGTCTCAATGAATTCAGAAAGACTGAAATCATACAAAGTAATTTTTCTGACCATAGTGGAATGAAGCTGGAAAATTGCAAGGGCCATTGACCCAGATGAGGCACAAAGATATGGAAGTTAAGCAACAAACTATTAAGCAAACAGGGGGTCAAAAAGGAAATCTCAAGCGAAATCAGTAACTACCTTGAAACTAATGAAAATGACAATACAACATATTAAAACTTATGGGATGCAGCAAAAGCTGTTCTGAGAGGGAAATACATAGCCATAAAAGTATATATCAAAAAAAGAAAGAGCTAAAATCTGAGACTTAACTGCACACTTGGAGGAATTAGTAAAACAACAACAATAACAACAAACTAACCCCAAAGGAAGAAGAGGAAAGAAATAAAAATCAGTGCAGAACTAAATGAAATAGAAAATAAGTAGCAGTAGAAAAAATAAATCAAAAAGCAGGTTCTTTGAGAAGATCAATAAAATTGACACACCCTTAGCTAGATTAACAAAGAGAAAGAGAGAGAAAATGCAAATACACAAACTAAGAAATGAGAAAGGGGATATCACCACTGATCCCACAGAAATAAGAGTACCATAAGAAGATACTTTGAAAAACTATATGCCAACAAGAAGGTCAATTTAGAGGAAATGGACAAATTCCTAGAGACACATTAGCAGCCTCCATTGACTAAAGAAGAAATTGATGATATCAACAAACAAATCACAAGAGATAGAATCAGTTATTCAAAACCTCCCAAATAAGAAGAGCCCCAGGCCAGATGGCTTCACAGGTGAATGCTACCAAACATTCCAGAAAGAGCTAACAATCTTCCTTAAACTCTTCCAAAATCAAAATAGAAGGAACATTGCCTAACTCATTCTATGATGCCAATATCACTCTAGTACCAAAGCCAAACAAAGAGACCACAAGAAAGGAAAATTTCAGCCCAATCTCTCTAACAAACCTAGATGTTGAAATCCTCAACAAAATACTTGCTAATTGTATTCAACAACCTGTCAAATGAATTATCCACCGTGACCAAGTGGGTTTCATTCCTGGTATGCAAGGATGGTTCAACATAAGAAAATCAATCAATGTAATACACTACATCAAAAGATGGAAAGAAAAAAACATATGATCATATCTATGGATGCAGAGAAAGCATTCGAGAAAATGCAGCACCCTTTCCTGAATAAAAACCCTGCACAATATAGGAATAGAAGGAAACTTTCTGAAGTGATAAAGGATATATATGAAAAAAACACAGTTAACATCATATACAATGGTGAAATCTTAATGTCTTTCCCTCTAAGATCAGTAACAAGACAAGGATGCCCACTATCACCCTTCCTATTTAATATCGTGTTAGAAGAACTTGCTCAGCATTGAAACAGGAAACAGAAATGAAAGGCATCCAAACTGGAAAGGAAAATGTCAAAATTTCACTGTTTTCAGATGACATGATCTTATACATAGAAAGCCCTGAAAAATCTACAACAAAGCTTCTAGAACTTATAAATGAGTTCAGTAAAGTCTCAGGTTATAAGAGCAATGTGCAAAAATCAATAGCATTTCTATACACCAAAAATGAACAATCTAAGGAGTAAATCAAGGAACAAATACCATTTACAATAGTAAATTAAAAATCAAATACCTGGGAATAAATGTAAGTAAACATGTAAATGGCTTATACACAGATAAATACACAACACTGTTAAAGGAAATCAAAGTAGACTTAGATAAATGGAAAAATATTCCCTGTTCTTGAAAAGGAAGTCTAAATATCATTGAGATATCTATCCAACCCAAACTGATCTACAGATTTAATGCAATCCCAATAAAAATAAAGACAGCATTTTTTAATGAACTGGAAAAACTACTATGAAATTTATTTGGAAGAGAATGAACCCTGTATAACAAAAGACATATTCGAAAAGAAAAATAAAATTGGAAAAATCACACTACCTGACCTTAAAACATACTACAAACTGTAGTGGTCAAAATGACATGGTATTGGCACAAGAATAGGCATACTGATCAATGGAACTGAATAATAGATCTTCACATATACAGTCATCTGATATTCAAAAAGGCCATCAAACCCACTCAACAATGAAAGAAAGATCTCTTCAACAAATGGTGCTTGGAAAACTGGATAACCATATACAAAAGAATGAGGGAGGAATACCATCTCATGCCTTACACAAAAATCAACTCAAGACGGAACAAAGATATGAATATAAGAGCCAAGACCATAAAGACATTGGAAGACAATGTAGGGAAGCATCTACAGGACTTCATAATAGGAAATGGCTTCATTAACTTCACACCCAAATCATGAGCAGTGAAATTAAAAAAAAAAAAAAAGATAAATGGGGCCTCCTCAAAATAAAAACCTTCTGCACCTCAAAGGAGTTTATCAAGAAAGTGAGAAGACAGCCTACCCAATGGGAGAAAATATTTGGTAACCATATATCTGATAGGAACCTAACATCCAACATATATGAAGAAATCCTATATCTTGAAAATATAAAAACAAACAACCCATTTAAAAAAAAATGAGCAAGAGATTTGAACAGACACTTCTCTGAAGAAGAAATACAAATGGCTAAAAAGCACATGAAAAGATGCTCAATATCACTAGCTATTAGGGAAATGCAAATCAAAACTACAATTCCATCTTATTCCAATAATACTGGTGGCAATTATAAAATCAGAGAACTACAAGTTTTGGAAAGAACGTGGAAGAATGGGAACACTCATCCACTGCTGGTGGGAAGTAGAAGGATCCAGCCATTGAGGAGGACAGTTTGGCGGTCCTCAAAAAACTAGCTATAGATTTGTCATATTATCCAGCAATTCCACTGCTGGGTATATGCCCAGAAGAACTGAAAACAAGAACCCAAACCAATATATGCACATCAATGTTCATAGCAGCATTATTCACTATTGCTTAAAGTTGGAATCAACCCAAATATCCATCAACAGATGAATGGATAAACAAAATGTGGTATATACATACAATGGAACACTGCTCAGCTGTAAGAAGGAATACAGTACTAACACATGAGATAACATAGATGAATCTTGAGGACATTTTGCTGAGTGAAACAAGCCAGACATTGAAGGGCAAATACTATATGACTTCTCCGATATGAATTAAGCAAATGAAGCTGTCTCAGAGAGCTAGAGACTGGAAGATAGGCTTACATGAAATAGGAGGGAGAAGAAGGTTGTGAGCCAATGCCCACAAAGGTGAAATTTATGATAAAGTGGAGGTAAGTAGTTGTGCAGTGAATGGGTAAGATGGGAGTATAGGGATATTATTGGGTTGGGCTTTGCAGGATTGAGGTGGTTAGGGTTGGGAGGATGGGTCAGATGGTCCATGGAATTGGGAGGTGTTTGGGGGACAGCAGGTGAATATGAAAGATTTTCAGGTATATGGTTGAAACTATAATGTTGATAAAACTCTTTAGAAAATATAATAAGGAAGGGTTATTGGTTTAAGGTATGTGTCATCTGGCACAGAACACATGTGGGGCAGGTTTCTAGGGAGTGTGTGAGTGCTCATCTTGTTATAGTGTGTTGGATCAGTGGGTGGAGACCCATACAATGCATGGGAAGGTGTTGTAACCCCAGCCTGGTAAGGCCTGATTTTCTCAAACAGAAGGGAAGGTGGGTGACTCCCAATGGGGGTGACTCCCAATGGGGGAGGACAGACTAGTGTGTCAAGCCCTCAGCATTATTGAAAGTATCTATGAATTTTGTCCTTCAAGCAGTGAAGCTTGGTTGTCACTGTGGGCCCTGAGTGGAGGGGGATAGAGGAATTGAATAGATGGAAAAGGGGGTAACTGGGGGGCAATGGAAGTGTTCTGCATGATCCTGCAATGATGGATACAGGCCATGTTGAATTTCACCAAAAATTTATAAAAGGATACAGTTTAAAATAAATTGTAATGCAACCATGGTTAGTAGCTATGTTTCTATATTGTACATCATTTTACCAAATGTAACCTCCACATGGAAAAAGATCATTGCTGGGGAAGGGGAAAATGGTTGAGGATGCTGTGGATATGGGAGTCCCCTATATTCTATATGTGACTTTACTGTGACCTAAAACTTTTTTGAAGATATAATAAAAAAAAATGTAAGACACTGAGGAAGAAATCAAAGAGATTGCCTTGCCATGTACATACAGGGCAACACCTATTACAGTGATGAGAAGGCAAAACATCAAAGAAAATTTTATATTTTTCATTTTTTTAATACCCCAACTTATGTTTTACTTTATTTTAGTTTTTCTAAATTATTATGTATTCTATTTCTAAACTTTAAACCTATCATTACTATTTCATTTTCCTACTGATTGAATTTGGCAATATATCAGGCTTCATTTGAAGAAGAAGTTTTGGCTCACAATGGTCCAACTATGGCAGAGGAGTAGCATGATGTGGGAAGTCATTGATGCGGGATGCATGGGTGGGAGGGAGTTCTCCAGGGCATATATATAGAGTATATAGGTAGGTTCAGATGTTTGTTGGGTATTGACATAGTGGTTAGAGTTTCACACAACAACTGAGGGAGTGCTGAGTTCCCCTGCTGGGTAGCTCTGTTGAATTTCCCAATGGAACAGCAACAATTCCCCTAGTGCAAGGACAAAGACAAATGAAGGATAGTCCAATGATGGGCCCTTTAATTTGACAACTATTGTTATGAACCTGTGGGCTTGAAATTCCAGCTAGGCCTAGAGTGGCAGGATGCCTAAGAGTTACTTCTTGAGAGCCTCCATGTTGCTCAAATATGGCCACTCTCTAAGTCTAGCTCAGCATATAAATGCATTACCTTCCTTCCAGTGTGAGACATGACTTCCAGGGATGAGGCTCCCTGGCACTGAGGGCTCACTACCAAGCACTGGCTGATGAGGCAATTAGGAAAAGGCCTTGAATAAAAGGGGAAAATGGTAAAGACAAATGAGTTTATATGGCTAAGAGACTTCAAAATGATTTGGGAAGTCATCAGAAGGATCATGCTTATGCACATCTCAGCAGGATCTCAGAGATAGCCAAAGTACATACAACCCAAGGTAGTGGTATTCCTGAGGGTTATGGAGACACCCTGGTCCTACGGTCCTGGCAGATTGCTCTGGAATTCAGTGCCTTGCCAGTGGGCCCTACTTTGGAAATTGTGGTCTGAGTCTGATGGAGTTGGACTCACATGTGACTTCTCTACATTTGTCTCTTCTGCCACATTTTTTGAACCTGTGTTTGGTGCTGGGGTTGGTGTATGCCCAAGAGACTTGTATCTCTGGACTGTCCATTTGCCAGCTGGGGCCTGAGCCTCAACAGAGTTGCAACACCTACTCTCCATTTCTTTGGATTTACCCAGGTCAGCTAACAAGGAGATAAGGATGGTCAACCACCACACCTTTGAACTGAGGGAGTCTACAAGTGCAAGCAGGAGAATTCAATACATCAGTAAGGTGGGATCTAAGCCCCCTCTCAATTTAGAGATGGAATGGGCATCACTATCCCAGGGTTCTCAGGATGGAGAAATAAAATATGGATTAGAGTGGACTCACTGGTATTCTACTATAGAATTATTGTGACTCTAGCAATAGAAGAAATTATATCATTGATGTAGAGATAGTGGCCATGGGAGTTGCTGAAGGCAGGGAGAGGAAAGAGGTGTGATATGGGATAGTTGTCCTGAATGATATTGCAGGGACAGAGGCAGGATATTATATATACTGCCATAACCCACTGAATGAAGTGGAAGGGAGTATAAACTATAATGTAAACTATAATCCATGCCGTGTAGCAGTGCTCCAAAATGTATTCATCAATTGCAACGAATGTATCACACTAATGAAAGAAGTTGTTGATGTGGGAGGAGTGGAGGGTGTGAGGAGTGGGGTATATGGAACCTCATATTTTTCAATGTAACATTTTGTATGATCTATGTATCTTTTAAAAAAGATAAAAATTATATGGTAAATTGACACACTGATTTATTTAGTATGAAGTATGTTAGATTGATTAGGACTGCCCCTGAGTAATAGATACATAGCCAACATTTCCCAGCATGTGTAATTAATAGATGAGACAGGTTCATATTCTTAAGAGTACTATTGCCCCTCATTACTTTCAGATTTTGTGGTAATAAGAAGAGAAGACAACTGATTTGATTAAATAAAGTCAAATAGCAAATTTCCCACCTGGTATCAGATGTAGCTATTTCTTCTTAACCATAGTTAAATTTTTGATAATATTTTTTCAATTTTAAATATCTTGGGATAGGGCACACCTGGGGCATATCTCTATGGAATATCTAAGTGCTCATCTTGTTGTGTGTTATCTCAGTGGTGAATTCCCATCTTGGGAGTCCTGCTATGTTCTCAATTAGAGAGGCAAGAATCTCTCAAGAACATAGGCAGTGCCTAATAAAAGAAAACAGACCAATAAGCCAAGCCCTCAATATCTTTGCAAGTAACTATGAATCTTAATCTTCAAAAACTGGAACAGTGGTTATCATAGGTACTGAGTGGGGTGGGAGGGATGAATAGAATAGATGTAACATAGGGCATTTCTAGGGCTTTGGAATTGTTCTACATGATCTCGCAATAATAGATACAGGCCATTTTAAATTTCTTCAAGATCTGTAAAATGTATGGTGCAAAATGTAAACCATAATGTAAACCATTCACCACGGTACTGCGATGCTTCAATATTTGTACATCAAATGTAACAAATGTTCCACCCACATATAAAATGCTATTAAAAGTGGAGAGTGGAAAATGGGGAGGGTGTTGGATAAATGGAAATATCCTCCATTTTGTTTGACTTTTCAATAACCTAAAGCTTCTTTGAAGTTAAAATTTAAAAAATAAGTAAGGCCCTTGGGGAGAATGCAGAAGAAATTGTCACTGAATATGCAAGATAACAGATCTTACAGTGATGACAGTCCCAATGTATAAAACTTTTTAGTTTTACCTCAAATGTTTTTTGTATTTTGCATTTTTAATCTTATTTGTTATTTGTAACTTATTATTATTTTATTAGGTTATCTTTTTGGCTTCATTTTTTAGAGGTTTTAGAGCATAGAAGGGTCATAACTATAGCAGGGGAAGATCACTGATGTGGGATGTTGGTGATGGGGATATGTTTGGGTAAAGAGGCCATGCCTCTGCAGTATATGAGTATGTTCAATTGTTCATGGGGCATTGTCTCAGTTGGTGGAGACCCACAAATAATCGAAAAAATATTGAATTCCCACCCTGGGTAGTAACATTATCTTCTCTAATAGGACAACAAGAATCCACCAAGTACATGGGCTCTGACTACTGAAGGAAGACAACCCATTACACCAGGCTCTTGATATTGATGACTATATTTATGAGCCTTTTCTTGTGAAATTGAAACTTAGCCTAGTATTATGTATTACCTAAGAGTTACCTCCTGAAAGCCTCTTCTTATGCAAATGTCATCTCTTTCTAAGCCAAACTCAGCATATAAACACAATACCTTCCCCCTCCCTGGGTGTGGAACATGACTCCCAGGGAAGAGCCTCCCTCGCACTGAGGGATTATTACCAAGTACCAACTAGCAATGCATCTGGAAAAAGAACTTGACCAAAAAGGGGAAATAATAAATACAAATGAGTTTTTATGACTATGAACATTCCCTGAAGATATTCAAATTTGAAAATATTTCACCACTGTGTGAACACACAGATAGGCTTATTATAATATCTGTAGGTCATTCTTTCATCCTCCAGAACTTCTCTAGACACTGTTTTTTCATGTTGGAATTTTGAATATTGCTTAGAAGCTTGAAAGCAACCTCATAGGTGAATCATTACACAGTCTGAATGACTGAAGAAACTTCTCTATTTGGATGCATCTTTATCAGAGGCAGATATACCATAAAGCTAATAAGAATTAAGCTTTAAGTTTCTTCACTAGCAATATATTCACATGGGTTTTATTCTTATGGGCGATGGAGTTTGAAACCAGACACTTTGTCAAGATGGTTAAAACCCATATGACTGACTCTTACATTAAGTACATTCTGACTTCTTTTTTGTCATATAGAGTAAATTTGTCATGGCCTTAGGCACTTCAGGAATTAGGTTAAGTAGACATTGAGTTTACTTTGGGTTTAGTGATTGTTGGGGGTTGAGTCATGTCCCCCACTAAAAGCATATTAAGGTCCAAACCACTGGTCGTATGGGTGTGAGCCCATTTGTAAATAGATCTTTAAAGATGTTATTAGTTAAGGTATTCCATAACCAAATGAGGTTAGTGTTAATCCAAAATGACTGAGGGAAAAATGGGAAACAACTGGAAACTGGAAAAAAAAGGAGAGGATACAACCATGTACATTGCCATGCAAGAGAGTAGCCAAGGATCAAGAATCAGAGAGAAAGAGTTGCCTTGCTGATGCCTCAGTTTTGGACCTGTCCTAGTGTCAAAACTATAAACCAATAAATTCCGATTGCTAGTCAACCCATTGTGTGGTATTTGTTTTAGTAGGAAGAAACAAAAACAGGGCTATATGCATATAATTTACAGTCAATTTTGTGTATAGTTAATTTACTGTAGGTGTCCTGGTGTAGAAATCACTTCCAGGAATATTCTTACCTCTTGCTGGGTTGACTGACCAGGATCAAGATATTAAAATACAGATGTAGTAATCATATTACCAAGTCACCTGGTAACTGAATTTTGTAGGTAGGAAAAAGGTACTTAAAATTATAGAGTCTGAATCTAGACTGGAAAGATTGGAAAAATTTTCCAAATATCGGGGATGAAGATTTTACTAAAATTGACCAAAGTCAACCACCACACCAGGTAACTGAGAGTGCCTACAACTCCAAGTAGGAGAATCACATCCATAAAACATGTAGTATCTAAGCCCCCTGTTGATATCGAGGTGGAGTGGACATCACCATCCCAGGGTCCTCAGGATGGAGGAATAAAACATGGATTAGAATGGACTTCCTGGTGTTCTACTATAGAACTATTGAGACTAGTAATGGAAGAAACTGTAGCATTGATATGGAGAAAGTGGCCACGGTAGTTGCTAAGGGCAGGGAGATGGAAGAAGTGTGATATGGGGGCATTTTCAGGACTTGGAGTTGTCCTAAATGATATTGCAGGGACAGATGCTGGACATTATATATCCTGCCATAACCCACTGAATGAAATGGGGAGAGTGTAAACTACAATGTAAACTATTATCCATGTGGTACAACAATGCTCCAAAATATATTCACCAAATGCAACAAATGTGCCACAATGATGAAAGAGGTTGTTGATGGGGGAGGAATGGGGTGGGGTGTGGGGTATAGGGAACTTCTTATATCTTTTAATGTAACTTTTTTTGTGATCTATGTATATTCAAAAAAATACACTTAAAAAATTCATGATGCCATTAATAACATATTGTGAAGCTGAAATAAATTATTCTAAATTCTCAAAAATAAAAAATAACTTATACTCAAGGAAAAAATTACCACTGTGTCCTTGCAGATAAAAAGGCAGTACAATATAGCTATACTATGAAAGACAATCAGAAAACATGCAGTAAATAAATGGGGTCAGAAAGAATTCTAGTGGTGTATCAGACAATTATTTAATGCAAATACTCTTGATTCTGTGGTGTTTGTGGTAATCAGAATTTTTAAATTTTGTAATTTGTATTTTATTTTCTTATTATAAATATTTACTTGCATATATAATTGTGCATTTTTAATTTTGTACTTTTTTCTCATAAAGAAGGGCACCAAATCAGATAAATTTCAGGCCACACCCTTCCTTCTGATCTGAGTCTTTACATCTTTCGCACTGTGTAAAAATTTCCTGTTTTAAGGCTTTTTTTTTTCAATATGAAAATGCAGTTTTTCTTTCATTATAGTGAAATTTCTCTTTACTAAATCTTTTGACATTTTTGTTATAGTTCTGTTCATTGGACATTCTACCTTTGGATTTATTTTTATGTTTTATGATTTACTGTTTACATATTTTATTTTCTCCTATTAATTGCCCTAATATTTTGGTCTATATTGTGAGTTTATTAAATTTCTAGCCTTTTTTTCTGTTCCAGATTTTGACTTTTCCACCATTTCTATAATGTTCCTGGACATTACTGGCAATTCAGCAACTCCAGGAAACCCAAAAAACGACTCTTGATACAACTGAGGATTTGTTGTTATTGCTGTTGCTGTTAATTTGTTCTCTTCTCCAGACTATAAAGAATCTAACTCTAATTAAATTTTGGCATTAAGAAATCTCAGAATTTGGTCAATTCTTTTTAAAAATTGCTTGTGGAATGTGGGAAAGGTTTAGAAGTTTGCCGTGTCAGAATCTCCAGTATTTTTGTTTCTTTAAACGACCACCTATATTCTAATTGCTTAAATATGTTTTGCTTTTCACATTATTTTTCTTAGTTATTAAGAAGTAGAATATATTTGATTAAACTTTATTCCATCAAAATTATTTATGCTTTCATATACAGGATCTTATTTTTCATGCAGACATATTTAACCATATATGATTTGAGTGTGAGTATGTTGATACATAGGGAAATTCAGAAATTAAACCTTTTTAGATTGTTTTATTGGCATATGTGCAAACTTTTACAATGGTTTTAATAACTTTCAGTTGAATTTTTTATCTTCCACCTAGAAAAGCACCTCAAGCTTGTTTTGTATTCTGTCCCCATTTTTTCAATAGCTATATATGAATTTACTTGTGCATTTCCTCTCCTCATTTTATTGCATAGCTCAGAACAGTGGTTTTTAAATTGGGCTTTGTAAACCTCATAGGCAAGAAGATAATGGGACTCCAGGTTCACACCTTACTTAATCCATAGCAACCTCATTCTTAGGTGATTCACTTACTGAATTTTGGCAAACTATATAATTTGACAGAACTATTTAGCTATTGAATTGATAATATCATATAAATAAGTGAAACTTTAAAAAAAGATCTATACAGTGGATGTATTCCTGTCATTTACACCCATGTAATTAATATGCAAGGAAGATATTTTTATACATTTTCTTTATCTTATCTTTAATTTGTTCTTCTTATAATATTTCATTGTATAATCATTTTTACTATGTATTGTAGGCTCTTTTAAGTGAGCTAAACTCTGTTTAGGACAATAAAGAGTACTAAATATTTATATTATATATTTATTGATAGTATTAATCACAAACATGCAGAATAGACATTTAGGATTTGAAATTATGAAACTGTTTTCCAATATGAGCACTTCCTCATCATGCTTTCTGAAATTACATGCTTTTTGCTGTTCAATTTAGAAATTTTTCAAATATTTCCTGATCAGAAAATAATTTGCAAACTGATTACTACTGGTAAAATTGTTTCATTTCTGCATAATAGCTTTCTTCTTGCTCATTTTCTCCATTATTCAATTTACCCACCTTCCCAACCCACACAAGGATTTATACAGCACTGTTTTACTAAACAGTAGACCTGGGTTATGGTCACTTTGCTATGGCTGACAAATTAATATGGAATACTGGTTACTCCATAAATGTGATAAGAAAGATATCTTTCATTATATTGGATTACTTTTGTAGTTAATTACTATTACTATAGCTCAATATTTTTTAAGTTAGACTAGTAGAATCTTAATCACCAATATCTTCAAATCAATAGATATGACCAGTGATATGTGGGAATGATATAATACATAGTGCTATACACATTTTGCATTGGTCAAGTAATTATTATGAGTATATGTTTAATGATTTATAATTAATACTTCATCTTGTAAGTGTGTTAAATTTCATCAGCAGGTATAAAACATTATTAGTGCATTGTTGTGACCTAGATTTTTTTGTATGCTCATTTTGATGAAATGTTTTTTACATTCTAATTTTCTTCACTTATCCTCTGTAATTTTAGAACAATAAATGTTTTTTTTAAAGATTTATTTTATTTATTTATTTCTCTCCCCTTCACCCCCCTACCCCAGTTGTCTGTTCTCTGTGTCTATTTGCTGTGTCTTCTTTGTCCGCTTCTGTTTTGTCAGCAGCACAGGAATCTGTGTTTCTTTTGGTTGTGTAGTCTTGTTGTGTCAGCTCTCCGTGTGTGCGGCACCATTCCTGGGCAGGCTGCACTTTCTTTGGCGCTGGGCGGCTCTCCTTATGGGTCGCACTCCTTGCGCGTGGGGCTCCCCTACGCAGGGAACACCCCTGTGTGGCAGGGCACTCCTTGTGCGCATCAACACTGCACATGGGCCAGCTCCACACGGATCAAGGAGGCCCGGGGTTTGAACCGCGGACCTCCCATGTGGTAGACGGACGCCCTAACCACTGGGCCAAGTCCGCCACCAATGAATTGTTTTTTTTTTATGAGATAGTTTCAATCTCTGCATTATTTGAAAACTATATACTTCACAGAAAATCAAAGATGCATTTTATATTTCTGCATGTCAAATATCCACTCCATTGGAAATGAAGCCAAAGAGAAATTGAGATCTTATTATTTTGGTGACAACATAATTGTGATACTATAATTAAGGTTAATTAATGTATTCAGGTATTCAAGACATTTTTATCAAATACCTGCCATTTTCACAGGCGCTTGGGTTAGAACAATGAGCAAATTGATGATCACATATGTCTCAACTTTATATGTGTGTTTATGGATATATATTTATATAGATAGATATGAATACATTCAATATATATTTCATTTTGTCAGGAAAGATAAGTACTATAAAAAGAACAATGAAGTAGGAAAGTGAAAAGAGTATTTGAGGAAGATTCATTTTTATATAAGTTATTTAGGGAAAAACATGAAGTGAGACATGAGGATATGAAGTGGCAGTTCCAGCTTAGTTAAGAGCCAGTTTAAAGACAATAATGTTGCAATATGTGGGAGGAGCACTATGGATATGTAAATAAGTAAATGAGAGGATGAAGAGTAGGTGAATTCTAACAGCAATGGGGAGCCAAGTAATGTGGATCTTAAAGAGGTGACATTATATGACTTATTATTTAAAAGGATAGTTTTGCTTTTGTCCTGAAAAATTGATAAAAAGACAAGAAAATAATTGGGGAGTGTTTTAGTCATCCAAAGGGTTGCTGATGCAAAATATCAGAAATCTGTCAGCTTTTTTAAAGGGTATTTATTTGGGATAGAAGTTTAAAGTTACCAGGCCATAAAGCATAAGTTACTTCCCTCACCAAAGTAGTGCCTGCTGTTGGGGCAAGATGGCTGCCAATGTCTGCTAAGAGTTCAGGCTTCTTGGGTTCCTCTCTTCCTGGAGCTCCTTTTCTCTTCCAGCACAGGTCCTGTTCTCTCTCCACAAGGCCAGCTGTAGACTATCAGGCAAAAGGCTCTGTCTCTTTCTCCGGGGCTTCTGCCATGTCTAAGGAGCTGTCTCTATTCCTCTGTTCTTCCCTTGTTCACTTTCCAGGCTCCAGCTCAAAAACTCCCAACTCTGTCCTTTGCCATGTCTTTTCTCTGTGAGTCACTGTCCACCAAGGAGCAAGTGATGCCTCTGACAGACCAGTTTACAAGCATAATCCAATAACTAGTTTTGGAATTCATAAACAATGTTAAACTGCTACAGGGAGATACTTTAGAAGGTTATTGCCAAGAATCCAGAGAGGAATGATGGTGACTTGGATCAGGACTGTGGCAAGAAAGCCTTTGAGAAGAGGCTGGATTCTACATATATTTTAAAGTTGGGGGCCAACAGAATTTTATGAGGCATTTGGTATGGGGTTCAAGATAATGGAACCAGTCAAAGATGATGTCAAGGATATTTTGACAAGAATAAATGAAATCTGTATATTGCAGGAGAAGAAGGTTTGTTTTGGTAGTTTAGTAACTTAGTTTGGGTATCTTAACTTTAAGAAAATCAAGAGTCTTTAAAATTGAAGTGTTAAGTAGGCAGAGTGTAGGAACCTAGAGGTGATTATATAGAGGTTTAAGATGGATATATGTATCTGAAATTCACTAGCATATAGATGGCATTTACTGTCCATGCATCTGGGTTAGATCACCAAGGAACAGAGTGTCAAAAGAAAAAAATAATAATCCAAAGCTCTATCCTTGTCTACTAAAAATTAAGGTTTCTAAGAGGAGGAGACTAGGAAAGAAAAAAATATAGAGACAGCAGGAATATTAAGTAAGTGTGTTGTTTTGTAAATTAAGTAGGTAAAGTGATAAAGTGTTTTGAATAAGAGAGAAAATATATGTCAAGTGTTGCAGATAAATCCAGAAATTGAGAGCAGAAAAATAACTACTGGAGTTTTCAGAGTGGAGACTATTGGTGGACTTGATTAGAGCTTTTCGAGTTTCTGCTTGTTTCTCATTTCCCAATGACAAATTGATGAATGTAAGTCACATAACCAACCCAGAGCCAGGGGAAAAAGAAGTAGACACCTCTTGATAGAGAAGTTCCTAAGTCATACTGTGAAAGGATGAGCATAAAGGGATGGGACAACATATTATGGACATTTTGCAACAATCTAACACAACCTGAGATTATATAGAAACCAAAAAGTTAATAAAATGATAATATGAACAAATTTTGCTCAATATCTGTCATTAGGGAAATGCAAATGAAAACAAAACTGAGATGACACTACATATCCATCAGAATGGTTAAAATTAAAAGTACAGTTATTTCGACTGTTAAAGATGTAGTACATCTGGAACTTTCATGCATTACTAGGGGAAATGAAAAGTGATAGAATTTCTTGGAAAAATAATTTTTCAGTTTCTTATAGGCTTAAATATACACTTATTATGTGACACACGAATTTAGATCATAGATATTTACCCAAGAATAAGGAAAACATAGGTCTACACAGTGACCTCTAGTTGTACTTTTCTAGTAGCTTTATTCATCATAGTCCAAAACACTGTAATCCAAACAAATATTCATCATATTGTGAAAGGATAAACACATTGTGATAATCCATGTAATGGAATACTGCTAAGCAATATAAAAGAAATTAATAGTTGATTCACACACCTTTGTGGATGAGTGTCAAAAATATTCTGCTATGGAAATGAAAACAGATGTAAAAACTTACGTATTTATCTGAAACTGTATTTATTTGAAATTCTAGAAAAGGCAAACTACAGTTAAAGAAAGAGAATTAGTGGTTTCTGGGGGTAGGGTCAGGGGCTGGGGCAAAGGAATTGACTGAAAAAAGGCACAAGAGAACTATTTGGGAATTGGGGGTAATGGGAATACTGTACTTGAAAAGATGCTCAACATCATTAGTCATCAAGGAAACGCAAATCAAAACCACAGTGAGATACCATTTCACATATATTAGAATGAATGCTCTTACAAAAATGGAAAGTAACAAGTGTTGGAGAAAATATGGAGAAATAGGAACACTCATTCATTGCTAGAGGCAATAAAAAATGGTAGCTGTTGTGGAAGACAGTTTGACAGTTCCTCAGCAGCAAAGTATAGAAATTCCATTTGACCTGGTAATCCCACTATTATGTATATATTCAAAAGAATTGAAAGCAGGGGTTCATACAAATTTTGCACACTAATGTTCATGGCAGCATTATTTGCAATTGCCAAAAGATGGAAGGAACTCAAGTGTCCATCAACCCATGAGTGGATAAATAAAATGTGAGATATACATCCAAGGTTTTAAAAAGGAATGAATTCCTGACACATGTCACATCATGGATGAACCTTGAAGATAGCATTTTGAGTGAAATAAACCATACACAAGAGAACAAATAATGTATGAGCTCATTGATTTGAAACAATTAGAATTCTAGAGCTAGGTTCTAGAATACAGGGCATAGAGTAGGGAAAGGAAATGGGAAGTTAAGATTTCCAATGCACAGATTTCTTCTTCAGAATGATGTAAATGTTTTGGTAGTGGATGGTGATGATTGGAGCACAACATTGCGAACACAATTAACAGCAATGAAATATATACCTGCATGTGAGTAAAAGGGGAAATGTTAGATTGTATATATTGTAAAAGAACAAAATATTTTGAAAAATTTATGGAACTATACTACACAAACAGTGACAAGAAAATTCTATAATTTGATTATGGTGGTAGTTACATGACTGCATATTTGAGAAGATTCATTAATAGATTTTTAATGTTTCTAAACTAAGCCTCATTTATTATCCATTTGACAAAGAATGGGTTATATTATATATTTGAAATAAGTGAAATTTATTAAATGGAAATTAAAACTCAATATATCTGTTTAAAAATCAAAAGGTAAGAAAGGATATTATGAACAAGCTTATATCATAGTTGACAATTTCCATAAAATGGACAAAGACCATTAAAAATTCAAAACTACCAAAATTACCTCAGGACATCTTCACAGTCTCGGAAATATAAGCTTTTAACATAATAAATTCCCATTATAAAAGTCGACCCATATTTTGTATTTTGCCTTGGCAACCTTTAGCAAACTAAGACATCTTGATACCAAAATTTGATAAATAAAGTAATAAAAAGAAAAACTAGAAGATGATCTCTGAACAGACAATCACATAATTAGATTAAAAAATCCATAGTATGTTATTACTCCTTCAAATACAGAATGACTGCAGTTGGAACTTGAATCCAGGTCTTATACTGTTATTAAAAATCCTATTAGACATGCCTTGAAATGCCATAGGAAACCAACACTATAGAATAAACATTGAACTATTTATTTTTCCTATAAACTTTTTTTCAGTTGAATATTTGTTGGGGAAAAATCAATAAGGAGACAAACAAAAACCAAAGTGTGACTCAGAGAAAATGTCTTTTCTTCTCAAGTGGCAAAATTGTGTAGCCTTAAAATTCCTCAATTTTTTAGGAAAAGTAATGAGATATATGAATATTTGCCTAATTGCATAATTTAATATAATAATGAATATATTCAATATTGGCAAAACAGTACCCATATTTAAACAATGCAAAAGTGTCCACCTTAACTCTCAGCACTTCAACTGAGTGAATGTTATCAATTTTTTTAAGTCAACAATCAACAGCATGATTCCTTGGCTTGAATTTCACAAATTCTTGATATAAAATTTAAGTTTGGCATTATACCACCTTGAACATATTCATGTGTTTCAGGGACTTGACACCCTATTTTATGGATTTGAAGAGCTGCAGTTTATTCTAGATGATCTTTTAAGCCACACTGGATTCTAGGGAGTTCCCAACACCTGGCACATCAAGAGCATGGATATGTGACTATAGTATTCTTTCTCCCACACTTATCTGAATCTTGGTCACTGTGAATACAAGTAAAATAATGTATTAAATTTGGCTTTTTAGTATATTAGGAAATAGGGATCTCGTTCTCTCAGGGGTAAGTGCTAATTGTAAGGATACAATACTTCAGCAGACTGATGGTGAAATGCAACATCAATTATTTCTATTCAAAATTAAATAATAGATCTGTGAGGTAACGGTATCCTTGGTGACATCTTCCTCTTGTAAGCCAACTGGTGTGGCATTAATGCCTCTTTATTCTTCTGAATCCTTTGATCTGAGTGTTTTGCCTTCTTTCTGGGTTTGCTTTTCTCCTGTTTATATAATTCTCTCTAATTCTGCCTTCTTCCATGAGTTTTACTCTCAAAACCTCTCAGGACACTGAGGCTGGTTGGACAGTCATCCTTGTTTTGTTTACATCCCTCATTGTATTAGGTAAGGATGGATGCAGATCAAAAGAGAAAGAGAGACCAGAAATTTGTAAAGATTTACTGTATTCACATCCCTCGGAAGAGCATAACACTTTACACAGATCCAGCAAGGGAAAACACCAGAGTAGGTCAGGAGGCAGAGATAAAGAACAGTTCTGAGTAAGGATCTTTATTGTGATTTCTCTGGGAAGCATGTGGAGGAGACCCAGGGGTATGCTAAACACAAGATTACCTGGCAAGATCTGAAAGTGGTGCCCCTACTAATCTGAAGTAGTTTACTTATGAACAGGTTAGGGTCAGAATTATCTATGAGTAACAGATAGATAGGTTGGGCTTAACAATCCTGAAACATCTATAAATGCTAAAGTTTCAATTTACAGAAACTAGCAAATGTGGTTAATACAACCATTTTGGGGACTATTTATTTTGCTAGATATCATAATCAGATGAGGATAACACTTTTCTTATTTGTCTACAGTAGTCTTAAAATAATATGCTGGTTCCTGGTTTCCAACCATACACAGCAAGGATAATGAAGCTATATGACCAAATCATAGGAACATAAATAAAATTACAATATAATAATGATAATAGTTAAACTTTTAATTGCTTATTATGTGTCAGGCACATTTTTAAGCATTTTGCATATGTTTTGCCAATGTAGTCTTAAAAACAAATCTATTAATTTGTAATCATTACTATCCCCATTTTGTGGATGAGGCCATGCAAGGTTTAATAACTGGTCCAAAAAATGACATAAATACTAAGATATTATATTTGACTTATTTTTTTCAAGACAGGACCTTTGAATATATCCCATGAGAATACAATTCTAGATTTGCAAGTTCATAAGCCAATTAAATCCTTTGAAATCTATAAAAGGATATATTCAGATACACATTAGTAGTAGTAGTGATGTGGGCTATGAATGGGAGGCTCTTTGTCTCTTCAGAGATAACCTTAACCTGAGCTGTCTGTCCTGACTTGTGGGTGTGGAACGAACAGTAAGAGGCTACAGTCCTGCCCTTGGTGACCATGGCAACGACTCCAGTCCCAGGAAACAGTTTAACAAAGCAAAGTCTATAAACTTTAAATATTCAGGGGAAATGCAAACCAAATGTGCTAAAAACTTATCTAGAATGTATGAAGCCCATGTTAAAAGCTTACCTAGGATATGGAAGATATATGCTAATTCAAGCCTATTGAGAACTGAAACAAAAGGACCATTTGGCCTTTCCTCTCTGTATAAAAGGGACTCAAAAATCTTGTTCGGGACTCGGGATTGAAACAGAAAGCTCTTGAGTCTGGCCAGCCGTCAATAAACCATTTTCCTTCTCAAAATCATTCCTGAGTCCTGGCCTCTCTATACGCAAATAATTGAACCTCTCTCAAATTCTACAATAGTAGTAAAGTACATCTACTTTCCTATTTGTGTCATATCCATTCAACTCAGTTGCAAGTCTTCTGAACTCTAATGGAGAACTATAACAAAATTGGGAGATATAATGGTTCTCTCTGTTTCTTCATTTTCTTGGCAGCTCATCTCTTTTCTACTTGGAATAGCACCAATTCTTTTGTATAATAACCCAACATCTACCCAGTGGACCTTGTCACATTGGCACAGTAGAAGGCACTGCATGGTCACAGAGATTGACTGAGGGATAGGAAGGATTAGTATGAAGGCCAACTTGGACCAATCAAAAATTTTCTTTTAGATTTTATATGTGGATACTCTCTTTCCTTTGGAGTATGTTGAAATGGTGACACCCAGAACTTTTTCTAAAAACAACCCCACACAATGCCATTGGAGGAAACTTATTTAAATAACTCCAAAGCAGTGTAAGAAGAGAAACAAAAAAAATTATGGCTGAAGGATGGGGGTGGGGTAGTGAGAGAGAAAGAGACAGAGATAGAGAGAATGAATAACGGTATTGGTAATCTTGGACTTTTCAATTTCATACATCTGCAACTTTCCTTTATTTGCCTAAGCAAGCTTGAATTTGGTTTCTATCAAGTGTAAGCAAAATTATATGAATAACACAAAACTGAGCATAGTGTGGCAACTTAAGAACATATGTAGAGCTTAAGTACAAGTTCCATATCATTATATGTCAGTAATAATACAGTCAAGGATAATTGAATTATATCATTAGAAATTGTCAAAGATTCCCTTTAGTAGCAGGAGAACAATAATGGGAAGAAATATTCAACAGAATCAGTTAAGTTTTTAAAAATCTAAAGCAAACACATTTATTTTCTGAAGTAAAAAAGACTGTGAAATTAAGGTCTATGTATTTGCATAATAAATTTTCTTTTTATGTTTTGTTACTTTTTGAAAAATAAAAACCAAGTTCTCTCTTAGCCTTACAATGCAACTTGTTCATTAAAGTTATCTACATTTTTCTTTTTTCTTTATTTTTTTCTTTAAATAAAAAGTTGTAACCCTATGGTAAACTCCAATCACCCTGGTATATGGGTTGAGATAATTACTTTTTATTTTAATTTTTAAAACTCTATAGGGAAGAAAGACTTCTCATAGGATAATGACATACTATATTAGAATTCAAGAAAATAAGAGTCTAACCTTCTTTACTAACTCTGTGTGGTATTCAATACATTGATGTTTCATTGTTTTTTATCATACAATTCCACCATACAGAGTAAAGAATACTTTATTAATTCATTCATCCTTTCATTTAGGCACCTATTACAGTGTCTGATACAGGAGTGAACAACAAAATGCCTAAGAAAAAGAGTGATAACTAAAACTATTATAAAGAAAGTATATATAATGTATACCAGTTAGATAATAATACACAAGGAACCAGAAAAATGCTTATGCACTTTTATTAGTTCCTTACTGGAGGATTTGTGAAACATGAGTACATAATAATGCAGAGAATAATACTCTTTTCTGATCATCAATGGAGGATGTCAAGTATTTGTTTCCCCCTCAAGCTATTATTTTACCACAAGGAACAATCTTATTTAATTAGTGTTCATTTACTATCTAAAAGTCAATAACTATCCATAGAGCTGAAGTTAAAAGAATCCCCAGATTCATTTCCAGAGAATATGATCAATGAATACAAAAATGGGAACTTGAGAAATCCCTTTTGGACAAGTAATATTTTATCACTTGTAGCTCATCATCACAAGTTTGTATCTTGAAGCCCTTGACAGATTAAATGTTTATTTTCTAAAATTGTCTAAAATTGATTGGATCTGCTTTGAAAATGTAAATCTAAATTGTCTCCATTTTGATTTTATCAATAGTGTGTTTTGTTATATTTTTCTTACTTTCAGGCTGTGACCTATTGACTTACCAATAATATATTGCAAAGATGTCAATGTACCTTGTAGAAGAGAATATCTTAGGCCTGGTCCATTAGATTAAAATGTACTGTATGTGATATTTTAACTAGATTAACCCTTTTGTAGTAAAAAGGAAAATGGGTTTTGTATTATTCACCCTCACATATCCTATGTCAGAATCTGAAATCATTCAACTCCAGCTGTTACTCTTTGTCACAGATTTGCTGCATGCAGCATATGGTATTTTATTTCAACAAATACTCTTCCTTATTACATACAAAACCCTAGAGTTGAATCACTGATTACTAAGATCATTGACTCTATTTTAAAAATGAAAGAGAAAACATTATGTGGCAATCATTTACACAGAGCTTTCTGTCAATCAAACAATTTACTAATGTGTTTGCTTTAAAATAGGTTTTGCTTTTACTTCTATGCCCAAGAGTTTGTCAGAAATCCATTCATATTCATGCAAATTAGGCTACCTCTCTTTCTGCTTTCTTGGCATCAATAACAGTCAATACTGCCAACTCTTGAATGTCTATGCTAATTAAGTATAATATTAATGCAGATAATCCAAAACAGTGGCAAAAATATCATGTATGGTGCTTTGGAAGTCATTTGCCATAAAATTTTTCTCCTGAATCTTATTGTACCTAGGTGATTATAAAAATTAAATTGAGTTCCATTGGTATGTAACAACAATTGTATATTACACTGAAAATGTTCTGTGTGATTCAATATTAAGCATGAAATTAAAACTGTTAGAATATTTACTCATTTAAAAATAAAACATTGAAATTTCTATATGACAGACAGGATCTAACACAAATGTTTTTGCAAATGTGACACAAAGAAAAGAGGACTTCATTTAAAGTGCTGAGTTTTTATACCTTTTAAATAGATCTCTTTTAACCCTGGGCTCTCTTAGGCTAAAAAAGTTCCGTATTCTATGCATTGGTCTTGCAGTGATCCCCAGGCAGGCCAGATTTTATTAAATATCAATATGGCACACATTAATACTTGCTAACAAATGGGCTCTTTTTATTTAAGTTTGGCTCTCTGGATAATGTGGGTTATGGGTGGGAGGCTCTTTGTCTCTTCAGAGATAACCTAAGCTGTCTGTCCTGACTTGTGGGTGTGGGAGGGTAGGAGGCTGCAGTCCTGCCCTTGGTGACCATGGCAATGACTCCAGTCCGAGGAGGCCATTTAGCAATGCAAACTCTATATACATACCAGTCAGTCCAGGGAAACTCTGATGGTGGTGATGCCAAAACTTAAGGGAACTTGGACTTGGCCTCGAATGGGAAATATAATATAGCCTGTGCATAAATTCAAAAACATCTAATTCTGTATCCAGGTGTGCCTAGTCTCTAGAAATCCAGTTAAGTGATATGGGTTTTGAATGTTCAGAAAGGATGTAAGACTGAGTATGTATTCAAAATTGCATCCAGACAGAATGTGGGCAAGATGCTAATTCAAGCCCACCTGAAATGTGGGCGATATGTTAATTCAAAACCTATCCGGTACTCAGGCAAAGCCCTTAACTAACAAAGAAAGTATTTTCTTTGATAAAAACACCATTTGACTCCCCACCCTGTATAAAAGGAACTTGAAAATCTTGTTCCTGGCTTGGGTTTGAAACAGAAAGCTGCCAAGTCCAACCGGCCGTCAATAAATCATTTTTCCTTCTCAAAATCATTCCTGAGTGTTGACCTTTCTATACACAAATAATTGAACCTCTCTTGACTTCTACAACATGGGTAGGTCTACAATTAGGAATGAATGCAGAGATGATGTTTATGTATGTATTCCTGTCTCTATAGTGGCTATGTTTGTGAAAGAGAATGTTTTTTCATCCATTGATTTCCTACCCAATCAATGGGGCGGACCAGGCACTATGAAATGTATATACTTTAGCCAAGCTGTCTCCTGTGAATGTTTAATGCTTAGGGGAAAAGGGGAAACAATGCACTTGATGAGTTTTACTCAAGGCACTTCCCAGAAGAGAGTCAACCCACATTCATCACCAGTCCTAGATACCAGGCTAACACATCTAGTCCTGACCTCAAGGTTTATTTCTGAATTTCAGGTGTAAGAAATGAAGATTAGTTTAGTTTACACATAATGGAAGAAAATATTAATTAATGTAACCTGGCAGCCTGCTGCCTCAGTCTCCCACTCCCAGGTTAAACAGGAACAAAGGAAAGCAGCATAAGCCAGTCCTACGGGCAATAAAAAAGACCCCTAAGTCAATACCAATTCAGCACTAAATTCCATTCCTTATTTGGTAAAGGGGAGCAGGTAAAAACTAAAATGGTTGGAATGTGATGGGGGAAGTGGTTAATCACAAAGTTTTGCGTGGGAAAGTTAGATCTTCTTGGATAGGCTGTAACCTCTGAAGTGTCCAATCCATGGAGAAACAGAGGAAGGGCTTGTGTGCTCGGCTTAGGGGTATAAATCGTGTCATTCTTCTTTGTTCAGGGCGCCAGCCACCTTTTCTGGTTGTGCGCGCCTTCTTGCAAGATTGAGAATAAATTTTTTCTTCTCCACAATTGGGTGAGCCTTATTTTCTTCCAGAAGAAGATTTCTTGCTTACACCAGGGAAGGGAAACAAGACTGCTTAGAACAACCAATATCATGCCTCATTTGAACTGCAGAGTCTATATTACTGTTTAAAATATTGCATAAACTAATCATGATTTTATATTTTATTTTATACTGAGGAAGTATATAAAAATATCAAGACAATTAAGATTAATTTTCTTTAAAATAATTCTATATAATGGCATTATTATTCCTTTCCATTTTGATAAATTTTCAACAAGTAATTCAGAAGCATGAGGCTTTGAGCACTTAAAGGCTTCAAAATCACTCCTACGATTGATTGGAATATAAATTAGTATAGTCATGGAAAGCTTTAAAATACCTATGCACTTTGACCCATCAATTTAATATTTAGGGAGTGATCTTTAGGAAAAAAAAAATATATATATATATAAAAATACAAAAATATTTAGCTATAAAATGTTGAGTACAATATTGTTTAAAATAACTAAAGTTTACTAAAAAAGATTAATGTTCAACCAATTATAGTGTTGTAGAGAAGTAGGGTGTACACGGTATCAAAGGTCAGGACATGAGAACTCTGAGAAGGAGGTTGATTCATTTTGACCGGCCGGACTTGGCAGACTTCTGTCCTAATAAAAACCGAGCCCCAAATACAGTTTTTCAGTCCCTTTTATATAGAGGAAATAAGAGTAGGGTGTAAAATGGTGCTTGTATGCAAAAAGACTTTTTGTTAGTTTCTTTAAGTATTTTTTCTGAGTATTAGAAAGGTTATTTCCTCCAGGTAAGCTTGATTTAACACATATTCCCCACATTCCAAGCCAGCTTGAATTAGCATATCCTCCACATTTTGTCTGGATGCAACCTTGAATACACATTCAGTCTTACATCCTTTCTGAACATTCAAAGACTGTAGGGCCTATATTACTTATTTGGATTTCTAGAGACTAGGTATACTTGGAAACTATTTTGAATTTATGCAAAGGCTATATTAATAGTTCAAGGGAATATTTTTTCAAATATTAAAAAAGTAAAATAATATTTTATCAGATCTGGCTACATCATAACATACTGTTTTCCTACATTTTCTTCTAGGACTTTTATATTTAAGTCCTTTATCTATTCTGAGTTAATTTTTGTGTATGGCATGAGCTTCTTTCTTTCTTTCTTTTGGATATGGCTATCCAGTTCTCTCCCAGCACCATTTGTTGAAGAGATTGTTCTGGACCAGATGGGAAGGATTGACCACTTTGTCAAAAACCACTTTACTGTAGATGTGATTGTCTATTTAATGGAAGTTTTTTTAATATATCATATAAGCATATACCTTTTAAAAATGGTATAATATTGGGAAAAATTGTTTTCAAGTAATATTGTATCATACTATAAACATGTTATTCTTATTTATGGATTTTTTTCCAGGTATAATTTGTACAAAAATGAAATTGAATAGTACTCTGTTTTTTGGTGAACTATTTATTTTTAAACATATCAATATACTTTAACAAATTTTAAACAAATATATGCATGTAGAAATTAAAATGATTAAAAATCTAGCTTTGTTAGAAAATGAGCATATATTTTGTCAATTATGACAATTGTAGACATTCTAAAAATTGATGATGATGAATGTATAAAAATTTTTAAAAAGCTTTTTCAAATTTCCATAGGTCTTAGTTTTTTTCTTTCTCTTTTTCTGATTATATAAATTCCTAATCAGTTTGTTCTCTATGTATTTTACACTGGAGAATAATATAAAGGATTTTTCTAATGACATTTTTCATCCCTTTGCTAGTGACAAAATTGATTCAAATTAAAATATTTAAGTCATTTTCTATTCAGTAATACGTATTAATTTTCTGTATACACCAATTGACCTAGTTTACTTTGTATGAAGGAGATTCTTAGGATATGGGACTTTCCAGGGCTGAGACAGTTCCAGAAAACCCTGGACATTTGGTCAAACTATTCCTATATGAATGTTATTCTCTCCCCAGAGTTTTGTGATAGATATTGCCTTCTTTTCCCCAAATTCCATTTCCCCTTTACTGGATAGAAAACATGGCTATAATTTCTAGCTTCTCTCCAGAAAAATGCAGCCACGTGTGAGATGTAAGTAGAAGTGATATACCTTGTATCCAGGCTTGGTGCATTGAAACCTCCCATACCTAGTTCTTCAGGCCCTGTCCACCTTTTGGCTGAAAGGTATGGAGAAAGCCACAGATGACTTGAACATTACATGTTGGGCAGCAACTTATCTAGCCTGGCATCCTGAATGACTGTATGGAGCAGAGCCTCCTCTCTGACAAGGAACACCCACTTTGGACTGTTACATGAACAAATACTTACATCCATTGTGTTTTAGCCACTATAAATACTGAGTCTATTTGTTACAATACATATAATAGTTAAGATATCCAATTGTTACAATATTATAACAATAAGCTCAGTTACAAATATAATAGTATCAGTAAAGTGTGAGGTTTACATATGGGGAAGGTAGATATTAAGTTGCTATAGCAGTTGGAATTTTTTAGGTTTTAAAGAATCACAGGAAATTGAAAATGCAGTAAGTAGAGTTAAAAGAAGGTAGTTAAATGCTTGGAACTGGACCAAAGTGATAAGGTTAAAAACTCGTCTTTCATATGTTATACAGAAAAAAAAAATCACAGTGGTATTTTTATTAGTAGTAGTTGGAATGAGTAATTTAATAGCCAGAAATTCTTGGCTTCCCAGTTTTATACATTTATTTTTATTATCAACTTTCACATTTCCGTCTGTATAATTTATCACTTGGCCATAAAAATATATTTAAATTCAGTCAAAACATATTCAATGCTTTAGTCCACTGATAAAAGCAAAGCTTATTCTCAAAATCTGCTGAATGCCACAGCCAAACTACGACTTTCAAAAGGTGAGGTTTAGGAAAAAAACCACTTTTCAGAAATGAGCATCTTGGATGTATTAGAAATTCATTTTTACATTATTTGAGGAAAATATTTTTCTGAAGGGATAATTAATGGGATATAAATAAATGAAGAGATTAACAGTTCAAATGTACCTAATTTATTCTAAATATACTGAAAAAATGTATATGTAGGAGGGATGATATTTTTTATAAACCTCCATCTTCAATTTTCATTGAATACATGATGTGAAACTAATTATTGAGGAATATAGTCATTCTAAATTGAATAAAATTGGCTGTACAAATGATAAACAATTTGAAAAAAGTGGTTTGACTAATTAGTAATGTTTTGAACTCAGTGTTCAATAGTGTGGCATTTCCAACCAGCCGTTTTATTTTTTTTATGATTGAGAAAGAGATAAAGATTCAGATTTTATGTATTAGCCTTAGAAACATGGTATTTGTGATCACACAATTCTGAGAATAAGGGTATGATAGATGCAGTTTCATAAAGTTCTTCTATTTTACTTTTTGTTTCTCTCATCCCTATGTATTCACCATTTCCAGGATGGTCTACCAATAAATCCTATTCCAACAGCTTATGGGAAATAAGTAAAGGGGAGTCATAAAAAAGAAAACTGTACACACAATTTGTGATTTGAATATTAAACATTTAAATTTTTATATCCTAATTTAAATATGAGAAAGAAATAATTAGAAAATATAAGAGGCAAATCAAAACATACTGCAGCACAGTTAGTAGGGTAGACCCATCAGCAGGAAAAATTAAAGGAAATAATACATCTGAATAAAACCTGAGATAGAAAAATTAGACAACATTTTAGAAAAGATCTGCTCTGAATTTTCAACAAGATAGAAAGTGATACTGCCTCTATACAAATATAATAATGTAACATAACAGGAGTTTCAGCAGAAATGTCAAGATGTAAAACTGAGAAACAGGTTGTAAAGAGAAGATAATTTGCTTAATTAAGTACACAATGGAGGAAAATCAAAATTCAATAATGGCTATCGATCCAATTGGAGGTCAGAAAAGCTGAAGAAGCAGGAATAGTAATTTTAGAAGAAAAACATTATTAATTCAGTTAGAATCATTGCAATAAAATAAATGAGTAAACTTGAAAAGGGATGATAATGAAAACCAAGGATATATGAGAATATATTCTAAGTACAAATAAAAGAGTCTCATGAATAAAAAATAAAGAAATCAAACAAAATAAATACAAGTTAAATAAAGTGCAATATTTCTGTGCTGAAAATTACTTGAAGCTTTAGGCCAAAAGAACACATCATATTCTTGGCAAAATTAACATGAATTCATGCTCCTAGATATTTGGCAATATGTTTGAATTTTGAAGATTTACAGTAGTCTCACACGATCATTTAAGCAGGAAAAGAAATTTAACACACAAACAAAAGAAAAAGAACAGAATTATTTTTCTTTTTCTATGAAATATTAAATTCTAACCAACAATCTCAACAAAAGTTGCTTATAATATCTTTAAAGAAAAAGTGAATATTTCTCAGAGAGTTATCTATCTACTGTTTCTACCTTATGCCCTTCCTTTTTCCAAACGCTTTCTCGGGTGTAGCAATATGGCTTTCTTTACTGTTCTTTGATCATGTCAAACATCTTCCTGTTTCAGGGTTTCTGCACTTTTTTCTCTTCTCTGAACTACATCAATTTTCCTCACTCATACCAACTCTTCAGATGTCAGTTCAAATAACACCTTTTGGAGATTTCTGTCATAAACATTGATCTAAAAGAGCATCCCACCACCTCATTTATCATTCCTTTATTCTGCTTTATTTTTCTTCTTAGAGCTTATACCTAATGTCTTATTTGATATATTATTTATTTTCTGTCTTTCACAAAAGAAAAAACCTTGAATGTTTATAGTTTCATATCACGTGAAACATGGCCTGGTAAATATGAGAGCTCAATAAATCTTTGCTGCATGAATGAATTAACCAGATTTGTGGACGAAGGAAGTAAGCAAATAAAATTAAAAGTCCAGACTGAGCAGGAAGACAAACAGTCAATAAATATAGTGGATTCAATTTCATTACTAGTTGGAGAAATTAAATTTAAACTGCAATGTGATACCCTTTTACATGCAGTAGGTTGGAAAACAGTAGAAAGTTAATATCTTCTTTAGTGATGATCTGTAGCAAATAGAAAGCCCATTCCTTTCTTGTGGGAGTACACGTTTTTTTATAACTTTTTTTGGTAAAACAATTTTTCATTACCGATAAGATTGAAGATATGATTCAGCAATAACACTATTAAGCATGCCATGGAAAAATGACTGTGCATGTGCCCCTAAAGATATGTAAAGAAATGTTAACAGAAATATTCTTCATAATGTAAAACAAAATTGTGAAACTTCATATGTACATCAACAGTATAATGGATAAATGCAGTTTTGTTATACTCATCCAATAGATTTTTGAAATGTTGAACTACAGTTACATATGCATAAATGGGGAATTTGAAAAACATAATGTGTAGCAAAATAAGCAAATCACTGAATTTTACATGATACCCATTTTCATAATTATAATGCTAGCCATATTAAACAAGCGACAGAAAATTATAAAGAGATGCAATGGAACTAACGTATTGGTTATAACCTATTGGTTATAATGGTCACCTTTGGGGAGGGAAGATAGGCAAATCTCTGGGGGTGGGATATGGAGTGGTTATGACATGCACTGGTTATATTCTATGAGCATATGGGTGGTAATTTTATTATGTCTTTGAACTGTTTGAATTGTTTGAAATGTTACATTCTATAGTATATGGGTGGTAATTTTATTATGTCTTTAAACTGTTATTATATATGTACATACTTTTCTGAATCTATATCTACCATTGCAAAAACCTTAAAACAATAAATAAATCAATATTTAACTGACTAAACTATAGCAAAATTTTATTTCCATTTGAGAAAGGAAAAGAGTAGATACTTTAAAGAATTAGCAGTTTAAAAATAGATATATCTTCAATGCAATAATTCACTCTATACGTTCCTTGGACTATCACAGTTTTTCATTATATTTATTTATTTACTTGTTTTGCCAGCTTTATCCACTAATTTTAGATTCCATGAGAGAAAAGACACTATCTGCTTTGTTTAGCAAAATATATCAAGCCCTTAGTATATTGCTTAGGTAATAATAGGTGCTCCATATTTCTTTGTAATTATTGAATGAGTGAATATAATAGTGAAAGGCAAGAACTGAGGCCAAATATCAATTTTTGTTTTCCTTTTATTCAGCTCCACACTCCATTATTTAGGAATATTTAATTTTTCTCTAAATATGTGTGATACAAACAAATTGTACTGCCTCCTGTTGCCACAAAATGAAGAGCCATAATAAACATCAAAAATATTAAAGGAATAAACAAGAAAGCATAAGCTTACTTATTGGGCTGACTTTCTTCAGCTGTGTTGCATAGTTCTCTTTGAAATATAGCCCAATATAAAGGAGACATTAGCTTTCTGCAATGTCTGCAAAAATGTCTTTTTGCCATAAAACATTAAAACATCCCACATTCTCCTGGGGGAAATATTATTTCTCAATTTGTTATTGTAATAATGGAGACCATAGCTGTGAGTGATAATCTCAGAATGGAGAATAAAATTACTGATACTTTTATTTTCCTGCAATGATAAATGCTTCACCAGTAGAGTGGCTTTATTCCTTTTCAATAGAAGTATCAACTTGTTTCACTGCTCATTGTCAGAAATATTCAAATAGTCTTTGTGCACACACTATAATTTCATTTTAGAGCCTCAATGAAAAGCTCAGAACTTTATTTAGTTCAGGGGTGATTAAACAGTAATGTTACAATGTCAGAAAGGTTGTCCCATAACGGATTCTTTAGTTTTGCTTTAGGGGCTTCTTCATTCTCTCTCATTAATTGTGTAAAGAAGAAACTACCAATATAACAATGTATCCTCTAAAAGATTCACAGCCTAGTACATTTTCCAACCTCCCTTTCTGCCTTCAGGAATTTGGATAGTATGGCATTGAGTTGCCAAAAAATATAAAGCTGCTTTCAACTGCTTCTTTAATATCAATATTATTAGGAATGAAAGGTCAAACATTAATAAACCTGATCACATTATGCTGATGTGGGCTATGGGTGGGAGGCTCTTTATCTCTTTGTGGATAACCTAAGCTCTCTGTGACTTGTGGGTGTGGGACGGTAAGAGTCTGCAGTCCTGTCCTTGGTGACCATGGCAACGACTCCAGTCCCAGGAAACGGTTTACCAATGCAAACTCTATAAACTTTAAATATTCAGGGAAAATGCAAAATGCTAAAAACTTATCTAGAATGTATAAGGTCCATGCTAAAAGCTTACCTAGAATGTGGAGAATATATGCTAATTCAAGCCTATTGAGCACTGAAACAAAGAACAATTTAACCCTTCCTCTCTATATAAAAGGAACTCAAAATCCTTGTTCAGGGCTTGAGTTCGAAACAGAAAGCTCCCAAGTCTGGCTGGCTGTCAATAAACCATTTTCCCTTCTCAAAATCATTCCTGAGTTCTGGCCTTTCTATACGCAAATAATTGAATCTCTCACAAATTCTACGACAATGCTAATCATGAATTTCCTGTATATAATAAATTGTTGGTGGTATATTAGTGCTTATGTTATCACAAGTTGCAGTCTTCAAATTACAATTTGGAAAGATTTGCTGCATTATAATATGCAGCAAAGAAATAAGATCATATCTGATAGTAATAAACATTAAGTGGTAATCCAGTTGAGCCTCTTCTGGAAGGCAGAGAATGGGTTTGCAGAGAACTGGGAGTGCATATCACGCCCCCCCCCCCTTCCATTCATTTTCTTGCTCAAGTTGATTCAATAAGCAAGTTTTCCACCATTTATTTTTCAACCAGGGAAGAAATGGTGGAATCTGCTTCTAAGAAACTGTCCAAAATAGCTCTGACTCTGTAGAGAAAAGACTTTAAATAAAGGCTGAGAGAACTATTTTTCTAAAAAAAAAGCATTAAGATGTTGGATATACACAGAGCTATTTGAGAGTTGAGGGGAAGAAAGGAGGAATTCAGTGATAACTCAGTATCCTGAGGTGCTTTTGTTTTATTCTTGACCCACCTAAGCAGGTATTCCTTCCCACTGCCCTGCAGACATCTAACAACAAAAAGGTGATCATAAGAGAACAAGGGCAAACTTGTCCCTAAGAATATCTAAGGAATCTACTGGAGGCCTCCCAGAAGAAATAGCTAATGGGACAGAGGCTGGAAGGCTGAAAATAGTATGAGATTTTTAAAAATAGGAATTGGCTCTGTAACTGTGGAGATGGGCAAATCCAAATTTAAACTGGGAACTCCAATGAAAGTTTTCCATGTATTCCCCAGTCAAAGCCTTCTGGATGAAGTAGAGATGGAAAGTCTCTCTTCTGACTGCTGAAATCATCATGTCTTCTTTAAAAGCTTTCGCCTGATTGGATGAGACTGCTCTAATTGTTGAATGCAGTCTCCTCAGTTGATTGTAGATGTAATCAGCCACAGATACAGTCAACTTCCTGATAACTTAAATCCATGAATTAGACTCTCAGTAAAAATTAGGCAGGCGCTTGCTTGACCAAACAACAGGACACATGAATTTAACAATAGTCCATCCCTTACCAATTTTGCACCCATATACATCTCCTTAAACCATACTTAATCTCTAAATAAAAACAATAACAGTTATATTTTTGCCTTACAATACTCAATTGTCCTGCATACAACTGGAAGCTCACTAACTTTCCCCAGAATAGAGTGCCATCTTCAGGTAATAAACACTATTAAACTTGATAGTCTATAAGTTAAATACCAAGACATGAAGTTAATGCAACTTAATTTATATGATAATGAGATAAGACAGGGCAGAAACATAGTATCTGATTTATGTATCCATACAAACATAATAATAACAAAACAAGGAAGGAATTTTCATAACCATTACACATTTTTACATGTTGAAAATACTTCGAAAAATAAGTATATGTATTTTACTTTCTGCTGATTAGGTCATACTATGGCCCACTATTCTTTAAAATAAAATTTCTAATATAATGGTGCTCAAGGTTTAGAATTAAGATATGTATTTCCATCCGAAAAGATAAAACAATTGAAAGTAATACTGAAGGCTATTTTCTTTGTTAGTAGACTGACATGATTCCTGAAGGGTTTGGGGTACTGGAGTTAGATTTTTGTATTTTCTGTGAAATGGCTCTGCATGCCTTGTATATTTGTGTTACACAGAGCAAAATACCGTAGTTAGGCAGCACTATTACGATTTAAACTGTCTCGAGAGTTAGGACCTTATAAATATGGAAGACAATTTAGGTAGGTGTGGAGAGGTTAGAATTGTAGATTCTTAAAGAGGTAGAGAGATACTGTCAGGGGATTTATGAGAATAAATACCTCAGCCGCTGGTTCTTCTCCCTTTTTTACTATGTAGACATTGTCCTCCAAAGCTTACAGTTGCAAGATACCAGGCTTCATTATCAGTAGAATTCTGATTATATCATGTAAAAAGTATGAGTCTAAAACATGACATGATTGTTTACGCCATTTTCCTCAATTTCATTATTTTTGTCAGTTTGAGCTTGATAAATTAAATTATCTGTAAGTTTAAATGAGTGTCAGTTAGGACAAGTTTTCACTGTTTTTCCCACAACCTCAAAAAATATGAATGATTAGCTTCAATGACTCATTTTAGAGTTAAGATCAACAAAACAATTTAAAAATGCCAGTATGTTAGAAGAGAGAAATATCAATTATTTTCATTGACTCAGTTATTTATTTATGACATAATCAGTTCCAGTCCACCAAATAATTCAGAAATGCCTCTGGCACTGGAAACTAATTATACATTTTTAAAAAAACTTAATAAAGTCCATAAATCATACTGTTTAATTTCATAGCACAATATATCATCTTATACAAGGTAAAAAGTATCGAAGCTTTACTTAGCAGGAAAATAATATAGCAGAACTATTATTAAAAAAGAAAGTCACTAGTCTATACATTCACAATATTAGATTATTTCATTGTTTGAGTCATTTGAGGTCAATGTTTATAAAACTTACATCTTTCTTTTCAAGTACTCACCTTTATTAAAACTAGAATGTAACTATAACTCAAACGTGGAATCCTAACAAAGTTAAAGACAGCTGCACCCATTTCAAGTCAAACAATTCTCTTAAAGTTGGTTTCTGTAGGTTCATTCCTGCATTTCAAAAAAAGTCAGTCAGAAACCTTTAAAACATAGTTGTGAGAGAACAGCAGCCAAGCCTATAAAATCCTTTGAGAGAGTCTGAGTTTATAAGTTTGTTGCTATCTGGATTTAATATAAGTTTGTAAGTTACAGAATCACTTAAGTTTATTAAGAATTTTGAGGATATTTTTATTTATTATCCAGAAATGTTTAGTTTATTTTTCTTGGTACCATTTGTTTTTGACCATTTTTGTTATTTTAGAATATATCGATAAAATTACTAAATAATTTTTCAGTGAGAGAAATACTACTTAGGATAAAAAATTTCAGCAGTGGAAGCTATTTAAGTGGTTATATTCTACACCCTTTATTCACTTCTCTATTCCATGGGTCAGCAAACTCTGGATGACAGGCCAAATAAAGCCCACTGCCTATTTCAATAAGTAAAATTTTATGTGAATGCAGCCTTGCCTTTTCACTTAAGTATTATGTAGGGCTGCAATTCCACTACACAAGCAAAGCTGAGTGATTATGACAGATACTAAATGTCTTGTAAAGACTAAAATAATTATATCTTGCACTTTGTAGAGCATCTTCACTGAACCTTACCATATTCAATAAATATTTATTATGCATGCTTACTGTGTAGTGGAATTGTACATAGTACTATCTATAAAATGAGAAAATTGGAGTTTCAGAGAATTCAAGTGGTTGCTTAAGTTACATAATTAACTAGAGACAATTCTAGGTCTAAAATAATATGGAATGCCTCTTAATTCAGTGCTTTTCCTCCACTTTATTACAAGAATATGAGACTAGCCCATTAAAAGCATGCAAAGTAAACGTCAATTAAAAATAGGGCACATAAAAAATTTGGTAATTGGCTGCTTTGTAGAATTAAGGTTTTCATTTATACATACATTATGTCTATATTTCATATAATGAAGTATATTTTAGGGATTGAAAAACTTTGGTTACTAAATGATCCTTATGTTCTTCACTGAAAATAGGAACCAGAGGATGTGTCATCTGATATCCTAATGCCAGAGCTGCTTGGCCATCATCTCCTGCTCTTGATCACTTATTATATACCGAAACAAAAAGTCATTTAAATTTGTTACTTAAAAAACTTCATTCTGTCAGCTATGTAAAAAATAACTGGGAAGACAGAGGAACTGGCTGGACAGAGGAGACAGTAGAAAAAGGTTCTGGCAGTGAACAGTGTACAAAGGATGAGGTACTGAATTTAAGGAATGCTGTGATCAGAGAGCCACACATGGTGGATATAGAGATTTTGCAATTTGTGAATGTAGCATAATCTTGCCTAAGTGAGACACCTGCCTAGAAAGCTCAATGTTCTACCCACATATTCAATCACATCCAACTTATTGGTCAAAACACAGAGCTATGCCACTTCAAAGAGGCAAAAGTTTTTCAACAAATCCAAATGTCCAGCCCTCATACTATGTTTGGGATGCCCAGTCCTCTATGTGCTTATTTCCTTTTGAAGCATTGCAACTGCACATACCTTACCTGCTACTATAAAATTTTCTGTTTCTGTGTTGCTTTGTACTAGGTTAAGAGCTCCCTGAGGAAAGTGACTATGGGGACCCCATGACATCTCTTTTTAAATACCACACATTGTAGGCTGCAGTGGAAGTTCAATGAATAAGTGAATGAAAGAAGGACTGACAAGTTAATGTGATAAGCATGGACACAAGAATAGTTAATATAAATGGCTAAGGATTATCATGCTCTTTTAAACCTTGTCAGCTTTGACTGCCTTTCTACTATTTTGCCTCAATAATTTGAGATAATGCTTTCTTTCATGATTAACTGTATAAAATGGATTGTTAATTTTTATGTAATAGGACACATATTGTGTTTTAAGTGCTACATCATCAAAAACCTGATCTAGATCCAGCTATGAAAATGTAATTAAATTTTCCCTCTTAAAAGCAGTCTAAAAATTATTCTATACAATGCAACTGTATTATAGAGAGCTCACACTGAAATTGTGCCAGATATTTTCTGTCAATTGAAGTACAACAAGGAATAAAATGAAAAATTAAAACATAATTCATTCTTTTATTATTTAATTAAAGTTAGGGAACAGAATTACCTTTTGCAAACAATGAACAGATAAATCATATATCCCCATATTTCAGCCTGTAGTAGTCTTAAACACTTTAAAATAAAAAACTTTGAAATGATATTTAATTCCTTGATTTTGTACCTAAAAGTTTGAAAACTTCTTATACTCTGTTCATTAAAAGAGGAACAGTTGAGGCCATTGTGAACAATGCTTTGGTTTCCATTAAGGTCTATTCTCCATGGTTCTTTTATAGGAACCAGTGAAATGAGCATGATTTCTAATACATCACTGTTTCACCCATCTGTAAGCGCTACCAAAGTTAAAGACCGTTAAGGTCAACTTAATTATTATGAAAAATGGTTGCTTATTATAGAAAATTTTAAACAAGAGTAAAGTGTGGACAAGAAAATAAAATGTTACCCTAACCTTTGGTGGAAGGGTAAAGTGGTAGTATTTTAGAAAATGTGGCAGTGTGTATCAAAATATTTAAAAATTCTTCCTGAAATAGTTTTTAATGACACCAGAGTTAAGAGCATGTTTTTGTCTTCCATCTATCTAGAATTACATTAAAATAACTAAAAATTAGAACTCTATGTGAATATTGAAAAGAAAAAAGAAAAACGAAACAAAACATGCCATCTGTGGAAGAGAGATTAATAGTTACTGAAGAAGAGGGAGTGAGCATACAATATCATTTTAATATTTAAACTGCAATAGAGGAAAACAGCAAACCAAAAATTAAACAGAAAATGTTTCAAAGGAGATGGAGTCCATCTCTCTCAAACTCCCTACCCATTCCATCAGGAACTCTTGTTGGTTTCATAACTAGATAAAGTTAGCAGGATCCAACCTGCCTGCCACCTCTGCTGCAGCAGTCCTGGTCTGAAGGAGCCCATCTTTCATCTGCATGATTGCAATAAGCAGGTCTAGCCCTTTGAACCCTAGAGTCAACCCTCATCACAGCTACAGTGTAATGCTTTAAAAACATAAACCAGATCAAGTTCCTCCTGCGCCCAATGCCAATGAGTCCCCATTTCCCTTGGAACACAAGCCAAATTCCTTGAATGACCTGTAAGGCCCTAACAGATCAGGACATTCCATCTCTCTGATCTCCTCTCCTATAACTCTCATTGTTTCAACCCACTCGCCTTCTTGCTATACTTCAAACATGCTAGGGATGTCCCCACTCCTGTTGTTCCTACTCACTGTGTTTACTTCCTGGAATCCTCTTTCTCTTGATATTCACATGTTTAGCTCTCACGTTGCCTTCAAGTATTTGCATAAATATTACCTTCGCAATTAGGCCTACCTTAACTACTGAAGTTAATAGAGAAATCTAATCTCCTTTCAACCTATCCAAACACTACTACTCTGCTTAACTTCTTCATTTGTTATGTTGTATTTCTAATATACTAAATAATGTATTTATTATATTTATTCTCTTTGTCCCTCTCTTCTCAATAGACTGCAAGATGCAAAACGCTATTAGTCTACTTTATTAATTGGTGAATATCTCAGAACCTAGAACAGTCTTTAGGGCAAAGTAGGTATAAAAGAAATAATCATCAACTGAACTAGTGAATAAATAATAACTTGAGTATTTAGACTTTTAAAATACGATGAGCAGAATGAATTATAGAAAAAGGAAAAGAGATCCATTGATCCTTGTGAAAGCAAATAAATCAAAAGATAAAAATTCTAAAATGCTTCCTGATAAAGAAAAGAATAAGAATAATTTTTCCTCCAGATCTCTATTCAGTGATACGGGTTGCTAAGAGACAATTGATTTATGCCTTCAAAGTTCTGAGGCAAAAAGCTTTTGAATCTAGATTTCTATACTCAGCTGACTAACCATGTATGAATGCAGTATAAAGATATTTTTAGATTTCTTGGGCCTAGGTAAGCTTTTCTTTTGCAAAATCCTTCTGAGATAAATACTACTCAAATATTTCATGATCAAAATGAAACTGGAATGTAAGAATGAGGAATAGCTATGATTCAGGAAGTAATGAGTCACAACCTAGAATGCAATGACAAGAAAATGGTTGATAAGAAGGGAACAGTGGACCTCTAAATCTATTGATTGAAATTAGTACCAGGAGGGCAATTCCTCTATGAAGCGAATTTATGATTAAGAAATCTCAAAATCTTAGTATTGTAATGAAAACATATGGAAGTTTTGTTAATGAAAAATATGGAAAGGCATATGAAATCTCTAAAGGCAGCAAAAAATCCACTTACAGAAAAAACATTGAAAATTTGTACCAAATTATGACATGATGTTTGAGTAATTTGGGGTGCTTGATAAAAACAAATTAATTTATTCCTCATGATTATTTTAGTCTCTTTTAGATATCACAGGTACAGAGCTATGTTGTCCTATACTGTTTTCTATGATCTAATCATTTACCACATCAACAGAAAGAAGTATTTAAATTAACATAATACTGGGAATTCTATTTGTTACTTCTTTAGTTTTTATAGTAGCTTTTAGACAAGCACATTAAATGTACTTACAGACAAGATTGTTCATTTTATAAAATATGACATGAAAACTATGATTTGTTTTTCTGAAATCTGAGTGATATTTGGGTCCATTGGCTAGAAATAGTCATAGGTAGAGATAATATCTCTCATAGTAAATCAAAGTTGATGATTCAAGATAGAAATGTTTAAATTAGTATATAAAGGGAAACCTTAAAACTAAAAAATAAAATAACAAGAAAAGGAGCATAGAGGAACAAGTTGGTCAGGTTGTGTAAATTCATTGAAATCCTCTGTTAAAAGAATGTATCTAAATTTTATAAATTGAGAACTAGAGTCACAAATATTGATTTTAAAGTTTTAATGACAACTACCAGACAAACTAAAAATAGAAATGGTTAACTGCTTACTCCTGAGGAGAATACTTCTAATTTTGGACTTGTCACTAGCATTTGCGTTGTTCTACTCTATCATAGTTTAAATGTATTGCATATTAACATATTAATTTTATAATTAGTTATTTATATCATTAAAACTACAATTTAAGAAATTATTAAGAAATTACCAATATCTGTAAATTTATCCAAAGTAAATGGCTTAAGATGACATTGGAAAAAACTTTATAGACAAAGATATGTACAATGAATAATAGTTAATATATAAAAATTTGGAAAAAAGCTAATGCATACAGAGATATGACTTTTTAAATAAATTATTGTCTATGTATTTTGGAATATAATGTCATCAATAAAACTATATTCTTTGAGTAAATTTAATAACACAAGCACTATTCATGTTATAAATGTCAATTGAAATGATTATATACATAATCCAGAAAAGTTTATTTTATATATACATGTATTCTGAAAAAATATAATTCCAATTGTGCTTCTATTTTATGTTTGTTTCTATTTTGTGGCATTTCAAATTATTTAATGGATATTTTCAAAGTTTGTATATCTCTATATTTTCGCAATTTCCTTATAGTAGCTTTATAGCCAGGAAACAAAATGAAAAATATGTGTTTAGTCTTGTGAAAAATAACTTCAGGATTTTCTATGAAATGACTATACTAAATTTTATAAAATTGCTATCAGACTTTCTAGTATCATCTGTATTGGTGCTATAAAAAGGTATACAAAAATCATGTGTTGGGGAGACACATTTATCAACAATTATAATTCAATATCTTAATGTGAAAACGATGGTATATGTATATTTTATCAAAGAAAAAAATCTAATGCTGAAGAGCTATGATGTTTGTTTATTATATAAATGTATATGACATATGAGATGTCATATATATGTATACTCTTTTTGTAGCCTTATCAAGAGAGACGTCACAAGAATGTGATAATGTATCCATGACTTAAAGGAAGAATGCAATTTTATTATCTAAGGAAGGTTAGAAGGGCATTCAGAGGGGATACAGCCTAAATAAATGCTTAGAAGCATGATTCACAACCTGGTGGGATAGGTCTCTGTTAATTCATTACTAGGTTACTAAGATAATTTATTTGTTATACTGAAAATAAAGTATTTGCCTAAATGAAGTCTCATTGCCTTCTTGGAAAGAAATGTAGGTAATATGTTCTACGGTAAATATGTTCTAGCCAAAAATATATGAGAACCACAATTAGATATCACTACACACTTGTTAATGTGGTTAATATTTTTCTTTAACTGCCTATACCAAGCATTGATGAGGATGTGGAGGAAGTGGTAGTCTCTCACACACTGCTGATGGAAGTGGAAAATGATACAACTACTACGGAAAACAAGGTGTTTCTTAAAAATTTAAACCTTATTCTTAAATATTTGTTTCATGAAGAGTCATGTAACTTAACTATCTTAATGTTCATGAATTCAGAATGTTTCTCAGTCATTTACATTGCTTTTATATTTCATCCATTGTTATGCTTATGCATTTTAAAATTTGTATGTAAATAGTTACACATTGCATAGCACAATTTCAGTAAAAGATCCCAAACATATGGCAAGGCTTATTAAAAAATCTTAAAATTGAAAATATTTTTGAATAATGTACTTTATAAAAAATAAAACAATTAAAATACTCTAGCATCTGGGCAAATATGAAGAATGAGTAACCTCAGATTTAAGAAATTATAACAACTGAGTAATCTTAAAATCCGTTAGTCTTGGGCTACTGAATTAAAGACCATATCACAAGGTGACTTCCTTTGTCTCAAAAGAATGGCAAGGGCTCAGCCCTCAATATATTAAAGGATCCTGTCCCAGGGAGGCAAAACTTAGCATCAAACCCAGCTGTGCATACATCTGTTTGCCTGTTCTCTGGGGTGGAATAAATCTTGAAGGGAGAAAGTTAATGAATGGGAAGGCTACTAAGAAAACTGCAGAATAAATAGATAGCACCAAGAGAAATTTCTCTTTGGTGAGAATTGCAAATGTTTTAGCAATTGTTATTTTTTTGTGTTATGTGAATATAACACATTTCCCCTGATTTTATGATTCATATCAAACTGCAAAATTTTTGCCTAACCAAAACTATACATCAGTGATAAGTTATATAATATTAATGATATTTTAACAAGTAAAATAACATGAAAATTATGCACATGTAACAAATTCCATGTTCTATAGAATGATACCTCATTAACAATAAACAAACATATTCTATAGCAAAACTTTAAAAAATAGAAATTACTTTTAATCCAAATAATGCTGAAACTATGAAGTTATTTCAAATAAAATGGTAAACTGATTTTTTTCAATGCATACAGTCATGTTTAAATGACACACGATTGACTATCTAAAGGGAAAAGGAACGGCAGGAAAAAATGCTGCTTCCATAGATTAGTGATCCTGGATTATAATCTTGAGTCAACTATTAAACAACAATAATTTTAATCTTCTTTCCTTTCTACCTGCTGATTTCTGATACTTTAATATATTTTTTCTATATACTCAGTCATTATGAAATATTATTAAGTATATATGGACACTGAATATAAATTTTAATATATATTTAGCAAGGCATATTTTCAGTGAAAATATTTTGCTATCATACAAAGCACAAAATTCAATTATGTTAAACTATACCACCAACTTAAGACTTGTTTGAATTCTAAGAAGGTATGGAGCTTGCTGGCTTAAAGGTTATGGTGCAATTTGAAATGCAGGAGAGACAAGAACAATTCCTGTCTTTTAAAATCCTTATTGTGTCAGTGTCCAACTTGGCCCATTCATATTTTTCAATATTTAAGAATATGGGCTATTATGGAAGTCCTATAAAGCCAGTTTAGGAGCCTGGAATCATTTTATTGTCCTAAAGTCACAATACCACTAGTTTACTACTTTTCAGCCATAGGGAAAAGACTAATATAAAGCAGGCTCTCTGAATTTTTTTTTCTATGACTTCCTGGCCCATAACTGTGATCTATGCATAGATAGAATAATGGGATAAGTCTCTCTGATCAATGGCAAAGACCTCAGTTTGTGTTGCATAATAAAAATAAGCTTATAGCTTTCTTACAGCCTATTTATTTCAAATTAATATTCATTAGCTTCTGAAGCCTTGGCACCAAGAAAAAGTGAATACAAAAATCAGTTGTAAATAAGTGCCATTATCCTTATTAGCATACTCACATTCACTGATGGAAAAAAAAAAAAAAGATGATGCAAAACATGCCAGGTTCTAACCATTCTCAGCTGGTATTTTATCAGATGAACAAACTGAATTTCATCATGAGAAATAAGTTAGTTTGTGCAAATAAGATATAGCTCTTAACCATCAATAGAAAATAAAACTGTCTTAAGAAAGAAAATATGAATGTATAATCATTCTAGTTCAGTCTAGCAAAAACTTGCTAACTCATGCTTCCTAAAGACTGCTAATCTGTAATGGTGAAGACAAAATTGCTATACAAATGGTGACTGTAGTGATGTTGAATATACTCTGATATTTATCTATTACTTAAACAAAGTTCCTCTGGAAATATAAATAAGTAGAAAAAATTAATTAGCATATCAAGTATTTTATGAAAGTAAGTATTCCTATATATCATGGAATATACATATATTACACATATATACATACACACATGTACATGTGTACATGCAGCATGTACACATTTTCTTAGAAATGTATAATGGACCCTAAAAACTGCCATACCAGCATGGTTATAAATTATGGGAAATTTTTAATTAATAAAGTGGGAATTCATGAGATTTCATTTTTTCTATAAAATGCCAAAAAATAAAGACATATTTTCAAATGCAGTGTTCTAAAATCCATATTTACCTTAGTTGAGAAAGAGGGAAATTTTACAAACTAAAATATATGATTGTTGGTAATTGTTGAATATTTAGACTTTTGAGAAAAACTGTTGGTGTCCAAATAACTTTTCTCCTCTTCATTTCTCTCATCTGGAAATAATGACAGTTACATGTCAGGATTATTAGATATTATATAGTTAAGTGTTTAGCACCTTGCTTGACATATCGAAGGCACTAGACATTACACAATATATAATATTAATACTGTTAAACATAATTATTATTATATAAATAGTGCGAGTAGTTTTACATTACTTGTAGTTATGTTTTTCTTAGATTTGGAAGGGTATAATTAAAAGTCTGATTCTAATTTTGATGTTTTTTCCTCAACTTTGAAAAAAAATTTTTTAAATTAAAGAAATTGTAACCTTACAGATAATTCATGCTTAAAATGCAGAGTTCCCATGTAACCCCTATTATCAACACCTTGCATTAGTGGTAACATTCATTACCATTAATGAAACGTTTTTATAGTTGTACTATTAATGACAGGCCATCATTTTCTATGGTTTTCACTGTTTTGTACAGTCCTATGCTTTTTAAAAAATTTTTGTTTGAGTAACATATATACAACCTAAAATATTCCCCTTTAATGATGTCCACATGTGCAATTCAGTGATGTTAATTATGTTCACGATGTTGTACTTCCATAACCACCATTCATTTCCAAAACCTCAGAAGCAACTCAAATAGAAATACTGTACAAAGACTGCTGACTTCTTTTTAAGCTTTCTTTATAAGTTCCAACCTCTCATGTAGACAGGCTAGTCTGCCATGTGCATGCCTATTTCTTTGGCACAAGTGGGAAATTTAAGCCTCTTGATCATGGGAACTTTTCCTCAGTCATACCTTAGCCACTGTAACAACCAAATCTACTCCCTCTTTGTGACAGCTGGAACTTTCTATGGATCCCAAAAAGGATCAGGTTTCTGGAGTTAATCCATTCCTGTGGGTGTGGGACCCTTTGATTGGATTGGATTCAGTTGGAAAGGCTTTGATTTGATGTCGTCAGTGAGGCATGATACAGGGTGGATCTTGGCCCTCTGGCTGGAGTCCTTTTAAACAGAGGACTGAAAGCAGAGACACATAGAGAAAAGCATCAGAGACAGAGAAACCCATAGAGGCTGGAATCTCAGAAGCACAGAGTCATGGAAAGAGGCCTCCAAGAGGCTAAAAGAGATGAGGCGCAGAGGACAGGGGTGAGACTAGTCATATTCCTGATCACCCACAGCTGAGTTCCAGAGACTGGCAGAGCTACCATTATGCACTGCCTTGTGTCTGATGGCCCACAGCCAAACTCTGGGAGAAAGTGAGCCTGGAGAGGGAGGCTGAGACCTTGGCAGAGACCAGTCACCATTGTGCCTTGCCGTGTGGCACGAGTCCAGGATCTCCAGCTGTCAACCTCTGGTGATGCCTTGATTTGGACGTTTTCACAACCTGTAACTGTAAGCTTTTAACCTAGTAAATTCCATTATAAAGCCACCCCTGTTCTGGTATTTTTCATTTTAGTAAACTAAAATGCTCTGCTTTGCCCTAGTCAGCCAGGACCTGCTTGTACCTACTCATTTTCCTGTGTCCCTTATGTGAGTAATAAATATTCTCCAAAATTCTCTTGCAGTGCTATCAGGATTGGAATCTGAATAAATTTCAGGTGTGATTCCATGTCACTTCTAAGATGAAAACAAAAACAATTGGCATGCTTGACAGAAGTGCTCTAGGCTTCCTCTGCTGTAATCTTAATAATTAAGTACAAATCACTGCACAAAGTGTATGGGATACCTCCACTGCTTTCTGCATTAGTTCAGTCCTACCAAGATGCTGTTATAGATATAGACAATCTAAACAGTAGTTGTGATACTTGGCATTTGGGGACAGAATTGGGACCCTCCTTAAATTGTCCCTGAGTCATGTGTCTCGGACACTCTCCCCCCATCTGTGTGTTTTAGAATGAGTTGTGTGTCTGTGACTGATTCTGTATTCAGGGGAAAGACTTTACCTGGGTCTTTTTGGTTGCATGTCTTAACATGGCTCCCATTCTAGAGTGCTCTGGGGAAAGACTATATCCTGTGCAATGTGTAGGTCCATTAGGTAGTTGCTTATGAAAGACCAACCACAGACAGCACAAGAATAAATAGAGTGAGAGAGAGAACTGAAAGAGAGAAAACGCAAAGGCAGCCATTATGTGCAGATGGCTCTCATGGACCCTTAAATACCTCTGCTACTCCTGCTTCCATTGACTCTCTTATAGTAAAGATTCTGATTCTCAAGATTATAGAGGACAAAGCCATGGGAGTTAGGTTGAACAAACACATAAAGTGGCTCCATGGGGCATATGGGAATGCCTCTACGTATTAGTCATTCAATACTTGTGTGGTAGGCAGGATAATTCCTACTAAAAATCCTAATCCTCAGAGGGAAAAAAAAAGAAAAGTGGCTCCAAATGACCTATCTAACCAACTACTCCTAAAGGGCCAGAGGGCACAATTACTCTGTTGACTAATTGTAAAACATAACAATGGTAAATATGGTTCCTCTTATGTGCTACAACTATCAACAACTATCAATATGCTAAAGAATGTTTTACTCCAGCTTATACCTAATGCTCCCTAAAGCAGTAAAGTAGCAACCTTGGGGGATTTATCTAACCCTGAAGATGTTTTGGGGATCTCCTGGAGGGTAAAGTTTATTACCATAAGATGGGTTGAGAAGACCCTCCTGAAATGTATCCTATAAGCACCAGAAAAACAATACAATGGGAAGAAACTGAAAGGGAAACAGAAATCCATGCTTTGATTTGGAAATTCAAAATTCATTGAAGGATTTTATACACTTAGCAGAAGAAATGGGTGCTGACAGGCTCTTGTGTGCATATAATTTTGGTTCTGAATTAATTTTATACCTCCTGTAAATCCCTTTATAATGCAGTTCTGGATATCATCTCCTCTGCTTTTTGTAGTCTTTGGAGCCTTCGTGATGTCTAAGTTGCTTCTCATGCACAAGGCTTCTGCCTGTGTTACAATGCATTAGAACAGCAACTGTTGGCTATATGCTATGCCTTCCTAGAAATGGAAACTTTTACTGAACTTTTGACACCTTGCACCCAGAGGTCCTTTATGCCCTTGGACTTGGAGAGCACATCCAATCTTGAACCAAATCTGGGATTTCTGTCATGTCCTTCCTGCAGGAGGAGGTGGCCTCTCCTTTCCTCAATTCCTTGCCAGATTCCATGGTGTTGGAGGAATTACCCCTCAGACCACTTGGCTACATGAGTGAACAGCAAAGGGAAGTCATCTATTTAAGGATGGAACTACTATACAATTAAAGAAACACACTGGAGGGCTACAGCTTTTAATCTCTTAACTAATACCTCTCTGATAAAGGATGGGACACAAAGGTAAGGACAATTAGCTGAACTTCAGGCAGACATCTTCTTTTTGGAGAATTTCCTGGTCAACAATCAGCCTAATTGCTCATCTTTACCAACTCATCAGCCATTGCTAATGGACTAGTTATTTGGTCTGCCCAACAACAACAATTCCTCACTCAATTCTACATTCCTTGGCTTAAAGAGCTTTGGAAATTATTTTCTTCTCCTATATCAAGGAGAAAATTAAGGTTACATGTGATACTCCAGATTCCATTCCTGTACATTTGGCCAAATAGGTCCATGAAACATAGAGCAGTCTTTGCTCTTGTGGTTTAGGCCAAACACAAAGGGCTCCCCCTCTCCTCTGCCATGGCCAACATGGTGACAAACCAGTAACAAACTCATGTCATCCAAGAGCATCCTCCACTAAAGAGTGCAGGCTCCACCCAACCACAAAGACCTGGAATGTGACATCAACCCGTCCACACGATGCTGTTAACCCCATGCCTCACTGTACCTCAAGTTATATCATTCACAGGGCACAAATGCTACTACTTTTTCTGGCTTTTCATTGCCCACTCTAGGCTACTTTGTGTAATAACTTGGACTGGGACATTGCAGGTCAGTGGGCAAATCCACCTTAGCAGTGTGATAGCAACTGGGTTATATTTAGGTAGAGCTGCCACATAAATTTACTTGGGCTCTTCAATACCCTGCCATAGTCAAACATTAGATGGCGTCATCATTTCATTTGCACCTTGCTGGCAACTTTTTCTAATGTTTAAAGGATCCCTTATTTTCTATTATGAGGCAGTACATACACTCAAGTCATGCCCCACTGTTAAGTCTTTGGAATTAATGTCCTTACACCCAGAAAATTCATGGCAGACAATTGATAGCGGCCAGTCTTATGGAAGTAAGATGGTATCTCATTGTAATTTTGGTTTGCATTTCCCTAATAACTAGTATTGTTGAGCATTTTTTCATGTGCTTTTTAGCCATCTGTATTTCTTCTTTGGAGAAGCATCTGTTCATGTCTTTTGCCCATTTTTCAAATGAGTTGTTTGTCTTTTTATTCTTGAGATATAGGAGTTCTTTATATATGCAGCATATGTCTCCTTTCAGATATATGGTTACCAAATATTTTCTCCCATTGGGTAGGCTCTCTTTTCACTTTCTTGACAAATTCCTTTGAGGTGTAAAAGGCTTTAATTTTGAGGAGATCCCATTTATCTATTTGTTCTTTTGCTCTTTAGTGCTTTGGTGTGAAGTTCATGAAGCCATCTCCTATTACAAGGTCCTGTAGATGCTTCCCTACATTATTTTCCAAAGTCTTTATGGTCTTGACTCTTATATTTATGTCTTTCAGCCATCTTGAGTTGATTTTTGTATAAGGTATGAGATTGTAATGTTCTTTCCTTCTTTTGTGTATGGATATCCAATTCTCTAGGCACCATTTATTGAGGCCATTTTCTCCCAGTTGAGTGGACTTGATGTCCTTGTCAAATATCAGATGACTGTATATATGAGGATCTATATTAGAACTCTCAATTCAGTTCCATTGGTCAGTGTGTCTATTCTTGTGCCAATACCATACCATTTTCACTCCTGTAGTTTTGTAATATGTTTTGAAGCCAGGTAGTGTGATTCCTCCAATTTCATTTTTCTTTTTCAATATGTCTTTGGCTATTCAGGGCCTCTTTCCTTTCCAAATAAATTTCATAGTTTTTCTAGTTAATTAAAACATGTTGTGTTGATTTTTATTGGAACTGAATTGAATCTGTAGATCAGTTTTTGGTAGGATAGACATTTTAGTAATATTTAGTCTTCCTATCCACAAACAAGGAATATTCTTCCATTTATTTAGGTCTTCTTTGACTTTCTTGAACAGTGTTGTGTAGTTTTCTGTGTGTAAGTCTTTTATATCTTTAGTTAAACTTATTTGCAGGTATTTGATTTTTTAATTTACTATTGCATATGGTATTTGTTTCTTGATTTCCTTCTCAGATTGCTTATCATCAGTGTACAGAAAAGCTACTGAGCTTTGTGGATTGATCTTATAACCTGCAACCTTACAGAACTCATTTATAAGTTCTAGAAGCTTTGTTGTAGATTTCTCAGGGCTTTCTATATATAGGATCATGTCATCTGCAAATAGTGAAAATTGACTTCTTCCTTTCCAATCTGGATCCCTTTTATATGTATTTCTTGCCTTGGTGCTCAAACAAGTACTTCTAACACAATGTTAAATAGAAGGGGTGATAATGGGCATCCTTGTCTTGTTCTTGATCTTTGAGGGAAAGATTTTAAGATTTCAACATTGTAAATTATATTAGCTGTGGCTCTTTCATATATACCCTTTATCATGTTCAAAAAGTTTCCTTCTATTCCTATCTTTTGCAGTACTTTTATCAAGAAAGCATGCTATATTTCATTGAATGCTTTTCTTGCAGCTATAGATATGATCATGTGATTTTTTTTCCTTCAGTCTGTTTATATGGTATATTACATTAATTGATTTTCTTATGTTGGACAATCCTTGCATACCAGGAATGAGCCCCACTTGGTCATGGTATATAATTCATTTAATGTGTTGTTGAATGCGATTAGCAAGTACTTTGTTGAAGATTTTCACATCTAGTTTCCTTAGACAGATTGGTCTGCAATTTTCCTTTCTTGTGGTGTTTTTGTTTGGCTTTGGTATTAGGTAATGTTGGCATCATAGAATGAGTTAGGCAATGTTCTTTCTATTTCAGTTTTTTGTAAAAGTAAGCAAGATTGGTGTTAGTTCTTTCTGGAATGTTTGGTAGAATTCACCTGTGAAACCATCTGGCCCAGGGCTCTTCTTAGTTGGGAGGTTTTTAATGACTGAGTCTCTTTACTTGTGATTGGTCTGTTGAGAGCATTGATTTCTTCTTTTATCAATGTAGGCTGCTTATGTGTTTCTAGGAATTTTTCCATTTCCTCTAAATCGTCTTTCTTGTTGGAATATAATTTTTCAAAGTATCCTTTTATGATAGTTTTTATTTCAGTGGGGTCAGTGGCGATATTCCCTTTTTTAGTTCTTATTTTGTGTATGTGCATCTTTTCTATTTTTTTCTTTGTTTGTCTAACTAGGGGTTTGTCAATTTTATTGGTCTTTTCAAAGAACCAGCTCTTTGTTTTGTTTATTTTTTCAAGTGTTTTCTTACTTTCTATTTCATTTAGTTCTGCTCTGATCTTTGTTCTTTCTTTCTTTCTTCCTTCTTTGGGGTCACTTTGTGTTTTTTACTAGTTCCTCCAATTGTGCAGTTAGTTCTTCAATTTTAGTTCTTTCTTCTTTTTTCAAGTATGATTTATGGTTATGAATTTTCCTTGAAGTACAGCTTTTACTGCATTGCATAAATTTTTTTTTTAAATTTTTTTATTTTTTATTGACTTTGTAATAATATTACATTAAAAATATATATGTGAGGTCCCATTCAACCCCACCCCCCCACCCCCCCTCTCCCCCCCCCCAACAACACTCGTTCCCATCATCATGACACATCCATTGGATTTGGTAAGTACATCTTTGGGCACCTCTGCACCTCATATACATTGGTTCACATCATGGCCCATACTCTCCTCTATTCCATCATGTAGGCCCTGTGAGGATTTACAATGTCCGGTGATTACCTCTGAAGCACCATCCAGGGCAGCTCCATGTCCCGAAGACTCCTCCACCTCTCATCTCTTCCTGCCTTTCCCCATACCCTTTGTCCATTATGTCCACTTTTCCCAATCCAATGCCACCTCTTCTATGTGGACACTGGATTGGTTGTGTCCATTGCACCTTTATGTCAAGAGGAGGCTCAGATTCCACCTGGATGCTGGACATTGCATAAATTTTGATATGCTGTATTATCATTTTCACTAGTTTCAAGGTACTTATTGATTTTGGTTGAGATTTCTTCCTTGACCCACTCTTTTTCTAAGAGTGTGTTGCTTAACTTCCATATTTTGGTGCCAAATCTGGTTCTCTGGCCCTTGCAGATTTCCAGCTTCATTCCACTGTGGTCAGAGAAATTGTTTTGTATGATTTCAATCGTTCTGAATTCCTTGAGACTTTCTCTGTGGACTAGCATGTGGTCTATCTTGGGGAATGATCCATGTGCGCTTGAGAAAAATGTATATCCTGCTGTATTTGGGTGTAATGGTCTATATACATCTATGATGTCAAGATCCTGTAACATATTGTTCAAAGTCCTTGTTCCTTTATTGATTTTCTTTTGAGATAGTCTGTCCAATGGTGACAGTGGTGTGTTAAAGTCCCCCACTATAATTTTTGAGACATCTATTCCTTTCCTTAGTTTTTGCAGTGTTTGCCTCGCATATGTGAAGGCATCCTTGTTTGGTAGATAAATGTTTATGATTGTTCTTTCTTCTTGAAAGATTATCCCTTTTACTAATATGTAGTGTCCATCTTTGTCTCTTACAATTGTTTTGCATTTAAAGTCTATTGTCTGCTATTAATATAGCTACTCCTGCCCTTTTTTGATTATTGTTTGTCTGTAAGATTGTTTTCCAGCCATTCACTTTCAATCATCTACAAGATGTGTTTCTTTTAGACAACATATAGATGGGTCATATTTCCTTATCCTATCTTCCATTCTGTGTCTCTTAGCAGGTGCATTTAAACTATCGCCATTCAGTGTAATTACTTTCAAGAAATTATATCTGCCATATTTTCTTTGGATTTGTGTTTGTCATAGGTTGTTTTTTTTTTAAACCTCTTTTGGTCATTTTAGTTGGTCTTACACTCTCCTCCAACTCTGTCTCTCCTGTTTTTTTTCTTTCCTCCTGCAGAATTCCTTTTAGTATTTCTTGAAGGGCAGGTTTCTTGTTGGCATATTCTCTCAGTTTCTGTTTATCTATGAATATTTTTAACTCTCCATCACTGTTGAATGTTAGTTTTGCTGGATAGAGTATTCTTGGTGGGAAATTTTTTTCATTTAGTACCTTGACTATGTCATACCACTGCCTTCTTGCCTCCATGGTTTCAGATGAGAAATCAGCACTTAGTCTTTTGGAGCCTCCCTTGTAAGTGATGGTTCTCTTTTCTCTTGCTGCTTTTAGTATTTTCTCTTTGTCTTGTGCACTGGATAATTTGATAAGTATATGTCTTGGGTTAGACCTGTTGGAATTTATTCTATTTTTATTTTTATTTTTTTTTTTTGTGCTTCCTGGTCATGTACACGCATCTCCCTCAGTAGGTTTGGGACATTTTCTGCCATTATTTCCTTCAACACCCTTTCCATACTCTTTCCCTTCTCTTCTCCTTCTGGGATGTCTTTAATGTATATGTTTGTATGTTTTGTGCTGTCATTCAGGTCCCTAAGTCCCTGTTGGATTTCTTCTATCTTTTTATTGATCAATTCTAATATCTGTTTGATTTCAGATGTACTGTCTTCCACATCCCTAATTCTTTCCTCTGCCTCTTCAAATCTGCTGTTATTTGTTGAGTGCATTTTTGATTTCTTGGATTGTGCTGTTCATCACCATCATATCCATTATCTTTTTGTGCATGATTGCAATTTTTCCTGTATTCTCCCCAAGTGTTTTCTTAATATCCTTAATCTCTTCCTTCATTTCACTAAATTAGTCCATGATACATGTTTTGAGAGCTTTAATTAGTTGTTCAGTGTTCCACTCCTCTTCCTGATTTTTAGTTGGTTCATTGGATGAGGTCATGTTTTCCTGATTATCAATATGGTTTGTAGTTTTTTTGTTGCTGTCTTGTCATCATTGTATCTTGATGGGTTTATTCAGTTGATTAGTTTTTTCATGTTGGGATTCAATTAGTTGTTGTTTTTGTGTGCATGTTAAGTCTTCACTTTGCCCCTTAGTTCTTCTTATTCTATTTCCTTATTGTTGGCTAAGTTCCCTTGAAGGAAAATATTAGGACCAGAGACAGCAAAATGGGTGAGAAAAGAAAAAGATGATAATAGTATTGATAGTGAATGTTAACAGAAGAACCATGTGAGATCTAGGAGAATGGATATTGAATTCATATAAGCTGTGTGGGGTTATAACAGTAAAAAAGTGGAGTACCTATAATGAGATAGTAAACTGAATTTGGGGAGGGTATAGTATGAATTAAAAGGCCAGTGTGGTCCAGAGAGACGTAAAGAGAAATGAAAGAACAATAATATAAAGAGTGAATAAAAGATAGAAAGCAGAATAGAGGTATTAGAGATAAAAATTCAGAAATATTGGGGGCTAAATGAAAAGAGGTGGAATGCAAGATAAACAATAAATGATGGAGGATAGAAAGGTGTAAAGGAAAAGGAATAGAGTTTGCAGCCAAAATCAGTACACACAGAAAGGAAGAAACTGAGGACAAAGAAGCACAGCAAATAAGAATCGTTGCCTGCAGCACCTAGTATTAAAAAAAAGAGAAAAGAAAAGTAAAAAAAGGAAAAAAGGAAAAGCAAAAAAAAAAAAAAAGCGAGAAAGAGAAAGGAAAAAAAGAAATAAAAGTGCCTTGGGGGGATAAAGAGGAAGGAGAAACAAGAAAACAAGCCAACAAGAAAGAGGAAGGAGAAACAAGAAAACAAGCCAACAAGAAAGACCAGACAAATCCTCAAGGAAGGAATCCTCTTTGCAATTGAATAAATTGCTTAGGAGTCTGACCTTCCCCCTTTCTCCCATTCTTAATTCCCTCTCTCCCAGGGTAGGAGGAAGGCTGTGTGAGGGCTCCTGGAGGAGATTCAAATGGGTCCCTGGTGAACCAACTCTCCTCATAAAATAATGTCCCTTAATTTCTTGAGAGAGAGCACCCACCCCTTGCCAAGAATCCTAAATATGCTTTTGTAAGCCTGCCAAATACAGCTTACTGTCCCTCTCCCTTAGATATGCTACAGAGGGGCTAGTTAATTTTCTGACTCCCTGTTCTCCCTGACCAAGTTTCCCATTCCAGGGTGTTTAGGATAAATCAGGCTCTCTCAGAAGATTCACCTCTCCTCTTTTCCTAGGCTCACCCCAAGTCAGCTGGTGTGCTCCTCCAAACTCAGTAAAAGGGGAGGGGGGACCAGGAAATTGAACCTGCACTCCTTGGACCCCTCTGCACCTCCCACCTAAACCCTCCCACTCCTGAAGTTAACCCGGTGGGCTAGGGCAATGCCAGATTTCTGGGAGTACCAGGTTTGGGAAGCAGAGGCCCAGGAGAATGTGGACCTGGGGTACATGGGTCTGTGAGATGTGGGTTGCAGCGGTTCAGGGAACACAGGCTTAGGGTTCACACATTTAGGGGAACACAGGGCTTGAGAACTCTGCCTTGTGACCAGTAATTCTCAGGGAAAGCTGCAGCCCTTTGCTGTAAGGGGAAGGGATTTACCTTCCCACAGCTTCCAAGTTGAATTAAGTGCTAGAAACCCACAGTTTTCACCTTGAGGAAGCACTAATTTTGTCAGTCTCTCCAGATCGACATCCTTTCACCTCCTGCTTTGTAGTTTCCCAAAACATCTCCGGCAGGATCGCGTCTCCACTTAGCCGGTCCTGGGGTCCATGTGGGTCCTTCATGGAGAGCTGTGTGGCTGTTTTTCAGTCCAGTAGCAGGACCTTGGTGGGCCCTGTGTCTAGCTCGCACATACACTCCTGGGACTGCAGGGGGACTGCTGGGTGGGGGTTGCTGCTCCTAGTGGCCTGGCTCACTGTAAACGGTAAAGTCCCCTCATTGGTCCTGAGGACAGGCACTAACAGCCTGTGGCTCCCGCTCTCTCACTCCATCTAGCTCATGTTTTAAAACATATTAATTGTTGGCTTTTCTATAAGGAAGGGACACTATTAATTGCATGGTCATGTTGCAACCTATGCAACTTATTGTAAAGTAACATTCACGGCAGCACAAGCCACCTCTTATCAATCTAAATGGCTGGACACTTCTCCAGAGCTAAACTTCAATTGTTTTCCTAGCCTTATCTTTGAAATACTAATACCACTATGTAGGATAGCCATCTATTATGTTCTGACCAAAACACTGATTAGCAGTATATAAATTCCTGGTTGCTTGACCTGGCCCGCAGGTCAAATGAACCCGCACCTGAAAGAGGGAGTGGGAATTGGGGGACAAGAGGCGAGAGAAACGGAGGCAAGACAGGATTCTGATCAAGTCTCCGTTTATTGAGGGTAGAGCATCAGAATATATACTAAGGGGAGGGTATTAGCAGGGGGTGATAGGCTGACGAAGCGGCTCTTCCATATAAGGCAATAAAATGCTGTTACACCACTTGCTATAGGTTGTGAGTCTTCAATGCTGGTCATGGCTTCAACATCTTGTTGCGCAGGTGTGACACTTTTGCCCGGGAAACTGGGGAAAGGGGAAGAAGAAGGTGGAAGCACAGGGGTGGAGTAGGCGTACTTATGAAAACCGCCATGTTGCTGGAGACTGCAAATGCACGTAGCTCCGGGCAGCTCCCCACAGTTGCTAATGCCAAGTCCAAACTTTTATCCCCCAAGAGTTATTGGTTTTATTGCCCCCAATATCCCTAACCTCACTCTTTTATTCCTCTGCCTTAGACTTGTCCTCTCAATTTGACTTTCTCAATGTTTGGGAAAATATAAGCTTTTGGAATCCTGCTTTTTACAGACTCCACACCAATCTTGTTTCCAAGCATACTATATCCTTGCCATTTACCTTTATTCTACTGACCACATTGGGATTTACTAGTGGTGCCTTATGAATCCACAATCTAATAAAACAAAATAAAATAACTGGTGGAAATCAGAAAATGTCCAAAATAATATTCAAACATATGATTCAAACTGTCGAGGTCTTTGAAGCCTTATATGAAGGGCAAGACAAATTGCCCAACTTTAGATTATCTACTGACTAGACAAGATGACAATTGTTTCTTTAAGGGTACTACTTGCTGCATGAGGATAAACAATGGGAAAAAATGTGTACATAGTCCAACAAGTGAGATAACACATTAATGCCATTAATAATCTCTTTTGGATATTTGAGAAAACATTCTGAAAACCCACAGACATATGTTTCTGGCTATCCCATAGATAGGGGGTGATTGGACACACATGCTCTTCCCCAAATCCATCTCATTCTTATTAGAGTTGGGTGTATATGTGTATGACTCTAAAATTTATCTTTAAACAAAGCAAGTTTCAATTAAATGAGACATGCCACATTTCAGTCATTATTAGTCAGATATCCGAGGTGAACCTTAATAAAGAGTCTGACTCAATTTTTGATGTTTGACTGATGACTTCTTTTTAAGCTTCATCCTCCCCTTCATCTTTGGCCCCACATCTGGTCAGGTAGATAAAAAATTCTGTGTGTACTTGGAGACATTTCCCAAATTGCACTCTTTAGCTAATATAAAGCCTGAACCCATTTCCTCAGCTTTGCCCAAGTCAGACAAGACTTGGCTTGTATTTGCCCAGCTCTTGCCAGCAGCCCCTTGCATGAATGATAAACTTTCCATCAAATTCTCTCCATATATGGAATGTCATGAGCCTCTATATCTAAAACAGATCAGGTTCCACTCTGTTTCTGTAGAGTGACAACAAAGCATAAGACCACAGAAGCTAAGAAAAATTACCATCAAATGGAAGCTTTGTTCTAGATTAGTAATCCTCAAAGAGTATTTCATGCAGCACAGTGGTTAGGTTAATTTTTCATGAAAAAATAGTTGTCAAATCAAATATTGTTGAGAAACAGAGAGGTAAACTCCATTAAATGTATTCAATAAATTCAGACCTTACCAGAGTTCTTAAAACTCTAATGGGACTTATAATCATCAATAAAACACTATTTTATGCAAAATTTCACAATGCATTTTGTTCATTAAATCAGAGTTTATATTCGACTAGAACTTTCTATTATTGCATTACAATTGTTATGGCAAAGTACATCATGAGTACTAATTGTCATATTATACCAATTGTTATTATATATTATATATTAACAAATATACATATTATATATAAACTCATTTTTCCTTCTCTATAATCCTGAAGTTTCCTGGCCAAATACAGAATAAAATGCAGAAATACTATTTAGATTGTCAAATACTATTTGCAGTACATCTTTACTACATCACTGGCCCTATTATTCACTTCTTCCTAGTGAGGACAATGTTCCTTTACAAATAGGTGTCTGTTGAGCATATTACTTAGTAGTGTGAAAATGTGAAAGCTTGGTGCACCTAAATGCCATGTACCCAATCAAGAGAAAATGTCATCTTGGTATTTTTATTGTCATGACTTAAGATTATATTGCTATTTCTAAGAGACACAATATATGCCTCTGACACAATACATGCTGACAACATTTCCTGGCACATATGGGCATTAGAAAGTCCTACAATGTTAATAGCATTATTCTTAATGTTATTATCTCTTATTCATGTTTATATATGTGAGATTTTAAAAGGACCAAAGAGGCTGGGGGAAAAAATTACCACCCAAAGCATAAGCATCATTCTATATTACCATTATCAAAGGAGAGTTCCAAATAAACTAGATTTCTATTAGTTTTACAGAAAAAAAAGAGTTCTTCAGTAGAAAATATTAATTGAAATTTACAGATTTCTACTTGCATGCATTATAACTTTCCTGTTCTTTCAATCATGAATCCATCAGTTAATCTCATTATAGTCTACCCTTTTAATTTTCCTCCAAACCCAGATCTTAGATCTTACACCTCTATGTTAAAGTTTCCCCAACCTAAAACCAATGAGAAACAATGGTGAAAATATTTCCTCCACCCAAGTTCTTAACTTCTATTGATACCTCCATTTTCTTGTTTCAAGTTGATTTATTTAGCCCCTGCTATATGATTTCTAGTTCCTATACTTTCTGTGAGTCTTTGTGCTAAATTGCCTCTGTCATCTCTGTGTTGACTTTCTCCTTTATATTTCAGGAAGAAGTGTGTAACTATTTTTCCAAGCATCCTTTGACCCTTAGATTCAGCCAGTGAGAGACATTCAATCAATTCTCAGAAAGTGAAAGAAATAAAAGCCAATATTCTTTGACAGCAAATACAGTCAGACAGTTTAGATCATCACTAGCGGCTTCTCTTGTCTTTGGAATCTCCTGAGAAACACCAGTTGCAGGCAGCTAATTGAAATCACATCCACTGTGAGCAGATAGTTCAAAACACCAGGAGAAGCTTCTCATGGATTCTGGAGTTTCTCATGAGAATCACTCAGTTTGGTGTTGTAGAGAGCTGCATTCTTTGGCTGCAGAAACTTGGGATGGTTGCACTTAAGTAATTTTTGATAACATTCACCTGTCCTTTTCTCTTCCAGCTCTTCCAAAGTTTGTGTAAACTTCTTATTTCCTATATTAAGTCACTCTACTGAAATAGCTTCCCTTTTTTTAGTGCAATCAAACCCTAAGTGATCAGTTATCCCCTAATTGTGAAATCAATTTGAATTCCTGAGTTGAATCTTCTTTTTCTATATTTCCAGAATTTAATATCATTCACAAGACCATCATACTTGAAGATGAACAGAGTAGTATGATTAAATAAAAATAATGAATGTAAACTTACTAGTGGCTTGCCTTGTATATATTCTATATTGTTCTCAATTAAATGTGCTTTCTTCCCCTTCTTTTACTATATTTAATAGCATTAAAATAATATTTTTGTTAGTATTATAAATTAAAGAACAAAATACTTTTATAATGAACACCATTTTATGAATATCTTTACTTTTTCATAGTGTCAATTTTTTCAGAGTCTTCCCACATCTATTGATTTACCATCTGCAAAGGATGTGGCACACATATGGAGTGATAGATCTGTAGTTGTACACTTGAAGTTAAGGTTGAAGAGGAATTTGAAATATTCTTTAATTAGCTGTTCACAGCTTGTGAAATTTCCAAAAATATTGTATCAGAGATTGAATGTCATATTTTTTCACTCTAGAAATTTATAAATTTAGCAAAAAACATAAAATGCAGTTTATTTTTTCTGAGTCTTACAAGTTATGAAAAGCTTCTCTATTAAAATTAAGTTTCTAAATTGGATTGATGTTGCTAACTAGCAATACTTTTGAAATTTGTATTATTCATGTGAAGAGTTATTTTGAACAATATGATTTTTTTTATTCTTCATTAATTTTCAATTCTCAAAATAATGACAAATCTACCATCCCAGGTTAGATTAGAGGTATTGTGTTAGTTTGATATTGTTTGTGAATTCCAAAAATAGATATTAGATTATGTTTGTGAACTTGCCTGGTCTTCTTGGAATATTAGATTGTATTAGATTAAAAGGTTTCACTTTCACTTGATTAAATTATGATTAGGGCTTTGATTGGGCCACATCATTAGGACATCAAGTCTCTGCCCCTTTGGTGGGTAGGGATTCACAGAGAAAATAACATGGCAAAGGAGTTAGATTTTTGATCCTGAGCACCAGGAAGTAAATACACAGAGAAGCAGATATGTGAGGAAAAAGAGAAGGCTCCATTAGACACAGCAGAGGCCTGAGAAGAGAAATGAGCAGTTCACCTGATAGTTTATAGCTGGTCTTGTGAAGAGACCAAAGCAGCTGAGCCTGGAGATAAATGAGCCCAGGAGAGAGATGAGATTTATTCCAGCCTATAGCTGATATTGGAAGCTGGGACGATGGAGCCTGAAGATGAGCAAGAAGCCTGAACCCTTGCAGATGTTGATAGCCATCTTGCTCCAACCCATAGCAACATACTTTGGTGAGGGAAGTAACTTACATTTTATGGCCTGATAACTGTAAGCGTCTAACCCAAATAAATACCCTTTATAAAAGACGACAGTTCCCTGGTATTTTGCATCAGCATGCTTTGACTGACTAATACAGGTATATTCCAAATATTTTTAGTTAAATATCATAGTTATGATACAGAAAAGTTATTTTTAAACATGAAAAGCAATTTTATGATTCTATTAACATATTTCCTTCATTATTTCATAGCAAGTTTATTTTAAAGGATAAAAGCTTCCAAATAATATTATTCTTAAAGTGAACAATGTTGCAACAGTAAGCCTCTACAATTAGTTTCTTTGCCACTTATGCAATGATCTATTACATTTGAAAGCTAATGAACTCAGATAATGACATAGCAGATGCATAAATGGAGCCTGAGATGAATAACTAATGAAATTATGGAAAATTGCTATTGAATCAACATTAGTTGGATAATTTTTAAAGTGTACAACAGTGCTAGCAGGGTTTCAATAATGAAGATGAGTTAAGTCTCATTTAGTGTCTTAGGCCTGTTCATTAGCCAAATGTTTGCAGATAAGAGGAATGTTTTCTAGGACTTTGTAGTCCATAAAATGCTAATCTAGTCTGTAATGGGATATGACAGATAGTTCTCAACTTATGTTCCATCTTCTTCTCAACATGCCCTTTGCCTAAGTCTACCTTCCATTTATGTTGGGGCCATGTGACTAGTTTTGTCAATGAATGGAGGGCAGAAATGCACTTAAATCTGGTGCACCAAATCTTTTTAGTATAATAATCAATTTTAAAAAAGAAGTACTGTGTGAATGGGCTCTCCTGACATTATGCAATGTGATGTCCCTGAATAAGTCCTTCTAATAATTTTATTCGAACAAGTTCCTTTGCAATAGAGTTATTGAAGAAAATCTATTTGCTTTGTGGAAAACTAATGGCTTGATTGGCCCAATTCTCTCATCAAAACAGGACTGGTATCCCCTGAGTTTAATGATTTTTTTAATCTTATAAATGAGGTGACATATCCCCATCGATAACTACAACAACTCTACTAATGACTTTAAAGTCTCTATTTCAAGCTAGATCTGTCTGTAGAAATCTTGACTTGTTTTTTCCTACTGCCTTCTGAATATTTCTGTTAGACCATACTATTGGACATTAAACTCAAGCATTAAATCATTTATAGCAACACTATCAACATAAAACTGTTACAAAAATTAATTAAACAAATACTTTTAAAAATCAATTGGCTATGAAATTTTCCAAGTAATCTTCTCAGATTCCTCTTCATAGTCCAGCCTAAAGGCATCTGCTCTCTTGTGCTCTAGTGTACAGACTTTTTCCTAAGTGTTTCTGGAATCCTAGTATCAGCAGAAGATTTATAAATGAGATCTAAATTCCAAAGAAGAATTCTCTAAAAATGTAACACTATAATAAGTGATTAAAGTTTTCATTGACTATTAAAAAGCCAAGTATCAGACTTATGTATCAGAGAGACAGGGTTTTGCAAATTAAGTATTAACCTAAATAATATAATGCTACTGAATATAATCACTTTCCTAGTAATTTCTTATTTTTTATGAAACATTTGTGGTTATGATATAGTAAAGCCTTACTCATTCAGTGTAAGGAAGAAAATATTCTGTAAATAAATAAGGTGAAGAAAAGGGTTTTCTAGAAATGGAGCTCAAGAAAGCAAAATAAAATGTATTTTCTGTTACAAAATTATTCTTTCAAATCCACTCATTCTACAAATATTAAGCTTTAGTCTGCAACCAATAACCTGATTTTCCATACTAAATTTATTTGGAAATATTATATATCTTGTTCATATTCATATTATCAAAAACCTATTATGGTTTCCAGCTGACCAAGATGGTGGTATAAGAGACTTCAGGGTGATGTTTCCCCACAGAATCTTCCAATAACTGGCAAAATCTGGCAGAGTTATCTTCTTCATAACTCTGGAAAAGAGATAAAGGATTATGGTAACTGAGCAACAACTGAACAAAGGCTGCATCAGGAAAATACAGCTTTGAAAAATTGTAGAGAAATCTTGTAGTACTCTTGATGACTCTCTATCAACCACTCCCTGCTGTGGGATGAAGACAGCCTGCACTCCCATTGTGGGTTCCTTGCCCTGTTCAGGATGGAGCAGAGTAACACCTATGCACATGCTGCAGTGACTGGCAGTCATTGCCAGTCTGTTAGGTTGCAGCATGAATGACTGAATCAGGAAGCTTCTATGGCTTGCTCTGCCAGAACTTACCATGCAGGCAGAAGAAGCTTGAAGACAATGAAAGCAGTGTTGAAAACAAATAAGTCACAGCAGTCAGGAGCAAAGAATTACCTAATTTAAGTCATAAAATAGAGCACCCCAGAGGATGGAGAAAGTCTATTTCATAGGGAGTACAGGAGGCATTCAAATCCTGTATACTGAGGAACTCCTAGGGCCAGAAACAAGACTAAGCCCAGGAAAAGACACAGGCTCAGAAACATGAGAGAACCCTGCATTTAGCATTTGCCTTAGGCTGATCTTCTTGATAGGAAGACTTAACTCTAAAAGAGAATGTCTGTCAATGCTGAGCCAATTTGCAAAGATTGAGAATGTTGGTTTTTGCAATGGTTTGTTTATTTTTGTTAGCTTCTGGCACTCAAGGAAATTTCTTAATATCATTTGCTGGATTTAACTTAAGGAACAGAGTGTTCAGAGACTAAACCTCATGGTAAACACTTTAAAATATAAAAATGTATACTGTGCAACAAAAGATTGCAATACAAAGAAACATGTAATGATGGCCCATCCAGAGCAACAGATACAAATCCATAAATTATCAATGAAGATCAGACTTTTTATATATTTGAATTGAAGGTTGCAAAAACTGAAATGAAAAATTCATAGACCATTTCATAAGCAAATTGGGGCTAGCAGAAGAAAAAAATCAGTGAACTTGAAGCAAGATGATTGAAATGATTCAGGCTGAGGAGCAGAAAAAAGAATTCAAAAATGTGAACAGAGTATAAGACACTTGTGGCACATCCCAAGCAGACTTAAATAAACATTTGAAGAAATAATGTGAGAAAACTTCCTATTTTTAAAGAAAGAGATTAAAGAACACATTCAAGAAGCTCAAGGAACCCCAAACAGGATAAGATCAAAGAGAACTATGCTCAGACATGTATTATGCAAACTGTTGAATGGCAGGGACAAGTAGAGGGTACTGAAAGCTACAAAAGAAAAACAAAGTGTTATGTACAAGAGATTCTCAATAAGATTAATGCCACTTAATCATCAGAAACCAAAGAGGCAAGAAGGCACTGGGATGAAATATTTAAGAGCTGAAAGACAAAAATTGACAACAAAAATTTCTATACTCAGTGAGACTTTTTCAAAAATGAGTAAGAGATTGAGATTCCCAGATAAACAAAAGCTGAAGACATTTGTCACCACTACACCTGCTTTACAAGCAATGATAAATGGAGTTTTTCAGACTGCAAGGGAAAAAATACTAGACAGTAGAACAAAGCAGCATAAAGAAATAAAGACTTCCAGTAAAAGAAAACATTGGGTAATTATAAATGCCAGTTCTTGTGTTGTATTTTCTGGTATCCAACTCCAGTTCTTACTTTTTGAAAGTTACAAAATGTAATGCATAAAGAGTAATGTTAAATCCATGATTTTGGACATACAAAGTTTAAAGATATAATTTGTAATGAGTACAACAAACGGTGCATGAAAAGAGTATTATAGGAACAGTGCATGTGTATGCTATTGAAAGTAGAAGGGCATGAAATCAAACTTGATTTTAATACATACAGGATGTTAAATTTAAGACTTATGATAATCACATACAGAAGAAAATGAGAAGGGACTCAAAATGGTACATTACAAAATATCAAATAAATATGATATAGGCTTTAATGGGAGAATTAAGGTTAAAAAAAAAAAAAAGAACATGAGTCTTACAAAGACCAAGTAGCAAAATGACAAAATAAAATCCTACAATATCAGTAGTTATCTTCAATGTAAAAGGATTATACTCTTCAGTCAAAAGGTAGAGATTGGCAGAATGGATTTAAAAAGCATGCTCCAGGGAAGCGGACTTGGCCCAATAGATAGGGCATCTGCCTACCACATGGGAGGTCCATGGTTCAAAACCCAGGCCTCCTTGACTCGTGTGGAGCTGGTCCATGCACAGTGCTGATTCACGCAAGGAGTGTCGTGCCATGCAGGGGTGTCCCCCGCATAGGGGAGCCCCATGTGCAAGGAGTGTGCCCCATAAGGAGAGTCACCCAGAGTGAAAGAAAATGCAGCCTGCCCAAGAATGGTGCTGCACACATGGAGAGCTGATGCAACAAGATGATGCAACAAAAAGAAACACAGATTCCCGGTGTCACTGATAAGGATAGAAGTGGTCACAGAAGAACACAGTGAGCAGACAACTGGGAAGAGGGGAGAGAAATAAATAAATCTTTTAAAAAATAAAAAGAATTAAAAAAAAAGCATGCTCCAAATATAAGCTGTTTAAAAGTGAACCCAACTTAAATTCAAAGACACAAGTAGGTTGAAAGTATAAGGATGGAAATATATATACCATGCAAATAGTAGCCTAGAGAGCAGCAGTAGATATATTAATGTTAGATAAAATAGACTTTAAGTATAAAACTGGTATGAAGAACTAAGAAGGTAAGTATATGCTGATCAAGGTGTCAGTTCAACAAGAAGACATAACAATTATAAATACATATGAATGTAAAGGCAGAAACCCAGAATATATGAAGTAAATAGTGACAGATTTGAGGGAACAAATAAAAATTCTACATTAATATTAGGAGTCTTCAATATATCACCTTCAAAAATGGATAAAATATCTACATGAAGGATCAATAAGGAAATGGAGGCCTTGAATGACACTGTAACTAGACCTAATAGACATATATAGAATACTTCACACAATAGCAGCAGATTACTTATTCTTCTCTAATGTTCCATGGATCATTGTCCAGGATAGATCATATGTTAGGTCACAAAGGAAGGCTTAATAAATTAAAATTTAAAATCATACAATGTGTCTTCTCTGAACATCATGGAACAATACTAGAAATCAATAACAGAGGAAGTACTGGAAATCCCATAAGTATTGTCAATTAAACACTGCAGTCTTAAACAATCCATGGATCAAAGAAGAAATCAAAAGGGAATTAAGAAATATCTTGAGGCAAATGAAAGCAAAATGAAATGAGACAAAGAGAAAATACCAAAATGTACAGAATATAGGAAGACAGTGCTAGGAAGGAAATTTATGACTCTAAGTATTTACTTTATAAAAGAAGAAAGATCTCAAATTGGAGACCTAACCTTATACCTGGGGGATCTATTAAAAGAAGAGCCAACTAAACTCAATGGAAGCAGAAGAAAGGAAATAACAAAGATTAGACAGAGAGGAATGAAATGAATTAGAGAAATACAAAAACTATAGAGAGAATCATGGAAACCAAAAATTGGTTCCTTGAAAAGATCAATAAAAGATTTTTTTAAAAATCAGTAAAATTCAGTAGACTGACAAAAATGAAAGAACACAAATAACTAAAATCAGAACTAAAGAGGACATATTACCCATCCACAAAAATAAAATGGATTGTAAGAGGATATTATGAAAAACACTATGCAAGTAAATTATATAACTTAGATGAATTGGACAAATTCCTAGAAACAAACTATCTACACTGATTCAAGAAGAAATATGAGATCACAACAAATAAATAATAAGTGAAGAGATTGAATCAGTAATAAAAACACTCCCAGAATAGAAAGGCTCATACCAGATTGCTCGCTGGGAAATGTTACCAAGCAGTCCAAGAAGAACTGACATAAAACCTGCTCCAACTCTTCCAAAAAACTGAAGTGAAGAGAACACTCCTTATACCATTCTATGAGTTAACATCACTCAGATACCAAAGGCAGAAAGAGATGCAATAAAGAACAAAAATTGCAACCAATATCTATTATGAATCTAGATGCAAAAATCTATGTGTACAAAGGTGATTCAAAGTGATACAATCAATTAATATAAGGTACCACATTCATAGAATATAGGAAAATAAACCACGTCCATCTCAAATGACTCAGAAAATTCTTTTGACAAAATCCAGCACCCCTTCTTGATAACAGCATTCAGAAAACTAGGCATATAAAGAAATGTCCTCCATATGATAAAGGTCATATGTGAAAAACCCACAACTATCACCCTCCATGGTGAAAGACTGAAAACTTTTGCTCTAAGAGCAGGAATGAGACAAGGATGCCCACAGTCAACATTATAGAAGATGCTGATGTTATTCAACACTGTAAGAGAAGTTCTAGCCAGAACAATTAGGAAAGAAAAATAAATAAAAGGCATCCAAATAGGAAAGTAAAAAGTCAAACCTTCCCTATTTGCAAATGACATGATCCTTTATATAGAAAATCCTGACAAATCCACAATAAGACTACTGGAGCTAATAAATTCAGCATAGTGGTGGGGTACAAGAGCAACATGCAAAAATCAAGTGTTTCTATACAATAATATATCAATAGTAAAGGACAATCTCAAGAGGAAATTAATTTAACTAATTTTCATTTACAATATCAATTAAAGAATCAAATGTCTAGGAATAAATGTAACTAAGGACGTGAAGTACCTATAAAAAGAAAACTGGAAAATATGGCTGAAGAAAATCAAAGAATAAATGGAAGGCTGTTCCCTATTCATAGATTGGAAGATTGATATTGCTAAATTGTCAATTCTACACAAAGTAATTTAGAGATTCAATGTAATCCCAATTAATATTCAAAAAGACTTCTTTGCAGAACAGGAAGAGCCAATCATCTATTTCATATGGAAAGATAAGGGGACCTGAATAACCAAAACCATCTTGAAAAAGACCTAAGATAGAGGACTCAAATTTTCTGATTTTAAAACCTCTTTACAAACCTACCATAATCAGCAGAGCCTGGTACTGGCACAGGACAGATATATATAGCCCAAAGGAATTAAACTGAGAGTTCAAAAATAAACCCTCAAAACTATAGCCAATTGATTTTTGACAAAGTTACCAAGTCCACTCAAACGGGAAAGGATATTCTCTAACAAATGGTGTTGAAAAACTAAATATCCATATACAAACAAATGAAGGTAGACTCCCACCTTATACATTGCCAGCAGTAACTATGAATGGATGAAAGACATAAATATAAGAACCCAAACTGTAAAACTCCTAGGATAAAACTTATGGAAGCATCTTTAAGACCTTGTGTTAGGCAATGGTTTCTTATACTTTACACCAAAAACAAAAGCAACAAAATAAAAAAAAAAATGGATAAATGGGTTTTCATCAAAATTTAAAACTTCTGCAATTTAAAAGACTTTATTATGAAAGTAAAAATTGACTTATAGAACGGGAGAAAATATTTGGAAACCACATATTTAATTAAGATTTAATGTACAAAATATATAAGGAACTCCTACAACTCAAGAACAAAAAGACAAAGAACCCAACTTAAAAATGGGCAAAAGATTTGAATACACTTTTCTCCAAAGATCTACAAATGGTCAATAAGCACATGGAAAGATAAACACCATTAGCCATTAGGGATGTGCAACTCAAAACCACAATGAGTTACTTTTTACAGTCACTAGAATGGCTAATAAAAGAAAGAAGACCAGTACATCAAGCACTCAATATCAATGCATGTAATTATGAACGTTATTCTTGAAAATTTGAAACTCAGTGGTTACTACAGGTTCCGAGGGGAAGAGAGGGAAGAATAGGTGGAACAAAGGGCATTTTTAGGGCATTGGAATTGTTCTGCATGTTTTGGAATGATGAATACAGGCCATGATACATTTTGTCAAAACCTATAAAATTGTATGGTGCAAATTATAAACCACGACATAAACAATTGACCATGGTTAGTAGCAATGCTTCACTATTCATTCATCAATGTACCATACTCAACGTAAGATGCTATCTGGGAAAGGGGGAAGGGGTGGAGTATATGGGAATCCTTTATATTTTCAATGTGACTTTTTTATAACCTAAAACTTCTTTTAAAATAAACTGAAAAAAAAAGAAAAAAGAAGATCCTGGGGAACATGCAGAAGAAATTGTAAACATACATAAAAGATAACAGATCTTACAGTGATGAAAGGAGAATTTTTTTGGCTTTGTTTTTGGGAACATTTCAGATTACAGAAAAGTTACAGTTATGGCAAGGTAGGATCACTGGTGCAGGATGTAAATGGTGGGGGATATGTGGGGAAGGATGCACCCAAGGCATGTCTCTATGGAATATGAATATGTTCATGTGTTCATGGGGTATTATCTCAGTGAGTGGAGATCCACATAATAAACAACAAAATATTAAATTTCTGTCCTGGGAAGTTCTGCTGCATTCTCCAATAAGTACATAGGCAGTGACTAGTAAAAGAGGATAGACCAATATGCAGGCCCTAGATATTAATGTGAGAAGGGGAAGGAGTGAAGTATAGGGGAATCCCCTATATGTTTTTTTCTCTTTTCACCATTTTATTTTTTTTAAAGATACATAGATCACAGAAAATGTTACATTAAAAAATATGAGGTACCCATATACCCCACTCCCCACACCCCCCACTCCTCCCACATCAACTTCTTTCATTAGTGTGATACATTGATTACATTTGATGAATACATTTTGGAGCACTTCTATACAGCACAGATTAGAGTTTACATATCCATTGCATTCAGTGGGGTATGGCAGGATTTATAATGCCCTGCATCTGTCCCTGCAGTATCATTCAGGACAACTCCAAGTACTGAAAATGCCCCCATATCACACCTCTTTTTCCTTCTCCCTGCCTTCAGCAACTTCTGTGCCACAGTCTCCACATCAATGATATAATTTCTTCCATTACCAGAGTCATAATAATTCTATAGTAGAATACCAGTAAGTCCACTCTAATTCATAATTTATTCCTCCATCCTGTGAGCCTTGGGATGAGTGATGCCCACTCCATATCTAAATTGAGAGGGTCTTAGAGCCCACATGGCTGATGGATGGGAATCTCCTGCTTGTAGTTGTCAACTCTCTTGATTACTTGGTGTGGCGATTGACCATCCTCCCTCCTTGTTAGCTGACCTGGGTAAGTCCAATGAACTGGAGAGTAGGTGTTGTAACTCTGCTGAGACTCAGGTCCCAGCTGGACAGTCCAGAGATTCAAGTCTTCTGTGCATACACCAACCCCAGCACCAACTACAAGTTCAGTAAAAGTCTCAGCAGGATCTCAGAGACAGCCAAAGTAGATACAACCTCACTGTGGTGGAATATTTGTTACAGATAATATCATCTCATTGTTACCACATCCATAATACATATTTGGCTCACATTTTCCATACTGCCCCATTATTAACACAATACATCTTTACCATAGATGCAAAAATGAGGGCTACAGAGGCTCCCAGGTCATAACAGATGGCTCTGTAGTTCAGTGCCTTGCCAGTTGGCCTCTTTTGGAATTTGTGCTCCTGAATGTGATGGAAATGGACTCAGATGTAACTTCTTTACACATCCCCTATATACATTTTTTCTTTTTTTAAATTAATTTATTGAAGCATATCACTCATACATAAGTATACATAAATAATAAGTGTATAGTAATAGTTGCGAACTTACAAAACAAACATATATAACATCATACAGTACTCTCATAACTCACCCTACCACAAATACCTTGCATTATTCTTAAACCTTTTTAACTAATGATTAAAGAGCATTGTCAAAATATTACTACTAATCAAAGTATTTTCCCCCAACCCACCCACCCTATTATTATTATCTTTATATCATTTATATATAAACATACATAAACAAGTGTATAGTAAAAGTCGTGAACTTACAAAGTAAGCCTGCATAACAACATACAGAGGTCTCATATATCGACCCTTCACCAACACCTTGCATTGTCATAAGACATTTGTGAGAAATTATGAAAAAATATGGTAAAAATCTTACTACTAATTATAGTCCTTATCTTACATTTGGTGTGTTTTCTCCCCAGCCCACCCTATTATTATTTTTTAAATATATTTTTTATGACAGAAGTTGTAAACTTATAAAACAGTCGTGCACATGTGCAGAACTCCCAAACAACAACACTCCATCAACACAACACACTGTGGTGGAATATTTGTTACAGACAAGATAATACCATCTGGTTGTTACCACATCCATAATATACACTTGGCATACATTTTCCATACTGTCCCATTATCAACACAGTACATCTTTGCCATAGATGCAAAAATATATTATTACTGCTAACCACAGTCCATAGGTCACTCTAGTTGTATTTTTCCCATGCTTCTCCACATTCCCAAGTCCCTGCAGTAGGACACTCTTGCATCTGTACCATCAACTACAATTCTCATCCATCTCTTGGTTTATTGTGCTATTCAGTTCCTATTCTCTAGTGCTCTGTCATTTGGCATTTACATACCTAGACTATCTTTTTCAGTCACATCTCCATTTTTAAAATAGCTGTTAATCACTATTTTACAGTACATTTCCACACTTTTACAATAAAGTTAATTAAAACTTCTACATACATTAAACATCAGTAGTCCATCTCAGTCCTTCTCTTATCACCTTTAAGAATCCACCATCTACCACCAGGTCTTGAAGATATGTTCCTATAATTTCTTCTAGAAGTTTTATGGTTCTTGCTTTTATTTTTAGGTTTTGATCCATTTTGAGTTAATTTTTGTTTAAGGTGGGAGATAGGGGTCCTATTTCCTTCTTTTGAATATGGATATCCAGTTCTTTCAGCACCGTTTGTTGAATGAACTGTTCTGCCTGAGCTGTGTGGGTTTGACAGGCTGGCAAAAAGTCACCTAAACATACATCTGGGGGTCTGTTTCTGAATCATCAATTTGCTTCCATTGGTGTATATGTCTGTCTTTATGCTAGTACCATGCTGTTTTTACCAATATAACTAGATAATATGATTTAAAGTCTGGAGATGAGGGCTTTCTTTTCCTTTTTCTGATGTTTCTGGCTATTCAGGACCCCTTACCCTTCCAAATAAACTTGAAAATAGTGTTTTCAATTTTTTTAAATGATGGTGGAATTTTTATCAGGATTGCATTGAACCTGTGTATCAATTTGAGTAGAATTGACATCTTAATGATATTTAGTCTTCCAGTCCATGAGCACAGAATGTTTTTCCAGGTATTTAGGGCTTTTGTGATTTCTTTTAACATTGAGTTGCGGTTTTCTGATTATAAGTGCTTTACATCATTAGTTACATTTATTCCTGACTAGTTGAGTTTTACCTATCATATTATATTTTCAACATTTTTTGACACTTTGTTACTTTTATTGATATAATCTTCATTTTTAGACTCTCTTCCAGGCCTCTCTCTCTGGTCTTTTCTTTTCAGGCTCTAGCACACCCTTTACCATTTCCTGAAAATCTGGTCTCTTGCTTAGAAATTCTCTCAGTTTCTGTTTATCTATGAATATTCTAATGTCACCTTCATTTTTGAAAGACAATCTTGCTGGATATAAGATTCTTGCCTGGAATTTTTTCTCTTGTAGTATCTCAAATATGCCAGACCATTGTCTTCTTGCCTCCATGGTTGCTGGTGAGAAATCAGCACTTAATCTTTTTAGGTATCACTTATATTTATACATTGCTTTTCTCTTATTGTTCTAACAATTCTCTCTGTCTTTGGCATTTGACATTCTGATTAGCATATATCTCCGAGTTGGTCTATACAGATTTATTTGGAGGGGAATATGTTGTGCTCTTGGACATGGATATCTATGTCCTTCAATAGGGTTGGGAAATTTTCTACCATCATTTCTTCAAATATTCCTTCTGCCCCTTGTCCCTTCTCTTCTCCTTCTAGGACATCCATGACACATAGGTTTGCATACATTTTACTGTCATTTAGTTCCCTAACGCCTTGTTCAATTTTTTCCATTCTTTTCTTCATCTGTTCTTTTGTATGTTCACTTCCAGAGGCCATTTCTTCAAGTTCACTAATCCTTTCTTCTTCCTCCTCAAATCTGCTATTATATGATTCCAGTGTATTTTTAATTTCATTTATTGCACCTTTCATTCCCATATGATCTGCTAATTTTCTATTCATGCTTTCAAATTCTTCTTTGTGCTCATCCAGTGTCCTCTTAATATACTTAATCTCTTTAGCCATCTCATTGGATTTATTAAGGAAATTTGTTTGAATATCTATAATTAGTTGTCTCAAATCCTTTATGTCATCTGGAGGCTTATCTTTTTCCTCTAACTGGGCCATATCTTCCTATTTCTTGGTGTGGATTGCAATTTTTTGTTGATGTTTTGGCTTCTGTCTTACTAGAATATTTATTCTGGGTGCAGTTCTTCCCTTTAGTTTTAGGCTTCCTGGCCTTTCTCCCTTGCTGGTTGTGCAATAGGAGTCAAGGATGTAGATGGTGCTATAAGCTGTGGAGGCCCAAGCTACCCTCATTGCCCAAGGGACTGATGAAGCTTTTCCTAATTTTCTCCTTTGCCAAGGGTAAGGACAGAATCCCAACCCTGTGGAATTATCCACATCATGTAGTTCTAGAATGTGGGTGCCCAGAGAGACTGATGAAGCTTCATGCCCTTTTCTCCCCAGCCTGGGGTGGGGAGTGAGCTACAGGTGTGGGCAGCAATTTATGCAGTGCAGGTCCAAGATGGCTGCAGTTGCCCTGGTAGACTTCTGATTATTCAGTCTGTGCCAGCCAAAAGTACCTGCAGTTACGTAGATAGGCTGGTGCAGGGCCCACTGCCTCCTTCCCACCAGAGGTAGGACTGAAGCCTAGGCCAGGGCCATGCTTATCTGGGTGGAAAAAACTAGGTCCTACTGTCACTGTGATTTTGTCAGCCGGGCTTCCCCTCATGCTGGAGGCAGAGTAAAAATGGTGGGCACTGACCTCTTTCTGACTTGCACAGACTCACATACCAGCTGCTCCCAAGGTTATACCCTAGCCAGCCAATTCCACCAATCAGTAGCCAAAATCAACAGCCAACTATCTCTTTTTCCCCTGTTTTTGGGAAGTGGAGCTTCTAATTCCAGCCACAGAATAGCTCCTGGGGTGGCTTGTGCTGCCAGAGTAGGACAATCACCAACCTCCATGGCTTGGCCAGGAATTTCCCTGAGAGGCTGGCACAGGAACCCCAGCTTCCTCCCTGCTGGAGGTGGGGTTGGGGCTTGTGCTTGTGCCCATCTGTCCTGGACAGAAAAAAAGTTGATCCCTACCTGCACTGTGATTTTCAGTCTGCCCCTCTTCCCCTCTTGCCAGGCATGGTGTTGAAATGGCAGCAACTGGCCTCTTTCTGACTTGGTCAGGCTCAAACTTGAACTGTTCTTAGGATTATACTTTAGCCCACTAAATTTAATCATCAGTAGCTGAAGATGGTGCCCAACCATCTCTTCCTCCCCAGTTTTTTGGGAAGTGAACCTTTCAATTCCAGCTGCGGAACAGCTCCTGAGGCTGCTTGTGCCTCCATGACATGGAGTGCTCTACTTATGAATCTTCTCTGCAGATGGGCAGCCTCCTTCTTCCAATCCTTCAAGGATGTGGCAGGATGCTCTTCTGGCCTACTGAAGCCCCTAAACAGGTACTTCAGATAGCTCCAGATAGCTCTGTGTGTTTACTAACTGCCTGTAGCAGAAGCTGACTCTAGGAGCTCCTTACTCCACTGCCATCTTACTGGTTGTACATCCCCTATATTTTTTATGTAACTTTTCTGTAATCTAAAACATCTTTAAAAAATAAAGTTAAAATATAACAAAGACAAGCAACCCAACTTAAAAATGGGCAGAGATCTGAGTACACATTTCTCCAAAGAAGTGACACAGCTTGTCACTAAGCACATAGAAAGATTCTCAAGACCACTAGCCATTAGGGATGTGCAAATCAAAACCGTAATGAGATACGTTTCACACCCACTAGAATGGCTACTATTAAAAAATAACATAGAAAAAAGCAATTGTTGGGGCAGGATATGAAAAAGTTGGAATACTTGTTTATTACTGGTGGGAATGTTAAAATGGTGAAGCTATTGTGGGAAACAATTTGGTGGTTCCACAGAAAGGTAAGTATAGAATTATTATATGATCTGCCAATTCAATTTCTAGTTATATAGCCAAAAGAATTGAAAATAGGAGCTTAAACAGATAATTGCATGATGATGTTCCCAGTAGTATTATTCATAACTGCTAAAAGTTAAAATCAACCTCAGTGTCCCTTAACAGATTAACAAATAAACAAAAGTACGTATATACATACAATGGGATATTTTCCAACCATAAAAAGGAATGACGTGCTGATACACCTTGAAGACCTCATGTAGAGTAAAATAAGTCAGATATAAAAGGACAATTATTACTATGAGGTGCAGAGGTGCCCAAAGATGTACTTACCAAATCCAATGGATGTGTCATGATGATGGGAACGAGTGTTGTTGGGGGGGGAGAGGGGGGGGTGGGGGAGCGGGGTTGAATAGGACCTCACATATATATTTTTGATGTAATATTATTACAAAGTCAATAAAAAAAAAAAGAAAAAAAAAAGGACAATTATTTTATGATCTCACTGATATGAAAAAATGAGTATAAATAAATTCATTAAGTCTGAAACTGGAATAAAATTTACCTGGGACCAGAGTGAGTTAGCATATGGGGAGTTAATGCTTATTTAGTACAGAATTTCTGTTTGAGGTAATGGAAAAGTTCTAGTGATGAATGGTGATGATGGTGGCATAACCATATGAATTTAATTAACACTACTGAATTATATGTTGGAATGTTTTTGAAAGCATATATTAGGTTATATATATGTTGCTAGCATAAAAATAAACCATAGGAATGTAGAAAACCAACTGTGAACTTTAATGTTCACTATGGACTCAAATTAATAGTATAATTTAAAATCCTGTTGTTTCATCAATTGTAATAAAGGTATCACACTAATGAAAAACAATAATAAGGAAAACATTGCAAGATGTGGAGGTATGTGGGAACTTTATATTTTCTACCTAATTTTTCAGTAAACCTACAACTTCTCTAATGAAAAATAAAATAAAAAATACTATTGTGTCCCTTTCTTAGAAACATAATTATGATAGATTTGTCTTGGCTTTTGTTTCCATTTTTACAGTAAAGATAATTATCTGATGATCGAAAGTGTTGAAATCTATTGCCCTGCAGATTTTTACATTCTAATACCCACCAGGCCAACTCTATCCCACTCTTCTATCAAACGTAGAACATTTCTCTAATTCACAGAAGCTATAACCAACAGGGAGACAAGAAGCCTTTCCATTGTTTCACCTCAGAACATTTTGTAAGAAGTTTGCTGAAAATCACTATAGACAAGGATCATAATAACTTGTTACAAAACACAAGTTTGGTATCACACAGTACCTCTCCCTCTGTCTCAGGACTCTGAGCCCTTTATAATTTTCGATTCTGTTTGAAAATTTTATGCTTTGTGTACAAGAAGGCAAATCTCAAATAACTGAAGCCATGTTAACATTTTCTTACTGACCACAGACTCTGGTTCTCTCCACTGACTCTGTGTTCATTGCCTCGAGTAATTCAGGGTTTTACTCACTTCCATCTTAGTTTTACTTTTCTTTTAAAGACACAGATTTCTTTTGTGTGTATAGGTGTGTTTTGTTCTGCTTTTGAAAACGGTGCAAAATGACATAGTGAATGGCCTCAGCCTTTAAGAGAAACACCTCCTCCCCTTGAAATTGCTCATTCCTTAGAGTCAGAAACTCATTTTAAATATATTATTTAAACAATATACACCAGATATGCCTATCAAAGGTATCAAGGGCAGCTGTTTTTTAAAAAATTATCAAATAAATTTAGAATAAAGTAGAAGTAATTGAAAAGAAAATTGAACACAGCATTTAAAGATGAAATAGTTATCCATCTTGGAAAGCCTAGAAGGAATTACAAGGAAAGAACTTTTTAAGAGATACCAAAATCATTTATAATTTAAAAGCAATTAGAACACAGGATGGGAAAATCTCATTCAATACAATGCTACAACATTAAAACACATAAAAAATTTAGAGTGGATGTGGCAGAAGAGTGTGAGCACCTGCTTCCCACATGGGGGTTCCCATAGTCAGTTCCTGATGTCTTCTAAAAACATAAAAACAAACAACAAACATACAAACAAACAAAAAGACAACTCAGGGAAGCCAGTGTGGCTCAGTGGTTGAGTGCTGGCATCCCACATACTGGGTCTCAGGTTCAATCCCCCGCTCCAGTATCTAAAAAAATTTTTTTTAATTAGAAAATATTCAAAACGTGGTAACTATAATAATATTAGTTTAGTGCTATACATTTAAACCAAACAGATCTGTAAAACTCCACAAATCAAAACAAAATCCTAAAGATATAAACAATTATATCTGGACGGATAAAAAAAGTGAAAATAGCCAGAGACATTCCAAATCAGAAGAGAAATGATAAAAAATAACTGCTTCATCAAATAGTAAAATGCATTATAATACATTATAACTTAATAATTATGGTACTGGCTTAGGAATGGTTCAAGAAACTGATTGAGAGCATAAAAGAATTAACAACTTGATAAATGATGCATTTGAAAAGAAAATGATCATGGCAAATTTGATATGTAAATTAAAATCATATTTCCAGTATCCCCAACACATGCAGCTCAGACAAAACATACCATAACCACCAACAACTACAACTAAACAAAATTAGAAGCAAAAGATGGATTATGAACATTAAAAATAATTCATCTATTGCATTCATATGAGACATACATTTTATAAAATTTAGTATATAAAGCCCTTTAAAATAGCAATTAGAGTACAACCATACTGAAACATGAGGAAAGGATATAAGAAAGCATTTAATGAAAATGTTGAAATGAGGAGTAAAAAAATAGAAATTAAAAATATAATTAACAGTAATAAAGAGGAATGACAATGTATAGAAACAATCACTCTAAGTGTATTTGTACTTTGTACAACTAAATTAAAAGGAAATATTATAATAGTATTTTGAAAAAAGATTTTCATCACAATTTTATTTTAAAAAGTAAAGACAGAAAACAATTTAAATTCCTGCTAATACATTCTGATACATCATTAGCAGATTGATCTTTATCCATTAAACATTAGTTCACAATATAGCAAGTTTACTAAGAAGTTTATTTAATATATTGAATAGTATAATTCACTTTTATTTTTTTAAAGGAATGAGAGATAATGTGAGAGAAAGAGAAAAGTGTGTTTGTATATCTACTTTTCTATCTAGTAATCTGAGTGGATATATATACTCAGATAAATTTAAAACATTTTAATTCTATTTTTGAAAAAGAAATAAAACTATGTTTATATAAATGAATGTTACAAAATTTTTAAAGTACATCTGTAAATAAAAATATAGGAAATAATATTTATATGAATAATGATTTATTAGTTTTTTATAAGTACATGGTTTTTAAATTAAATGACAGAAAAGGAGACAGATGCCAGTCCTTATATTTTGAATAAATGTAAAAACTTGCTCATCTCTTGCTCTCATCTTGCAACCATCTCTTCCATCTAACTGAGAAAACATAATTGTCATGTGAACATATTCATTTTTGCAATTTAATGACTTTGATTAGGTGTGAAAATTAATGTATTTGTACTGATATGATTCAAATTTAATTTGAGTTGAAAGTTACCAGGTCATCAAATGATTAAAATATTAAGTTAATAACTCAATAAATATAAATTGTGCTGTTCCCATCACATATTGCTGCTATTATTATCCTAATATGATATGGATATTTATAGATTTAAATATTTTAATACTGGGAAACTGGAGACACAAGTAGTATGTTGTATTGGTTAGGATTGTGTTTGTCTGAACATAACAGAATATTCCATCACAATGCTGGGAAAAAGTGTATTCTTTTCATGTAACAAGAGGTCTGCTGGTAGACTGTTCAAATGTGAACCAATAGACTTTTTACATGTAATAAAAATTTTGGCTTTTGCTATCTATCTCTGCCATCATTAACACTTCACTTTCATCCAGGGCCAATATGTTACAAAACACAAAGGAGCACCACATTGTGAGTAGTATCTCAGGGACTTGTCCAGAACAGGTCCCCTAATTCTTCATCCTTCTGGTCTCAAGAGGGGTACTGCCCATTCAGGCATAGCATTGGTGTTCCAGGGAGACAATGTGGGAGGACCTGCATATTCCAGTAAGGCTTTATTCTGGAAAGGAAATCTTCCCTATAGATTTTAACCTACATTTCAACATATTTAACTTTATTATGCAGTTAACCACAGCTGCACAGAAGGCTTATAATTGAATTATGTAATTTCCATACTTTACAGTAGAGGAAGGCAAAGGAGAAGGAAGTAGAAATGGTTGTTAAGTGAGCTATCCTATAGTTTTGTCTACACTTGAATAACTCTTATTCCCAAAGTGCAATTTTTGCCCTTATACTTACTTCTCTTCTCCACAGGGGTTTTCTTTCTCAGAGTGAAATTGCTTATGTGAATTCTAATTCCTTAATTTATCATAGACCTTTCAGTTTGGTTGTTGCTACCAATTTTAAAATACATAAAGGATGAAAATAATATAGAATATACTTTCCTGCAATTAACTTTTTCATTTGGCTATAATTTGAATTTCTTTCTATATTAGTATTCATCAATTATTTTTTAATAATAATGCCCTGATATTTCATATTATATTAGAGTAGATGAGTGCAGTTTCTATGAAAACAGTGAACACAAGAAAAGTGAAAATCAATAAAGACCAAGGAAAAACAAATATGCCATAATCTGTCATTCATTCTGGAACATGCATAAGATACCCAAAACAATTTTCTATGATTTTGAGGTGTTATGTTTAGCAACATGATTATTAGGATGATATTCTTGGCAAGCATCATTAGCTTCATTGTGAAAAACTGATAATTTATGATATTTGGTACATATATAATGAAGATTGTTAAGTACAAATAAATATGTTACATTTAATCATTTATTTAGTTTTTGTTCTTCTCAATGAGATCCGTTGTTCTACTTGTTCTATAGAGTCATTGATCTATTTGTCTGTATTTGAGAAAAGTTCTCCATACATTAGCCAACCAGGAAAACAAAAACTAAAAATAAAATGAAACCAAAGAAAATCCTAACTGGATATTTTTATCAAATATTAAATGTGTTCTACCGTTTCATTACTATAATATACTTTGGGACTATTAATGACTTAGATATGGAACTTTCTTCATGGAAGTTATGATAAATAATAAACAAATTAATGAATAAATTAGCAAGGAGGGGAAAACCATTACTATTGTTAGTTTTAAACATATTACTGATGTATTATCTGCTCTCCTATCCTATTCAACAAAGTATATATTATTAATAATTCTTTATAATGAATGTACAATAGATGAATTGTTATGAAACAAATTCATTAGTACAGTGAAGATAACTATTGCTATATTACCAAGTATTTATTCTTATTAAATGATTTAAGTTATAAAAGTAATCAACAGAATACATGACTATATAGATATAACAATCAGTCCATTATATAAGACAGAACAAATACTATTGTCATTGTTGTTCCTACTGCTATTCTTAATTTACAAAAGAGAAAAATAGGTCTTTCTGAGTTTTAACAACTGTAGTAGGTTGAATTTTGTGCTTCAGGGGAGAAAATATTCTTAATCTTAATTCAATACCTGTGAGGATAAGCCCATTGTAAATAGGACTTTTTAAAATGTTATTTTTAATTAAAACATGGCCAAACTGAATGAGATTGGGCCTTAATCCTTTTACTGGAGGATTTATAAAGAGGAAGACATGTGGAAGAGTAGAAGCTAAGAGCCAATGATCCAAGAAGAGAAAGTAGAGGACAATATCACGTGACAGAAAGCCAATGATCAAAGGCTGTCTGAGCAGCCAGCCCCATAATACCAGTCTTTGAGGACAAAGTGTCACCTTACTGATGACTCCATTTTGGATGTCTCCAAACTGTGAGCCAATAAATTCCCATTGTTTAAGGCCACCCATTGTATACTACTTTTTTTAAGGATATGGGAAGCTAAGACAATAATTTCCCAAGTTTACGTATCTTGCAATGCACAAATTCAGAATTGTAGCAGGTTATTCCAAATCTTTAAATGCCTGTCTAATCTAGTCCCTTTTCAGTTCTAATAATCTACATAAGCAAAATGAGAGAAAAATCCAATATTACTACAGATTTTAGATCTATACCTAGTTAAATGACATTACTTAAGCATATATCAGGATTTTAAGCTAAAAGAAAACAAAATTTCTTGGTTATTTTGCTACACTTTCTTGTTTTAAACTTAGGCCTTATTTATTTATTTATCCCCGCCCCCCCCAGCCCCCCCAACCCCCCCCAGCCCCCCAGCCCCCCAGCCCCCCAGCCCCCAGTTGTCTGTTCTCTGTGTCCATTGCTGTGTGTTCTTCTTTTGTCCGCTTCTGTTGTTTTCAGCAGCATGGGAAACTGTGTCTCTTTTTGTTGCATCGTCTTGCTGCATCAGCTTTCCATGTGTACCATGCCATTCTTGGGCAGGCTGAACTTTCACGCTGGGTGGCTCTCCTTACGGGGCGCACTCTTTGCGCGTGGGGCTCCCCTACATGGGGGCACTCCTGTGTGGCATGGCACTCTTTGCGTGCATCAGCACTGGGCATGGGCCAGCTCCACATGGGTCAGGGAGGCCCAGGGTTTGAACCTTGGACCTCCTGTGTGGTAGACGGATGCCCTATCTACTGGGCCAAGTCAGCTTCCCCCTTAGGGCTTTTAAAAAATAGTTTTGCTTCATTCCAGTTTTGTTAGCAAGTAGCCTTTGTTTAATTTCAATTTTAATAAATTTCTCTCAGTGAAGTGATTTAGCTTTCATCATTGTTATTATTTTATATTTCTCCTCCTCCTTTAGATATCAGTATTTTCATTTAAATGGAAAACAGCTTTCGATGAAATAAATCTAAATAACACCATACAATCATATACAGAGATAGATATTGATCTTTTAACCATCAAAATTCAACTTGTCTGGCTGATGACATTTTTGTTACAACGTCATTAATAATTTCTAAAAATCACACAGAAAGAACGTAATATAAAGAAGCATGAAAATACATGATATAGTAGGTATTTGTTTCTTCAGTCAATGTATTTATTGAACTCTAACATGTGACAGACATTCTGCTTGAAGATGGGGAGACAGAGGAATATATAAGAAATTCACAAACACAAAAACTACACCTCTAATTCTGTTAAATTGTATATAAATTATGAATTATCATTGATATCATACAAATCATAAAAGAGAATTAGGAAAAACTAAAACTCAGTAGCTCTTTTAGATTATTTTAAGTAAATAACGGAAAATGTTAATTAGAAAAAGATTACGCTCATTTTGGTATAAACTGACATTAGTGCAGCCTTAATTGCAAAATGTTAATCAGACTATAAAGGTTAAACCCTTTCATTTGCCAAGAATTAAGTATTTTTTAAAGGGTAACTAAACTATGTTTAGATACTGAAAATATCTTTATGTAAAAGTTTATGCCATAATCTTTTAGACTGGTTGACAGGAAACAAGTACACATGACAACCTGATCAGAGCTTAAATGAAAGCAAATATATTTTCTGAATTTTGTTTTGATTGAGTTCAAAATATAGGTTCAGTATATAATAAAACTGACTTAAAACAGGTTTTAACAGGTTTTAAAAATTAGGCTTTACTAAATCAATTGCCATTAAACTTATCATTTCATTAAAATAAGTGTTTTTTCTTAATTAAAATAACTATCTTATGTGATCATAAAACCTACAATTCAATTTTTATTCTTTACCTAAATGTTTAAAAATGAAACAAAATAAATATTTTTGGGTAGTCCTTGAAACTTCATCTTTCATTTTAGCGTTTCTGATTTTTAAATTATAAAATAAGATGTATCAATAAGAATACAAGAAATATATGTTGGTAAAACCAAACATAATAGTTACAAACTTTTATTTTTGATAGATACGAAAGTTAAAATATGAAATATTTAGCTTTTTTTCCCAAAGAATAATTTTTCTGATCAAACTATTTAGCCTTAAAGCAATAATTGATATATGTTTGCATTTTTACTTTTCATGTGGTTATGCAATCTAGACATAACTTTAGTTAACCTGACATTTTATTTCCTGATGCTTTGTAAAACACTTTAAATAATTATTAGTTTTCAAGTAAATTATTAAGCAAGTTGATTTTACTGCAGTGGTGCCTTGGTTGGCATAGTTTCTTCATGTACAATACATTATAGCGCCTTAGTAAAGTGTTCGTATTGGTTTGGAGGCTGATACATGAAGGAATCATACATGTTCTTTAAATCAATGAAGCAGGACAGTGCCAGGAATACACAGTTGAAGTTACTTCTGTGTTTCCATTCTGGACAATGCAAGCAAAGTGTAAAACGTCTGGTGCTTCTCAGGGGACCTGGAAGACTTTTCAGCTACACTATGCTCAAGCCTTTCAGTCAAGCCTTAACCCAAAAGCACCTCTGAATATTCCTCTGGGATGATAGTATATTATTCATGATTGGCTTACCAATGATAAAAAATCACCTCTTACTGGTTTAAGCAACAACACAATATCATAGTCATTCAGAACTTGAATTTCATTTTCACGCTATCATTTTTGTTTTTAAATGATAAGTTCAAACAATAACAGCAATTCAATCTCACTCTTTTTAATTCCTGTTTTAGATTTCTTATGAGAGGATTTATTGTTGTGAAGGCCTCTCTGCCCAGTGACTATCAGCAACTCCAAAACATTTATTACTTTGGTAGTTAACAGTTACAAAGAAAATAAAGATTTTCTGCCTCAGTGATTACAACCAAATTTTTTTTATTAAGCCTCTTTGATCTGGCTTGGGTCAAGCAATTATCCCTGAGCCAATGAAAGTGAGCAGAGGGTTATAAGTCTTTAAATGTCTGTGATAGGCCAAGACTGGTTTACTTATCCACTTCTGCAACTGTGGCTTAAAATTAACCTCACTCAAAACACTTGAATCATAAATGATACTAAATTATAATTTCAACTCTGTGGTAAATAAGAGTTTGTGATTAATGCACAGTAGTGTATCTGTATTAATGAATGTAAGAACTATTTCATTAAATCATGAAAGAATATATTGTGATAGAACTCTAAAGAAACTTTAGCTTATCAGAAGAAGCTATGCCTGTTGGACAGATACAAGATAGTTCAGGAGCCAAACAATGAGAAGTCTAGATCCCTACAAAACCGCTCAACCCAGTTGAGCCTCCAAACACATGCCTGACTATGGCAAAATGAAGTAACTAATTTTTATTATTTTATTACTGAGATTTTAGGGATGTTTTCAGATAAGTTAGAAAGTGTTACCCTAATATGTAGTATCCTTTTCTGAGGCTGTTTCTCTGGCCCTCCTTTCCATTTTGATATCTTTCCAATAAATTCATGTTCTTATGTCAGCCAAACCATAGTACCTGATGGATCTATCACAAGTAATAATAACTTAAATAACCAAATAAACAATTTTGACCAGAGATTAAACTATTCTACCTCATTTGAGTGTGTAGAGGTTTATAATATTGACACTTTATGAATTAATAAATATATACTCTTACATTGGCTAACACTTAAGAGACAAAGGTAAGTATAATTTATAGATCTTATCCATTTATCACTTTTTAAAACATTACCAAGGCTTCTATATTATAGGCACCATGCAAGGCATTGCAGATGAATGAAAATTGGTCCTTGCCTCTGTAGAGCTCACAGTTCAGTGTTATTGACAAAGTTCCAATTTTGTAGGGAAATTAAGACAAGTACACATGCAGTATCATGTCGATTTGGTGAGATAGTGACAGAAGAGATTCTTGCAAGAGGTAGAATTTTGGGTCTCTTACACAGAGATCAGAAGTTGTAGGCAGAATCCCTCCCCTTAGGCCTGGCAGCCCAGCTGCAGTGATCCATGAAATCTTTGTTGTGCTGAGTGTTCCCAAACCCTGAGTGGGTTGTTTCGGGGCTTGCAGGGCAGGAGGTGTCTGGATGTTGATTTGGTGAGACAGTGACAGAAGAGATTCTTTCGAGAGGTGGAATTTGGGGTTTCTGACACAGAGGTCAGAAGTTGTAGGTGGAACCCCTCCCCCTAGGGCTGGCAGCCCGACCACAGTGATCCCTGAAATCTTTGTTGTGCTGCGGTGTTCCCAAACCTGTGTTAATCAGATGCATGGTTTCCAGGTTTGTATCCCCTAAACCCTGGTAGCCCCCACTCCAGAGACTCACACACCTTGAGTCTGCAATATCACAGACTTCCCATTCCCAAATCCACATGCCCTAAAGTCCATCTGAGGTCCTTGATTACCTTAGCCCCTTAGCCCTCCACATTTTGTGTTGTTTTGTTTTGTTTTGTTTTGTTTTTGAGCTTGGAGGAGTGTACCAGCTGACTTGGGGAGAGTCTGGGAAGAAAGGAGAGGTGAATCTACTGAGGAAGCCCAATTTACCTAAACGTCCTGGGATAGGAAACTTGGTCTGGGAGAAGGTGGAGTCAGAAAATCAATTAGACCTCCCCTAGCACCGCAAAGGGGGAGGGACTGTAGGACATGCTATCCAAGCTTCCAATAGCATATTTGGGGTTTCTGGTGAGGTGTAGGTGCTCTCACACTGGAAATAAAAGAGCCATAGTCTTCTGTGTTGAGTTGGTTCAACAAGGACCCACTTGTATCTCCTACCAGACCTCTCAGGCAGCTTTCCTACTGCCCTGGGAGAGAGAAAAGTGAGGAAGGGAGAAAGGGGGAAGTTCAGATCCCTAACCATTTTATTTAACTGCAAAGAGGATTCCTAGTTTGAAACATTGGTTTTTTTTTTTTTTTTTTCGGTCATGGTTGCTAATATTACATTGTCTCCTGGTCTTTTCTCGCGTTTTATCCCCCAAGGTCCTATTTCATTTATTTAGGGTTTTTTTTCTCTTTTTCTTTTTCTTGCTTGTTTCCCCCCCCCTTTTCTACCCCCCCTTTTTTCTCTTCTATTTTTTTTCTTTTTTTTAATTTTATTTTCTTTATATAATAGGTGTTGCAGGGAGCGCTTCACATTAACTGTGTTTCTTATCCTCCATTTCCTCTTTTCTGTGTGAATTTATTTTGGCCACCTACACTATCCCCTTTCCCCCACATCTTTCTATCCTCCATCATCTACAGTTTCTCTTACATTCCCCCTCCTTTCTTTGGCCCCCAAATTGTCTGACATTTTATTTCTAATACCTTTGTTCTGTTTTCTGTATTTTATCCACTCTTGATATTATTGTCTTTCTTTTCTCTTTCCCTCTCTCATGAAAACACTGGCCTTTTAATTCATACATATTCCTCCCCATATTCAGTTGACTGGCTCGTTATAGTACTCTACTTACTGCTATAATTCTACGTAACTTAAATGAGTCTAATATATATTCTCCTAGATCTCACATTGTTGCTCTGTTAATATGTATTAACAATATTACTTTATACATTTCTTTTCTTACTCATTTTGCTTTCCCTGGCCCTAATATTTAATTTCAAAGTGAACTTAGCCAGCAACAAGAAAATAGTGTAAAAAGAACAAAGTGACAAAGATAAGACATAACACTTACACATGAACAAAAACTAATTAATCCCCGAGACTAGACAATGAAGCTAAGGAACTGATTAAACCCGTCAAGATAAAATGATGACCAGACACAAACAAAAAACTACAAACCAAGCCAATAATCAGGAAAACATGGCCAAATCCAATGAACAAACTAAAAACCAGGTAGAGGAGCAGAACATCGGACATGTAATTAAAGATCTCAAAACATATATTAGAGACCAACTTAATGAAGTAAAGGAAGAGATTAACAATATGAAGAAAACACTTGGAGAGAATACAGAAGAAATTGCAGACATATGCAAAAACATAACATATGATGATGATGAACACCACAGTTCAAGAAATCAAAAATACACTCAGCAAACAGCAGCAGATAAAAAGAGGCAGAGGAGAGAATTAGCGACATGGAAGACAGTACATCTGAAATCAAACAGATAGTAGAACTGATTGATAAAAAGATAGGAAAAAATCCATCTGGGACTTAGGGACCTGAATGACAATACAAAAAGCACAAACATACATATTATAGGTATCCCAGAAAGAAGGGAAAGGGGACAAAAGGGGTGTTGGAGGAAATAAAGGCTGAAAACTCCCCAAATCTACTGAGGGAGATGGATGTACATGTCCAGGAAGCACAACACACCCCAAACACCATAAATCCCTACAGGCCTACCCCAAGACAAATAGTTGTCAAATTTTCCAATGCTCAAGACAAAGAGAAAATTCTAAAAGCAGCAAGAGAAAAGAGAACCATCACATACAAGGGAGGCTCCATAAGATTAAGTGCTGACTTCTCATCTGAAACCATGGAGGCAAGAAGGCAGTGGTATGATAGAGTCAAGGTACTAAAAGAAAAAAATTTCCAACCAAGAATACTCTGCCCATCTAAGCTAGCATTCAGAAATGATGGAGAGTTAAAAATATTCACAGATAAACAGAAATTAAAAGAGTATGCCAATGAGAAACCTGCCCTTCAAGAAATACTAAAGGGAGTTCTGCAGGAAGAAAGAAAAAAAACAGGAGCGGCAGAGTTGAAGGATAGTGTAAGAGCAACTAAAATGACAAAAAGAGAAGGAAAAAAACAAAGAAAATATGACAAATCCAAATCCAAACAAAATATGGCTAACATAAATAATTCCTTGAAAGTAATAACACTGAATGTCAATGGATTAAACTCACCTGTCAAAAGATTCAGACTGGAAGACTGGATAAGGAAATATGACCCATCTATATGCTGTCTACAAGAAACACATCTTAGACCCAGGGATTCAAGGAGGTTGAAAGTGAATGGCTGGAAAACAATCTTACAAGCAAACAATAATCAAAAAAAGGCAGGACTGGCTATATTAATATCAGACAAAATAGACTTTAAATGCAAAACAATTGTGAAAGACAAAGATGGATACTACCTATTAGTGAAAGGAATACTCTTTCAAGAAGAACGAACAATCATAAATATGTGTGCTCCTAACAAGGGCACCTCCAAATATGTGAGGTAAACACTGGAAAAACTAAGTGAAAGAATAGATGCCTGTACAACCATAGTGGGGGACTTTAATACACCACTATCAACTTTAGACAGAACATCTCAAAAGAGAATCAATAAAGAAACAAAAACTTTGAACAGTATATTAGAGGAATTGGACCTAATAGACATATACAGATCATTTCACTCGAATACAGCAGGATAATCTTTCTTCTCAAGTGCACATGGATCATTCTCCAAGATAGACCATATGCTAGGCCACAAAGAAAGGCTCAATGAATTCAGAAAGATCAAAATCATACAAAGTAATTTTTCTGACCTCAGTGGAGTGAAGCTGGAAATCTGCAAGGCCCAGAGGCCCATATTTCACACCAAGATATGGAAATTAAATGGCACACTCTTAGAAAAACAGTGGGTTAAAGAGGAAATCTCAAAAGAAATTAATAACTACCTTAAAACTAATGAAAATGATAACACAACATACCAAAACTTAGGGGAAGCAGCAAAAGCAGTACTGAGAGGGAAATTTATAGCCATAAATTCATACATCAAAAAAGAAGAAAGAGCAAGAATTAAAGAACTAACTACACATTTGGAGGAATTAGTAACAAAACAACAAAATAACCTCACAGGAAAAAGAGAGAAAGAAATAACAAAGATAAGAGTAGAACTAAATGAAATAGAAAATAAGAAAGCACTTGAAAAGATAAACAAAACCAAGAGCTGGTTCTTTGAGAAGATCAATAAAATTGACAAACCCTTAGGTAGACTAAAAAAAAAAATAAATAAAGAGAAGATGCAAATACACAAAATAAGAAATGAGAAAGGAGATATCACCACTGACCCCACATAAATAAAGACTATCATAAGAGAATACTTTGAAAAAATATATTAGAACAAAAATGACAATTCAGAGGAAATGGACAACTTCCTAGAAACACATAAGCAGCCTATATTGATGAACGAAGAAATTGACGATCTCAACAAACCAATCACAAGTAAACAGATAGAATCAGTCATTAAAAACCTCCCAACTAAGAAGAGCCCCAGGCTAGACAGCTTCACAGGTGAATTCTACAAAACATTCTGGAAAGAAATAACACCAATATTGCTGAAACTCTTCCAAAAAATCAAAACAGAAGGAACATTACCTAACTAAAATGTGGGCATAGGGTTACCTTTGGGTGGGGCTTTGTGGGCTTGAGGAGGGCTAGGAATGGGAGGATGGGTAATATTGACCAAGAAATTGTGGAGAGGGTGGGGGAACATAAGAACATAGGAGACTGTCAGCTATTTGGTTGAGAGTATAATGCTAAGAAAACTTTTTCAAAAATATAATAAGGAAGGTTACCTGTTTAAGATGCTTAAAGGGAATAATCTGATGCAGGACAGACTCCTAGGGAGTGTCTGAGTGCTCATTTTGCCATAGTGGGTTATATCATTGGATAGAGACCCATATAATGAGAGTGAAGATATACCCACATGCTGGGGAGGACTGATGTTCGCAAATAGAGGGAATCGTATCTCTCGAGAGAAATGGTGGCTCCCAATGCATTTGGGCACTTGAGCATGTCAAGCCCTCAACACTGTTGCAAGTATCTCTGAACATGGTCCCTCAGGCAATGAGGATTGATTGTCACTATGGGCCCTAAGGGGAGGCGGAAAGAGGTATTGAATAGATGGAATCAATGTAACTATGTGGGCAATAGAAGTGTTCCACAAGATTATGCAAGGATGGATATAAGACATGTTAAATTACACCAAAAATATATAGAGGCTGATAGGCTAAAATGGAATTCATAATGTAAAACATAAGATAACTAAAAATTTAGAAAATTTTATAGTCTAAAGTATAAACCACTATCTAAACCCAAATGTTACCTTGTTTGAAAGCTATTTGTCACTATATATGTACATCAGTTTCAGTAAATATAGTATGAATATGTAAAAAGATTATTGCTGTGGAAGGGAAAAGGATTTTATGTTGGATATGTGGGAGTAGTGTATATTGTATATATGAATTACTGTGATCTAAAACTTTTGTGAAGATAAGCTTAATAATTAGGAAAAAAAAAAGAAAAAGAAAGGACGTAGACACTGAGGAAAAGCTGAAGAAGTTGCCTTGCCAATTTGCACACAGAGCAACACTTATTGCAGTGATGGAAGGCAAACATCAAAAACAAAGCTTTTGCATTTTTTAATTTTTTGATACCTCAATTTATTTTTACCATAATTTTTCTAAATTACTATGTATTCTATATCTAACCTTTAAACTCATCACTATATTTCATTTTACTATTAATGGAACCTGACAATATATTGGGCTTCATTTTTTAAGAAGCTTTGGATCACAGAGAGGTTCAACAATGGCAGGGGAGGAATACTGGTGTGGGATGTTACTGACAGGGGACACATGGGTGGCAGGGAGTTATCCAGGGTACATAAAAATGTTTGGCTATTTTCATAGTGGTTACAATTAAAAACAACAACGGAGGGAGTGCTGAGTTCCTAGCCAGGGGAGCTCTATCACAGGAACAGCAACAATCCCCCAAGTGCAACGGCAAAGACCGAAAAATAATGAAGGTCCAACAACGAGCCCTTGATACTAATGATTATGCTTGTAAGCCTGTGCACCTGAAATAAGAACAAGGCCTAGAACTGCAGGGTGCCTAAGAGTTACCTCCTGAGGCCTCCATGTTGCTCAAATGTGGCCAGTCTCAATGCCAAATTCAGCATGTAAACATGTTGCCTTCCCCCAGTGTAGGACATGACTCCCGGAGATGAGCCTCCCTGGCACCGAGGGATTACTTCCAAGTACCAGGCAATGATGTAACTAGAAAATGACCTTGAATAAAAGTGTCAACTCGGGCCAGCAGAATATCTCAATCTACATATAATACCAGGACTTAAAAATGCTTTTTGACATGAACAAAAGGGGGAAATGGAAAGGACAAACGAATTTATATGGCTATGAGTCTCCAAAAAGAGCCAGGAGGTTATCAGAGTGGTTGCCCTTATGCATACCTCAGCAGAGTCCCAGAGACAGATAAAGTAGATACAACCCCAGGTATTGGTTCTTCTGAGGGTTAGAGACCCACAGGTTTTATGGTCATGGCAGATGGAGTTCAGTGCCATGTCAGTTGGCCCTACTTTGGAGTTTGTGTTTCTGTGTGATGGAGCTGGACTCAAATGTGATCTTTGTCCACAAGTCTCTCCTGTTACTTTTACCAGATCTGTAGTTGGAGCTGGGGTTTAGTGTATACCCAGGGGACCTGAATCTCTAAACTGACCATGTGATAGCCAGGCCCTGAGCCTCAACAGACTTGCAACTCCTACCCTCTGGTTTATTGGACTTGCCCCACTCAGCTAACATGGAGGTGAAGAAGGTCAACCATCCCACTAGGGAGCCAAGAGTGCCTACAGCAGGAGAATTGTATCAAGCATCCATGTGAAATCTAAGCTCCCTCTTGATAGAGATGTAGAATGGACACAACCATTCTAAGGTACACAGGATGGAGGAATAGAGTATGGATTAGAGTGAATTTACTGATATTCTATTCATGAACTGTTGTGATTAGTAATGGAAGAAAATGTGGCATTGGTGTGGAGAAAGTGGTCATGGTGGCTGCTGGGGGTAGGGGTGGGAGGAAGAGATGTGATGTGGGTGCATTGTCAGGGGTTGGAGTTGTCCTGGGTGGTGCTGCAGGGACAGTTGTTGGACATTGTACGTCCTCCCATTGCCCACTGGGCAGACTGTGGGAAAGTGTGGGCTATGGTGTGGACCATTGACCATGAGGTGCAGCAGTGGTCAGAGATATATTCACCAAGTGCAATGAATGTCTCATGATGATGGAGGAGGTTGTTATTATGGGGGGAGGAGTGGGATGAGGGGGGTGGGGAGTATATGGTGACCTCATTTTTTTTAATGTAACATTAAAAAAATAAATAAAGCCAAAAAAAAAGGAGTGCCAAGACAATAAGACTAAGAATTGGTTGAGGTGACGACAATACAACATCCCTGTGTAGAATGATGGACTGTGGTTAACAGTAAAAATATAAGGAATGTTCTCTCATCAACTATAAAAAATATACAATACTAATACATTGTGCTAATAATAGGGTGGTTAATGGAAAATTATACCAAATGTAAGCTATGGACTATAGTTAGCAGTAATGTTGTGATGATGTTCTTTTATCATTCGTAACAGATGTTCCACAGCAATGCAGGGTGTTGGTGTTTGGATGACATATGGGAATTGTGTATGTTATGCATGTTTGTTCTGTAAACCCACAACCCCTCCAGTAATAAAAAAAATAAAACATAAACAAACACATTTTATAAATTAATGTCAAGATAAAGAAGACTAAGAATTGTAATTGCTCTAAGTGCATTTGGAAACTAAATGCAGTACTTTATGCACCCAAAAAATTCCCACAAATTTTATAACTCCATTAAATAAAAACACTAGTGTTTCCCTAAAAAGTTTACAAGACAACTTTACTATGCTTTGAATATTTCTAAATAATGTGGAACATAGCAGAATTATGTGTTTCCCTTCCCCAGGAATTCTAGCACACATTCGTTTACCTCTTGGAGATGCCTCTTCAACTGTGATGAGTTTTGATTTGCATCCTCGCAGGTTTTCCTTTACAGTTCTTTTGATTTCTGTTCTTCATCTTTCCTCCTATCATTGATGACCATTTCATCTGTGCTTTGCTTTCACCCACCTCTCAGCTGTTGACCTCTTTCCATCCCAACACAAGCGTGACCACTAAGTCCTCATTTTTGCCCTCTGCATCATCAGGGGTAGCGATTATACAGTAACAGAGTCCCTGTCTCCGCACAAAAGTTTTCCAATCTGAAGGTCTGCATCACGGACAGTCATGATCTCTCTGCCTCTGTTGAAATCTCCCAGAGTGACAGTAGATCCCTGTTTTGAAGCGACCCCTTGGACAGTCCTTCTGCTGTCCAAACAATCCAGGTAGGGATCCCACTTCAGGTTTCTTTTGCTGAGAGGCTGGGCCCTGGGAGAAGACATTTCAAAGGACGCCCCATGCGATCCTGGTATGAGGGTTTGAACTTCCACTGCACGACTGCAGGCTGAGGAAGGACGTGGAGAAGTGGCAGCGAAGCACAGTGGGCTGGAAGAGCGTGGCCACCTTCTTTTCAGGAGCTGTGACCCGAAGACCTTCAGCCATGGCTGTTAGCCGGAAGAGAGCAATCCACCGTAACATGACCCTGCCCGTTTTCACCATTTTCCCAAGCAGATTACGGAGTGAGGAAAGTGGGAAACAGCAAAAATATACGGATCTATATACCCCGAGAAGCGCAAGGCAGCTGCGGGTGCCGGTAAGAACTTTCCCCGGCGTCCAGGGGCGCCGCTGCCCGCAGAGCGGAGTAGGCGGGGCCCAGGGCTGTACTGTGCAGACTGCCCCGCGCGTCCCTGCGTTGGCTCCTGGAGACTGCGGGGCGCTCGGGCCGTGCATTGCCTCCCCCTGGCCCGCGCCTGCGCCACTGCCGCTAGGGTGCACCTGCACTTTTGAGTTTTCTTATGAGGAAATATCATAAGGAGAATTTCCATATCCATTTTTTTTCTCTTTTTTGTTTGGTCTTTCTCCTATTAATATAAAAAAGTCTCATTTAACAGCATAAAAAAATAGGGAAATATGGAAGAAAATAACTAACGAAATTAGGGGAAAAAAAGCTTTAGAAATCTAAAAACTCGAATGCACATGTAGAGGAACAAACCCATACACACTGGAAAGAAAGTCTCCACAGTAGTTGTCTTTGCAGGGTACGGCGGTTTGAAGATGTATGTACCCCAGGAAAAAAAAAATGTTCTTAAATCCTATGGGTGTGAAACCATTGTAAATAGGACTAGTTGATGAGGTTACATCAGTTAAGGTGTGGCCTCGCTCCAGTCATGATAGGTCTTAATTCCTATTCCAGGGGCCTTAATAAGTGGAATAAAATTAAAATGGAAATAAAGAAAGCCATGGAAGCAAGAAGCTGAAATCATCAAAACCTGAAAGAGAAGGGAGAGACAACCTATGACTCTTCGATTGCATTAAATTCAGTGATTAGGTCACTTGATTAGATTGCTTTAGGTTTTTGATTGGAATACATCAGTGAGTCCCAGGTTGAGTCCCAGTCTTCTTGCTGGGTCTTGTGTAAACTTAGAACCCACAGAGAGAAGAGACAGAGAAAGGGAACTCTGTAGTTTTGACCCTGCCATGTGTGGGAGAGGACTCCAGGTTCTTCAATAAATACAGAAAGACAGAGAAACTCTAAGAGGCTCAAAGAGCCAAGGCCTAGGGAGAGATGCCTGATCACCCATAGCTGAGCATGAGAAGAAAGTAGAGAGAGAATGGCAGACCCACCACCTGGCTAGCAGCTGACGTCTGGTGAGAAAGCATTTCTAATGATGCTAATAAATTACCATTGTTCAAGTCAAACCATTTTTGTGGTATTTGCTTTAAACAGCCTGGGAAACTGAAACATTTTTTGGAACAAAAAAGAGTGGGCTACTGCTGTTGCAAATACCAAAAATCTAATAACTGTCTTGGAGTTGAATAATGAGTAGAAGGCTGGAATAATTGTGAGGCACTTAACAGAAAGAGGCCTAGATTATTTTAAAGAAACTGTTGGTAGAAATATGAATGCTAAAGGTACTTCTGATTCAGAAATGAATGTGCTATTAAAAACTGGAAGGTAGGTAATGTTTATTTTAAAGTGGCAGAGAATTTGACTATATTGAGTTCTGATGTCCGATGGAAGCCAGAATTTGAAAGTGATGAACCTGGATATTTAGATGAGATTTTCTAAGCGAAGTATAGAAAGTGCAGCCTGGTTTTCCCTGCAGTTTATAGTAAAATGTGAGATAAAAGGGATAAGTGGAGAACTGCACCCCTGCGCACAAACAAATAAGAAATCGATAGTCTAGAACATTATGAGCTTTGGAAAGTGAGTCCCTAGATAATAATGCTCCATGTGAACGTTTAACTAAATAGGGATTCACTCTGCCATTTCAGAGCAAGTCAGTATTGGGAATGCTGTTATCCAGGAACAATTTATGGAAGGTCCATTATCTGATGGGGTGGACCTCTGTGAACTACATGCAAAACTGACAAGTTTTTGTGAGATTTGTATGAGGGGAACCATTGTAAGCCTGAATAAAAAGGACAGAGATGGGACAAACTGAAGGAAGAATGGCTTCAAGGGCAAAACCATAGAAACCAAGGTCTGGATTGAAGATACCACCTTGAGTCAGGAGAGCAGGTCCAACTACGTGTGTGGAAACTCAGAGAGAAAAAAAGGCACAAGAAGCAAGAAGCTGAACATTAATGGAATCTGGAAGAGAAAGGACAGATCAGAATATCTCCAGGGTCTTGCCATGTGACAAGCTAATCACCAAAAGATCACCAACAACCAGCCCCAAAGGACCACAATCTTCAGTTTTCTGGAAGAAAACATTGCCTTGATGATGCCTTGATTTTGACATTTTCCCATCCTCAAACTGAGTGAATAAATTCACATTGTTTAACCTTACTCTCTCTTGGTATTAGCTTGTGCAACCTAGGAAACTAAAGCAGATTGTTCAGTATAGTTTATTATTTTATTGATAATTTTTAAAATTATTATCATGTCTACATAATGAGCTTACATTACTTTAATATCAGATAAAATATTAAGTAAGTAAATACCATAAGGAGAAAAGGGTTACCATTACTCAGAACCACTACACTTAAGAAAATAATAAGTATCAGATCTAAAGTAAGTTTGATCTTTCTATTTTGCAATGTCTTCTCATTAGATTCCTTGCAATAGCTGCTTTTACTACTGGAAGGAAGAAGGATGAATTTTTATGACCTACAATAAGTAGCACTAAGAGTATATAATTGATAATAACTAAGTTGAGACGGAAAAGGAGGTATAAATTTTGCATATAATTTTTTAATTTTTATAAAGTTGGCCACTAACTTCTAGAAACATATAGTGTGCTGTATATGTTGCAAGTAATTGTACTTCATTGTATTGGTGCAAAATCAGAAAATTAGGAACAATAAAATAATCCATTTTCTAAAAGGAATATAGATAATACTGTTGTACTATACTGGTAGGAAAAGTTCAATAAAGCCTAAAGAGCTGAGAAGTATTACTTGTCAAACTTAAAACTTATTTTGGAGGCTCAAATATTTGTCTTAAATAACTCTATAGAAAAGTGTATTTTATTCCTTTTTCTCTTTTGTTGAATTGCTTTTTCAGCAGGGAGGAGAAAATATTGATCCATTTTCCAGAGTAACAAGGAAAACTCAAGGAATTTTGATAGAATCCTAAAAACATGCAAGAATTTAAGTTAAACTGTATTTTATAGAAGTTGTCTAAATTGTATTCTATAAAATAATATACTATTTATACTTAAAATCTTCCTTCTAACTTTCAATAAAAAAGAACTTAACCAATCCTAGATTCGGGTTTACCTGAATGTCACTATGTGTCACTACTATTTAACTTTCTATATGAAAAGATGTATCTTACCAAAAGGACAATCATATTACCTTTAGTAATTTCTAGAATGAATATTCATTGTCAAGGTTGTTCTATATGGATATTTATACATATTATTGATATGTTTGTGTTAAATTAGAACTGAGAAAAATAAATATTGGAGGTAAAAATATATAATTTTTTTCTAATCAGGTGATATATATTGCTTTTTTTAATGAACTATTCAAAATGCATAATCAATGGATTTTAGTATAATCACAATGTTGCACATTCATCATCTCAAAAATTTGAGAAAAATTTCATTACTCCAAAAAGAAAGACTTCTTACCCCTTAGGATTCCTTCCTTAGCCCTACATAACCAATAATCTAATTTCAATTTTATAAATTGGTTTATATTTACACTTTATATAAATATAATCCTACAATATAGAATACTCTGTATCTGGTCTCCTTCACTTAGTGTAATGTTTTTTTTGGGTTTTTTTTTTTGTCTGATATTAACATTTTGTAGTATTAACCTATGTTTGTTCATTTTCCAAGAAAAATGGTATTTTATATGCAATTTTACCTATATTTATATTTCAGATAATATATTTATATTTCACATAACATATTTAGTTCATAATAGGGCAATTATACAGTATTTTTCCTTTTCTGTCTGGCTTGCTTCAGTCAACATAAAGTCCTCCAGGTTCATCCATATTTTCATGTTTCACAACTTCATTTCCTCTTACTGCTGCATAATATTCTATCATGTGTATACACCACAATCGTTTATCCATTCATCAGTTGATGGACAGCAGGGTTGTATCCAACTTTTGGCTATGGCGAATAATGCTGCTATGAACATAGGTAGGCAGATGTCTATTTGTGTCACTGTTCTCCATACTTCTGTGTTCTCCATACTTCTGGGCAAATATCTAGCAATAGTATTCCCAGGTCCCATGGCACATCTATGTTTAACTTCCATAGGAATTGCCAAACAGTCCTCCACAGGGAATGCACCATTCTGCATTCACACCAACAGTGAATAAGCAGTCCTATCTTTACACATTCTCCCCAACATTTGCAGTTTTCCAACTTTTTTTACACTTTAATTAAAGTTAATGAATCACAAAGAACGTTACGTTAAAAAGTAAAAAAAAAAAAACATAAAAAAATGAGGTTCCCATATACCCCGCTCCCCATCCCCCACCCCATCCTTTTTGTAAGTTTTTTGAAGATATATACATCACAAAAAAAATTACATTAAAATATATGAGATTCCCATATACCCCCCACTCCCTCACCCACTCCTCCAACACCAACAACCTCTTCCATCATTGTGACACACTCATTGCAATCAGTGAACACATTCTGGAGCACTGCTGCATAGATAATAGTTTACCTTGTACTTCACATTCTCCCGCAGTACATTCAGGAGGTTAAGGCAGGATATATAAAGTCCAGCATAAGACCCTGCAATATCATTTAGTACAACTCAAAATCCCAAAAATGCCCCGACATCACATCTTATTTTCCCTCTCCCTGCCCTCAGCAACTACTGTGGTCACTTTCTCCTCCTCAATGCTACAATTTCTTCTATTACTAGTCACAATAGTTTCATAGTAGAATATCAGTAGGTCCACTCTAATCCATATTTTATTCCTCCATTCTGTGGACCCTGGGATGGTGATGTCCACTCCACCTAGATGAAGAGGGAGCTAAGATTACACATGGATGATGGATGCAATTCCTCTGCTTGCAGTTGTTGGAACTCTTGATTCCCTGGTGTGGTGTTCGACCTCTTCACCTCCCTTTAGCTGACCTGGGTAGGTCCAATGAACCAGAGAGTAGGAGTCGCCACTCTGTTGAGGCTCAGGGTCCAGCTGGCACATGGGCAATCCAGAGATTCAAGTCCCCTGAGTGGGAACCATACTTAGCACCAACCACAGATTCAGTTAAAGTGACAGAAGTGTATGTAGGAAGGTCACTTCTGAGTCCAGCTCCGTCACACTCCGGAACACAAATTCCAAAGTAGGGCACAGAATTCCTCTGATATGGCACCAAATTCCAAATCCATCTGCCATGACCATATGCCCTGTGGATCTCCATAGCCTTCAGGAGAACCAGCACCAATTTTTTTGGTCTTTATTTACTTTTTTAAATGTTACATTGAAAAAATATGAGGTCCCCATATAGCCCTCAGCCCACTCTTCCCACATCAACAACCTCTTTCTTCATCATGGCACATTCATTCCATTTGGAGAATATATTTTGGAGCACTGCTGCACCACATGGATAAACTACAATGGTTTACATTGTAGTTTACACTCTCTCCCAATCCACCCAGTGGGCCATGGGTGGATTTTAACCGTAAAAGGGCAAGTAATACAACCAGGGCTTTATCACGGCTTGTTAATAAGAGGCTTAAGCTACTCGAGAATGAATATCTGGGTCAACCCACCAAGGAAATGACCTAGAATAGCAGAAGTGATAGTTAAGTGTGAGAGGAATCTAATATGTTTGGCAGAGGAGAGTGATGAATATCAGGATTAACTGTAGAAACAGGGACTATAGTTCATTCCATTTACACTTATAATTTTCATTGGAAATTATGATCAACCAGAAGCATGAAGAAGCTGAGCAAAGATGGGGTAAATTTAAAATGGCAATTATCAGATGCATTTAAATAATATCTGCAAATTTAATAGCTAGTCTAAGCCTTGGGACAGTGGAGGTTGAAAATAATCCACTCCCACATTTTATCAACATGGGATAGATTTAGGGGGAGAAAATGGACTTCCTGAGCTTTCAAATGTATTTAATAACTATAGATTAAAAAATAGGATTGGGAATTAAGCTTTTCATGTGTTACAAAAGTCAGGAAAAAAACTGTTATTTTACATACTTAATAAGTTTCAAACACATGTTTTAAAAGAACATTTATTTTTGTAACATTGAATTGACAACAATAAACCTGCAAAAAGGGAATAAAGATAATATGTCATGTGAAATAATCTTAAGGACTGTGATGGTTAGGCTAATGTGTCACCTCAGGCTGGTAATTGAGCCCAGTTGTTTGTCAAACAAGCACTGGACTAAATGTAATACAAGAACATTTATGGACTTCAGTCACCAGTGACTTTACTGCATAGATAGCTGATTACACCTACATCAGTCAGGGAGATTGCCGTTAGCAATAAGTGATGCTTTACCAATCAGTTGAATGCCTTAAAAGGGGAAGTGATTTCAGCATTCAGACAGAATTTCCCAGCTGGTCTTTGGGCAAAGAGTGTCTCTCAGCAACTCAATAAGGACCTTCACTGGAATTTCATCAGAGCCCCTGGTTTGCAGACAACCTGCAGAACCTGGACTTGCACATGCTCATGTTCATGTCTGTATGCTCTGATTCTGTTTCCCTAGAGAGCCCTGACTAATTCAAGGATAAATCAGAGAAATTGTAAAGGATAATACAACTAGTGAAATAATATATAAAAATTTAAGGGCACAATCAGAATGTATATCTTTAAATGAATGATCTAAGTTTCTGGTTATCTAAATAAAAAAATATCAAATTATCAAATTGATAATTATCAAATTTTATATTTGAAAATTATCAAGTAAAACATGATAAAACTGAAGAGAAATTAAAAATATTCTTGTTAGCCCACTGCAAAATACATCCCACCTTCACCCCCTTTGTTGGAAATAGAATAGGCAAGTTTACAAGAGCTACAGTCAAGCAAAGGGAAACAGTCAAGTAGAATCAGTGATAGTCCTAACACACATTTCCTCACATTCACCCAACAGTATAATATGATTTGAAGGACTGTGAAGGGCAGACTTAGAAAGCACATGCAGAGATTCTATCTTAGTACTTTAAATTTAGCATTTCTAAAGACTCCCCAAATTTGGACTTTAATCACTCTGAATTTCAGTGTTTAAATAGTTTTATTTTTCTTTAAGCAGTAGGAAGTAAAAGTAAATCTCTGAGAGTCAATGAAAATATTTTACAAATCTTGAGACAGGAATAGGAATCAAACATGGAACTCTTCTTAGGAAGATTCAAGAAACTGTTCTTATCTGACAGCTTTAGTTAAGAGACTATCTTTGTTCCTTAAATGCTAGTCTTTATGGACTCTGAATAATGATTTCATCAAAAAAGAAAGTGTCTAATTTCTGACTGTATATAACAGAATCACAGATAAACCACAATTTTTGCTTTTTGTAGTCTTTTTGACAAAAGCTTCAGAATGAGTTGTTGAAATAAGATTCAGTAGTGCATTGTTCTAGATGGCATTAAATTGGCTTGATAATTGGTATTCTTTTTGCCAGTTGCTTCCAGGAACTAAGAAATCACATGATGCTAGAATGAAAGGAAATACTTGTAAGATCCATTTTCAGTGAGTTGGTAATGTGAGAGAGGGCTAAATCAGAAATGGTCTAAGCAACTAGAGTTCACAAGACAGAATAATCAGAGAGGGGAAACCTGCATAGAGAGAAATCTGCATAGGGGCTCCTTTGAGTATTCAGGAGAGTACAGAATACGCAAAAGCTGAAAAAATTCATCAACAGCAGAACTTCACTACAAGAAAAAAAGATAAAACAGGACCTTCAAGAAGGAAAATGATAATAGAAAAGGTATCATATACCTTAAATTGATTTGACAACACTTTACATATTGGGTTATCAATGGATGTTTGACAAATGACTGATTCAATCAAATAATAATTAAGTTAGCAAGGTATCATATAATTATTTAGGTAAAACCAGAGAGATTCTGTCCTAAAATCCAAGACCAAAAGATTTGTCTCTGCAAAATAATCTGAAGCTTTAAAAAAAAAAAAACTCTGTGGGATTGTACTAGTTCTTTGGGACAGGAGTTTAAAGGCAGCTTCTAAAAATGAGGGTCATCATTATATAAAATTCTACAGAGAATATTAGAAATGAAAGTCTTTTCTTAGAGTTAATCAAATTTCTTTATGGATATAACTTTTTTTCTTCAAGTAAAGCAATTCAATATTATTTATTCTTCAATTATGAGAGGGTGACTATATACCAGTTGTTCTGAAGAAGTCTTTGAATAAACTTCAATTTTAAAAAAATCTACTTTAAAAAAAAGTCAAGTAGCTCTCCTGGTTGAGATGGGAAAAAATCCACTAGGGTGACTCCTAGTGGACCCCTGTATTGTATGATGTTATGCATGTTTTTTCTAAGTTCAAAACTTTTATTGTGTGCTTATTGTTTATGTATGTTCATGTATGAATGCTATACTTCAATAAAATGAAAAATACATCCTCTAAAACTATTAGTAATTCACTGATGAAAGAAGCTATAACAATGAAAACTTTTGAATGTTTCTTCTGAGTTAACAGTATTTTCAAAAATTGAAATGTTATCAAATATAATAATAAGAGCATATTTCTGCTGTGATTAGGATTTGTAAAGTCACATTAGATATTAGTCTTCTCTAACAACAAAAACAAGCCAGATAAGACTGAAAAAATGTTACTTTTAAAATGCTTCAGAGGGGTGGACATGCAAAGAATTAAAAATGAACTGAATTTCAGAATGTGAAAAACTGTTAATAGGGACGAAGACACCCATGACTGCTCTCATATCTTGAGGAGTAACAGGAGAAAGAAAAAACCCAATCAGTGGAGATAAAGAGAAACTAACCTACATTTGGTAGTAGTTTATGTGTATTTCACATGTGCCTTAAATTATTAATGAATCTAGCCATGTAGCTAGTCTGAAGTCTACCCACCAAAACTTTATAGCGTTATTTTATGAAGTATATGGCAGTAGGAGGGTGAAGTTACAGAAGGGAAAAATTCCCTTCTGAAGCATGCAGGGTCTTTACTAATTGCATGACAGAAGCAGGAGATAGATGAGCCCAAGGCAAAAGAACTGAGTGAAATTTTCTCAAGATTTCTGGGTCTTTATGATGTGCATTGTTTCCTGCATTCTGAAGGTTGAAGGCAGAGCAGTAGAGCTGAGAACAAATTGGTGGCAAGAGTACAAAGAAATAAAAAAATCATCAGCAACCCAAAAAGATGGTACCCACCTTAAAATTAGTTAGAAAACTGTCACAGTTCCAAAAGCTGCCAGTTGACCTGTGAAGTTTAAGTGACTCTTTAGAGTTTCACATATGCTCATATCCCAAGCCCTGCTGAAGACAAAACCTTGACACTGCATTCAAAACTTAAAGAATGTCCTGAAATTAGACTAATTAAATCCAGATTAAATTACACATCACCCTGGCACCGAGGGATTACTACCAAGTACCAGCTGATGATGTAGCTGGAGAACGACCTTGAATAAAAGGGTCAACTCAGACCAGCAGAATATCTCAGCCTACATATAATATCCCGAGTTAAAATGCTTTTTGGCCCTGAATAAAAGAGGGAAATGGAAAGGACAAATGAGTTTATATGGCTATGAGTCTCTAAAAAAGAGCAGGGAGGTCGTCAGAGGGGTCGCCCTTATGCACACCTCAGCAGAGTCCCAGAGACAGCCAAAGTAGATACAACCCCAGGTATTGGTTCTTCTGAGGGATACAGAGACCCACAGGTTCTATGGTCATGGCAGATGGAGTTCAGTGCCATGTCAGTTGGCCCTACTTTGGAGTTTGTGTTCCTGAGTGTGATGGAGTTGGACTCAGATGTGATCTTTGTTCTTAAGCCTCTCCTGTCACTTTTACCGGACCTGTGGTTGGCGCTGGGGTTTAGTGTATACTTGAGGGACCTGAATCTCTGGACTGTCCATATGATAGCCAGGCCCTGAGCCTCAACAGACTTGCAACTCCTACCCTCCGGTTTATTGGACTTACCCCAGCCAGCTAACAGGGAGGTGAAGAAGGTCAACCACCACACCAGGGAGACAAGAGTGCCTACAACTGCAAACAGGAGAATTGCATGAGTCGAGGCAACCTCTCGATACAGGGGTGGAGTGGACATAGCCATCCCAGGGTCCAAAGAATGGAGGAATAGAGTACGGATTAGAGTGGACTTACTGATAATCTATTCTGGAACTAATGTTATTAGTACTGGAAGTAAATGTAACACTGAGATGGAGAAAGTGGACATGCTAGCTGCAGAGAGTGGGAATGGGAAGAAGAGCTGTGATGTGGGGCATTTTCAGGACTTGGAGATATTCTGGGTGGTACTGCAGGGACAGTTAATGGACATTGAATGTCCTCCCATGGCCCACTGGGTAGACTGGGGGAGAGTGTAAACTGTAATGTGGACCATTGACCATGTGCTGCAGCAATGCTCAGAGATGTATTCACCAAGTGCAATGAATGTCCTATGATGATGGAGGAGGTTGTGGTTATGGGAGGAGTGGGGCAAGGGTGTGTGTGTGGGGGGGTATATGGGGAACTCATATTTTTTTAATGTAACATTAAAAATAACTAAATTAATTAAAAATAAAAAATAAATAAAGTACACATCATGCACAATTTGAAAATTATATTGATTCAAACTTCCACACCAGTGATCTGAAAGAATAAGTGTTTTGCCCTTTACTGGATAAATATCAGGTATTCTAATCTCTACAATTCTTTCACAATTCCTAGTATACAACAGTAGCAGTTTGATACTGTTTATGAATTCCAAAAATAGATATTGGAGATATGGGGTATGTTTGTAAACTAGTCCATTACTCTGGGCATATTAGATTATATTAGATTATATGGGATCAGAGGTTTCACTTTTACTTGATTAAATAATAATTAAGGCTTTGATTGGTCCATATCAGTATGATTTTGAGTCTCTGCCCACAGAGAAGTGTCACTGCAGAGAAGGGAGGTTGGAGTTTTAAATACACAGAGAAGCAGATATGTGAGGAAAGAGAGAAGGCTCCATTAGACACAGCAGAGGCCCCAGGAAGAGAGATGAGCCATTAGTCTGATAGTCTACAGCTGGCCTTGTGGAGATAACAGAGCAACTGAGCCTCAGGAGGGAGACAAGACTTATTCCAGCTTATAGCTATTATTGGAAGAAGGTGGGACCATGGAACCAAGAGAGGAAGAGGGAGGTTGAACCCTTGCAGACATTGGCAGTCATCTTGCTCCAACATGTGGCAACAGACTTTGGTGAGGGAAGTAACTTATGCATTATGGCCTGGTAACTATAAGCTTCTACCCCAAATAAATACCTTTTCATAAAAGACAACAGATTTCTGGTATTTTGCATCAGCACCCCACTGGCTGACTAATACAACAGCCAAACCATATGAGACCTGTGAAGAAGTCTGTTGAACTTGTTGAACATGTGACCCCTATTCTAGTGAGGAAATAGTCAGTATAGTAGATCCTGAGATATTCCAAATATTTGCATTATCAAATGGGAAATTTAAAATAATTATGAAAACAATGTTAAAAGATCTTTTGAGAATTTTGGAAACCCCTGTGAAGAGATGAACAATTTCAGCAGATAGGTTGACAGTTTAAAAAATAACCAAATGTAAAATTTAGAAATTAAAATAGAAAATAAAACAATAGCTGAATTTCTTTGGTGAGTTGAAGAGGAGACTAGATATAGCAGAGGGAAGAATTGATGAATTTGAAGACAAATTGATATAAACTATTTAAACCAAGACATAAAGAGAGTTAAAAAAGAAAACAGAGCTTCAAAGATCTGTAGGAAAATATACATTAATATAGCATGCATGCAGCTGGAATCCCAAATGAAAAGAGAAATTAAATAGTCTAGAAGAAATAAGTGAAGAAACAATGGCTGAAACATTTCAAAATTATTTAACTGGAAGATCAAAGATTGTCAGCCAGAAGGATAAATACAAAAGTTGAAATTAGACACATTATAGTTAAGCTGTTGAAAATCAAAAAAAAATAGAAAAACTTAAAATCAGTCATAAAAATAAATGATAAGTGATGAATGATGGCTGCCATTTGATCAGAAATAATGTTACAATGTCTTTGATGTTGTAAGCAGACTTTGATATTTGGGGGCCAGATTGACACTGATATTTAGACTAACATGTGGAGAAGAATATCCTGGGCCTCAGAGCTAGGCTGTGGTATTCTCACACTGAACATAAAAAACTCCAAGATCAACAGCAGTAGGTATGGTTAACCTAAGTCCCTGATGAAGTGAGACCAAAGAATCAAAACAATGTCACTGAGCAGAACACAGGAGGAAAGGGAGAATTTTGACCTGTAGAAATAAACACACACAATTACAAAAATGGTCAAGTCCCCACGCCTCTGCTCTCTTAGCTTATATTCAATACTAATTCTAGCTTTGCTCTGTTCTTACTATCTCCTAGATAACATTCATTGTAATAAAATTGTCTTACTTATTGATAGCACAGAAAGTGAACCAAATTTTCTTCCTTGAACAGTTTAAAAATTACCTAAGATAAACCCAAATGCTATAAGGATTTATTCCATATAGTCTTTCTCCCTATTGAAGTCAATGCTGATGTATGCTGTATATCCTCCTTTGCTGCAGTAAAATCTACTACAGATTTGATCTTTTCAATCTTTGCCTAATGGTCAATATCTTCAAAATTTTGGAAAAAACAAAACATCAGCCTAGAACTCTAAAATCAAAGAAGTTTCCCTTCAAATATGAAGGCAAAGTTATAGCATGAGCACTAGATAACATAAAAGAATGTGTTTCTAGAAGACCTTAATGCAGGACATGCAATAAAAAAAAAATCATTTTATGTGAAAATACAAAGTTTGAATAGCAAAATATTCCTGAAAGGAAAAAAAAAATATGTGTGCTATAAGGTTTTACGGTAATGGCTTAAGCACAGAGAAATAAATAGGTGGAACATAATAGACTGGCCCAGAAGTAAAGTCAAATATATGCATTTTATTTATATTTGATCTAGGTGACAAGTTAAAAAGGGAGATATATGAAAGGTCAATAATGCATGGAAAGGTTGCTGAACAAAATATTTTATTAGATAAATATCTTTTTTTTTAAAGGAGGTACTGAGGATTGGGTCTAGGAGTATGTACGTGGGAAGCAGGTGCTCAACCATTTGAACTACATCTGCTCCCTGATAAATGCCAATTAAAATCAAAATAAGATATATTTTCACATACACTAGAAGGGCTAAAAATAGAAAAAGACTGATAATGTTAAATGTTTTTGAGTATGTGTAACACTGAAAACTTTCATACATTGCTGGTGGAGAGAACTTTTTTGAAGTTTCTTATAAAGTTATATATACATCTACCCTGTATATAGCAGTTCTGTATCCTGATATTTGCACAAAATAAACAAATAGACACATACATGTACACAGACACACATAAACTGGGACAAGAATGTTCATAATAGTTTTAATCAACAAATTGCAGATAAGCTCCCACATTTGAATAAAATAAATCAATAACATGGAGCACACAGACAGTGATGTCATCAATCTAATGCATATCCAGGCACAGGGACCCAAGTCTGCAGAGTTGCAGAATAGAACATAAGATGGTGAAGAGAAGAGCACTGCATACAAATGTGCCTCCCTTGGCAGGGTTAGAAAATCTACACCGAAGCAGAGTGGTGGCAGCCAAGTGTGCACACACTTAATTCAGTTAACGTGGGCAGGCTTCTCTAAATTAAAAATGGACATTTATGGAGTTACCCACCTTTCTGGATTGATCCCATCTTTCTCCCTGGGGTGGGGTAACCTAACAGAGAAGTAACCAGAGGCAGGAAACCCTAACAGAGAGAAATAAAAAAAATGGGACAGTGTTCAACTGAAAGGTTGTAAGACTGGGGAGGCAGTCCCCAGATCTAAAAAGTGTAAGGAGAAGAGGGCACTAAGTGAGGGAGACAATTTAAAGAAATCATAGTAACTGGGAAGAAAAGTCTGCAAAAAACCAAACAGAAGAGTTTAAAATTCTTGACGAAGGAACAGAGGAAAGGAAGCTTTTTCCTCAAGGTGAAACAATTACACAGATAGTGCAATCTTAAATATTATACTACATATCCTGGGCAAGAATCAAATGAAAAAAAGTCGAGAAAATGTGATGAGTTGAACTCAGGCTATTCTAAATATCCTAAATAAGGTGAATTGAGCATTGAATAAAAGACTTAACACAAAGCCGATCTACCATAAAACCCTAAACAAGAGGAAAAATTTGTATACAGATTTAGCACATCAAGGTAATCAGATACCTAGTCATCAGCAAAAAAAAAAAAAAAGTGTAAGCCATACTAAGAAACAGGAAGAGATGGTTGAGTCAAGGGAACAAATTAAAAATTCAGAGGACACTCAGAATTTGGAACAAGTAATCAAAGAAGTACAAACAAATCTAAATCAATTTAAGGGAACAAAGCAAAATATGCACAAATAGATAAAGTCTATTAAGAAAACAACGTGGGAACATTAAGAGAAGTTTGCAAGTGTAAACAGAAACATAACTGGGAAGCAGACATGGTTCAATCGATTGGGCTCCTGTCTACCATATGGGAGGCCCTGGGTTCACATCTCAGAGTATCCTTGTGAAGGCAAGTTGGCCCACACCCATGAAGAGCTGGTGCAGCAAGATGATGCAACAAAGGGAGAGAAGCAGACACAGAAGAATGCACTGTGAATGGGCACAGACAGCAGACAGCAAGCAAGTCACAATGGGGGGGGGGGTAAATTAAAAAAAAATAACAGAAATAGTGGGGATGAATGGCACAACTGTAGAGATTAAAATGTAATAGAGGAATTCAACTGCAGCCTTGAACAGGAAGAAGAAAGAATAATTAGAAGACAGCACAATCGAAATTATACAGTCCGTAGAACAGTAGAACAGAGGAAAGAATAGAAAAATAGAGCAGTGTCTCAGGGATTTGAGTGACAGCACAAAACGTACAAATATATCTGTTATGTAAATCCTTAAAGGAGAAGAGAAGGGAAAAGGGACACAAAGAATATTTGAGGAAATAATGGCCCAAAACTTCCCAGCTCTTAAGAAAGATAAATGTACATATCCAAGATGCACAAAGTACTCCAAACAGAATACATCCTAACAGGTATACTCTGAGACACATTCTAATTGGAATGTCATATTCCAAAGAAAATGAATTCTGAAAGTTGCAAGAGAAAAGTGATTTGCCACATACAAGGGATCCTCAATATGACTAAGTGTCCATTTCTCATAAGAAACCATGGAGGCTAGAAGAAAGTGGTACAATATGTTTAAGGTACTAAGAAAAACTGTTAGTCAAAATCCTTTATCCACCATGACTACCCTTCAAAAAAGAGGGAGAATTTAAAATATTAAAAAATAAACAGAAATTGGTAGAATTTGTCAACAAAAGGCCTGCCTAACAAAAATTATTAAAAGGAGTTTTAGTAGGTTGAAAGGAGAAGACTGGAGAGATTGATTTTGGAATGGTGTGAAGAAATGAAGATTGAGAGAGTAAGTGTGATATAGATAACTTTTCAAATTAGTAGGTTATAAATTTAGGTCGTGTAATAGAGACCCCAGGGAAACCACAAAGAAACAATTCTAAAAATATACAGAAATGAGAAAGGGATCAAGGAAATACATCACAAAAGATGAAATACACAGAAAAGGAAGTTGCAATAAAGGAAATGAGGGCCAACAAACAAACAAACAAAGATCTGACATGTAAAAACCAAAGCACAAAATAGTTGAAATAAGTACTATCTTTGCAATAATAACACTGAATTTTATTGGATTAAATGCACCAATCAAAAGATATAGGTTGGCAGAATGGAAACAAAAGCATAATCTAACTTTATGTTGTTTACAAGAGACTCACTTTTGACTCAAAAACACAAATAGGTTGAAAGGGAAGGGTTGGAAAAGGATATTCCATGCAAATAGCAACCAAAAAAGAGGTAGAATGTCATACAAATTTTTGAAAGAATAGACATCAAGTCAAAAGCTGTTATAAAAGACAAAGAAGGACACTATATGGTAATAAAAGGGGACCTAACAGATATATAAAGAACATTGGGCCCCAAAACAGCAGGATATACATTTTTTAAAGTGCACATGGGCCATTCTTCATGATGGACCACATGTTGAGTCACAAAAGAAGTATAAATAAATTTTAAAAGATTCAAATCATACAAAGCACCTTCTCTGATCATAAAGGAGTGAAGCTAGAAATCAATAACAAGTAGAGAACTGGAAAATACATAAATATATGGAAGTTAAATAACACACTCTTTAAAAAATCAGTGGGTCAAGGAAGAAATTGCAAGAGAAATCAGTAAATGTCTTTTGACAAAAGAAATGAGAAAACAACATGTCAAAATATATGGGATGCAGCAAAGTCAATCCTGAAGGGGATTGCTCATATGGTTCAAGTGATAAGGTCTCAGCTTACCATATGGGAGGACCCAGGTTTGATCTATGGGTCCTCCTGGTGAAAAAGAAGAAGAGAAAGTGTGCCTGCATGGTGAGGCAGTGCTCATGTGATGAGCCAAGTGCCTGTGTGAGTGCTGCATGCTAAGTCAGTGCCTGTGCAGTGAGCCAGTACCTGTGCAAGTGAGTTAAACAGCAAGATGATGATGCAAAAAAAAAGAGAGAGAGAGATGAAGGAGAGAGTCAAACTGAAGCACAGCAGAGACCAGGAACTGAGGTAGCACAACTGGCAGGGAACCTTTCTTCACATCAGAGGTCTCCAGATCAAATCCTTCTGAATCCTAGAGGAGAAAAATGAGAAGACAAAAAAGAGAAATAGACACAAAAGATCATACAGTGAATGGACACAGACAGCAAAAACAGCAGGGTGGGGGTAGGACTGGGGAAGAGGGGAGGGGGAAAAAATCCTAAATAATAATAAAGACCAGGGGGAAACCAAGATGGTGGCAGAGTAAGGAGCTCCTAGAGTCAGCTCATACTACAGGGCAGTTAGCACTTATCCAGAGCTATCTAAAGTACCTGTTTGGGGACCCCAAGAGATCAGAAGAATATTCTGCAACATTCTTGAAAGTACAGAAGGAGGAGACCTCCCATCTACAGAAAGAATTCATGAATAGAACCCTCCATGCCACAGAGGTTGGTGCCCATGGTTCAAGCCACCTTGGGAGCTATTCCATGGCTGAAGTTGGAAGCTCCATTTTCCCAAAAAATGGGGGAGGAAGACATTGTGGAACCAACTTCAGCAACTGATTAGCAAATTCAGCTGGCTAAAGTATAATCCCAGGAACAGCTAAACTTTGGACCTGTCCTGGTCAGAAAAAGGCCAGTAGCCACCATTTTGACTCCATCCTCATCATGAAGGAAAGCCTGTCCAACTGAAAATCCAGTGAAGTTAGGGACTGGTTTCTTTTCATGAATGCAGCCCTAGCTTAGGTTCCAGCCCCACCACCAGAGGAGAGGAAGCTGGTGGGACAAGCATTAAGCTTTCCAGGAAACTGCAGATGATCTCCACCAGCAAAAACTAATAGCCAGACACCCGAGGCTGCATCTCCACACCCCAAATGGATAGCAAGGCAATGGCAGGTGTTTTCAGCTGCCCATTGGAAGTGGTTTGTTGAGTGCCTTCGAGTCCATCTCCACTTCTGTCCCCCACATAGAATAGGGGGTCTGGTGTTCCCTCAGTCTCTCAGTGCAATGGCAGACACTTTTGGCCTCCACAAACCTGACCATTGGGCACCTGTGGCTCCATTCCCATCTCCAATAGAACAAGAGATGGACTGTGTTTGCCCAGCCTCTCTGCAGGTGTTTTTGGCCCACATAGCCTGGACTGGTGGGTACTTGTGGAACCACCCTCATCCTGCAATAGGAAAGGAGGGGGCTCATGTTTCCGCAGCCTTTCTGGACAATGGCAGACACTTTCAGGTTGCATGGACTGGAATGTTGGATATCTATGGATCCACCCCCACCCTCAATAGGATAGGAGGGGTCTGATGTCTCCATAGACTCTCTTGACAATGGTGGATACTTTTGTTCTACAGGGACTGAACTGTTAGGTGCCTGTGGACCCAACCCCATGCCCTAATAGGATAGGAGGGGGCTGGTGTTTACTCCACCTCTCTGGGCAATGACAGGTATTCTCAGTCTAAAGAGACTCTACTGTTGGGTGCCCATAGAACCATCCCCACCACCCAATAGGATAGGAGGGGGCTGGTGTTTCCTAGGCCTTTCTGGGCAACAGTGGGTACTTTCAACTTACAGGTTGGGTGATGGTGGTTCCGTTCCAATCCCCTAAAGGGCAGTATTCTCTCATCCTCTCAGGGCAACTACAGGCACATTCAGCCCACATGGATTAGATTATTGGGCACTTCAGAGGGTCCATTCCCACCCCAGGAGGGAGGGAGTCTGGTGCTACATCAGTTTACCTGAGCAACTTTCATCAATTTGGACCCACATGGCATTGATTGATGCTCACATCTATAGCTCCATCATTGCCCAAGGTAGGGGAGGAATGGGTGTGAAGATTCATCAATGTCGCTGAGCAACTACAGATATTTTTGTCCTGCCCAACATGGATGATTATTATAAGGCTGAAGATCTGTCCCTACCCTGGACAGAGGAGAAAGGTGGGATAAGCTTCATCAATTCCTGGTGCAAAATGGGCAGCTTCAGTCTCCATACCATACAGCACCAACTACATCCCTAACTCTTACTACACATGAGCAAAGGGGAAAAGAAAAGAAAGCTCTAAACTAAAGGGGAAAACCGCACCCAGAATAAATACATCTAGTAAGTCAGATGTGAAAACACCAACAAAAAATAACACATACCAAGAAACTGGAAGATATGGCCCATTCAAAGGAAGAGTATAAGCCTGCAGATGACATAAAAGAGTTGAGACAACTAATCATAGATGTTCAAACAAATCTCCTTAATAAATCCAATGAAATAGGTAAAGAGATTAAGAATACTAAGAAGACACTGGATGAGCACAAAGAAGAATTTGAAAGCATACATAGAAAAATAGCAGAACTTACGGGAATGAAAAGTGCAATAAATGAAATTAAAAATACACTGGAGGCATATAACAACAGATTTGAGTAAGCAGAGGAAAGGATCAGTGGACTTGAAGACATGACCTCCAAAAGCAAACATACAAAAGAATAGATGAAGAACAGGAAAAAATGAACAGGGTATTAGGGAACTAAATGACAGCAAGAGAAGTGCAAATATATGTATCATGGATGTCCCAGAAGAAGACAAGGGAATGGGGGCAGAAGGAATACTTGAAGAAATAATGGTAGAAAATTTCTCAACCTTATTGATGGACACAGATATCCATGTCCAAGAAGCACAACATACTCCCATCCAAATAAATCTGAAAAATCAACTCTGAGATACTTACTAATCAGAATGTCAAATGCCAAAGACAAAGAGAGAATTCTGGAATAGCAAGAGAAAAGTAATGCATAACATATAAGGGATACTCAATAAGATTAAGTGCCAATTCTTCATCAGAAACCATGAGGGCAAGAAGGCAGTGGTATGGTTTATTTAAGATACTGTATGAGAAGACTGCCAGCCAAGGAATTTATATCTGGTAAGATTATCTTTCAGAAATGAGGTTGAAATTAGAATATTCACAGATAAGCAGAAATTGAGAGAGTTTATAACAAAAGACCAACTTTGCAGTAAATACTAAAGGGAGTGTTACAGTTGAAAAGAAAAGGCAGGAAAGGGAGGCCTGGAAGAGAGTTTAGTACTGATTGTATCAGTAACAGTAACTAAAAGAGTCAAAAGAGTATGAAAATATAATGACATATAAAACCAAAAGATCAAAATGGATGAAATAAAAACTACCTTTACGTAATAACATTGAATATTAATGGATTAAACTCCCCAATCAAAAGACACAGACTCACAGAACTGATAAGAAAATATGAAACCTCAATATGCCATCTATAAGAGACTCACTTCAGACCTAAGGATACCAATAGATTGGCCAAATACAATAGCTATTATTAAAACAATGGACAACAATAATTGCTGGAAAGGATTTGGAGAAATAGGAACACTGCTTCACTGTTGGTGGGAGTGTAAAATTGTGCAGCCTCTGTGGAAGACAATTTGAAAGCTCCTCAGGAAGCTAAATATAGAACTGCCATATGATCCAGCAATTCCTCTACTAGGAATATATCCATAAGAACTAAAAACTATGACATGAGCAGACATCCGCACATATGATGTTCATAGCAGCACTATCTACAATTGCCAAAAGATGGAAACATCCCAAGTGTCCATCAGCCAATGAATGGATAAACAAAATGTGGTATATACATACAATGGAATACTACGCTGCAGTAAGAAAAAATGAAATTGGGACACATGATAACATGGATGAATCTTGAAGACATTATACTAAGTGAAATAAGCTAGACACAAAAGGACAAATATAGCATGGTCCCATTAATATGATCTAAATATGAATAATAAACACATGGAGCTAAAACCTAGAGTATAGGTTATTAGGAGACAAGAGGAGGGTTGAGAACAACTATTGATGTTTAATGTATGTAGAAGTTTCAAATAACTTGCCTGTAAATGTGTGGAAATGGATAAAGTTGATGATAATGTTTTAGAATTTGAGAGAGGCTAAATTATTTGTGTATAGAGAGGCCAGGACTCAGGAATGATTTTAAGAAGGAAAAATGGTTTATTGATGGCTGGCCGGACTCAGGAGCTTTTTGTTTCAATCTCAAGCCCTGAACAAGACTTTTGAGTTTCTTTTATACAGAGAGGAAAGGTTAAATGGTCTCTTTGTTTCAGTTCTCAATAGGCTTGAATTAACATATATATCTTCCACATCTTAGGTAAACTTTTAGCATGGACGTCATACATTCTAGATAAGTTTTTAGCATATTTGGTTTGCATTTCTCCTGAATACTTAAAGTTTATAGACCTTGCATTGTTAAACTGTTTCCTGGGACTGGAGTCATTGCCATGGTCACCAAGGGCAGGACTGCAGCCTCTTACTGTCTCACACCCACAAGTCAGGACAGACAGCTTAGGTTATCTCTGAAGAGACAAAGAGCCTCCCACCCATAGCCCACATCAGTAACACATTACAATGGGGTGCAATTGATATATACATAGGGTTGTGGTTGAAAAAGGTAGTCTGGGGAAGTAAATGGCAACTGAAAGAAAGCTCTAGAAAAATCTAGGGACTGAACAGCACAGTGAACCCAGAAGTGGATGAGAATTGTGATTGAGGGTACAAATGCAAGAGTGTTCATGTATGAATGATAAGCATCAATACAAATATTTTTAAAATAATAATAATAATAAAGACCTAACTGCAAACCTGGAGAAACCAAAAGGAAAACAAAACCCAAGCAAACTAACCCCAAAGCAAGATGGAGGAAAGAAATAACAAAGATTGATCAGAAATAAATGGCATTGAGAAAACAATAGAGAATTAATAAAACATAAAACTAGTTCTTTGAAAGATCAATAAAATTTGCAAACCCTTAGTTAAGCTGAAAAAGAATAAAAGAGAGAAGATGCAAATAAATAAAATCAGAAATGAGAGGAGGGCATTACTACTAACCTCAATGAAATAAAAAGAATAATAGGATACTATGAGCAACTGTATGTCAACAAATTAGGCAACCTAGATAAAATGGACAACTCCCTATAGACACATGAACAAGAAAGATTGATTCTACAAGAAGAGAAGACCTCAAAAGACCAAATTACAAGTAAAGGTACTGAAAAAACCTCTTTACAAGTAAAGAGTCATCAAAAACAAAGAAAAGCACAGCCATAGGCTTCACAGGTGAATTCTGTCAATCATCTAGTAGAAGTCTGGCTCAAATTCTTCCAAAAATTGAAGAGGCAGAAAAACTTCCTAACATTCTATGAAGCTATCACCCTAATGTAAAAGCTGATACTACAAGAAAAGAAAATTACAAACCAATTTGTTTTATGAATATAGATGCAAAAATCTTCAGCAAAATACTTGCAAATCAGATCAACAGCATATTAAAAGAATTACATACCATGATGAAGTGGATCTTAGCCCAGGTGTGCAAGGGTAGTTCTACATAAGAATATCAGTTAATGTAACACACCACATTAACAAAACAAAAGGAAAAAGCGCATTATCTCCATTGATGCAGAAAAGGCATTTGACAAAATCCAGAATCCTTTCATGATAAAAATATATTTACAAAAATAGGAATAAAAGGAAACCTCCTCAACAAGAAAAAATGGAATATATGAAAAACCCACAGCTAATATGTATTCAATGATGAAAGACTGAAAGCTTTCCCTCTAAGATCTGGAACAAGAGAGGATGCCCACTGTCACTACTGTTGTTGAACATTGTACTGGAAGTTCTAGCCAGAGAAGCTAGACAATAAAAAGAAATAAAAGGCACTCAAAATGGAAAGGAAAACTAAAACTTTCACTACTTGAATTTAGCATAATCCTACATTTAGAAAGTTCTGAAAACTACAACAAAACTACTAGAGGTAAGAAATGAATTTAGCAAAGTGGCTGGTACAAGATCTACAAGCAAAATCAGTATTGTTTCTATACAGTCTTAATGAGCATTCTGAGGAGAAAATCAAGGAAAAAATTTCATTTACAATAGCAACAAAAGAATAAATTATCTAGGAATAAGTTTAACCAAGCATGTAACTGACTTGTGCACAGAGAACCACAAAACATTGCTAAAAGAAATCAAAGAAGACCTAAATAAATAAAAACAATTTCTATTTTCAAGGACTGGAAGAACAAATATCATTAAGATGTCAATTGTACCCAAAATGATCTACAGATTGAATGCAATAAAAATTCAAACAGTTTACTTTGCAAAAACAGTTTACTTTGAAAAAGTCAATTATCAAATTAATTTGAAGGGTAAGGAGCCCCAAATAGCCAAAAACATCTTTAAAAAGAGGAATCAATTCAGAGGACTCCTACTTCCTGACTGATTTTTAAAGCATATTATAAAGCTACAGTGGTCAAAACAGCAATGTACTTGCATAAAGATAAATATGGTTACCAATGTAATGGAATTGAGAGTTCAGACATAGACCCTCACATCTATGGCCAACTGACTTTTGACAAGCCTTTCAAGTTCACTTCATTGGTAAAGAATCATTTCTTCAACAAATGGTACTGGGAGAATTGTATATCCATATGCAGAAGAATGAAAGAGTACCCCTATCTTAATCCCTGTAAAAAATTAAAACAGATCATAGACCTGAATATAAGAACTAGGACCTTAAAACACCTGGAAGATAATGTAGAGAAGCATCTTCAGGACCTTGTGTTAAGCAGTAATTCCTTATACTTTACAAACAAAGCACAAGCAATGAAAGAAAAAAATAGATAAATGGGATCTCCTCAAAATCACAAACTTTGTACCTCAAAGGAATATGCCACAAAAGTGTAAAGACAACACATTCAATGGGAGAATATATTTGGAAACCACATATCTGATAAGGGTTTAATATCCAGAATATATAAAGAAGTCCTAGAACTCAACAATAGAAAGACAAAGCAATCAAAAAGTGGGCAAAAGACTTGAACAGACATATTTCCAAATATGTTCCATTTTTAGCAAATGGCTAAAAAGTGTATGAAACGATGCTCAACATAACTGCAGGAAATGACTACTATTAAAAAATATAGAAAATCACTTGTGTTGGAGAGGATGTGGAGAAATAGGAACACTTATTCATCATTGGTGAGAATGTAAAATGTTGCAGCTGCTGTGGAAGACAGTTTGGAAGTTCCTCAGAAAGCTAAGTATAGAATTACAATATAACCCAGGAATCCCAATATTAGGTATATACCTAGAAGAATTGAAAGCAGGGACTCAAATAGATATTAGTACATCAACGTTCATAGTGTCATTATTCACAACTGCCAAAAGATGGAAGCCACCCAAGTCTCTGACAGCTGATGAAGAGATAAACGAAATGTGGTATATACGTGCAACGGAATCTTATTCAGCTGTAAAAAGAAATGAAGTCTTGACACATGCAACAATATGGATGAATCATGAGGACATTATGCTTAGTGAAATAAGCCAGGCACAAAGGACAAATACTGTATGATCTCATTTATAGGAACTAGTTATAATAAATTCATAGAGTTGGAATGTAGATTACAGGTTATCAGGGCATAGACTGGGTTTTGGGAATGGGAAATTGATGCTTAATTTGTACAAAATTCTACTTAGGCTGATGGTAAATGTTTGGAAATGGATGGCAGTCTTGGTAGCACAGTCTTCTGAGTGTAATTAACAACACTGAATTACGTAGTTGAATGTGATTAAGGAAAATTTAAGTCATACATTTAAAAATTAAAAGGTAAAATTTACGACTGAGTAACACGGTGAACCCTATTATGGACAATTGAATATAGTTAATTGTACAAGCGTAAGAATGTTCTTTCGTGAATTATAACCACATTCATACATCTGTTAATAATAGAATAATACAGAAAGGAAATATATGTAATGTGAACTATGGATGATAAATAACAGTACTATTTTAATAATTTATCAGTTGTAACAAAAGCAACTACTGTTACAAAATTACAGTTTTAAAGAAGTGCTATCATCAATTGTAACCAATGTTCTATACCACTGCAAGGTATTGGTGGTAGGGTGATGTATGAACATGTTGCATATTATGCATATTTGTTCTGTAAACCCACACCTTCTCTAAAAATAAATAAATAAATAAAATAGGAGTATAAAGAATCTCACAACCGCAATTAAATTTGAAATCTGTATGTTGAGCAATGCAGCCTAAACACTATGTGTGTGTGTGTATGTGTGTGTGTATAATTCTATTGATGGTTTATAAGAATAAACTCTGGTGACTGAAATCTTAGAAGGGTGAATAGAACTGACTAGAAAGTTCAAAATAGTGCTATCCAGGGTGATGAACATACAATATATCCTGTTTTGGGGGTGGTTATAATGGTGTATAAAATTGGCAAGTCATATTGAATTGAACACTTGAGATTTGTCCATTTCACTACATGTAAGACATACCTAAATAACAAAATGTTTACAAATAAAATACTAAACAATAAATCTTAGAAAAAATATTTCTTTTAAAATAACATTTCATATTATAAAGATTATCATGAAAGTTATACGTATTTTCCCTAATGTAATGATATGTTCTCTTTCTATATTTTAGCTGAACTGTTTTAGCAAAGCTGTAGCAGTTATTGTAGGTTTATTATGGGAAACCCAAAACATAATAGTTTCTCATAGATATCTTCTTTATACCTGATCTGGTCTTCATTTTTTTGTTTTAGGTGAAAGGATTTCTGTTCCTGAAAGGATATGCATACACTAAATTGCCTTGGTTTTTCATATGGATTAAATGAGTAAAATAAAAACCAACAAAAAACTCAATAGAAAAAAATCCTGTCGCCTGGCAGAGACTGAGCTATAAAAAATATTAGATTTTATTCTACAGGTATTCATTGACCAATGTCCAAGCACAGTTCTGTTAGTTACTCTTAGGATCATGGATCACTTTTTAGGATTAATTGGGATAATTAAGCAGTTAGTCACCTCATCACATATGGCTTCAAGTTTACTGAGGAATTATGATCTTACTCTTCTGCCTTCCTGACTTTTTTCACTATATTTTCTCTGTTATCTATAGATTGCCCACCTGCCAGCTCAAGGGCCTGCTCAACAATTGAACAGTTAAATTGTATTTGGTTGGGCACTATTTCATGGGACTTCTGTTACTGGTTCTGCCTACATGTTTCTCTGTCCCAGCTTTCTGACTTCTGTTTTTCTTATTGGAATTTTCACTGTCATATTGTTTCATGGAATTTCAATATCAAATCTGTGTGATTCCTACTTTGTAACTTTTCAAATTAGTTGTTTTTTATCCTTACATTTTCACCAGTTTTGTGGTTATCTTCACAAACCAATTAGATCTTCTTTATTTCTATGTAGTTGTAAGTCCTAGAAAATGTTACTCTCATCATAGGGAAACTGAGAGCAGTATTTACATAAAATATGTTTTTATAAAGTACATGTTAAAATCAATGTTTAGCAAAACTGTTGTATATATTACCTTGCTCACAAAATTCCTAATTTGAATTGCTCAGGGTTTTTTGTTTTTGTTTTTGCTTTTGTTTCTGGTTTGGTTTATTCATGCAATTATATGAAAACCATATTCTACTAATTTCTCTAGTTTGATGTGCTATTGAAGCTGCAATGTTTCTTTTCTATGCAGTTTAATATTATTGCATACATTTACTTTAGGTTACTATAGAAAATATTTGAAACCATTGTTATTATTCCTAAAAAATAATATTTCTTCATGTCTTCCTCAAGCCACCAACTGAATGTAACTATTAATAACATATTTTTCACTGTAATAGAAAGAGAATAAAGACTTTTAAAAAATATTATAGATTATAATTTGCAACATGGAAATGGTTGCAGAATTTCTATGGTTCTCCATTCAGTTAAGATTAGAATAAATCACGATATAATTGTGACTTATCTACCTTTTTAATAGCTCCTATATTCTTGACTGAATAAAAAAAGCGCTTCACTACTGTAAACCAAGAATCCATATAGTTTCCAAAACAACCAGGTATAGACAATATTAAAATTGGATCAGTGAAAGAATTTACTATGGGGAGAGTAAAACAAGGAAAAATAGTCCCTTCTTGACCAAAAGTGAAGATTTTTGTATTAGTAGTTTTTTTTTTGTTTGTTTTTTGTTTTTTTTTTATGCTACAAACCAAATCACCATCAACTTAGCACAACCCACGTTTATTTTCTCACAGTTTCTGTGGATCAGAATTTGTGGCATGATTTAGTTGTGTCTTCTGCTTGGAGTTTCACAAGGCTAAAATCAATGTGAAGTCCACGGCTGGATTCTGGGCCCAGGCTCAAGAGAGGAAGGATCTGTTTCCCAAACTCGTGTAGTTCTTGGTAAATTTCATTCTCCAAAGTCAACAATGAAGAGAGAAAAGGTCTACAAAGATAGATGCTATACTCTTAAGCACTTGTATACCCATAATTAAACATATCCCATCACTTTTGCTTTATTCTTTTGGCTGGAAATAAGACACAGGTCCCATGCACACTCAAGGACAGAGGGGTACACAAATCTGTGAATCTCAGGAGATGCAGAATATGGAGATCAGTTTAAGATCTGTCTGCCATACTGTGGCAACTGTATTTACTTACTTTTTAAAAAGAGCAATAGAATACTCACCAGTAAGATCCCCAGTGATCAGGGAATTTTGTAACAGTGCTGGTAATTATTCAAAACTTAATGATTTTTGAACACTAAGCAACCTGACTCTGTGCAGGGGAGATATACCCATCAATATTCTGAATATACTTGAGCAACTTATAGTTGGCCCTCTCCCTGAGTGAGAAAACAAACCTGCTTCAGGGTCCAAAAGAACCAGCGTCAATGTCATGAAGAGTTTACAAAAGGAAAAATATCTGGAAGCAGAGTCAGAGGAGAGAGAAAATCTTCCGAGATAAAAGACATTCAGAATTGGGCATCTCCTATGATGGGAGGAGAAGAAGTTTTGCCTCATGTCTTTTTCTAAGAAGGAAGTAAGCACTGGGGAGGCTGTTGCAGCAATATTCCTGCATGAAATACACAAATGTTGAAGTGGCTTCATAACTCATGACTTCTCATTTGTTTCCCTCTGAGAACACCTCTTCTAAAGAATTGGGTCGTTGTGTCGCATGTAATACGTAGCCTGAATGTAAAACCCTTGTAATAGGAACAGACTCAGTTTTATTAAAGAGATTTTCTCTTCCCCATTCTCCTACAATTTTTTATTCACTTTGCTGCCTGTGGGAACCAAGGGGATGAAAGGTAGAATAAAATATCTTCTATTTTTGACTTGCTTATTTTATAAAGGGCCTGGAGCCTAGAGGGTGAAGCTCATGTAAAGACCTGTAAAGGAAAAGACATAGAAGCTATTAATTTTCCCCAGGGCTGCCAGGCAGGCTTGTCTAAGACAAATCAAGCTGTGCCTCATACTCATAGCCCAGCCACACTTAATGCAGGGGTGACTGGAATCTGAAATATCTTGCAGACCAAAAACTGTATTCTTAGCAATATGACATGGGAAGGAAGAAGACATTAAATAAGCACTATAAATGTTGCAAAAAGTTTGGGAGACAAATTAAGGTGGAAGTTCTCTCAAGAACAAACTGTGGTACCAAAACCACAAATTTATTCACCCTACTTTTTCTTATTTTTAAAAAACTGCTCTTAAAAATTTATCTAACTGATAGTTCTCTGTTTTTCATCACAAACTCATCTCACTGTGTAATGGAGTGTGTGGAGTTGGCTGTTTAAGCATAAGCATGTTAATTTTTCCTCAGGTTTAAAATCTTCTCTATGGATATCTTGCCATCTTTTCTTTTACATGCTCCTCATTTTTTATTTCATCTTTCTCTTTTTTTCCTGTTTTTTTGTAGCTGACAGGGTTTGTATTTATACATTTATGTAACTTCATGGCAGCAGACTGGACACAAAAGGTCACTAGATGCTCATTGGTCTCTGTTGCATATTTATTTGTCCAGATATGAAACTGTTTCAGGTGACTGATGTATGACAGATACCTAATTTGGCCTTTTTTGACCCCAACTGAACTCATCTTTGTCAGTCCATGCAGTGTTGGGTTCTTTATCTTGACCTCGGTCATCTTTTGTCCACCAGCTCTTCTGGTTCTCCTGAGTTCCCTCACTGTGGGAGCTTTTCCTTCTTCCATAGACCACACATGGGTTATGGAAAAATGGGGAGTTACTTTGACTCATGTATCTATCACCCTTCCTTTGCTGCTACTTAACCATCACATATTGGCCAGGTTCGTGTGGGGACAAATGTCATTACTTTCTCCAGTGGTTCTAAACAAGGAGCTAAAACTGCTCCTACTTAATGCCTCTACCTCAACTTATATAACATCATACTTTTCATATGTGGATCTTCAAATCATCCTGAACTGATTTCTGCAGATAGTATGTGGTAGGCCAACAGTACTTTTGTCTGTGCCTTAATTTAAGATGAACATTTTATGAGATTCTGGAGGAAATCTGGAGGAAACTGTCACATAGTTTCTTTGGTGTTCTTCATGTTGCTATGAACATCATTGTTTGTGGTGGTTTACCTTCTTCAAGAGGCTATGTGGGCGCCAATAAAGGTAAAAAAAAATATGAGACTATTGTTTCTAAAAGCAACTGACTCTTAACTGAGAATACCCATATGTAACTAGCTGATATGCTGAAGACATATTCAGGTTTTGTTCTATCAGAGATAGAAGAACAATCAAAATATAGTCTTTTTGGAGGTGGAGCAAGATGGAGTTGGAGTGAGTGCACCCTCGTCACCTCTCCTGCAAAAATAAACAACTGAGTGGGGACAGAATCCTGCCTGAGTGAGCTAGAGGTTTCTGGACATCCATCTGGAGAGTGTGACAAAAGCAGTGATTGTTAAAGGTAAAAAGGTGGGTTTCTGGTGCTTGTTCCCGAAGCTGTGGGAAGGCTAAATCCTCCCCCTAGGGCTGGTAGCTGCATCATTCCCTGAACACTGCAGGTCACACAGCGGTATTCCCAAGCCCCCTGTCCCCTGCAATTCCTGAACCCCGTATTCCCTGAACCCATGTTTCCTGGGCCTGCATTCACCGAGCCCATGTTCCTCGAGCCCATGTTCCCTGAACCCAGCAATCCCCAAACCCTGGCATTCCCCGAGCCTGCTGTCCTCGGAGAAACTCAGAGTGAAAGGATTCTGGTGAGGGGTGCAGAGGGGCCCAAGGAGAGTGGGTTCAATGGTATGAGCCTCCCTTTTTGAGCTTAAAGGAGCATGCCAGCTGGCTTGGGGAGAGGCTAGGAAGAGATGAGAGGTGAATCTGCTGAGGCAGACTGACTTACCTAAATACCCTGGGATAGGGAAAATTGGTCTGGGTGAAGGTGGAGTCAGGCAATTAACCAGTCCTGTGCAACACATGTAAGGGAGGGGGACAGTAGGAAGTGCTTGGTAGGCTTCCAATAGCATATTTAGCACACCTAAATATGGTGTGGTGCTCCATATTTATATGTGCTCCATATTTACAGCATAGTGTGGGTGCTCACTCTCAAAGAGACTGACAGTCATAATTTTCTGTGGTGAGTTGGTTCACCAGGGTCCCTTTTGAATCTCGGAAGGGAGGTCTCACATGGGCTTCCAGCTGCCCTGGGAAAGAGAGAAGAGAGGAAGGGAGAACTGGGCAAGGACAGAGTCCTGATCAATTTTTTCAATTGCAAAGAGGACTCCTTGCTTGAGGGTTAGTCTGGTTTTTGTTCATTTCTTTCTTTTCTTGTCTTTCCTTCCACTTTATCCCCCCAACTCCCCCACCTCCTTTTTTTTTTTCCTATTAGGTGCTGCTGGCAGTGTTTCTTATTTGTTGTGCTTCCTCATCCTCAATTTCCTCTTTTATTTGTGTACTGATTTTGGCTACCAGTGCTATCCCCTTTCCTTGGCATCTTTCTATCTTCCATCTTCTGTTGTTGCTCTTATATTCCACCTCTCTTTGCTTAGCCCCCAATTTTTTGGCTTATTATTTCTAACACCTGTGTGATGGTTAGGTTGTGTTAACTCGGCCCATTAATTATACCCTGTTATTTGGTCAAGCAAGCACTGGGCTAATTGTAATACAAGGACATTTATGGACTTTAGTCACCATGGACTTTACTGCAGTGGTAAATCATAGATAGCTAATTACAATTACATCAATCAGGGAGATTGCCATCAGCAATGAGTGACACTGTATTCAATCAGTTGAATGACTTAAAAGGGCAAGTGATTCAAGCATTGAGTTAGGATTTTCCAGCTCATCTTTGGACAGCCAGCGTCTCCCAGCACTTATCATGAAGCTTAACTGGACTTTCATTGGAGCCTCTGGTTGTAGCCTGCCTGCGAAACCTGGACTTATGCATCCCCATGGTGATGTGAGAGACTATTACAAAATCCCATACTATTGACAGATATTTCTTGTTGATTCTGTTTCCCTAGAGAACCTTAACTAATACAGTTTGGTACTGGGAGTGGTTCTTGAGGAACAGAGTCTTTTTGTTTTTAAGATTGACTTATTTATTTATCTCTCTCCCCGTCCCCCCACCCCAGTTGTCTGTTCTCTGTGTCTATGTTGTTGCGTGTTCTTCTTTGTCCGCTTCTGTGTCAGTGGCATGGGAATCTGTGTTTCTTTTTGTTGCATTATCTTGTTGTGTCAGCTCTCCGTGTGTGTGGTGCCATTCCTGGGCAGGCTGAACTTTCTTTCATGCTGGGTGGCGCTCCTTGGGGCACACTCCTTTCACATAGGGCTCCCCTATGTGGGGACACCCCTGCATGGCATGGCACTCCTTGAGAGCATCAGCACTGCACATGGACCAACTCCACAAGGGTCAAGGAGGCCCAGGGTTTGAACCATGGACCTTCCATGTGGTAGATGGATGCCCTAACCACTGGGCCAAGTCTGCTTCCCGAGGAACAGAGTCTTAAACATGGGGTGTCTGAGGTGTTTCTGGGAGTTTTGCAATTGGTTCTCTACTCTAACTGGACTCAAGGGTACTAACAACTCCCTTTCCAATAACGAAGAGGCTGCTAAAGTCCATGGTGCAAGTTGGCAATGGAGATACACAAAGTATCATCACTGGATGCCCTAATTCCTCACTTATAAGAAGCAAGGATCTGGGTGAGAGTGTTTTCAATATCTTAACAGAATTTTGTGGAGTCAAATGGTATAATGATGTTGGCTGTCTTTTCCTAGATACTCTGGATATCGTTACAAAAGAAAGAGATAGGTTAAAGGCTTCAAATTTGAAACTTAAACACTGCATGAATGATGCAAAAGTTTCTATGTGTGCTCTGAAAGAAAATCTTATCTCCTGTAGCCACAGGCTTGAAATATCTGTGAAGCAAACTCAGACTCTCATTGTAGGAGTAGGGGAGTTACAAAGGAAACTAAAAATTCAATCCCGCAGTTTCTGCAATTAAAATGAAGGCATTGATTGGAAGAGAGGGTAATCCAGAGAAGTGGGATGGAGACATATGGAATGATGATGATATTGATGGAGACATTGTAACCCTGAATTCTGCTGAGATTTTACCAGATAAGTCTGTGATGGCCTACCCTCTGGAGACCACACCTTGTCAACCTTGTATCATCCACTCTCCAGTCTGCCCCAGGGAGTCTGAAACAACTTCCAGGTCTGAGGTGGTTACTAGCCAAAATGAAGCCTGCCTTGCCCAGCCACTGGCCTGCCCCAGGTAATCTGGACCTCCTGATTACCCTGAGGCATGTATCAGCCAAACTCCAGCATGCATTGCTGAGCTGCCAGTCTGCCCTCAGGAAACTGCCTTCCAAACCCTGTCTGAAGAGATTAATTGAATCTCAACAGAAGAAAATGCAAGGGAATGCCCTGAGGTCAGTGGCTTGCAAGGCATTTCTAATCCTTCTCCTTACCAATCCCACCACCTCTCTTTCTTTGAGAACTATTACTAGACTAAAATCACAACAAGCCCCCAAATGTGAAATACAAAGTGTGACCCATGAGGAGGTAAGATATACTCAGAAAGAACTGCATGAGTTTTCCAACTTATATAGACAGAAATCAGGGGAATATGTGTAGGAATGGATACTAAGGGTATGGGATAATGATGGAAGGAATATAAAATTGGATCAGGCTGAATTTATTGATATGGGCCCACAAAGCAGAAATTCTGGATTTCAAAGCTGTAGTTTGAGGGGTTAAAAGAGGCCCTAACAGTTTGTTTGTGTGGCTGACTGAAACATGGATCAAAAGATGGCCTAGCATGTCTGAGGTTGAGATGCCCAATTTGCCCTGGTATATAGTAAAAGAGGGAATTCAAAGGCTTAGGGAGATTGGAATGCTAGAATGGATTTACCATTTGAGAGTGGCCCACCCTCCCCAGAATGTCCAGAGGACAAACTTTTAACCAGGACTGTGAGGAATAAATTTGTAAGACTAACTCAATCTTCCCGGAAGAGCTCTGTGGTTGCTCTTCTCTATAGTCCAGGTATTACTGTAGGGAGGGCTGTGATGGAATTAGAATCCTTACATATTATGGGGATAATCACTTGTCAGATATTGGTCTGGTAAAAGTCAAGTATTGGCAATTAATTGTCAAAGTCAAGGTGGGCGTGGCTACCACAATGAAAGGCAGATTCAAAGAAGCACTCAAAATAGTCTGAGTCCTGTAGAGTGATGGTATTGGATAATACATCATGGGGTACCTAGGAATGAAATAGATGGGAAGTCTACTAAATTTCTTTTGGACCTGTCTAAACAGAAGAGATCTAGGTGGGGTGAACAAAATCCTAACTCAAATTACACATGCAGAGAATCACAGCCCCTTAGTCAATTCCTAGACATGAGACAGGTTACAGACTCAGAACCCAATGAATGAGGAGAAGGCCAGGTCTCCTTGGGGAAGGATCCTGTTAAACTGTCAAAAGTTTATACTGTTTATCTTCCTCCAACCTTTCCCCAAGGAGATCTATGGTCTTTTACTTAAGTAACTGTGCACTGGGGAAAAGGAAATGATTATACATTTGCGGGACTAATAGACACTGTCTCAGAAGTGACATTAATTCCATGAGACTCAACATGTCACTGTGGTCCACTTGTCAGAGTAGGGGCTTCTGGAGGTCAGGTGATTAATGGAGTTTTAGCTCAGGTCCATCTCACAATTGGTCCAGTGTGTCCCTGGACCCATTCTGTGGTTATTTCTTCAATTCCAGAATGCATAATTGGAACAGACATACTCAGTAACTGGCAGGATTCACACATTGGATCCCTGACTTGTGGAGTGAAGGCTATTATGGTTGGAAAGGCCAAATGGAAGTCACTAGAACTGCCCCTACCTAGCAAAATAGTAAAGCAATATCAGATTCCTGGAGGGATTGTAGAAATTAGTGCCATCATCAAGGATTTGAAGGATGCAGGGATGGTGAGTCCCACCACATCCCCATTCAACTCTCTTATTTGGCCTGTACAGAAAACAGATGGCTCTTGGAAGATGACAGTAGATTATTGTAAGCTTAACCAGGTGGTGATTCTAATTGTGGCTGCTGTCTCATATGTGGTATCATTGCTTGAGCAAATCAACATATCCCCTGGTACCTGGTATGCAGATTTTGGTTTGGTGAATACTTTTTTATCAATCACTATTAGTAAGGACCACCAGAAATGGTTTTCTTTCAGCTGGCAAGGCCAGCAGTACACCTTCACTGTCCTGCCTTAGGGGTATATCAAGTCTCCAACTCTATGTCATAATATTGTCCGCAGGGATCTTGATCATGTCTCCCTGCTACAAGACATCATACTGGTCCAGTATATTGATGATATCATGTTGATAGGACCTAGTGAGCAAGACGTAACAAAGATTCCAGACTTATTAGTAAGGCATTTGTGTGAGAGAGGATGGAAGATAAATCCAACTAAAATATAAGATTCTTCCACCTCAGTGAAATTTCTAGGTGTCCAGTTGTGTAGGGCATGTTGAGATATCACTTCTATATTGAAGGATAAGCTGTTGCATCTAGCCTCTCCTGTGACCAAAAAAAGGCACAATGCTTAGTTGGTCTCTTTGGATTTTGGAGACAACACATTTCTCATTTGGGTGTGCTACTCCGGCCCTTTCATCAGCTAACTAGAAAAGCTGCTAGTTTTGATTGGGAACCAGAACAAGAAGAGGCTTTATGTCAAGTCCAGGCTGCTGTGCAAGCTGCACTACTACTTGGGCCATATGTTCCAGTAGATCCAATGTTGCTGGAAGTTTCAGTGGCAAATAGAGATTCTGTGTGGAGCCTTTTGCCATCCACTGTAGGAGAATCACAACACAAACCCTTAGGATTTTGGAGCAAAGCCCTGCCATCCTCTGCAGATAACTAGTCTGCTTTTGACAAATAGCTTTTGGCCTGCTACTGGGCCTTAGTAGAGACTCAATGCTTAACCATGGGTCATCAAGTTACCATGAGATTTGAGTTGCCTATCATGAGTTACATATTGTCTGACCCACCAAACTGTAAAGTTGGGTGTGCATAGCAGCACTCCATAATAAAGTGGAAATTTTATATACAAGATAGGACTTGAGCAGGTCCAGAAGGTAAAAGTAAGTTCCATGAGGAGGTAGCCAAATGCCCATGGTCGCCACCCCTGTCATTTTACCTTCTCTTTCCTAGCCCGCAGGTTTCTCCTCTTGGGGAGTCCCTTACAATCCATTGACTGAGGAAGAGAAAACTCAGGCCTGGCTGACAGAAGGGTCTACATGCTTGCAGGTACCACCCAAAAGTGGATAGTTGCTGCACTGCAGCCCCTTCTAGGACATCCCTCAAGGATAGTGGTGAGGGCAAATTCTCCCAGTGGGCAGAACATCGTGCAGTGTACCTGGTTGTTAATTTTGCTTGAAGGAAAAAAATGGCCAGAAGTCCATTTGTACACTGATTCATGGGCTGTTGCCAGTGATTTGGCTGGATGGTCAGGGAATTGGAAGGAACATGATTAGAAAATTGGTGGCAAAGAAGTCTGTGGAAGAGGTATGTGGATAGACCTTTTTGAGTGGGCACATGAAAATATTTATGTCTCATGTGAATGCTCACCAGAGGGTCAATTCACCAGAGGAAGATTTTAATAATCATGTGGATAAGATGATCTACTTTGTGGTTAATACTCAGTCTCTTTTCCCAGAAACTTCTGTCATTGCTCAGTGGGCTCATGAACAAAGTGGCCATGGACCATGCGCAGTGCTGATGCACGCAAGGAGTGCCTTGCCACGCAAGGGTGTCCCCCGCGTGGGGGAGCCCCACGCGCAAGGAGTGCGCCCGTGAGGAAAGCCGCCCAGCGTGAAAAGAAAGAGCAGCCTGCCCAGGAATGGCGCCGCCTACACTTCCCGTGCCGCTGACGACAACAGAAGCGGACAAAGAAACAAGACGCAGCAAATAGACACCAAGAACAAAGTGGCCATGGAGGTAGGGATGAAGTGTATGCATGAGCTCAGCAAAATCGACTTACCCCTTACCAAGGCTGACTTGGCTACAGTCACTGCTGAGTGCCTAATCTGCCAGCAGCAGACACCGACACTCAGCCTCCAATATGGCACCATTTCTTGAGATGTCCAGCCTGCTACCTCATGACAGGTTAACTGCATTGGACCATTTCCACCACGGAAGGAGTGATTATTTGTTTAAACTGAAATAGACATGTACCCTGGATGTAGGTCTGCACTTTCTGCACACAATGCTTCTTCCAAAATTACCATCTGTGGACTACCAAATGTCTTATCTACTGCCATGGCATTCCACACAGCATTGCTTCCAATCAAGGAATACATTTCAAAGCAAATGATGTGTGGGAATGGGTATATGCCCATGGAATTCTCTGGTCTTACTATGTTCCTCTTCACCCTAAAGGAGCTAGATAGAACAGTGGAATGGCCTTTTGAAGACTCAATTACAGTGCCAATGAGGTGGCACTACCTTGTAGGACTAGGGCACTGTTCTCCAGGAGGATGTATATGATCTAAGTCAGGGTCCACTCTATGGTGCTGTTTCATAGCCAGGATCCATGGATCCAGGAATCAAGGGGTGGAAATGGACATGGCACCACTTACTATTACCCCTAGTGACCCACTAGGAAAATTTTTGCTTCTTGTCCCTGCAAACCTTAAACTCAGTTGATGTACAGATTTTAGTACCAAAAGGAGGAGTGCTGTCATCAGGGAACACAAGAGTGATTCCATTGAAATGGAAGTTAAAACTACCATCTGGCTACTTTGTGTTCCTCTTACCTCTGAATCAACAGTCAAAAAGGGAATTACTGTACTAGCTGGGGTTATTGATCTTGACTACCAAGGGGAAATAGGACTGCATCTACATTGTAGGTGTAAAGATGAGTTTGCCTGGAATACAGGAGATCCTCTAGGGCTTCTCCTAGTACTGCCATGTCCTAAGATTAAAGGCAATGGAAAATTGCAACAACCCAATCCAAGCAGGATGAATAATGGCCCAGAATCTTCAGGAATGGAAGTTTGGGTCACCCCACCAGGCCAAGAACCACAACCAGCTGAAGTGCTTGCTGAGGGTAATGGAAATATGGAAACAGTAGTGGAAGAAGGTAGTGATAAATATGAGCTTTGACCATGTGACAAATTACAGAAACAAGGACTGTAATGGTCAGGAAACTTTCTTCCTTGTTTCATTATGATGATGATTGTATATGTACACAAAACCAATTTGTCTTCTTCCCCAAACTTTCCCCTTATATAACAAGTTGTATCAATTTCATGTCATAATATTTGAGGATGTCAGGGAAACAGACTTGGCCCAGTGGTTAGGGCATCTGTCTACCACATGGGAGGTCCACGGTTCAAACCCTGGGCCTCCTTGACCCATGTGGAGCTGGCCCATGTGCAGTGCTGATGCACGCAAGGAGTGCCATGCCACACAGGGGTGTCCCCCGTGTAGGGGAGCCCCACGCGCAAGGAGTGTGCCCTGTATGGAGAACCGCCCAGCGTGAAAGAAAGTGCAACCTGCCCAGGAATGGTGCCACCCACACTTCCCGTGCCGTTGACTACAACAGAAGGGGACAAAGAAACAAGACACAGCAAATAGACACAGAGAACAGACAACTGGGGGAGGGGGGGAATTAAATAAATAGATAAATCTTTAAAAAATAATAATATTTGAGGATGTCAAGTTTAAGAGTGAATATTACGCAAGCACTTGCACCCTATTCTGTATGGAATTAATGCATTTCCAGTTGTACTCAGAGTTAAACATTGTTAGGCAGAAATATACATATATGCATATCTGTTATTGTTTTTACTTAGAGACCAAGTATGGTTTAAGGTAATGTGTATGGTTGCCAAGTTGATAAGGAGTGGACTGTGATGGTTAGGGTAATGTGTCAACTCAACCAGGTAATTGTGCCCAGTTGTTTGGTGAAGTGAGCACTTGGCTAACTCTAACACAAGGGCATTTATGGACTGTAGTAACCATTGACTTTACTGCAGTGGTAAATCATATATAGCTGATTACAATTACATCAATCAGGGAGATTGCCATCAGCAATGATAGATGTTTTATCCAGTCAGTTGAGTGCCTTAAAAGGGGAAGTGATTTCAACATTGAGTGAGAATTTTCCAGCTCCTCTTTGGACAGCCAATATCTCCCAGAAGCTTCATCAAGAAGCTTCATCGGATTTTCATTGGAGCCCCTTTCTGTAGCTTACCTGTGGAACCTGGACTTGTGCATCCTCACAGTCATGTGAAAGACTCATAAAATTGCATGCTATTGACAGATATCTCTTGTTGATTCTGTTTCCCTAGAGAACCCTGACTAATACAACCTCTATTCTGTTTTCTATCTTTTATTCACTCTTTATCTTATTGTCCTTTATTTTATCTTTCCCTCTCTCCTGATTGCACTGGCCTTTTAATTCATATTATATTCTTTTCCATGTTCAGTTTCCCATCTAACTGTAGGTACTCCACTTTTTTGTTGTTATAACTCTACAGAGCTTACATGAATTTAATATTCATTTTCTTAGGTCTTATATGGTTCTTCTGCTAATACTTACTATCAATACTGCTGTATTAGTCAGCCAAAAGGTGTTTTTGCAAAATATCAGGAATTGGTTGGTTTTTATAAAGGGTATTTATTTGTGGTAGGAGCTTACAGATATCAGGCCATAAAGCATAATTTACTTCCCTCATCAAAGTTTATTTTCACGTGTTAGAACAAGATGGCTGCCAATGTCTGGACGGGTTCAGGCTTCCTGGTTTCCAATGGGCTCAGATCCTGTTTCTCCACAAGGACAGCTGTAGGCTATCAGGTGAATGGTCTGTCTCTCTCCTTGGGGCTCCAGCTTCAACATCAAACTCCAACATCAAAACTCCAATATTAAAAACCCTTAGCTCTGTCCTTTGCTATCCTTTTTATCTATGAGTTCCCATGCACAAAAGGGTGGGGGCTCAACACCCTACTGGCACAAGAGGTTTACATAATTACTTAATCAAGTAAACATATGAATCCAATATAATCTAATATGCCCAGAGGCATATTGTTTGTTTACAAGCAATCCAATATTTCTTTTTGGAATTCATCAGTAATATCAAACTGCTACACTCCACCCTCTGAATACCAGAAAGACATTACAATATTCAATAAAAAACATTAAATCAGTTACAATGCAAGTATAAATCATATCACAATCCATTTAAAGAAATACAGAGTGTCTTTGGGCAAAGTCCAGTCTGCTATAGACCTCTAAAACTTACAAAACAATGCATCTGCTTCCAATACATGAATGAAAAGTCAAAGGATAAACATTAAGATTACAAGGAGAAACTGGTAATGAAACATGAGTCGCAGTTTCTCTACAGTTCAATAGACCTGCAGGCAATCTTCTTCACCTTTTTCAAAATTTGCCTTCCATAAAACACCAGGAATTATTCTTGTTAACTTCTCTGCAACTTAAATCATGGATTGCCTTTCCTCCAGTTTCCATTAATAGCTTCATGATTTATTTCTAAGGCAACATAAAAAGTTACCTTAACATCCATATTGTTATCAACAATCTCTTCAAAGTGATCTAGGCCTTTTCCATCAAGCATTTCAGAATTCCTTCAAAAAATACCCCTTACCCATTTATAAAATTGTTCCAGTTTTTCAGTAATTGCAAAAGCACTTCCCCACTCCTCAGTACCAAATTCTGTATTAGTCAGCCAAAGGGGTGCTAATGGAAAATACTAGAAATTGGTTGGTTTCTATAAAGGGTATTTATTTGGGGTAGGAGCTTACAGATAACAGGCATAAAGCATTAATTACTTCTCTCACAAAGTCTACTTTCACATGTTGGAGCAAGATGGCTGCTGATGTCTGTGAGGGTTAAGGCTTCCTGGGCTACTCTGGGATCTGCTCCTCTTTTCTCCACAAGGACAACTGTAGATTCTGAGGCTTTCTAGGCTTTATTTCTCTCCACAAGGTCAGCTGGAGAGTATCAGGTGAATGGCTCTGTCTCTTTCCCTGGGGCTCCAGCTTCAACATCAAACTCCAATATCAAAACTCCAACATTAAAAACCCTTAACTATGTCCTTTGCCATACCTTTTATCTGTGAGTCCCCACCCACAAAAGGATGGGGACCCAACACCCTACTGGCACAAGAGGTTTACATAATTATTTAATCAAGTAAACATATGAACCCAATATAATCTAATATGCCCAGGCAAAAAGATCAGTTTACAAACATAATCCAAAATTTCTTTTTGGAATTCATCAATAATATCAAACTTCTACAACTACTATTATACTTTTTCTTTTCTTACCTCTTTTGCTTTCCTGGGCACTAATCTTTTTTCTTCAATGGAACTTAGATAACTACTAAGAAATAGAATAAGAAGAGCAAAGTGGGAAAGAGAAGACTTAACAAACACACAAAAACAGGACCTAAGTAAAACCTGAGAATAGATGGAGAAGCTAATCAACTGAGCAAACCGACCAAGATAAAATGATGATCTGACAGCAACAAAAAATTACAAACCACACCAATAATCAGGAAGACCTGGCCCAATTCAATCAACAAACTGAAAACCAGGAAGAAGAACAGAGCAAAAATTGAACAACTAATCAAAGTTCTCCAAACAAATATCATGTGCAAACTTAATGAAGTGAAAGAAGAGATCAAGGATATTAGGAAACATTTGGCAAGCATACAGAAGAAATTGCAAACATATGCAAAAAGATAATGATATGATGGTGATAAATGGCACAATCCAAGAAATCAAAAATACACTCTCAGCAAGAGAGAGCAGATTTGAAGAGGCAGAGGAAAGAATTAGTGATGTGGAAGACAGTACATTTGAAATCAGACATATAGTAGAATTTATAGATAAAAAGATAGAAAAATTCCAGCAGGAATTAGGGATCTGAATCACAACACACAAGGCATAAACATACATATTATAGACATCCCAGAGGGAGAAGTGAAAGGGGACAGAAGGGAGGTTGAGGTAATAATGGCTATAAATTTCCCTAAACTATTGAGTAAGAATGATATACATGTCCAAGAAGTGAAACACACCTCAAACAGCATAAATCCCAACAAGTCTACCCCAAGACATGTACTTGTCAAATTATCCAATGCTCAAGATAAAGGGAAAACACAGAAAGCAGCAAGAGAAAAGAGAATGATCACATACAAGGGAAGCTCAATAAGATTAAGTCCTGATTTCTCATCTGAAACAATGGAGGCAAGAAGGCAGTGATATGACAGTCAATGTACTAAAAGAAAAAAAAAATTCCAACCAAGAATACTCTGTCCAGCAAAGCTGGCATTCAAAAATGATAGAGTTCAAAATATCCACAGATAAACAGAAACTAAGAGAGTAAGCCAACAAGAAACCTGCCCTTCAAGAAATATTAAAGGGAGTTCTTCAGGAGGAAAGGAAAAAAAAATAGGAGAGACAGAGTTGTAGGAGAGTGTTAAGAACAAGTAAAAATACAAAAAGAGAAATAAAAACAACATATGACATACACAAATCCAAAGAAAAATACGACTAATGTAGTAATTCCTTGAGAGTAATAACAGTGAATGCCAATGGCTCAACCTCACTTGTCAAGAGATGCAGATTGGCAGAATGGATAAGGAAATATGAACCATCTATATGCTGTATACAAGAAACCCATCTTAGAACACAGGATTCAAAGGGGCTGAAAGTGAATGATTGGAAAATAATCTTACAAGCAAACAATAACCAAAAAAGGCATGAGGAATAATACTAATATTGCCCAAAACAGACTTTAAATGCAAAATTATTTTTAGAGAAAAAGATGGATAATACATATTAGTAAAAAAAGGGTAATCTTTCAAGAGGAAAGAACAATCATAAACATTTATGCACCTAACCAGGGTGCCTTCAAATATGTGAGGTAAACATTGGAAAAACTAAATGAAGGAATAGATGCCTCTACAATTATAGTGGGGGACTTTAATACACCAGTATCAGCATTAGACAGAACATCTCAACAGAGAATCAATTAAGAATCAAAGACTTTGAATACTATATTAGAAGATCTGGACCTAATAGACATATACAGAACATTACACCCAAGACAGCAGGATATACATTCTTCTCAAGAGCACATGGATCATTCTCCAAGATATACTACATGCTAGGCCACAGAGAAAGTCTCAATGAATTAAAAAAGTTTGAAATCATACAAAATAAATTCTCTGACCACAGGGAAATGAAGCTAGAAATCTGTAAGGGCTAGAGAACCAGATTAGGCACCAAGATATGGAAGTTAAGCAGCACACTCTTAGACAAACAGTGAATCAAGGGGGAAATCTCAAAAGAAATCAGTAACTACCTTAAAACCAATGAAAATGAAAACACAACATATCCAAACTTATGGGATGTAGCAAAGGCTGAGAGGGAAATTCATAACTATAAATTCATACATCAAAAAAGAAGAAAGAGCTAAAATCGAAGACCTAATTGCACACTTCAATAAATTAGTAAAAAAACAACAAAGTGACCCCAAAGGAAGAAGAAAGAAAAAAAATAACAAAGATCAGAGCTGAACTAAATGAAGTAGAAAATAAGAAATTACTAGAAAAAATAAACAAATCAAAGAGCTGATTCTTTGAGTAGATCAATAAAATTGACAAATCCTTAGGTAGACTAACACAGAAAAAAAGAGAAAACTCGAATACACAAATTAAGAAATGAAAAAGGGGGTATCACCACTGGTCCCATAGAAATAAAGAGTATCATAAAAGGATACTTTGAAAAACTATATGCCAACAAGAAGGACAATTTCAAGGAAATGGACAAATTTCTAGAAACACATAAACAGCCTACATTGATGAAAGAAGAAATTAATGATCTCAACAAACAAATCACAAGTACAGATATAGATTCAATTATTAAACCCTCCCATCTAAGAAGAGCCCTAAGCCAGGCAGCTTCACAGGTGAATTCTACCAAACCTTCCAGAAAGAACTAACACCAATATTGCTTAAACTCTTTCAAAAAATTGAAATAGAAGGAATATTGCCTAACTCATTCTGTATGGCCAACATTGACCCCTAATACCAAAGCCAAACAAAGACACCACAAGAAAGGAAAATTACAGACCAATATCTCTAATGAAACTGGATGTTAAAATCTTCAACAAAATCCTTGCTAATCATATTTATCAACACATCAAAAGAATTATACAACATGACCAAGTAGTTTTCATTCCTGGTATGCAAAGATGGTTCAACATAAAAAAGGCAATCAAAGTAATACACCACATAAACAGATTGAAGGAAAAAAATCACATGATCATATCTATAGATGCAGAAAAAGGCATTTGACAAAATACAGCACACTCTCTTGATAAAAACATTGCAAAAGACAGTAACAGAAGGAAACTTTCTGAACATGATAAAGGGTAAATATGAAAAACCCACAGCTAACATCTTCTACAATTGTGAGATCGTAAAATTTTTCTTCTAAGATCAGGAACAAGACAAGGATTCCCACTATCATCCCTCCTATTTAACATTGTGATAGAAGTACTTGCTTGAGCACTGAGACAAGAACCCAATACAAAAGGCATCCAAACTGAAAAGAAGATGTCAAAATTTCAGTATTTGCAGGCATGATCCTATACAATGAAAGCCCTGAGAAATCTTCAACAAAGCTTCTAGAACTTATGAGTTCTGTAAAGTCGCAGGTTATAAGATTAATGCACAAAAATTGGTAGCATTTCTGTACATCAATAATGAGCAATGTGAGGAGGAAATCAAGAAACAAATACCATAAAATCACATACTTAGGAATAAATTTAACCAAAGATGTAAAAGACTTATACACAGAAAACTGCACAACTTTGTTAAGGAAATCAAAGTAGACTTAGATAAATGGAAAAATACTCCCTTTTCATGCGTAGGAAGTCTAAATATCATTAAGATGTCTATCCTACCCAAACTGATCTACAGATTTAATGCAATCCCAAAAAAATCAACACAGCATTTTTTTAATGAACTGGAAAAACTAAGTATGAATTTTATTTGGAAGAGAAAGAGGCCCCAAATAGCCAAAGACATATTGAAAAAGAAATATCAAATTGGAGGAATCACAGTACCTGACTTTAAAACCTACTACAAAAAGAAAAAACTACAGTGGTCAAAATGGTATGGTATTGGCACAAAGATAAACAAACTGACCAATGGAACCTAAGTGAGTGTTCTGATATAGATCCTCACATATACAATAATCTGATATTTGACAAGGCCATCAAGCCCACTCAAATGGGAGAGAATGGCCTCTTCAACAAATGGTGCTTGGAAAACTGGATATCCATATGCAAAAGAATGAAAGAGGGTTACCATCTCACACCTTATACAAAAATCAACTCAAGATGATACAAGCACCTAAATATAAAAGTCAAGACCATAAAGATCTTGGGAGACAATGTAAGGAAGCATCTACAGGACTTTGTAATAGGAAATGTCTTCATGATCTTCACACCCAAAGCATGAGCAGCAAAAGAAAAAACAGATAATAGGTACCTCCTCAAAATTAAAGCCTTTTGTACCTCAAAAGAGTTATCAGGCAAGTGAAAAGACATATCCAATGGGAGAAAATATTTGATAACCATATATCTGATAGAAGACTAATATCCAGGATATACAAAGAAATCTTGTATCTCAAAAATAAAAGACAAACAACCCATTTAAAAAATGGGCAAAAGAATTGCACAGATGGTTGCTCAAAGAAGAAACACAAATTGCTAGAAAGCATATGAAAAGATGCTCAACATCACTAGCTATTAGGAAAATGCAGATCAAAAGTATAATGAGGTACCATCTTACACCCATTACAGAGGATGTGGAGGAGTGGGATGTGGATGTTGGTGGGAATGCAGAAGAATCCAGCTTTTCTGGAGGATAGTTTGGCAGTTCCTCAAAAAATTAGCTATAGATTTACCATTTAACTCAGCAATTCCACTGCCAGGCATATACCCAGAAGAAATGAAAACAAGGACACAAACTGATATATGCACACCAATGTTTACAGCAGCATTATTTACTATGCCAAAAGTTGAAATCAACCAAAATGCCCATCAACAGATGAATGGATAAACAAAATGTGGCATATGCATACAACTGAATACTACTCAGCTGTAAGAAGGAATACAGTACTAACACATGGGATAACATGGATGACTCTTGAGGACCCTATGTTGAGTAAAGCAAGCCAGGCACTGAAAGACAAATACTATATGACCTCTCTGACATGAATTAAGAAAATCAGGCTCTCTCAGAGTGCTAGAGACTGGATGGTAGGGTTACAGGAAATAGGGGGGAGAGGAAGGTTGTGAGCCATTGCCTGTGTGGGTGAAATCTATCATAAAGTGGAGGTAAGTATTTGTGCAGTGAAAGGATAAGATGGGGGCATAAGGATACTATTGGGTGGAGCTTTTTATGCTTGAGGCAGGCTAGGGATGGGAAGATGGGTCAGATGGTCCGTGGAATTGGGGACGTGTTTGGGGGGTGCAGGTGAACATGGGGAATTGTTAGGTGCATGGTTGAAACTCTAATGCTGAGGAAACACTTTAGAAAATACAATAAGGAAGAGTTACTTGTTTAAGGTGTTTGATGGGGAGCTTCTGCCACAGAATGCACCTGGGGCAGGCTTCTAGGGAGTGTTGAGTGCTCATCTTGTCATAGTGTTTTATATCATTGGGTGGAAACCCGTACAATGAGTGGGAAGGTGTAGTACCCCCATCCTGGGGAGGCTTGATGTTCTCAAGCAGAGGGGAGGGTGTCTCTCAAGAGCATGGTGGCTCCCAGTTGGGGAGGAAGACTAGAGTGTCAAACCCTCAGCATTGTTGAAAGTATCTATGAATCTTGTCCTTCAAGCAGTGAAGCTTCATTGTCCACTGTGAGCCCCGAGGGGAGGGTGAAGAGAGGAATAGAATGGATGGAAATGGGGTAACTGGGTAGCAATGGACGTGTTCCTGAAGTTCATGCAATGATGGATATAAGCCATATTAAATTTCTCCAAAAATTTGTGGAAGTGTATAGTCTAAAATGTAAACCATAATGTAAAATATAATGGAACCATGGTTAGTAGCTATGTATCAATATCTACACATCAGCTGTAGCAAATATAACATCTACATGTAAAAAGATCATTGCTGAGAAAGAGGGAAAAAGTTTGATTTTGGGTATATGGTAGTCCCCTGTATTATATATGTGACTTTACTGTGAACTAAAACTTTTTTGAAGACAAAATTAAAATTTTAAAGAAGGATATAGACACTGAGGAAGGAATGGAAGAGATAGCCTTGCTACTGTACATACAGGGCAACATCTTTTAAAGTAATGAAAGGCAAAATGTCAAAAACAAAATTTTATGATATTTTTCATTTTTAATTCCCCAATTTATTTTAGTTTTTCTAAATTAGTAAGTATTCTCTTTCTAATCTTTAAACTTATACTTAATATTTCATTTTCCTATTAATTGAATTTGGCTTCATTTTTTAAGGAATTTTGGATCACAGAGGGGTTTAACTATGGCAGGGGAGGAGCACTGATGTGTGGTGTCATTGATGGTGGACACATGGTTGGGAGGGAATTCTTCAGGCATGTATATAGAATATATAAAAATGTTCATATATTCAGTGGGTATGTCATAATAGGTAAAGTTACACATGAAAACTGAGGGAGTGCTGAGTTCCTAGGTGGGGGACCTCTGTCACATTCCCCAATGGAAAAGCAACAATCCCCCAAGTGCAAGGGCAAAGACCAGTGAAGGATGGTCCAATGATGGTCCCTTGATACTGACAATTATTCTTATGAGTCAGTGTGCTTGAAATTTCAACTAGGCCTAGAGCTGCAGGTTGCCTAAGAAAAAACTTCTACTAGAGGAGACAAAAATCTCATATTTCCCTATTAAAGAGAAAATATAAATTTAATGATTCAATTTTATTAATCTTTTAAAAAGTTTGGTTTTGTTTATTTTCTTTGTTTGCATTTCATTTATTCCTTCTCTTCCATTTCCTTCCCTTCCCTTAAATTGGGTTTAATTTCCTGTTCATTTTTTAGTATTTTAAAGTCAAAACTTAAATCATTGATGTTATAATTATTTTGTTAGATTGAGGTTAGAATTATTTTATTGGTGGACTGGAACAGTACTATGCTCATTTCTGACAATATCTGGATGTCTGGCTTTGAGTTGGTCAATGTAAGTCAGTGGGCTAACTAACTGACCAATTATTGAGCAGCAAAACAAGGTTAAAGTCCAAACCCTTCCTAGTGACAACCAGGGTTGGTTTATTTGATGTGTCTTTCCTGGCTATATTAGTTAATCTACCTGGTTTGGCTTCATGACCAGAGAAGCATAAAAGGAACTTCTAGGAAATTCTGCTTTGAGGGCTCCCCAAACCAAGATTCTTCGTACTAATTTGGCAATTTAATCTGGAGATGAAGTCCTCATATGTGAATGCTAAGGTTTTCAGGGCATGCATTTCTATGCTTATTGCTATAGCCCATACGATCACAAGAGATACAGATTCTCCCACTTCTTATCTGATCAAATCAACTTCTCATTACAGAGCTTTCACATCCATTAGTTAATTTGGCAATTATAACTTAATACATAGCAACAATAACAAATACTTTGATATATACTTTGCAATTGGTTCAGATAATTTTAATAAGCCATCTAATGGGTTTTTCTAAGTTCAGGATTTTATTCAAAACTGACAGTTAAAAAATTGTTCAGATCACAACCTCATATTTTATTTTCCCATTTTCATTTAGTAGCTGTGTCTAAAATATGAAAACTCCTTAAGTAAGGCATGAAAAAAAAAGATGGAAATGTTAATCAATTTTAGTTCTCATATGTATGTATTTATATGTTGTATAAAGATTTAAACAATTATGGAAATTACTTAAACTTGAAGAACTAGAAATTGCTTTAAAAAAATTCAAACTGGGGCACACAGTGCATTAGGGAATTTTTTTTTGAGAATTAGGGTCATCACTCAAGATATCTTCAAAGTTTTTACAGCAAGGAATTTTCCCTGGAATTTATTATCTTTAATGTTGTCAGGTTATATTAAAAATGGCTAAGAATTACCAGCTGAGAGGTTCTTTTTTTTTTTAAATCATAAACATATCATCTTCCACAAATCTCTGGAAAACTCTCCTTCAGGTATACATGTTATTAGTTACTGGGATTCAGAATATACATTAAATATTAGCCTTACAAGTTGCATCCAAATATCTTCCAGTGGGATGTCCAGTTTGTTAATTTTGTTGAGGTTTTGAGTTGTTATATTTTATCTTTCTCCCCCAGAAGTTCAACTACTGAAAAAAATCTTGAACTGTGATATTAATGTGGTAGCTATCATAAACTATAACAGTAAATAGAGAATAAAAACCATAAGTTGGTTTTTAGAGGGATAATAAGAATGCATGGACAATGCATTTCTGGAGGTTTTCAATAGTAACCATTTATATCAATATTACATTCTTAGAAGACGTTATCAATGCAACTCCACTTCAGTTTTGATAGTGTCAATCACACTTTTATTTTTTGTTGTTGTCTCCTTTCTTACTGTTTTCCATTTATATCCTAGCCTTGAAACATGTTAGTTCAACATTTGACGGTCTCCTAGGGTAATTACATCACACTTTACCTCTGCAGGTAAAGCACTTCCTAGCTATTTACCAGGTGACAATGCCTCCTTCAAATGAAAACCTAATGGAATTCACTATCTTTGCCTTTGTTAAGTCAATAATGAAAAGAAGAGTTGTATGTGGATGTCAGTATCATAGAAAGTCTTAGGTGTAAAAGACAGAGGCTTGTCATCTCCAGTGCAGAAAAAGGGGCCAGGTCAGTTTTCTGGAACTCACCATGGATCATCCTCTTTGCATCCAGCACCTAAAATAATGGGAAAGCCTGGATTTCCAATTTTGCTCTCAACTTCAAATCTATTCATGGAGGGAAGTCTCACTATCAGAGGACTAAGAAATCAGGGCATCAATATATTATTTTTTATTTAAAATTTTCTTGCATAGCAAAGAGAGAACATTATTAAAAATTCCTTTTGATTAATATCTGGTATGGAGATCTGAATCTTTCATTCATTTTCATGTGAAAAGAACCTATTAATAAATTTGGCAGATAGCAAAGAGAAAGACTTCTTCCCTCATCTTTAGTAAAACTTCCTCATCTTTAGCAAATAGACTTACTGACATTATTAATTTTCCATCGCTTAAATAAAAAATATTTTCAAAAGAAAATTGATGGCCTATTTCCCTGAATGTTCAGTTATTTTTTTTGTTTCCCAATGAAATAAATAAGATTTTATCAGACATATTTGTTTTTAGTATTTTTTATATTAGAATGTTTACTTTTGGGATATTTTACCACAAGGAGGAAATCTCCACAGAGACTGATGGGAAGAGTCATCTTATTTTCTTCATTTTCACCAATAATGGATTTTTATAATACCTAGCAAATGTTTCTTACTTACAAAAATTATCTGGGTTTGACTACCTTAGCAGTATTTTGGAATTTGTATTTTTCTATAGATTCCCTGTGTCAAATATTTTTCAGATTTTAAATATGCTAAAATTTGATCCTAATATTTTTGAGCGATGAATGGCAAAGGAGTAAGCAATATTATGAATTTATGAATTATAGTTAAAATTTTTATTATAAAATCTCTCTTATAAAAGCCTGGACTAGATTTTTTTTTCCTAGAAAATTATCATATTATTAGTAAGTATGACTTGATGAAGTTGAAAATACTTTAAAAAAGGATAAGGAAATTCTAAGGTTTCACTAAAATAAACATTTGTTCTGTTTCTTTTGTAGATGTGTGGGCTAAAGGAAACTAATGAAGACATGCTCTACTTATAGTTTCAACTTCAAACCTTTGAGATTTTCTCTTCTTTCTTTCTGAGTCTCATGAACAGGTAAGACAGTGAGCATCCCTTCGTTCTAATCTCAAAGGAGAAATATGTGCTCTTTTCAGTGTCTACTGCAATTGCAGTCCTTTGAAGTCTTTGCAGATGCCCTTCCAAGGACCTGACCTTCAGATCAAAAGACTAAAGGGAAAAAAAAGAAAGCAAAAGAAGCCTCTTTTCTCTCATATTTTGTGGAAATAGCATTGTCTTTTTGAGGTCAAAACATGTCTTTCCTATTTTTTTCCTTTCTTTTTATTTTTTCTTCCTTATATATTTTTATGTTCTCCTCTGTACAAATTGTTTTTGGAAATATTTATATATAGTTTTCTCAACAAGCTTTATACTAAGAATACATAAGTGTATAGAGAAGCATGGTTGTTATTATTATCATTCAAGGACATGGGGATTACTCTTTGAGAGGTTATATATATTCATGTTTAAACATACAGATAAGGGATAAGACAGAACCAGATATAAATCCAAGTTTTTCATTTTTTAACTGGAACTTTGGCAATTTATATATTGGAGCATTAAATTTCTTGATTTTAAAGGGACATAATACTTCCATTAAATGGTTACACTGGTGATTTAATTATAAAGTGTAGGAAATATAAATTACTGGCAAAGCATTTTTCATAAAATAAGTGGTAATTGAGAAGAGGTGTTTTAAATACCATTATCATCATTATCATAAACAACATCATCATTATTTTCTCAATTTTATGGTATACAGAAGTCCATCTGAAATAGTTACTTTGGATTGGGAGTTATTGCTATTACATATGACACATATATGTTACCACTCCTCATAATAGTTTTCATACTCTTTCAAAAAAGATTAGGTAGAAATATTGATTTGTTTCAATACTGAAGGAAGATTTATATCTGATTATATAAATTAAATACTTTCTGTAGATTTATAGTATATGATATTGATAAAATAATTAAATAATGACTATTATATTTATTTATTTATGTAACCTTTGTCCATGATAATTGTCAAGCCATTTGTTTCTCTGTATTTCTCTTTTTCACCTTAAGATATTTTCCTACTTGTTGATAAGTCAAAATTGAGAGATATTGAGAGAAGAAATTAAACAAACATCACATCAAGACCTCTGACCTAACAAGACCTAAGGGAGAAGTCACATGTACTCTGAATTAGCACTGCCCTCAAGACAATTATAATATATTAGTGGAAAAATAGAACAGAAGTATGTGCATATATGGTTGAAATAAACTTTAACTGCCATGTGAAGGAAATCTTATGCACTATTGTATAGTTAAGGTAGAATCATATTTTTAATAGCACTATTTAGTACTCATATGTAACCTCAGGCTGCTAACATTCCTGCCAGCTTTTGTTAAACCATTTAAATTAATCTAAAATAATAGTGATATATTTCACATGCATTTCAAAACTGCTGTCTTTTATAATGGTAAAATTTATATGCCATGAAATTCTAAAATTGCAAATGTATCATTTTTAAAAATCTGATGAATAAATATCAAGACACACATCATTTTCATCACCCCACAGAGTTCCCCTGTGACTCATTGCAGTCAAGCTGACTTGCTCTGCTAAGAATTCCTTACTCTAATTTTTATCATGAAAATTAGTTTTTTCTCCCCTATAATTTCATATAAGTGCTTTACTTTTTGCTCAATTTCATTCACTCATATATTTTTGACATTATTTGATATTCTTATGTATTTCAGTAGTTGTAGTAGTTTGAGCCTGTATGTACCCTAGAAAATCATGTTCTTAAAGCTAGGCCATTACTATAGGTATGGGCCTATTGTGGATGGGTTCTTTTTATTAGTTTACTTCACTTAAGGGTCTTTTAATTAAGTTACTTCAGGATTAAGACCCAGGATAGGTCTTAATCCTCTTACTGTCACCATTTTAAATGCAAAAAATACCATGGAAGCAGGAAGCTGAAGGCAAGGAAGCCTGAAGGACAAAGGAGAGCCTAGCTCATGCCACCATGTGCCTTGCCATATAACAGAGAAATCCAGAGTCACTAGCATCTGGTCTTTGTGGGAGAAAGCATTGTGTGATGATGACTTGATTTGGATACTTTTCTTAGCCTTGGAACTGTAAGCTTGCAACCCAATATACCCCATTGTAAAAGCCAATCCATTTCTGGTATTTTTTTCCTAGCAGACTACAATATTAGTCCATTTCTTTTAGTTGTTGAGTGTTATTTCCTTGTAAAAACATATTATAATTTTTTAAACTATTATTCTTTATAGAACATATCTGGATCATTTCCAGTCTTTGGCAATTATGAGTAAACCTGCAATGAATATCCTTTAAAGGGTTTTTTTGTGTACATATGCCTTCATTTCTCTTGGATAAATGAATAGGAGTGAGAATGTTTATCTTTTTAAGAGACTAGAAAGCAGTTCCAATATACATGTAACATTATACACTGTCACCAGTATTGCACGAGAGTTCTGGCCACTCCATTTACTGTTGTCATGATGTTGTCTATCATTATTATGTTTTCCATTTTAGTGGGTATCTAGTGGTGTGTAATTTGGTATAATTTGCCTTTCTGTGATGACTCAAGATGTTGATAGTGAGTTCATAGTATTTGTGTTGAGTTTAAATATTCCACATTCTTGCAGTTTTTGTCTACTTGTTTTATTCATTAGTGAGTGATCTATTAATGTCTTCAGCTATGATTTCGAGGTATTTGTCTCTAGGTCACTTTAGTTCTGTGAATTTTTTTTTTTCATGTATTTGGAAGCTTTACTTTAAGGTACATACACGTTTAGAATTACAGTGTTTTGATTAATAGACAATTCATCATTACAAATGACCCTCTTTCTTTCTATATTTTTTCTTGAAGTTTATTTTGTCTTGTATTATTGAGTCATATTAGCTCTCTGATACTTGGTGTTTATATGACAAAACTTTTTCCATCCTTTTACTTTCAGCTTACATGTGTTTATGCTTCAAGTTTGTGTCTTGTAAATGTATACTGCATCTTGCTCTTTATCTACTATGAAAGCCTGTAATTTTTAATCGAGGTGTTTTCAACATTTATATTTAACAAAATTATGAATATCAGGCAGGTTAATATAGGGAACAAGAGAAGGTGGCTGGTCAGAATAAAGTCTTAACAGCTGGGACCTCTCATTAATATAGCCAAAAAGCCCTCTAAGATCATGTCCACAAGGTCCCATCTGAAACTCTTAGGCTCACAAAAACCCCAGATAACTCCAAACAGAAAAGCTTCCCCATTGGTCCCCTGAAAGTTAACAGGGGAGGATAGACAGGCAATCAACCAGGACAGCAAATATCTGAGGTCCCTCCTTAATATGATGAAAGAGGAGCAAAGGCCTTGGCCCACTGGGTGGACTGTGGGAGAGTGTGGGCTATGGTGTGGACCATTGACCATGAGGTGCAGCGGTGCTCAGAGATGTATTCACCAAGTGCAATGAATGTCTCATGATGATGGAGGAGGTTGTTGTTATGGGGGGAGGAGTGGGGTGAGGGGGGTTGGGAGGTATATGGGGACCTCATATTTTTTGAATGTAACATTAAAAAAACAAAGACAAAAATAAATAAATAAGTAAATAATAATAAAAAAGGTCTACTTTGGAGCCCCATGCACACATCTCACCTGTAGCACACTGGTACATATGTCTTCATTGTGTATTTTTTTAATTTTTTTTTTATTTTTTATTGACTTTGTAATAATATTACATTAAAAATATATATATGAGGTTCCATTCAACCCCACCCCCCCACCCCACCTCTCCCCCCCCAGCAACACTCGTTCCCATCATCATGACACATCCATTGCATTTGGTAAGTACATCTTTGGGCACCTCTGCACCTCATGGTCAATGGTCCACATCATGGCCCATACTCTCCCCCATTCCATCCAGTGGGCCCTGTGAGGATTTACAATGTCCGGTGATTGCCCCTGAAGCACCATCCAGGGCAGCTCCATGTCCCAAAGACGCCTCCACCTCTCATCTCTTCCTGTATTTCCCAACACCCATCAGCCACCATGTCCACTTTTCCCAATCCAGTGCCACCTTTTCTATGTGGACATTGGATTGGTTGTGTCCATTGCACCTCTATGTCAAGAGGAGGCTCAGATTCCACATGGATGCTGGATGCAATCCTCTCACTTTCAGTTGTAATCACTCTAGGCTCCATGGTGTGGTGGTTGTCCTTCTTCAACTCCATCTTAGCTGAGTGTGGTAAGTCCAATAGATCAGATTGTAGGTGCTGGAGTCTGTTGAGGCTCAGGACCCGGCTATCACATTGTCAGTCCAGAGATTCAAATCCCCTAAATATATCTTAAACCCCAACACTAACTGCACCTCCAGCACATTAGCATGAAAGTCTTATGAAGAGAGATCCCATCTGAGTCCAGATTCATCACACATAAACACCATTTCCAAAGAGGGGCCATCTGACCTGGTAGTTAACCCCATCGGCCATGACCATAACTCCCATGGGTCTCTTTAGCCCTCAAAGGAACCAATATCTGGGGGTTGTATCTGCTTTATCTGTCTCTCTGACTCTGCTCAGTTGTGCATAAGGGCAATCCTTCTGCCAGCCTCCAGACTCTTTTTTAGAGACTCGTAGCCATATAAACTCATTTCTCCTTTCCATTTCCCCCTTACATTAGGTCAAACAGCGTTTTAAAGTCATGTTATTTTATGTAGACAGGGATATTCTGCTGATCCGCATTGAACCTTCCGTATAAGGTCATTTTCCAGTTGCATCATCAGTTGATAGTTGATAGTGGTCCCTCGGTGCCAGGGAGGCTCATCCCCGGGTGTCATGTCCCATGCTGTGGGGAAGGCATTGCATTTACATGCTGAGTTTGGCTTCGAGACTGGCCACATTTGAGTAACATGAAGGCTGACAGGAGGAAATTCCCAGGCACAATGCTGCTCTAGGCCTTGTTCTTATTTTAGGCTTATCAGCTCACAAGCATAGTCATTAGCGTCAGGGGCTCACTGTTGAACCCTCACTCCCTCCCGGTCCCCGCCGCTGCACCTGGGAGACTGTCGTTGCTCCCCTAGGGACCACGACAGAGCACCACTGGCCAGGAACCCAGTACCCCCCTGCTGTGGTTTTTAATTGTTGCCACTATGAGTATATCCAAACATTACCATGCACCCTGGACATATGTTCTGTACAGCTCCCTGTCAGCCATATATCACCTGTCAATGGTATCCTATACGAGTATCCCTCCATTGCCATTGTTGAAACACTCTGTGATCCAGAACTCCCTGAAATTTGAAGCCCAATATAATGTCAGGGTCCCTTACTAGGAAATGGCATATAGCAATGGGTTTAAAGGTTAGATAAAGAATACGTGTTGACTTGGAAAAAATTCTACATCCTATCTTTTTCCTTTTTTTTTTTTTTTTTTCCCCTAATTATTGAGCTTCTCTTCACAGGAGCCCTAGACCACAGCAATGCATATATATAATATACAGCACTCCCATACATCCACCACAAAACCTTTTCCCTTCCACAGCGATACCCTTACACCCTATTCACATCATATTTACTTAACATGATGTACAGCGTCTAAGGCAATGGCTTTCTAACAAGGTGACATCTGTGCTTACCTTGTGGTGCATACTTTAGGATACACAGTTTTTTACATTCTTAGTTATCCTATGTTTTACATTATGGTTTACATTATCAGTCTGTCATCTCCTATATGTTATGGTGTAATATTACATGTTTTATATCCATCCTTGTGTACTCTCACGAAACTCCTCTCTTACCCCCCATTTACCTTGGTTACACACATTTAACATCCATTTTCCCTTCCACCTTGGTGCCCACAGTGACAGCCAACCTCCGTTTCCCAAGGAGCCACTTCCAGAGATAGATGGAATAGTGTTCAGGGCCTAACTTGCTCAACTGCCCCAATGCCCTGGGAGCCACCCTTTCACTCGAGGGATACAGTTCCCTCTATTTGATGGCATTAGTCTTCCCCAGGATGTGGGTCCACCCCCACTCTCACTACTTGGGTTTCTCCCCCATGGTGTCACCCACTCTGGAAGAATGAGCATTTAGACATTGCCCAGGTCATTGTGTATTTTTCGTCTTTCTTGTTTCTTAATAAACTCTTGTTACTGGCCTTATTAAACTGGCACATCTCTGAGTTCTTTCTTGCAATGAAGCCAAGAACCTAGAACCCAGAACTCAGAGCATTCTGCTAACAAGTATGTTCGAATTTAAGTGTATCATCTTGATATTTGACTTCTATGCTACCCATATGCTCTATTCCCTCTATCCCTAAATTCTTGCCTTATTTGTGATGAATCAATTATATTATAGTATTCCCTTTTATCTTCTATAATGAAATTTTACTATTCTTCTTTGTCTTATTTTTAATGGTTGCTTTGGAGATAACAAAAAAAATATTTTTGATTTATGACTGTCTATCTCCAAAGCTACTCTGTTAATTCAGAAACAATTTAAGGAATTCATGACAATGCATTTCCAATTTATGGACTGCATTGTAATGTACATATTATCATCCCATATTTTGTGCATTTATTTTCACACATTTTTGTTATAGATAAAGTAATACCCCATGTTTTTTTGGTTATTTTTTTAAATTTTAAATAGCTAATAGTCTCTATGGAATTTAAGGATATATAGGTATTTACAGTCTACATATTAGGCATAACTTTTCTAAATGGTCTTTTACAAATGCTGACTTGGTATCAGAGCACAGTTGAGGGTGCAGGTGTGTTTCTAACCCCTCCTGGCAGGTGACCACCATATTTTACTCATTTAAGGTATGAATCACAGTCAAGCTGCCTAGGTTCTCCTTCTCCATCACTAGATCTTGGTGGACCGAGCATGCCTGTGCCACAGAAACCTCATGAATTTTCAGTGGAGGCCTGGAATAGGGTTGGAGAATGGGTATAGATACCCACTGTGTCTGGAGCCCTCAAAGATTCTAAGCAGTCATTTTAGCCTTCCAGAATTTGTTGACATTTCAGTAGACTTTTTCCAATGCTTGTTATAGTGGTAACACTTTCTTTTTTTGTTGTGGTAAAGTTGAAATAGTTTGTCCAGTTCCTTTTTGAGAGGTCTTGCCATACTTTTTATTACAAAACTAGGTTGAATTGTGACCTTAGCCTTCAAATGGACTGAAAACTGTGAAAATACAGATTATTAATATTTTTCTTAATGTTAAGTGGAGATTAACATTCCCTTAATTTCTACAAGCAAAATTCTCCAAAGTTGTTATTTTTAACTACTGGATTTCAAAAATAAATTAATAATATATCTATACAATAAATTTACTCATATAAATTATACTTCAACTCTGGACGGGGCACCATAGCAGTTTGACATTGTTTATGAATTAAAAAATAGTTATTGGATTATGTTTATAAACTGGCATGCCAGATATATCACTTTTTATTGATTAGATTATGATTAGGACTTACATCCATGTCAGTAGGGCATTGAGCCACTGCCTTTTGGTGGGTAGGGACTCACAGTGAAAAGGCAGGGCAAAGGACAGAATTGGAAATTTTGAGCTGGAGTCCAGGAAGTGAACACACAGGAGAAGAACACAGAGGAATAGAGATGGCTCCTTAGAAACAGCAGAAGCCCGGGGTAGAGAGACAAAGCCATTCTCCTGATAGTCTACAACTGGCCTTATAGAGAGAGCACAGGAGCTGAGCTGGGAGAGAAAAGGAGCCACAGGAAGAGAGGAACCCAAGAAGACTGAACTCTTGGCAGACATCAGCAGACATCTTGCCCCATGTGGCAATAGACTTTGGTGAGGGAAATAACTTATGCCTTATGGACTGGTAGCTGTAAACTCCTATGCAAATAAATATCCTTTATAAAAGCCAACAGATTTCTGGTATTTTGCATCAGCACTCCTTTGACTGACTAATACAGGCACTATATAAACATACAAGAGTAAAATAGAGTCCATGTTTTCAAAAGAATAAATATATACATGTGGGACATGGAGATGTATGCAAATAATAGAAGGGAAGTATATGATAGTGGCTCTTTTTAATGACTTATTTGATGATGCTTTTATGCTGTAATATTTTTAGAAAAAACAAAGCTGCCAGATATTTTACATTCTGACATTAATATTGTATATGTGATGGTGGTGGTGTGGGAATGTGAGAGGGGTCAATGGTGCTGGAGCGTGAATGTGAGCAGGGTTGGGGAAGGTGAGTTGGGCTATCCATGGGACTGGCGTAGGGCAGGAGGAAAGAACAAGTGAACTCTGGAAAGGTGGAAGCATGTTGTTGAGAATACAATTGGGAGAATGTTCTTTTGGCAACTATGGCAGTGGAGGGTCACTGATGCAGGGTGTCAGTGGGGGGGGGGCGATATGTGGGAAAAGGTGCATCTGGGGCCTTCCTCTATTAAATATGAATATGTTCCTCTTGCCATAGGGTGGTATCTCTGGGTGGAAGTCCACACACACAAAAAACCCACAAAATATTAAACTCCCATCCTGGAGAGTCCTGATATGTTCTTAAACAGATGGGAAAGAATGTTTCAAGTACATAGGTAGTGCTTAATAAAAGAATACTCACCAATATGCCAAAACCTCAATATTAATTATACTTTTGAGCCTTGTTCTTGTAAAATAGAAACCTAGCCTAATAATAACTATTGCTTAAGAGTTGCCTCCTAAAAACCTCCTTGTTACTTAAATGTGGCATCTCTTTAAGCCAAACTCAGCAGATAAATGCACTACCTACAGCACAGTGTGGTACATGACTCCTAGGAGTGAGCCTCCCTGGCACCAAGGGATTAATACCAAGCACCAACCAGTGATGCGTTTAGAAAATGGCCTTGACCAAAAGTGGGAAACATTAAATATGAAAGAGTCTTTTACAGCTAAGAGATTTCAAATTGAGTTGGAATGTCATTCCAGGGGTTAAACTTATGCATGTTTCAGGCAGATTTCATGTACTGCCACTGTCAACAAAGCCTCAAATCAGGGTACTCCTGAGGGTTCTAGAGACATCCGATACTATAGGCAAGGCATACAACCCCTTGAAATCATCACATCATCAGTGAACCTTACCTTGGAATATATGACAACCTATTTCCCCAATGTAACAGAGTTAGATTCATTTAAAATTTTCCCACACGTAATTCTTCTACCTTTAACAAAGTATTTCCACATGCATGACCTCATTTAATCTACAACCTTCTCTAGGAATAGCATCTTTATTTTATTTTTTAGCAAAATTTTTATTGTCTTTTTCAAAAAAACATACATAGATCACTCAAAATGTTGTATTAAAAAATATAAGAGGTTCTCATACACCCCATCCGCACCCACTGCTACTCCTCCCACATCAACAACCTCTTTCATCAGTGTGGCACATTCATTGCATTTGGTGAATACATTTTGGAGGACTGCTACATGCATGGATTGCAGTTTACATTGTTGTTTACACTCTCCCCCAGTCCATTCAGTGGGTTATGTCAGGATATAATGTCCTGCATCTTTACCTGCAATGTTATTCAGGACAACTCTGAGTCCCAAAAATGCCCCCATATCACACCTCTTCCTCCCACTCCCTACCTTTAGCAGCAACCATGGCCTCTTTTTCCACACCAATGCCACATTTTCTTCAATTACTAATCACAGTAGTTCATGAATAGAATATCAGTGAATTCACTCTAATCCATACTCTATTCCTCCATCCTGTGGACCTTAGAATGGTTGTGTCCACTCCACATCTATATCAAGAGGGGGCTTAGATTCCATATGGATGCTGGATGCAATTCTCCTGCTTTCAGTTGTAGGCACTCTTGGCTCCCTGGTGTGGTGGTTGACCTTCTTCACCTCCATGTTAGCTGAGAGGGGTAAGTCCAATAAACCAGAGTGTACGAGTTGCAAATCTGTTGAGGCTCAGGGCCTGGCTATCACATGGTCAGTCCAGAGATTTAGGTCCCCTGGATGTACATTAAACCCCAACACGAACTACAGTTGTTACCACAATCTATAAGATGTAGTAAAGTTTGAAAAGGCCTGTTAAAGTTTCGGTCTGAGGCTGCCTAGATATTTGAGAGGCTGAAATTATTTGAAAACCTTTACCAAGTAGGATACATTCTACCTTTGGCCACAGCCCTAAAATGGAATTAAAATCACATCTTCCACCTCACCACTGTAATTTGAGACTTTGGAGATCACCTGGATACCTATCAACATTGTTATTTTGTCCATTTTTCTGATTATTTCAGGTATATTTTTTAATACACACAGCTTTCATTTACTTTTTGCACAATGTATATTTTTGCAGCAGACCTACCATAACTTTTATTAAAAACAAACCGTGGGAAGAGGATGTGGCTCAACTGTTTGGGTTTCCGTCTACTATATGGCAGACCCTGGGTTCACAGTCATTGAGACTCTAGCCTTTTGCTAAGCAATTGACCAGTCTTGAATTCAAAACAGCAAGTTGAATTTATCTCATAAGTGTGTTATTGCAACCACTACCCACCATCTGGGAAATAGATGATTGGGTTGGAATAGAGAATTTCTTGGGATGACAAAAGAAACCACAAGAGTGATGTAGATGAGAAGAAAATATGCTGTGCTCTATGAGCAAAGCTGCAACTGTGCCTCCTGTCCTTTTGGAAGAGAATAACCTTTTCAGGGAAGGGTGAAACACAAGGAAACAGAAAGACCATAGAACTAATATTCACCTGGGAAGTGATGCTTGAATAATGAAAAAATAAAAATTGTCTCATGGAAAGCAACTACAAGACTGCTTATTTGCAATCCAAAATCCAAAAAAAGCTTATAAAATTGAAGGATATTTCATATGTTTAGTACCCAAAAACTCAGCCAGTAGCAGTATCTGAATGAACATGAAGCTATGTATACTTCAATCCATTTATTGTTCATATTCTTATTTTTTGCTACAGAGTGTTTAATAGATTTGTATTGCTATACCTGATTTCATTATGGGGTGTTACTTAATCAATGACGTATGTGTCTTGCTTAAATTCATACATTTCAAATGTCAGACATACTAACTGTCCCTAGAGTTTTTGTTTGGTTGATTTTTTAAATTTGTATTGCTTTATTCTATAATTACTGGGTGCTCTTGTAAGAGGAAAGAAATATCATAAATTCTATTCTTCCAGCTTTCTTTTCACAACAAAATTCAGAAAATATGAATTTATATTTTATTCCTATTTGAGGAAATATATTTTGCCATGGTTTTTCGGTATTATTGCTTTAAAGTTAACACTGAGGAGATTTCAAAGATATATTTCATTTATTTGAATCAGATCGCTTAACTCTTGTTTTAGTTAAAATACATTCATTTTAATAATAAAAAAGAAAGAAAGCTGAAGATCAAACTTTTACTTTGTGGACTCATACCCATGTCAAAGATTATTTTCTAGTTCAAAACCTGGAAGAATTTCAGATACAAATCTATTTTAAAAAGAAAGAATGCCAATAATAGTGTTTTAAAGATTAGAATAGTTATATTATTATTATTATTTAGGACATCTGCCTGAATTCTAATAGAATGAGAGTAGAAATAATGTGTGCTTCCAGGCTTTCATACTTATTCCTTCTTGGCTTGCTGGATATCGAAATTTACAAGGCTTTTGGGGACTGTGACTATGAAATGAATGAATGCTTGGTCCCTGAATGATCACTAGAGGAAAGATTCATTGAAAACTGATTACAGGCCCAAATCCTAAGACAATGAAATTTTAGGTCCTTTTGTATCTATAGCATGGCCATCCCTATTATCTTTGAAATGGATTTCCATATTTCCAGACATGGAAAGAAACATTACCTTTGCACCATTACAGAGTTCAGAAAAATTATGATCAGAAGGTGATTACTTGAAATGAAAACTTTGGATTTCAAAGTTGCATCATCAATGGCTGACTGTTGGTAAAACTCTACATGGGCAAATATGCAAGTATCCACAAGAACAAGAAACAATAAGGTCCCAGTAGAGTTGATTAATTATTAAAGCTCTTTATTAAGAATATTATTAATATTCTTACTAAGTTACCTCCACTGTCCAGCTAGGTTTGATTCTGTCATATTAATGAAGGTTAATATAAATGGTTGACAGAGTAAAAGGATAACTAAATTGGTTACATTATTAAAGTCTCTACATTTATAATTTCCTAAAATCTGTCTTAGCTTTTCCCATTTTATCTTGTTAAATAAAATGGCATTAGAGGAAACTATCAAGAGACATAAAATATAATTTAACAAAGGAATTGATATGCTTTAAAGATAGATGAAAAACTTAAGAATACCCAACAAATGTGAGTGATATCAACATTAACAGCCTGTACTTTGGAAATCATCTATATATTACTGTAAACTTTCTGTTCTGGTTCCTGTATTTCTCTCTCTTTTTCTACCAGTTCACATATATGCGCGCACACACACACACACATCCATTGATGACACTTTTTGGCCATTTGATGTTTAATATAAATGACCATTTTTTTTGTTGTATGCAAATAACCATCTCTGAGTATGGAAAATATGATTACAGTAGGATCTTATTTTACATGACCTCAACACACACCAACTCAGGTAAAATAAAAATTTTTAATTAAGCACTAAATCTCTGCCATTTTCCCAAGCTGCATATTGTCTTGAAGCACCTTGTCCAATCACCCGCATTCTGTCTCTGAAAAGCATTAGTGTAAGTCACTACATTGTTTTGAACCAAACATTAGCTCCCGTATCAGGGAGAATATCTAGTGAATTTACGATGGTGTTCTTTGGAGTTACAAATAAATAATCCATATGTAGCCAGGATAATAGTTCTTCATTTGGAGAACGATATCTGATGACAAACATACTGATTTTTTTTAAGTGTTAATGCATTGGAAGGCGACATGAGGAGCAAGAAGTTAAAGAGAGCTGGAGAACTTTTTAAAAATTTGTTGTAAGTACAGTAGGAAATTGTTTTGCAGACCAACACATTCCAAAACCCTTCATGTAAGTTAAAAATTGTGCATAATATTGAACCCCACTATTTAATAAGAATTTCTTATATGAACATACCTATAGCACATTTTAAAATTCATAAGGCAAATAAACACTCTAGTAATAGTAAGTTAAAAATTAATCATAGAAATACATAATTTTAAAAAATTTTGATTCTTTCTCTCTCTTTCTCCATTCATGCAAAGGTTGTACTAGCTGTCCTTCTTTGGACGTCTTAAAATCATTATGATGATGATGAGAATAAGTATGCCTGAGTGCTGCGAAGAATGACTGGATGACTGCAAGTCCATAGGTATGGTGTAATACTTATGAGCTACTCTTATTCTTCTGAGGAAGGGACAGAAGGATCATCAGCTTCATACAACCCATGCTCACTGGTAGGCTGTTTTGAATAACATGGTTGGATAGGAGACTAGGGCATTGGTTGGACATCAGGTGTGGAGGATGGTGAGTGGTGTAGATCCACTAAAGTGGAAGTTTTTGCTACCCTTGTGAAGAACATTGCGATTGGAAAGGTGCTGTCTTGGTCTCTTTAATTCATCAAAGACTTGCTGCAAAGGCTACAATAAAATCATAAAATTGAAATTAATATTAATGGTCTTTGAAAGGGTAGACTAAAATAATGTTTTTCCTTAGGTTCTTCCTAATTAAATTTTATTTGAAGAATTTGATGTAATTTGTAGTTTAAAATGACATATTTCTCTTTATCATGAGCATCAAGAAGACAAGTATCCTTAATGATATCTTTAATATTATTTCTCAGGAAAGACTGCAAGAATCTGCTAAACCTTTAGTGCTTTAACTCTCATTTAGAATATCTAAATTCTATTTTTATCAAAGTCATTCACTGTAGCATACAGTTGTTATATATATGTGTGTGTGTGTATATATATATAATCCAAATTATAGGAAGTTTATTTATTAATGTGAAATTTAGGTTTTTATCTATCAAGAGGCAAGTCAGTACATAACTACATAGCCTTATGCTTTGGTAGGTTGCCCCACACAGTAAGGAGGGTTATAATCCCTACGTATTACAGATAAATTTCAGAGATGATTCCTATGAGTATATAACATTTCTGTCCACTGACATGCTGAATCACAGAAATCCATATATTTTTCTCCAGTATTGTCTTATCTGAAGCACCCCAAAATATTCTGCATATCTGTAAATAGCAATGACATTTAAATTAACATTCAAAACATAAAACAGAACTTGAAACCTTGTCCAAGTGTTAAGGTAAAACACCGAAGTTCTAAAATCTAGATCCTATTACCTAACTTCTCAGAAAATTTGTTTGTAGAGAATTGTGATCGATCTCTACCTTTCAACTATCAGCAAGTACTAATAAAAGAAACAGCTTTAAGTAGCACATCTCTTAAGTGTTATAGAAGAGTTCTTCAGGATAGCATCTATTATTCTGTACACTGCTTTTTATGGATAGAGATTGGAAGTAAAGTCTCCTGAGAAATAAGTATCACAAAAAATAGTTAATATGTTCTAATTCTCAAGGACTTTTTTCCCATTGAAAATTGAAAGTTATCTAATCCATTATAGTTCCTTCTCAGTGTATTATGCTGGAAAACTTCAGTTTGTAACAAGAAACTAAAGTTTTTCCTCCTCCTTTACTATTTTGATTTGTCCTGCTTTCTTTGGACTGTGCAAATTATAGCCTGGTTCTCTTTCACCAGTATTTAATTATCTTCCTGAAATCACTATTACTATAAATAGAGTTAAAATAAATATAAAAGCACACATTTGTAAATGTGAATACCCGTATGATTTCAATTGTAAACATTTAGTTAAAAATACCTGTTCCATTTCCTACTTTTGCAAAACAATCCACATTTCCTCCTTATTTTACTGTGTTCATTTTAATAATTTCTACATCTTTGCCTCAAAACCTTGTTAACAGAAGGTATTCGAGAAAATCCTGATGATGGAAAAAAAGTAAGACCAAAGTGTGAGTGCACAACAGTAAAGAGGTTTTGATAATTGGTTCTTCCTTATTTCCACTCAATTCCTAAAGGGAAGGGGAAAAAATCATAACAGGACTGATAATAGCATTCCTCTCTCTCGCTCAGTAATAGCACATAAGCTGCTTTGGATCTGCACTGTGAGAGAGTGAAAACTACTCAGATCATCGACATCTCCCATGAAAGGTTAACTTTATCATTTTTAGAAATGTTAACAAAACTGTATACATTGCTCCCTGCTTTGGGGGAAATGGCAGCTTTCCTAACTTATTATTTCTTGTTTATAATCTAATTTCCATCTTTTTAATGATCCTATTAAAGCTTTTCAATATAAGAAAAAAAGGATGATTGGAAATATAGTAGAGACCTAAGGTGAAGTAAAGAATATAAGCAAACAAGCATCTTCTCTAACTCACACATACACACACATCATTCAATATACACACACACATTCAATATTTTGGACCTGATATTTTAATTTTTGAATATAAGCATATCACAATAATTCATAAGGATAAGAAAATCAGGCAGTAAAAATCATCATATTGTAAATGCCTAATTAATTCAACGTAGTAAGAATTTTTATATCCCTTTCACACACAGATGAACCACAAAAGAGTAATAAAAGATAATATTCAAAATTATTGGACTATCATTGATAATTTTAGTGTTGGCTCTCAGTTTCAACACTTCACTATATTATGCCCAAATCTGAATAAGAAATATTCCTAAAGATCAGAAGATGAAAAGGAAAATGCTATGACCTGTTCTTGGTTATAAAATTTTGATGTTTAGCGAAGGGTAGATTGTGGAATTCTTTGGACTTAAAGATTAGGTGGATATGGGAATTTTTCGAATGAGGTTGTGCTTCTAAGATTTTAGAAATTGATTTTATCCACTTAGAGGTTAATTTGTATTTTTAGACGTTTTTATGGTAAGTTTCTAATAAGGGGACTTCTGTTGATAAAAACATGAGGGAACAAATATATTTGAAAGTTAATTTTTTTTTTGTTTTCTTCTTTGCTGTAAATTTTGTTATAGTTATAAGAGTTGCATGTGTGTTTCTTGATTTAGTTGTGGACTATATAGATATATAGCTCAATCCCTTAGGTATATATTAGCATCTTAATATAGCCCCTTTAGACTGAAATTCCTCTACTGCTTATCATTGTCACATAGTATGTGCACACATATGTTCTAAGCTCTGTCCATTTAGGTCATAAGTCCTCAGTTGGAAGCTTGGTGTCAGGAGTTGGGGCAGATACGTCATAACCAGCCAGGTACCTAATTTTTAAAATTCATTTGCCTGGGCCCTGCACATGCTGAATCTGAATCTCCAGGTATGTGGATATTATGAGGATGAATTGGGAGGTGGGGGAATATTTTCATTGTCTACAGTAAAGATAGGCAATTTTTTTCTCTGAAGGGCCAGATAATAAAAAAATTTAGGCTTTGATGGCAATAGGGTCACTGTCACAATTATTCAACTCTGCCATTGTAGCACAAAAGCATTCATAGATAGGATGGAAATGAGTGGGTAGTGCAGGGTAGGATTGTTGAAGCTTTGTCTTACTTATCTTTCCTAATTTTAGCTGGTGGCATCTGACTCATGGTACAAGTTTAATTGACGTTTATTGGATTTAATTGGATAAGAGGAGATTGCATTGAATTGGAATATAAGATGTTTCATATGGAAATAAGCTGTTTGAATCATTTTATGTTTAAAAAAAAAAAGGAACCCTCAATAACTGAATTGTGCTCAAATACTTAGTGAAACTGAATTGTATAAAAGATACCTAATTCGACTTCAGTATATTTTGCTATTAATAGAACTATTTCAAGACTGCACTATACAAAAGACATTAATTCACTGAAAGGAGTTTGCCTATCACTTTTTTTGAAAGTATTACCATATAAATCTAAATGTGCCTAAGAACATCAGATACTGAGGAAATTGTATGAAGGATATAAGAAACATGAAAAATTAATATTTTCAGCATACTGTTTAATAATTACCATAAAATAAGCAAAATTAAAAATTTACTAAATTTTTAAAATGTATTTATAATTGATTCTTCTATTTATTCACTGGTGTGCATTTAGGGAACATATATTGAATCTATTGTGTTTTAGATCATGTGTAAAATGCCTGAGATATAATGTGCAAAAGAAGCACAGGCCTTTGTTCACATAGAGTTTATACTATATTGGTAGAGAAAAGTAATACAAAACTGTTTTTATTAAATACATGTTATGTGCTAGGCACATTGCTAAGCATTTTACATGCATTTATTATATTTTATATTGAGAATAACAGTGTGAATTCTAATTCATAATAATATTGAACATCATATAATTTAAAACATGGAATGAAGAACACTCATTTGCTTATGGGTCTAATAAAATGAATAATATAAAGATAAAATACGTGGGATTCTACATGTAAAATATTGAAATATTTACTATTAACAATTATGCATACAACTTTAAATGCTTTTTCATTTATAAGACTTTGCCTTTTAAATATGAACGGTAAAATCAGTGGAAAATGTTTCTTTCTCTTCATATAACAATCTAACCACCTTTCTATTTACCTGGCTAAATAATGGCAGAAGAGAAAAGCATAACTTAATCTTCCAAGTTTACTTTTTATATTTTCAAGTTGCACATTTACCTGCTTTCTTTCTGGACCTTATTCTAGTGATTATTAAATGGTATATTCCCTCCTAAGGTTTGGTGTCCAATATCACTTTGACCGCACAACACAGACTATGGAATTGTTAGTGATCATCTATAAAATGGAGTAAAAAAACATCTGTTAACCGAATTTACATGATAATTAATATAGGTCTTTATATTATTTGGCATAGCAATTGTCACATAGTGACTGCAAAATAAATTTGCTCTCCTTTTATTTATGTTATTAAATATACAATTGTATACATAATCATGAATAAATTTCATAAATAAATTTCATAAATAAATTGGATCTTTATGGACACCTGTAGCTCAGCAAGTACTGAAAAAATGCAGTTTTCTTTAGTTTCTTCATTGTAAAATCTTCCCATTATATTATTTCCTTTTCACAGTCATTTTCCCTTCCTCGATTAAGTTTCTGATCTCTGAAATACTGAAATACTCTACTAAATGATGTCTCAGCATCTAGATAATCAATTTCCAATCTATAGATTGTGTACTTGTCTATTTAATCATTTTTATTACTATCCTAATGTTGGTGATGCTCTTTTTTTTTTAATTCACTCATTCTGTAGTTTGCTTCTCTTCAGTGCTTCCAATTTTTTTTCTAATATTTTAATTGACTTCACTTATATTTAGTGCATCTACAAGATTTGATTTAAATCTTTTCCTTCCAAAATTTTATTTCTTGTCTTTCTCTTGCTGTTTCCTCAGCTTAAATAGTTTCTCAGATATCATATAACTTCTACAAAATTTTCCTGGACTAGATACATTTCTAAAATGTAGTATAACTAATTATTCCAAATATAGAATATTTCTATCTATCAACTGAATCAGGGTTTCCAATCTCTTCAGTGCTGTTTTCAGGATTTGAATATCTTGATTTTTATTTACACATTGAAAACCATGCTCTAGAATATAGTGGACTTAAATCCAGAAAGCTCTTATCTCCCTTTAGAGATCTAAATGATTTTATGACAGATATAATGCAATTTAATTATTTTAATTATTCCTGATCACTGAGTATTATTTACGTTATTACTTAATTAATAATTAATAAATCTTTACTTAATAAAATATTAATGTTATATCCATACCACAACCTTTGGCTGTGTGGAATTTATTTCAGTAAACCAGAAAATAAGAATGCCCTATTAACAGCCCTACAATCTTTCAATAATGCATAGATTTCTACCTACAATGCAATAGTTAAAGCGAAGTAGTTTTTGATAGATATATAAAAACCACCTCAGTGACTGTGCTGTTTTCCATAGAATTCCTTCTCTGTGGTTGCCCTGCACAGGGTGGAATCAATCTCATGCCTCATTTAAATTAGTTTTGATGCTTAGATGGATGATGTTCCATATCTTAATTTACAGACTGCTATGGCAAATACTGCACAATGGGTTGAATTAAACAATAGGAATTTATTGTCTCATGGTTTTGAAGCTAGGCGAATTCCCAAATCAAGGCATTGGCAAGGCAATGCTTTCTTCCCAAAGTCTATAACCTTCTCATGATGGCTGTGGGCAGTCCTTGGTGTTCCTTGGCTTTTATTCTTGCCTTGTGTTCACTTGGTGATGTCCTCTCCTTTCTCTTCTGGGTTCTGTTGATGACTGCTTCCTGCTTCTGATTCCTCCTTGTGATGGTTCTCTCTCTCTCTCTCTTTCTCTCTCTTTCTCCCCCCTCCTCTCTATTTCTGTATTTTTTATGCTTATAAAGGACTGCACTCATTTGGGCCATACCTTAACTGAAATAACATCTTCAAGAGATCCTATCCATAATGGGTTCCTATCCTTAGAAATGTGAATCAAGACCAAGAACACAATTAAATCAGAGGACACAATTAAATCAACCACACCCTATATACCCCAAGAAGGTCTAAATAGAGTTATTACTCACATACTGAGGTATATGTGTGTATGGGGGCAAGTAAAGGATGGATATGAGGTGAGAGTTTCTTAGGTAGGTTTGTGTAGTTTGAACTTCCTCATTGACTCCAAAGGAGAGAGCACCCAATCTTTCTTTTCAGTTTGCCCAGATGATCAGGAAAAGGAAAAGGGAGCTTATTGGGGCTTGAAAGTTGTCTGCAGTCAATCATCAGAAATGGAATAATTTCATTTCTCTTTTTTTAAATTATTTTATTTTTAAAGAAACTTTATATTATATGAATGCTACATAAAAAATATAAGCAATTCCCATATGACCCACTCCCTACCCCTCCTATACTTTCCCATACTAACTACATCTTTCATTAGTGTGATACATTTGTACAATTGATGAACTCATATTGAAGCATTATTACAAACCATGGACCACAGTTTACATTATAGTTTACATTCTGTCCTGCACAATTTTGTAGGTTGTGATACATTATACAATGGCCTTTATCCATCACTGCACAGTTCATACAGGACAAATCCAATGTCCCTGAATATGCCCCTATATTATACCTATTCTCTGGTGGCTACTGCCTTTACAGCAATGATAAGATTTCTTCCATTGCTAAAACAAAAATGTCTGTAGTAGAATAATAATAAGTCTACTTCAGTCCATTGTTCATTCCCTAATCTTGAGGATTTGGTTTGATGATGCCCACTTTGCTTCTAATTGAGAGGGGGCTTTAAATCCCATTGGGCAGATGGATGGAGCTATTTTGCTTGCAGTTGCAGACATTCTCTGTTTCTGGGGATGGGGGTAGTCCATCGTCATCTCCTTGTTAGTTGTCCTGGGTGATTCCAGTGAACTGGAGAGTAGGTGTTGCAACTCTGCTGAAATTCAGGGCTCAGCTGGCACATGGATGGACCAAAGATTTAATTCTGGGACATATATTTATCAAGTATAGTGCTAATTGTAGGTTCAAATAAAAGGGGCAGAAGTGCTATGTGTATAGAACCTATGAATGAGTCTAACTCTATTACATTGGTAAACATAAATTCCAAAGGCCCACTGCTGAATTCCTGAGCTATCTGTCCTGCTTATAGATTTTGGATATCTTTAGAGCTCTCAGGAGCCCCAGTATTTGAGGCACTGTATACTGTGGCAATGAGATCCTGCTGAGATTTGCATGAGTGTAACCTCTGGAATGACCTCCCAACTTACTTTGAAATCTCTTAGTCTTAAAAACCCATTTGTATTTACAATTTCCTCCTTTTGGTCAAAGTTTTTTTCAGGTGCATTGCTAGTTGGTACTTGGTAGTCTTTTAAATCTAGTAAGAAAGGGAGCAGATGTAGCTCAAGCAGTGTCTCAAGCAGTTGAGAGCCTGCTTCCCATGTGGGAGGTCCCGGTTCAGTTCCTGGTTCCTCCTGAAAAATAATAATAGTAATAGCAAGCAAAAAAAAAAAAAAAAGAAAGAAAAAAATCAACTTAGGTGAGCCAATGTAGTTCAGTGGTTCAGCGCCTGCTTTCCCACATATGAGGTTCTGGTTCTAGGGTTTAATCCCAATTGCCCAGTACATAAAAAAAAAAAAAAGTAAAAAAAAAATCTAGTAAGGAAAAGAAAACAGAAACTCATATTTAATTTTAGTACTAAAACAATAAGTACATAAAGAAAAGTAAAGATGGAAACTATAGGATGTAACAAAGGAAAGAGTCTCCATGACATAGAAATTGGTTATTCAACTCTGGTAGGATTTCATCAAATAGAGAAAGAAGCTGAGGAAGAGATTTCTGACAGAGGGAGAATTAGGAACAAAGATAGATGGATAAAATATTGAGGTTGTTAAAATATCACTGCTTGGGGAATAAATAATGAAGTCATGGAAAGATTGTCTATAAAAGATATTAGGTCAAAGGCAGATAGTTGAAATATTTAGTTGCCAGGTAATATGTTTCTCTACTCACCAAGGATATATTAATGGTTTAAATTTTTTGGATGGGATGCTTTCTGTTATCTAATAACATTGATCAATTTTCATAATATAATGTTAGAGTTGGCTATAGTTAGAATCTTTGGTTTATGTATGACTTTAGTAGAAAACCTCTAGTATTTTCTCATTATAAAATATTCTAGTTTTTAGGTTGCTATTACCTTATATGACCTGTGTGTATGTATGCATGTATTATGCAAATGTGTATTAAGGAAATCATGTCAATTTAGTGTTTTTAACATGGACGGAGATTGAACATTGTTAAATACTTCTTTAGTAGATGTGAAATTATATGATTTTTTTGTTAGCTTTAATAACAAGATATATTATATTAATGTGCTTGCTATCCTGAACCAAACTGGGTTTCCTGGAATAAATCCCATGTGGTAATAATCCCTTGGTGCCAGGGAGCTCTTCCCCAGGAGACATGTTCAACCCTGGGGAGAAGGTAATAAATTTATATGCTGAGTTTGGCTTAGAGAGAGGCCTCCTTTGAGCAACAAGGAGGCTTTCAGAAGGCAAATCTTAGGCAGTATATAATTCTAAGCTAAATTTCAAGTTCACAAGAAGAGATTCATAAGTAGAACCATCAATATCAAGAGTCTTGCATAATGGTCTGTCTTCCTTCACTAGACATTTCCCCTGTACTTGGGGGATTCTTTCTGTCCTGTTAGAGGATGTAGCAGAACTCTCCAGGATGGGAATTCAATCCACTTTCGGTTACTGTGTAGATCTCCACCCACTGATACTATGTCCCATGAACACTTGAGCATATTCCTCTATCTTAGAGGCATGCCCCAGGTGAACCCCTTCCAATGCATCCCCATATCACTGACACCCCGAACCAGTGATCTACACCTGCCACTGCTGTGACCCTTCTGTAATTCACTTCTGATGTTGCCTGAAAGCCTGAAATGTGTTGTTTCATTTAATTGGATTTTAACTTCCTTAAATAATTTGTATTGTACTCTTTGAGATGCATAGCCTGGAGCCAGTAATGGAGGTGAAAGTTCTGTTTAATGCCTTGTGCCAGAGCCCAGTATTTTATATTTTGTGAAGTTAAATGTGTGCCTTGGTCACTATGAATTATGTCCAGGGCTCAGAAGAGAACATTCAGCTTTAAGATGTGTAGAGACATGTTTGCTCTTAATTTATATTTTCAGGTATCTTTGTGACAAAAATTTACCAGAGTTCTTTACACCAAAATAGGCTTCCTTAGAAAAGGAACTGCTGTTGCTATTGGCTGGGCCAGAGTGTTGAACAATGGTAATTCTCCAAGAGATTGTAAAAATTAGTAGACGGGACTGATTGTTAGAGTGGGCATCATCTAATGCTAAGGTGATTGTTTGAAGTCCAGCCAATGATGATAATCTTTGGGTTCTATCCTTGATCTGGAATATCTTGTTAGAGGATGGAAAGTAAAAGCTCTTCAGTAGAGAAATAATTTCAAGAGTGCTATTGAATCTGAAGTGCCATGCAAGACCAAGAAGGGTAATTTTTGCACAGACTCCGGGAGGCATGATAGGAGATCACTAAAGCCTCTACAAGGAAGCTGTCTATGGTGTGAGAGATGCACTAATGCAAGTTTTCTTTTACTGCACTTTGGACAGATGCTAGATTTTTTTTTTTTTTGGTAGGATTCTCATTCTAACTGGGTTTATTTTATGGTAGCAGCATAAATAGACGAGCAAAATTTTAAAATGAGGAATGTGCTACCTCCAGAAAATAAAAAAAGGCCTGCAAGATGTCAAGCTTTTTTAAAACATTATGCTTTAAGGTTTTTTGGATCAATAGTTGTTTATTGACTGTGTTGGGTATGGAAGAGCCCTGGACTGACAAAATAATGCCCATAAATCTTATTGGGGTGGCAGGGCCTTTTTTGTGAGCTACATTGTGGGTACTGAATGAGTCCATCAAATGCATCCCCTCAGAGCAGAATTTAATCAGTGTTATGCCATATGTGTGCAGCTGAAGAAAGTTGGATGCAGTTAAACTGTTGCTTGCAAAGATTGTTTGCAACAGCAGAGCTATTGAGATATTTCATAGGCATCAGGTTAAGAAATGTTATGTTCCTTTGACAGTGAAGGCAAATTACAGCTAAGAGGCTATTGAAATAGACATCAAATAGAACATTTTAGTTATATCTACAATAGCAAATATTTTCTAGTTAGTGATCAGATAAAGTTGGTAATTGCAATAATCTTGGATATAGGCCCTTAATTAGGAGTATTGTGACAGTAAGATTGTGGTAACCCTTTTTAAACATTTACTTTTTTATAAACTAATATTTTGTCCAATATTACTATAGCTACTCACTCCTGTTTTGGTTATTGTTTGCTTGTAAAATCAGTTTCAAACCTTTCACTTGAAACCTTCTTGAATCCTTGGGTCTAAGGTGAGTTTCTTGTAAGCAGTATATATATTTTTTAAAGATTTATTTATTTTCTTTATTTTTCTTTTATCTATCCCCCCACTCCCATAGAGTTCTCTCATCTGTCTTACTGTTTGCTCACCTTCTCCAGGAGGCATTGGGAACCAAACCCCTGACCTCCCACATGAGAAGCAGGTGCCCAATGGCCTGAGCCACATCAACTCCCCACAGTCTGCAGCAGTTACTGGCTAGTGGCTTCTATTCATTGTGGGGTGGGTGGTGTGTAGCTCATTGTGGTGGGGGGTGGCATCTAGCTTGTTACAGTGGGAAAGGCATAAGCTTATTGTTGTGGGGGTAGTGTCTTGCTCATCTTCTCTAGGAGGCACTGACGCCTAAACCTGGGAACTCTCATGTGGTAGGTAGGCACCCAACTGGTTGAGCCACTTCCCAACAGCATTTTTTAAAATCCATTCTGTCAATTGGTGTCTTTTGATTGGAGAGTTTAATTTATTAACATTCAATGTTACTACTGTCAAGGCATTTTTCTTTAGGTTTATATGTCTGTAATATTTTGTTTTTATTTCTCTTTTTATTCTTTCAGTTACTCTTACTAATAATTTTCCTTCCTACATTCTTTCCTTTGTATTTTTTTTTCCATTTCAGTCTGCAGAAAACCCTTTAAATTTCTTGAAGTTTAGGACTCTTTTTTACAAACCCTCTCAAATTCTGTTAATCTGTGAATCTTTTGAACTCTCCCTAATTTTTGAATGCCAGTTTTGCTGTGTACAGAATTCTTGGCTGGAAGTTTTTTCTTTGAGCACCTTAGCTATGTCATATCATGGCCTTCTCACTTCCATGGTTTCAGATGAGAAATCAGCCCTTAATCTTATCAAGCATCCCTTATACTAGATGGATCTCTTTTCTTTTCCTGCTTTCTGAACTCTCTAATTGTCTTTAGTATTTGACAATTTGATACATGTATGTCTCAGGGTAGGCCTGTTAGGATTTTTACTGTTTGGAGTTTGCTGCAATTCCTGGACATATATATCCATGTCCGTCATAGGAGTTGGGAAATTTTCAGCCACTATTTCCTCCAACACTCTTTCTGATTCCTTATCCTTTTCTTCTCCCTCCAGGATGCCTATAATGTATATATTTGTGCATTTTTTGTTGTCATTTAGTTCCCTGAATCCCTGCTGAATTTTTTCTATTTTGTAATCTATCTGTTCCACTATCTGTGTGATTTCAGATGATCTATCGTCAATGTTACTAATTCTTTCCTTTCCCTGTTCAAATCTGCTGTTATGTGCTTCCAGTATATATTTTTTTAATTTCTTGCACTGTGCCTTACATCACCATCAGATCTGTTATCTTTTTACTTGTATTTATGATTTCTTCTGTATGTCTCCCAGTGTCTTCTTAATATCCTTTTGCTCTTTCTTCACTTCTTCAAGTTGATTCATGATGTTCAAGTTGTTTTAACATCCTTGATTAGCTGTTCCACATTCTGTACCTTCTCCTGCATTTTAGTTTGTTCATGAGACTAGGCCAAGTCTTCCCGTTTTTTAGTATGGCTTTGTAATTTTATGCTGGTGTCTAGGCATCTGTTTATCTTGGTGGTGTATTCAGTTGGTTAGCTTCTCTTTCTAGTCTAGGATTTATTTCATTTTGTTTTGTGTTAAAGGTCATCTTTGACACTTGATTCCACTTGTTCTATATCTTTTAGTTGTCCATGTTCTCTTGAAAAAAATATTAAGTCTATAAAAAAAGAAAGGAGTAAAAGAATAAATAAAAAGTTTGGAAAAGGAAGCATAAAAGAGCCAGGAAAAAATAAGTTATTATAAGAGTGAAAAATCATAAAAAATAAAAAGGAATAAGAATAAAAAATGAGGTAGAAAAAAAGAAAGAAGAAAAAATAAACAAATGACCAGAAAGATAAGAAGAGAAGAAAGAAAATTAAGATCAAATAAGAAAGGTGAAACAAAATAAATGAAAGGGGAGAGGAAAAATGAAAGAGAGAAAATGAATGAAGAGAATAAAGAGAAAAAAGAAAAATAAAGGAAAAAAACAAAAACAAAAAAACAAAGAAAAAGCAGGCCTCCCTCTCCGACCACCAGCAACTGTCTCAGGCTGCCCATGCTCACCTCATCAGCTACCCTCTGCAGGTAACGTACTTGGATGTTGAGAAAGAAAAATTAAAATTAAATAAAAAATTCCTAAAATAAAAAACCTCAGTTTAAGTTTCTCATTGCAAGGCTGATAGATCAGTTGCTCCCCCTCCCCCAGGAGCCAGTTGGTCTCCTGACTGCTCACCAACTGCCTCTCATGGCTCCCCTTCCCCTCAGGCCAGTTGGGCATCTGACAGCTTGCCAGCTGCCTCTCCGGCTCTTGTGTCACCTGGGCACTTGGGTGCTTGTCAGCCCACCATCTCACTGATTTAGTTCCTATCACCCAGGATGGATGGATCTGACAACCTGCCTGATCAACTCCTCCCTCCCTTATTCCTGGAGCCACTTCAGCACCAGTTCATGTCTCTCCTTTTCCCAGGAAATGGTTGAGATATGATTTGCCCACCCTATCTCACCTTCCCTTTTCCTCTTTCCCCCTGAGTTGGCTAGGAGCCAGTCCTGGCACCTGTTTACCCACAACTCCTCCACCTTGAGAGCCTGCGAATCACTGGGATACACCTTCTGTCACCCAGTGGCTCTCCTCACTGAGTGCTGGTCTTCCAGCCAAATCACTTCTCCAGCTTCTCTCTCCCTCTGAGCAAGTTGGGCATTGGCTTGCCTGACCTTTATCTCATGACTTCCCTCTATCTCACATGACTTTCCTCTACCCCAGCCAACTGAGTCCCTCCCCTCTCTAGCTGATCTCTTCAATTGCCTCCACAGTCCCACAGTTTCCATTCTGCCAGGTAAGCCTTCCTGCCCTTCTGCTGTTCCTGGGGAAGGAGTGTAACCTGCTGCTCACTTCTCTGCTCCATTGGATCTTGGCACCATTCATCTTTTTTTTTTTTGAATTTATTTATTTACTTTACTTTTTCTTTGTTTATCCCTCCTCCCCCAGATGGTTCCCCAAATATTTCTCTTATCTATCTGCTCATTGTTTGCTTGCTTTCTCCAGGATGCACTGGGAATGAACCTGGGACCTCCCAAATGAGAGGTGAGTGCCCTATGGCCTGAACCACATCCACTCTCTTGGACTGTGATGTCTGCTGGTTTGTGGCATCTGCTCATTGCAGCAGGGGCAGGGTCTGCCTATCTTCTTTTGGGATGCACCAGGATCCAAACCTGGGACCTCCCATGTGATAGGTGGGTGCCCTACTGATTGAACCACATCTGCTTCCCAGAACCATTCACTTTGTTTAGGTTTTAGCATTGACCAAATTTGGCTATTAAATAGGAAGATTGTAAGGGTAATGGCTCTTTCCTTTGGCATGATTTGTATTGTGGATCTTAATTCCTATAAACTTTGTTGTAATTTGTATTAGGAGGGAAGGGTATTCATGGGTCCCTCTTTGTCAATCTGGTTTTAGATATCAATATTTAATTTTATTTCAATTTATTATTACTTGGTTCAGAGTGTCCATGCCGCTATGAGGTATTATAAGGGAATGGCCCTAGAACCTTGGAAAATTTAGGCAAAATGAGATTCTGTTGCTCGAAGCAAGGCATACCTGTTTGTCCTCTATTTTATGTTTAATGACTCCCTTAAAAATAAAGGTGATAATTTGTTTAAATGAGGAATCTTTAGATATAATTTTAATTTAAGTCAAAGCATTTTTTAAGGCCACTCTGATTTTTCATTTGGTTCACCTTGGCATATGTTGATGTTATATTTGAACCAATGTTTTAGGGGTATATAAGAGCCCTTTTTTATCTTTGTTATTGCATAAATTATATTGTTAAATAATGGTATTCCAGTTGGATCAAATTGTAGATCTCAGTTTCAGTTTTGGTAACCTTTCCCTGTATCCAGCCTGTGTCTCTTCATGTGTGTATCTGTGTATGTGTTTGTGTGTGTGTGTGTGAGTGTGGTTTGTTATTGGATATATACCAATGTCAGGGGAGAGTCAGGGTCCTTCCTAGACTTCTTATATTTATAAGTTTCTTCCTTCAGAGATTTCCAATCAATATTTTCAGAGTTAGAGACATCCCCCATTATTGTTTTATGAGGTTTAAGGACATGGGTTTGAATTAACCTTTGACATATTTATAAGCCATTATACTCAACTCAGTGATACCCGAAGTCTTTGTCAGTATATTTTTAACTATAAAACAAATGATCAGAAACAGATCAAATAGGGTGATGGTGTCCTTTTTTTGGGATCAGGATTTTATAAGGATCAATGTCATGATGGTGCCATGGGTGTTTACTCTGTATCTCTGAATATCATGGATTCTTTTAAGAGAGAGAGAAAGAGGCATGAGCAGTAGCACCAGAGACTTTTTGTAGATTTCTAATGAGCCTCTGATTTTAGCAGTGTGGATCTTGGCAACCCATGTAATAACTGCCCTTCACACATGAGACTCACCCAATGGACTAATATAATACTAAGACATTGGATTCAGGGCAACCATTTTGTTTCTAGTAATGGGCTATTATGAATAAAAAATATAGTAGATAGTATTCTAAAATGGCCCTCAATTTACTCACTCTAATTCCATGGTCTATAAATATGATATCATGCCCATGGTTATATAAGTTTACATTGTTAAAGGGATTTTTCAGATAAAATTAAGTTCCTAATCGGTTGACTTTGAGTTAACTAAAAGAAGATTATTTAGGTGGGCCTAATTTAAACTCATGAGGCCTTCAAAATCAGTGAGTCTTCTTCACCTGGTATCAGAAGGGAAAGTCAGAAATATTTAGTGCATTAGAAGGATCTACATACTATTGCTGTCTTGAAGATGGGGGAAACCATGTGCAAATATCAAACAACAGCCTATAGAAGCTACATGAGATCCCCCAGGTGACAGCTATCAAGGAAATTTGGGGGACCTCTATTTTATAGCTGCACAGAACTGAATTCTTCCAACAACATAAATAATCCCATAAGTGGGTTCTTCCCCAGATACTCCAGAAAGTAAAGCAACCTGACCAACAACTCAATTTCAATATTTTCAGCTCTGTGAAACATTAAGGAGAAAAGTCACTCAAGCCTGTCTGAAGTTCTGAACTACAGAACTAGGAGATAATAAATAAATGTGGCTTTAAGCTGTTAAGCTTTTAAAAATATGTTAGATGTATTTTATTTCATTTGTTAAACAATTAGAACATTTGTAGGTTTACATAAAAGATAATGCAAAAAGTACAGAGTTCCCATAAACAAATACTCACACACATAGTATTCCCTAAATTAATACTTTACATTAATGTGATGATTTTGTTACAATTGAAGAAAGAATATTATTACAATTATACTATTAACTTAAGTCCATAGTTTGCATTAGGGTTCACCGTTTGTGTCATATAGTTCTATGTATTTTTTAAAATTTCTGTTCTTGTAATATATATACAACCTAAACTTGCCCATTTTAACCCTTTCAGATGTACAATTCAGTGCTGTTCATTACAATAGCGTGCTATACTACCATCACCACCATCCATTACTAAAACTTTTCTAACTCCCAAACAGAAACTCTGTACCAAGTAAGCATTAATTCCTATTCCCCATGCACACCTGTATTCTAGTTTATATATTCTAATATATACCACATTTGTCTTTCCATTCATCTGATGATGGATGTTTAGTTTGCCTCAACATTTTGACAATTGTGAATGATGCTATGAACATCAGTGCGCAAATTTCTGTTAAAATCTATGTTTTTTAATATTTTGGGATATATACTTAGAAGTGGGATTGCCAAGTCATAAGGTAACTCTATATTCAGCTTTCTGAAGAAAGGTCAAACTGTCTTCCACAGTGGCTGCACCAGTTTACATTTCTACAACAACAATGTATGTGTGTTCCCATTTCTCCACATTCTCTATAATTTTTTTTTATTTTTTTATTTTTGGAGAGTAGCCATTCTAGTAGGTATGAAATGGTATCCTGTTGTGGCTTTGATTTCCATTTACTTGATGACTAATGATGTTGAGCATCTTTTCATGTGCTTTCTGGCCATTTGTCTGTCTTCTTTGGAGGTGCTTGTTCTATTCTTTTGCCCAAATTTTAATTAGGTTGCTTGTCTTTTTGTTGGTAATTTGAAGGATTTCTTTACATATTCTGGATATTAAACATTTATCAGATATGTGGTTTCCAAATATTTTCTCCCACTGTTTAGGTTGCCATTTTACATTCATGATAAAGGCCTTTGAGTAACAAAAGTTCTTAATTTTGTTGATGCACCATTTCTCTATTTTTTCTTTTGTTTTCTGTTGTTTGGGTATAAAGTCTAAGAAACCACTGTCTACCACAAGGTCCTAAAATGCTTCCCTATGTTTTATTCTAGGAGTTTGATAGTTTAAGCTTTTATATTTATGTTTTTGATCCAATTTGAGTTGATTTTTGTATTTGGTGTAATGGAGTATACCATTTATAGAAAAGATTATTTATTCCTAAATCAGTGGTCTTTGCTTTCTTGTTAAAAATCGGTTGTCCATAATGTGAGTGTTTTTTTCTGAGCTCTCACTTTGGACTTCTATCTCTATATCTGTCCTTTGAATACCATGCTGTTTTGATAATGTGATTTTGTAATACATTTTAAGATTAGGATGCATGAGTCTTTTAACTCCATTGTTATTTTTAAACTGCTTTGGCTATTTGGGTCTGCTTACCCTACCATATACACCTGAAGATTGACTTTTCCATTTCTGCAAAGAAGTTGTTCGAATTTTTATTGGGATTGTGTTGAATCTATAAATTGCTTTGAATAGGATTGACCTGTTAATGATATTTAGTCTTGCAATCCATGAACACAGAATGTTCTTCCATTTCTTTAAGTCTTCCTTTATTTCTTTTGGAAATGTTTTATGGTTTTCTGTTTATGAGTCCCTCATATCCTTGCTTAGCTTTATTCTAAGATATTTGATTAGTTTAGTTGCTACTATGATTGGAATTTTTGCACTGAATTCTTCTTCCGATTGTTCATTGCTCATGTATAGAAACACTACTTAATTTTGGGTGTTGACTTGTGCCTTCTCCACAATTCATTCTTCATTTATTAGTTCTCTAAGTTTTGTTGTGAAATTTTCAGTATTCTCTGTACATAAGATCATATCATCTTCAAATGGGGAATATTTTACTATGTCCTTTTCAATTTAGATGCCTTTTTATTTCTTCTTCTTTCCTAATTGATCTGGAAAGAACCTCCAGTACAATGTCGAATAACAGTGGTGACAATGAACATCATTGTCTTATTCCTGATCTTAGAGGGAAAGATTTCAGTCTTTCCACATTAAGTAGGATGTTAGTTGTGGGGTTTTTCAAATATGCTTTTTATCATGTTGAGCAGATTCCTTCTATCCCTAGTGTTCTAAGTGTTTTAATCAAGGAGGGGGGCGACTGAATTTTGTGAAATAACTTGTTTTGCATTAATTGATATAATAATGTTTTTTTCCTTTCATTCTATTTATATGGTATATTACATTAATTGATTTTCTTATGTTGAACCAAATATTTGTAGAAATCTTTGAATATACTGTTTTATAGTTCAGTAGTATTTATTATTGAGGATTTTTGCATCTATGTTCATAAAAATTATTGTTCTGTAATTTTCTTTTCTTGAGGAATCTTTACCTGGCTTGGTATGAGGATGATTTTGACATTGTAGACTTAGGGAGTATTCACTCCTCTTCAAATTTTTGGCACAGTTTGAACAGAACTGAGCAAAGTCTTCCAGGAATATTTGGTAGAATTCCCTTGCGAAGCTGTCTTTTCTTAAGCTTTTCTTTGTTGGGAGGTTTTTGATTACTTGTTCAATTTCTTTAATAGCAACTGATTTGTTGAGGTCTTCTATTTCTTTTTGAGTCAATGTAGGTATTGTATGTGTTTCTAAGAATTTTTCCATTTCATATAGGTGATCTAACTTACTGACATAGTTTTCAGAGTATCCTTATTTTAGGAGGGTTAGTACAAATGTTCCCCTTTTCATTATGATTCTTATTTTTATTTCCTCTCTCTTTTATTTCTTTGTCAGTTTAGGTAAAGATTTGTCAATTTTATTGGTCTTTTCAAAGAGCAAACTTTTGGTTTTGTTAATTCCTTCTATTATTTTTTGTTTGTTTCTTTTCTATGTTATTTATCTCTTCTCTGATCATTTTTATTTCCTTTCTTTTCCTAGCATTGGTTTTGGTTTGCTCTTGTTTTTCTAGTTCTTTCAGTTTTGAAATTAGATCTCTGATTTCATTTAGACTCAAATTTGCCTTCAGCACTTTGCTGCATCATATTAAGTTTTGGTATGTTGTATTTTTATTTTCATTTGCTTCAAGATCTTTCCTAATTTTCCTTGTGATTTCCTTTTTAAAACATTGGTTGATTGGAGTAAGTTGTTTAATTTCTACATATTTGTGAATTTTCCTTTTATTCCTTTTTATTGATTTCTAGCTTCATTCTGCTGTGGTCAGATAATATAAATCATATTATTGTTATCTTTTTTAAAAAATTTATTTAAACTTGTTTTGTAGACCCAATATATGATCTATCCTGGCAAATGGTCCATGTGCACTTGAGAAGAAGAATGTGATTCTGTTTTTGTTAAGTGAAGTGGTCTATATATGTCTGTTAGGCTTAGCTGGTTTAAAGAATCATTCAAATCTTATATTTTCTTATTAATCGTCTGAGTAGCAGTTTCATCCATTATTGAGATGGTTGTATTAAATTGTCCTACTGTTAATATAGAACCATCAATTTATCCTTTCAAATCTGTCAATATTATATATATTTTGAGACTGTGCTTTTAGGTGCATGTATATTTATAATTATTATATCATCCTCTTGAATTATCCTCTTTATCAGTAAATAACTTCTCTGGTCTTCAGAACTGTGTTTGACTTAAATTGTGTTTTATCTGATATTAGTATTGCCACCCCAGCTCTCTTTCGGTTACTACTTACATGGTACATGTTTTTTTCCATCCTTTCACCATCAACCTATTTGTATCTTTTTATTTAAGATATGTCTCTAGAAAACAACATACAATTGGGTCATGGTTTTTTATCCATTCTGCCAATTTCTGCATTTTCCCTGGAAAGTTTAATTCATTTAAATGTAAAGTTACTACTGATAAAACAAAGCTTCTGCCATTTTGCTATTTAGTTCCTGTATGTTTTATGCCTTTTTTTGTCCCTCACTTTTGCTAATGCCTACTTTGATATTTATTTGATTTTATGCTGTACCATTTTGAGTGCCTTCTCATTTCTATCTAGATATATTTTTCATCTGTTTTCTTTGTGTTTACCAAAGAGTTAAAATTTAACATCCTCAGTATATACTAATCACATATACTTTTCCTGTACCCCTCTACCCCCTCAACTTTTTTTCGTACTTGTTATCACTTATATATTTATCTTTGTGCATGGTATGTCCAAAAACATAGTTTTATCATTACTTTTTATTCATATGAATTTTAGCCCCTGTAGAAAGTAGAAGTGGAATTACATGCCAAATAATACACTACAATATTACTGACTTTTGTAATTATCCAAATGAACATGTTTACCTTTGGTTTATATTTCTTTATGCCACTTTGAACAACTTTCTTTCTTTCTTTCAAGATATATAAAAAAGTTACATTAAAAAATATAAGTTACAATAAAAAATATCATTGTGGCCCATTCATTGCATTTGGTGAATATATTTTGAAGCACTGCTGCTCTGCATGGATTATAGTTTACATTGTAGTTTACACTCTCTCCCAGTCCATTCAGTGGATTATAGCAGGATATATAATGTCCAGCATCTGTGCCTGCATTATCATTTAGGACAACTCCAACTCCTCTACTTTCAGTCTGTTCAAGACAAGGAAGTTCAAACAGATTGAATACTGATTTCTCATAAGGAACTAGGGAGGCTATAATGCAGTGGACTGAAATTTTCAATACACTGAAAGAAGCAACTGCCAGCCAAAACTTTTATTTCCAGCAAAACTTTTTTCAAAAATAAAGGAGTGAATAAAATGTTCTTAGATAAACAAAAGCTGAGGGAGTTCAATATTATTAAACCTGCTCTACTTAAAATATTAAATGGAGTTTTTGTTGGGTTTTAAGTGTTCCTTATATATTTTTGATGCATGTTCTTTGTTGGATATTTATTTTACAAATATTGTGGCTTGTCTTTTGTTTCTTTGGAAGTGTCTTTCACAGAGCAAAGGTTTATAATTTTCGTTATGCCCAACTTACCAACTCCTTTCTTATATAGATTGTGCTGTTGGTGTGAAATCTAAAAAAGCCATTGGAAAATATTAAAGTTGCCTAGATATTCAACTGTATTATCTTCTAGAAATTCTATAGTTTTGTATTTTACATTTTGGCTATGAAAAATTTAAGCTGATTTTTATGTAAGTGTAAGGTTAAGTTCCTAGATTATTTCTCTTTTGGTATATGGATGCTCAAACTTTTGGAAAAGCACTATAGTTTCCCCTTTTATTGCTTGTGATCCTTCAAAGGCTGTATTTTGGGGGACCTATTTCTGGGCTCCCTAATCTGTTCCATTCATATATTTGTTTATTATTTTTGAAAATAGCATGTTGTCTTTATTATTGTATCTTCATACTCAGGCTTAAACTTAATTATTATCTGTCCTCCAATTTTATTCTTCCTCAGTACCTTGTTGGCTGTTTTGTCATTTCCCTTTACATATAAGCTTTAAAATCAGAAACCACATGAGTCTTCGGGATTTTGACTGGGGTTGTTTTGAATCTATAAATCAATTTGGGAAAAACTGACATAACAACAATATTGGATCTTCCAATCCCTGAAGCTGGGATATCTCTATATTTATTTAACTTCTTTGATTTTTGTATTCCTCAAATGCTCCTGTTCATTTTTTGTTAGATTTATACTTAAATACTTCTGTTTTTATGCTATTATAAATGGTATAGTGCTTTTTAATTTAAATTTCTATTGTTCATTGGTACATTAACTTTGCTATAATTACTTATTAGGTCTATTCCAGGAGGGCTTCTTTTTCCTGACACTTGGGATTTTCTAGGTAGACAATCATATCACTTATGAACAAAGACAGTTTTATTTCTTCCTTTCTAAGTTGAATACCTTTTATTTTATTTTCTTGTCTTATTGAATTGGTTAGGAATTCAGTAATATGTTGAATAGGAGTGATAGGAGTGAATATTCCCATCTTTTCCTAATTTTAGGGGAGGAACGTCTAACTTCTCATAATTAAGTCTGATAGATTTTCATACATGTTCTTTGTCAAGTTGAGGGAGTCCCACTTGTTTCTTAATTTTCTGAGAATTTTTATCATAAATTGGCGTTGGATTTTCTCAGATGCTTTCTCTAAATCTATTGATTTAATCATGACTTCTTTTTTAGCTTGTAATGAAATGCATCAATCAATTTTGAAAATTGAACAATCCTTGCATACCTGGAATAAATTCCCATTGGTTGTGGGGCATGTATATTATTTCACAGTGTTGGATTTGATTTGCTGATACTTTTGAGTACTATATATATATATGAGATACTGCTCTATAATTTTCCTTTCTTATAGTATCATTATCTTGCTTTGGTATTAGGGGAATAATGGTCTCATAAAATGAATTACAAAGTGTTCCTTTTGCTTGTATTTTCTGGAAAATAAAGGAGATAATTGGTATCATTTCCTTTTTAAATGTTTGATAGAATTCACAAGTGAAGCCAACTAGGCCTGGCACTTTCTATTGGAAGATTATTAATTTTCAGCTCAAATTATTTAATATACATAGGCCTATTCAGATTGCCTATTTCTCCTGTGTAAGCTTTTGTAGATTGTATCTTTCAAGGGATTGAAATGTTTCACCTAAATTATCAAATTTGTGGGTATAGAATTGTTCTTATATGCCTTTATTATTATTTAATGTCCATGAGATCAATAGTGATGGCCTCTCTTTCTTTTCTGAGATTAGTACTTTTCCTTTTCTTCTTTTTCCTTTGTTAGCCTGGTAAGAGGTTTACCAATTTCACCGATATTTTTCAAAGAACCAACTTCTAGAGTTGTTGGTTTTCTCTATTGATTTTTTTTCCCCAAAAAATGTGATGCCTCCTAGAGAAAGACAGATTGTATTTCAAAGGAAGAAACAGAAGGAAGATACATGGAAAGAAGAGCTTATTTATCAGTACATATAGTGGATATCTATTAGACAAATGTTTCAGCTAAGTGAAAAGTTCTAGATTTTATTTTGTTGCAACAGGAAAAGAATAAAAACTTTTGGTAGAGGAGCCATCTGCTCTTAGTAGCTTTCTAAATGTAGCATTCTGATTAGTAGGTGGATATTAGAATAAAGCACGAATGGAAATGACAAAATCATTCACTAGGGTATTGGAGAGGCTAGGTGAGATAAGATGTGCTTTCAGTTAATAACTATAGAAGAACATAAGTTGTTTTATTAAGACTGTATTTTGATTCCAGGTGATATCTTATGTCCAATATCAAAATTCCAACAAATCAAAAAAAAAAGATGATGGGTATCATGACTTCAATGGGCAGACTAATGACTTGAAAGAAATTACTGATGAATTGGATTTAGTGATGATTCAGAAGTGGAAGAATATACACACTTTCATTTTAGAAAACTCATTTGAGGTACTTCACTTAATTTTCAGTACCTATATATATTCATATTTATTTCAAATGTACTTTTTATTTTGTAAGTGTGTATGTATTTTTTTTACCAATAAGAATTTTTATTGCCATCATTTAAACTTTTTGTTTTGGTTTTATTTATTTATTATTTTTATTTTTCTCCCCTTTCCCCCCTACCCTGGTTGTCTGTTCTCTGTGTCCATTTGCTGTGTCTTCTTTGTCCGCTTCTGTTGTCAGCAGTACAGGATTCTGTGTCTCTTTTTTGTTGTGTCATCTTGTTGTGTCAGCTCTCTATGTGTGCAACACCACTCCTGGGCTGGCTGCACTTTCCTTCGCGCTGGGTTGCTCTCCTTACTGTGCGCACTCCTTGCACGTGGGGCCCCTCTATGCGGGGGACACCCGGCGTGGCACGGCACTCCTTGCACACATCAGCACTGCATATGGACCAGCTCCACACTGGTCAAGGAGGCCCAGAGTTAGAACCACAGACCTCCCATGTGGTAGACGAACGCCCTAACCACTGGGCCAAGTCCGCCGCCCATTTAAACTTTTAAACAGGTCATTTAATGTTTCTCACTCATTAATTTTTACTATTTTAACACCTATTTATATTCAGAAGGAATTCATGAATTATTTTATTCAATATGAAATTCTGTTAGTCCTCCCCATTCAATTTAACATTTACAGAGTTAGGAGCCCCAATTAATATATTCCATCACTGTATTCATTCAAAGAAACAACCAAAACATGCATTTAATTATATAGGTTGTCCAAAAGAAAACACAGCATAATCCAATATCCAGGCATACATATTTATGCATTCACAGGCACACACACACAAACACAAGAGCTACAAAAGCTCTGCTAACTAATTAGTTCAGGAAATCTTATGACTCTCCCTGGAAAGGAGAGTAGGGACATGTTCTAGACCAAGATTTTATTTTTCAGCGTAATTCCTATAAATATCTCAAGTCCGGTTTGGTTTTAGTACAGGTCAATTGAGTTGTCTTCAGGGTTTGCCCTATAGGATAAGCCAAATCTAATGTATATATGTGTGTTTTTGTATGTGTGTGTTTAATCAACCCATCTTCTTTGTTGCTCTTTTGAGCAGCCTTAGCAGTCATCTATTTTGACTTGCCATATCTTAATTAGCTTCTCTTGTCCTTCACCATAATGCACATTCGTTCTTGTGTTGTTTCCTTGTTTGTTTTGCCTCCATACAAGTTTGGAAGTGCCTAGCCTCCTTTTATCTACTTAGCAGTATCCTGCCATGTTGAAAATTTCCTCCTGTAGTAAATTCAGTCTTTTTCAAATACCTGGTATTTTTGGAACTTTTGTGGCTAGTATACATCTTTCCTACCCCCATCTCAGAATCTACAGGCATCACTGGGCCTTACAGAATCCTGGCCAGCTGGAGTCAGTGACCACCCTACCCACTAGTGCACAAGCAGCTACAATGTCTATTTTACCCAGTGTTACTTGACTGTCTTTTTTATTATAAAAAGAACTGATTGTAAAAGAAATAAAGAAAAATTAAACTAGAGTATATTCAGAGTCTCTCCCAGAATCTGTATAGCATGATTATGGTGAGCAAACATAAAACTAAGGAAACTAGTCAAAAAGGACACTGAACAGAAAGTTGTTTATATATTTTGAAACAAATTTATGAGATGTGAAAACAACAGGTATGTTAGACAAAAGGAAATGTAGGGATGATATTAGGCACAAAACTTCAAGGAATCAATATTGCAATTCTATTCAGCCATTTACAAACTATATATATCCATACCTCACTCCTCTTTGCTAAGATCCTAGGCATATGCCTTAGCAAGACAAAAAAAAAAAAAGTTGAATAACATTATGTTTCTCTTTTTCTGAAAAGGAAGAGCAAACTCCTTTTTAAGTCTCATCTGATTGATGGGCAGCTTATTTTATGCTAGCTTTGACTTCAGTAGATTTATGGATAATTTACATGACCTCAGTGAATGGATTGACAGTTCGTATTAGTTAGACCAAGGACACTGGATCTGCATGAAATTGGATCTTGACTTTGCTTTGATGATTCCATGGATGCCCTCAGAAGTTGCTTATTATAACAAAAAGGCATTTCTGGAAAAATGAACAGCACTGTTGTTCATCCCAATTCAGAGTGGGGCATGAGAGACTTTGGTTGTGAGTGAACACAGACAAACCATAATACTGTTGTAGGGTCAAAAGAGTTTGAATAATTCAGTTTTTTACAGGTATGGAAGGATATCTCCAAATCCTGTTTCTCAAGTGTCCTGGCATGTTGTGGGACACTTCACTTCTGCTACCATCCAGCTTTCTTATCTATTTTGCATGCCTCATTCCTAGACATCACCGTGGAAAAGATAAGGAATATCCTGTCATTACTCAGAACCAAATGGGATATATTTAATGAGACACATGCACCCAAGTTAGGCAGAGGAGAGAAAAATCTATAAGGCCTAGTATCTCATTGACTGCATACTTTTAATAACTCAGCAGATCTGACTCAGCAAATAGGACCCAGCTCATGGTAAGTAGAGACTTATAAGTCACTGGGCTGTGAAGTTGAACTCATTTTAACAAGGGTGATTCCTATATTAAGACGTTTGCATTATTACAAACATAGTTTGTGGCATATTAATCACATTAATGGCTCTAATATTTCACTCCTCATTTAGTTGCCCTTGCCATGTAACTTTGTAGACTCCTTCTCTGCCTCTATTAGGCCATGAGACACTCTTTTCCCAAAGAAATAATTATAAATATGATATAAGAAGCTTGAAAGCTTTCCTACATACCCATCTGCTTTTTTTGATCTTTTTCATCTCTAAGAGATTTCTGAACTCGGCTGCTGAAAGAAGAGAAATACTTGGTCTCTATTATCCCAGGTGACAAGCAGCCAAGCATCAGACATGTAAGTGAGCCCAACAAAGACCACAGAAGTTTCCCATCCAAGCCCAGGTAAATTGTCTACATGAAGCTTCATGAGCTACCCAAAAGCTTATTATCATTTTATGCATTGAGTTTGGGGTGATTTGTTAAGCAGCATTGTGTGTAGAGTATTAAATGTGTGAGGTTCCTTTCAATTGAAATGTTGGCCATCATGCATGCAGACTATCTACACTTAGACAAAAATGTGTGATATTTTGAATATGGGTGATTGTAAGGATTTTTACTCTTTTTCTGCTTTTAAGTTTTCCCCTAGATAGATTTATTTATATTTGTAGTTCTGTGGTACAGCTTGTATGACCATACCTCTCCATTCAACTCCATTTGATTATATGTGTGTGTGTATGGTGAACAAAAGAGAAAGATTATAAATAATCAATATTCTTTCTAGAAAATTAGGACAATAGCAAAGAATTCTAGAAACAATAAATCTCATACTATACTATAGTCATATTATAAGCTCACCATCAAGAGAAGATGCATATTTCCTTGTGTTTCATCCTTGTCTATTTTACGCAGAGATGAAAATATATAAATGACAGGTTTTATTAGTCTCAGTTTAAAAATATTTATTTACTATTTCAAGAAATATTTATTGTGAATCCCTTATAAGCAGGGCACTGTTGGAGAATCCACTTTTGAATGACACTGTGTACATAGCTTTATATCATAACCTTTTGTTTAATATGACTTCATAGGCTGGTTCTAATTTTTAAATTATTTTATGTAAATATTATTTTCAAGTTTACATTATATATCGTGGCCCATTAACTGTGGGTCATTTATATTTAATTCATGTAAGTACCAAAAACATACTTTTATGTTATTATTACCTATGATTTTGTAGGTCTGAACTACTTCACTCCTGGTAGACCTGGCCAGATGGACCTTTTTTTTTTAATTGTCTTTTTTTTTTAAGACACATAGATCACAAAAAATGTCACATTTAAAAATAGAAGAGGTTCCCATTGTCTAAGTTCAGTGTTGGGGGCACAAACTGTTTTGTTATTTTACCTGAAGCAACCATGACTGAATCCAAGATGAAACAATTGGGGAACATTTGTGTTCAATGTAACAGAAATGGTATTCCAGCCCAAAGGATTCCAAAGGGCAAGTCTGAACTTTAAAACACAAAGGGATCAAGGCCAGGGTTAAAATGAGGAGTGTTGTACTAAAGATTCCATCCGATATTAAATGCTTTTTTTCTATCTTTGATTGATAAAAATCAGGTCAAAAGCTTATCTGTACTAACTAGAGAAAGTCCCATTTTATTAGACTTCTCACTTCTTCCTTTTGAAACTCCATAAAATTAGACTAAGTTGTTTTCCATTTCTATTTTGGTGACAGCCACTTGATATATTTAACCTAAGTTTGTAATGACTGATTATAACATTTATAGTTGAATAGGGACTCCTGGATATTACTGGACTAAAATAGTTAATGTGTACTGAGGAGTTCCCTGACTAAAGGAAGCGGATACAAGATAAATCAACCTTACCATATGGCTGGTACTTAAGACTAGTTTTCCTACTTGGATACAGAATATTTTGATTGATATTAAGGTCAATTCAATCACAAAATAGCTGTATGTTATTTTGCATTCTTGCTTATTCATGTAACAGTTTTTCTGTGGCATTAAAAAATACAGTTCTTGAACATTTATTTCCTTATAATCACTGAGAAGATTGCATTTGGATTTTGGTACTCAGTGTTTAAAAACTATTACAAGTCATTTAAGGTATTCTTTACTTGTTTTTGTTTGTTTGTTTTGCATTAAGCTTCCCGCTTTCTTCTGTATTTTTACTGGAAAAGGATTGAAGAGAAAGTTAATGTCATATTTCTGATAGTTTACCTCTATTGACTTTATAAATCCTGCTGTCAGTCTGACAGTAATCCTCAGCATGGATGATTCAAAGAATTGCTTGAAACTGTAATAAACTGCAGCAAGAATTTAAACTAAAAGACTAACCTAGAAATTTGTTTTCCTAAATGAATGAGGACATTTTTAAGCATGAATAATAATGTGCTGAAGTCTGAGCAAAACATCAGGGATAAACTTGGTCCATAATATTGTGAAAAAGAACAAGGTCAGTCATGTGAATTAACAAGGTAGAGATTTATGATGAAACGTTAAACTTGGCAGGCAAATAGACTAGCTGGAATCTTTGATGGTCAAAGGTAGCACTAGTAGGGACTAATTCAAAACTGAAGGTCTTAGTAACTGAATTATTGAATCTAAATCAATTCTGTACATACTAATGTGTCACACTGTGAAATTACTTTTCTAAAATTATTGGAAGCAAGTTTTTCTCTGCTCTTTTAAAATTTAAACATAGCCTGCAGAAAAAGAAAATGAAGAATATATTTCAAGCTTAACCCCTTACCTAAGACATATCTGGAAATCATAATTCTAAGTGGTTAGGGACCATTGAAACTAAACACAAATAATTTACATTATATTATTCCAAAATATTCTAGGGCAGTAAAATAATTTCTTAAACTGTACTTGATTTTATTCATTTGGCAATGTTTGTAAGTTAGCCAGCAAAAAAATACACATATCAAGCAGAGTCACAAACAGTAAATGCATAATAAGGATCTTTGGAATTGAATTAAATTAGCTTGCCATTAAAGATACCTGACACTGAATAAGAACAATATGCAATAGTTTTCATCATTAGAATATACAGATTTCTCTTATATTAAATTTTTCTCATTCTGGAATTCTTTCAGTATGACTGGTTAAATATAACAATAAAATTAATTAAATACATTGTTAAGGATGCTTTGAAACATATTTAGGCTTTATGGTGAGCATAACATCTATACAGGAATATTGTGAATATATTTTTTATATAAATCACCAAATACAATATTTTTTTTCCAGCAGAACTCAAGATATGATTTGATGTTAGAAAATTACGTGACCGTTGCAAAGTATCTAAATATCAAGAAAATTGGCTTCAGATAGGATTTTATTTGAACTGAGGCTCAATAAGGAGTTTTAAAGTATTACTTAGAATATACATGGTAGCAAAGTGGAAAAATTCATTAATTTTCACTCTGTGATTTAAAAGGGCAATAACTACCTATTAAACGTATAGAACTAAGAAATAGAAAGCATTCAAAATTCTAATAACCAGGTCAACAGTGCATTTTGAATCTTAATATTTGCAAATTTGCCTTAAGTTGGCCTCTCTTCTATAAAGCACATCATTGGTTCACTATGCACTCCATAGTTATTTAATTCAGAAATTTTTAAAATTTAAGAAGTCATCTCAAATGTATGATCTAATATATTGAAGGAAGAACATATAGCAAAAAGCAGTATTTCATTTATATTTTTATTTGAGAGACTACCTGAATCTTTTCTGTAATATTTAGGTATTTTTCATGAGCATAGAAAGAATTACCCATTCAATGTTTATTCTAGAAAGACAGTTTCTCATAGTTCTTTTCTGCATGCAAAAAATTTCTTAATCAATTAGTTCAATCAGTATGCCAATGAAAACTCTCAACTAACATCAAATGAAAATATGCGAGTGTATGTGAATTACTTTCATGTATTTTCTTTAAGAAATCAGTCTCTTTGTACTCATATAAATGATCCAGAGATGATATTTCTAACTAGAACTCAACTCTTCTATTATTATTATTATTTTTCCCACCGTTTCTGATCTTCTTTTTTTCAGTACATTCTAGGCCTTCTCAGTACCATTAAATTGCAACCTCTCCATAATCTTAATTTCAAATATCCCATTTTCCAAATACTACTTCCTATCTTTCCCTCACTATATCAACTCCAACAATACTTTAAATCTTCTAGGATGGGAAGCGGACTTGGCCTAGTGGTTAGGGTGTCCATCTACCACATGGGAGGTCCAAGGTTCAAACCCCAGGCCGCCTTGACCCATGTGGAGCTGGCCCACATGCAGTGCTGATGCGTGCAAGGAGTGCCATGCCACACAGGAGAGCCCCACGTGCAAGGAGGGTACCCCTTAAGGAGAGCTGCCCAGCTCAAAAGAAAGTTCAGCCTGCCCAGGAATGGTGCCGTACACAAAGAGAGCTGACACAACAAGATGACGCAACAAAAAGAAACACAGATCCCATGCCACTGACAACAACAGAAATGGACAAAGAAGAACACGCAGCAAATAGACACAGAGAATGGACAACTGGGGTGGGGGTGGGGAGGGAGGAGGGGAGAGAAATAAATAAATCTTTTTAAAAAATAAGAAAAATAAATAAATCTTCTAGGATGTTGACCTAGATCCGACCACTTTTCTCTATCTTTCAGTCATTCCTTCACTTCTCTCCTTCTTCCACCTGAATTACATGATCAATCATTATCACTACTGCATTCACACTTTCCCAATCCCATTTTTCCATAATCGTTTAATTTTAGGCTCTTAAAACCCAACCTTTTTAAAATGCATTATTGCTTGCCCCTGTGCAACTCAAGTGCCTGGAATGTAACACAAATGTGCATACTTCAAACTTTTCTGAATGGTGTACTTTAAACTCATGATTCATTAATTGTTGGAGTTCATGATGTTGAATCATGTCCTCCACAAAAAGCATGTTCAGGTCCCAATCCCTGGTCCTGCAGATGTGAATCCATTTGCAAATAGAGCCTTTGAAGTTATTATTAGTTAAGATGTGCCCAAACCGAATGAGGGTAGTCCTTCATTCAATATGTTTGATGCCTTTGTAAACAAAGAGAATTGGACACAGAAAAAACTACACAAAGCAGTTCGAAGCTGAAAACCAAGGGAAACTGAAAGAGAAAAGAAGACATCGCCACGCGCATTGCCATATGAAGGTAAAGTCAAGGATTAACGATTGCTGACAGACCTACCCAGAAAGCCACAGTCTTCAGGGAGAAATTACTGGCTTGATAACAACTAAATTTTGGATTTCTTCTTGGATTTCTCTTTGGTTCAAAATCGTGAACCAAAAAATTTAAGCCAAACCATTGCATGACATTTATTTTGGCAGCTGAGGATCTAAAACACTAACCACAAGTAGACCCACAATGCTTCTATGCAATCATTCTATATATTCCTTGTTTATGTCCTTTCCCACTCTTCTGACTGAATGTTATATACACTCTGTCTCTTCACACCTCAAGCACTAACTACACTCTCCTCTTGATCGGCCGATGATTCTATTTTACCAGTAAAGAGAAAGCAGTAAGAAAATTTGCTCGGGTTTCTACCACCACATTCACCTACTACCTTCACCTATGCCTGTCTACTACCCCCTTTTTTTTGCTACTATGGGTAAATAGTGCCTTTATCTAGGTTTACTCTGCTTATGAAATAGATCTTAAGTCTCCTGACAATTCAAAAATATGGCAAGAGACAGAGATTTCATCTTGAAACCTCTTTTCTAACATACTTCACATTCGGTCCTTCACTGAATTTTGTTTGCTCTATCTTAGAATTATATCTAGAATTTGATCAGTTTTCACTAACAGAATATCACCAGACTGGCCCACCCATTTCTTCTTTTAAGTGTATAATTATAATGGTTTACTAACTTGGCTATCTGCTTCTGCTCTAGGTCTCTTTTAGCCTATTATTAAAATGCAACTGGATACATATGTTGAATTTTAATTTAGATACTATTGCCGGTATAATTCAGTGTATATAGGAGTGAGAAAACACACAGTAATTGGAAGAGGGACACTTTGATGTAAAAAAAATAACTATTTCATTAAATTGTAGTAATGAAGGACTTACAAAAGAAATACAGATAATTCTGTGCAGAATAGCAGACATACAAAGCAGCCACTTTATCTCCTAGATCTGAGATAAAGCACTCAAGGGAGAGCATGACCCCTCACTCTCTCCTCAGATTTGAGAATCAGACCTTGTTGGATAGGACAGAGCCATGACTCAATGCATACTGGAGAAGTTGCTGAGGTGCTACACTGGCAGAACTTGCAGAGACGCTTTGCCTAGTTATGCTGTTAGTTACCATAAGCTGCAGAGCTGAGGACTAGACAAGTTGCACTTGTAATGATAACTGGGCACTGGAAAACTGCTCACACACTGCAGGAGCTAGATGATGGAGAAACCACATGTACTGTAGGGCTATGGGGCTGGAGAAGTCATTTGCACTGAAGGAGAAAGACCAGGAAGAAGTAAACACCAGATTCTTCCAGCATTCCTTCAGTGCCCTGATGACAAATCTTTTCATATCAGTTGGCAAGGGGAACATTTAGAGCAGGAAATGAAGGATGAATTTGGGAGCTGAGAGGCAATAAATTGATAACTGGCTCATCATTTTTTTGGTTATATTTTTCCAGTGACTTCTCATCTCCCTCAGAATAAACACCGAAGTATCTTAATTTAACCGATGAGGCCTTATGTGTTCTGTCTCCTCTGTTCACCCTCTGAACTCATTTCTTACTACTCTCCTCCTCTCTCATGTTCCTCCAGAAACATAGACTTTCTTATTTTACCTCTAATAGGACAGAAACACCTTTTTTTTTTTTTTTGTATTTCCTGTGTCCTCTCTCTGGAATGTTCCTCACTCAAATTTCTACATGATTTATGTTTTCACTTTTGTTCAGATCTTTACTTAAAAGTCACATTCTCAGAAAAGCCTTTCCTGGTCAGTCTATCTAAAATTCCAAACCCTTCATGCTGTTCCACCTGATACATAAAACATTCCTGAGCCTCTTCCTTGCTTTTACATTATCCTTAGCACTCATCACAAGTTAACACACTCTATCTGTCATTGCCTTTTTTCATGTCTGTTTTCCCAACAGAAATGTAGCTCTGTGGTGGTCGAGATTTATGTCCATTTTTTTCATTATTGCATCCCTAACACCTAGAAAATCACATGGATCATAAGCATTCAATAAATACTATTTAATAAATGAATGAAAAAAGTGCCTGAGCAGCGATTTTCCTCTTTCATCTCACCCCAGTCTTATTACATGAGATTAAATATGTCTCTAGAGTCAATTATTTCAGGATATGTGCACTTATTTTCTAATAGGCCACATGTTGTTTGTATAAGTTTTCCTCAATAGGTATGAAAGCCCCAAGGAAAATAAGATGTTACTGAGATAAGAACACATCTCAAATATGGTTCTGCTCTAACTTATGCTACATTGTATCACAGCAATTATCCAAAAATATCAATAAATCTCTAAAAAGTTATAATTAGTAAGTGACTAAAATAAATATTTGCATTCATGATTGTCTAACTCCAAAGATCATGCAATTGTCGCAATGCTGCCCTTCCTTGGAATTATTTGCTTAATGTTCCTTTTCACTATCATGTTTAAACTCCATGAAGGAATGAACTGTAAATGTCTTGATTATGATTCTCCCTGCAATACTTAGCCCTTGGCCTAATACATATATGTTCACAGTATGTTTGCTAAAAATGCAAGTGAATGAACCATTTAGATTTTATCACCTATTATGAATGTTTCAAACTGTTAATACAAGCCCAGTATTCACAAATTATGCTTAGGTAATAAGGATTAAACACTTAAAGAGTACATGCTTCTGTGTTCCACTTGGGTCCTAATTACTGGTCCTAATTACTCTTTGGATAATTCTGATGTTAACTGGTAACAGCTCACACCTTCACCCATCTCTTAAGTAGAACAACAAATAACTTAGTGACAAGTTAATTTAATGGACTCCTATTCAGAAAAGAACAATAATTCATTTAGATTAGGATTGCCCTGTATTCCAGATTTGAGTTTGCCTTTCTTTCCTGCAGGGCCTGAGCCAGCATAATAACTATTTAAGAATAATTTGAATATCTTTTCTGCAGACGTGAAATGCTGCTTAAGAACATCTTGGAGCAAGGGGTTAATTTTATACCAAAAGGGTTAGACATATAATAATAAAATCCACTCTTACTAACTCAAAAGAAAAGCTGTTGGCCTGAGGAAGCTTTGGAAGAACTGTGATCAAGCCTCAATAAAAACTCTGAGCACCAGGGCTCAGGTGATCTTCACTCATTGGCAATAATCTGTGTGTATCGTCACTATTAGTTGCTGCAAAGTTAGCACTGCTTGCAGCTCAACTAGGACAGGACAGTGAATAATCTGCACATGGAAATTTCCTGAGCCCTGTCTCATGCATTCTTCCCTTGGCTGATATTAATCTGTATTCTTTTACTATAATGAACTATAACCATGAGCATAACAACTCTCAGTGAGTTCTGTGGATTATTCTAGTGAATTATTTAATTTGAAGTTGGTGTCGGGTGTCCCAAATTTTCTGTTGTTTTCAGATGTGAGGGTAGTCCTGGAAACCATTCCTTTAATTTTGCAGTCCTCAAGAGTTAAAACTTATGATTCTGAGAGCTAAGGAACTGAAATACTAGTGATCCTACTCACCATTAGTCCTGAGTTTCTAACTCAGGAATTGTGCTTCTTGTCCACTCATCTTTAGGTTCTGTACATCCTGGTTGCTAGAGAGTGGTACTTCCACCAGATGACATTAAAAGACCACATTAAAAGTTGCTCCTATCTTCCAGCAACTTTGGGCTTCTTGTGCCTCTAGCCTAGCAGGCACAGAAAGGAGTTACCTCACTGGTATAACTGAGGAAGGGAGGATTATCATTGTCACTCAAGGTAACAAACTGAGATAGCTTTTGGAATTATTCCCATGCCTAGATTTACCATAAACGGGTAATTACAGCAACCATTTTCTCATAAGAGCTTTTTAGTCAGAGGTTCAGATACCTAAAGACTTTTTCCACAAGACTATGAGTAGATGTGATAATAAACACCAATGGGAATCTAAAATGGGTAGAGCAAGAATGAGATGATGAATATCTAGAGTGGCAAAGTTATTCTGATTGGCTCAAGACTTTCCCAATTTTAGCGCAGAAAGTCCCATCTCTTGAACCCCCTTAGTTGTGGTAATCTGGGATGATTAATCACTACCAGTTATGGTTAAACTAAAGCAGTGGGGGCTCAAGTTAGTTCCAGTAACTTTACTCTTCTATATTCCTCAGAAATAGTGATATGCCAGAATTTGGAGAAGCTGTGTCTAAAAAGAGTGACGTTAATATAAGAAGCCAGGCAATTGAAAATGTAAGTGCGAAATGGATAATAAATTACCAATATAATTGAAAGTTCCTGAAAATTTCCATTCAAGTTAGTGATTAACTGTTTATAATTATATTGATACTACATATCTTATAATGACAAATTAATGTTGAAGCAACTGTTCTGCACTGCTTGATGATATCAATCTGAGGCTCTTGGAATTTTTTAATTGAATAGGCCACTGATATCAATAAAATTATTTATTTTATGAATTAGTTCAGTTGATTGAATGGGTAAATTATCAGTGTCATGTTTTGAAGATCTTATCTAAATTTTGCCTCATACTTGTGTTGGTTTTTATGAGTTTGTGGTCATACATTTTTTCCTGGAAAGATCAACCTGAAGTTCATATTATTGGCAAGAATCCCAGGAAAAGATAGAAAAGCAGTGATTAAATACAAATAAAATGGCTGTATATGATTATAGGGAATATATATGTGTGTATGTATATATGTATGTATATATGTATATAGAGAGGAAACCTACTTTTATAATATTGATATTTTAAAAATAGAATAGAAACTGATAATGTGAATCCTAAACTAATAATTTACCTTATATTTGCATGACAAATTTTATATTCAGTTATGACTATCAAAAACTTGAGTTCAAATACTTAATACAGATAAGGAAACAAACACAAATACAGCATAATCTACTGAATATAACTGTAGATTCAGATTTGTAAAGCGGAATGATTAATTTTATTTATATTGTTGGAAAAGAAAGAAAGGTGTTCTTATAAAGCTATTCACAAGATAATTACCTCCAATATATAAAAGAAAAAAGAAAAATGTTTTATGCAGTTTAGGATCTCAAAGCTTTATTGAGCAATTCATGAATTGGGCAGCATCCCGTTCAGAAAGTAGAAGGGAGTTCTGCCAAGGATTGGAAAGGGGAATCTCATATAAGGAAAATGAAAAAAAGTGAGGAAATGTTCTGACTGGCTGACATTTTGTTTCCATTATATATATAGGTGTCTTACAAAGTGGGAAGCAAATAGCCACTGATTGTATAAGGTATGCTTGTCTATTCTAATAAGCTTTTTCTACTGGATAGAACCTTTTAATCATCAGGTGTTGTTTATCAGCAAATTTGCTGGTCCATTTTTCTCAGGAAACTTCTTTAGGTCAGTTGTTTTTGTCTGCTGGAAAAACCTTCTTGGAAATGGTTCTTCTCCTGGTAAAGCCCAGTACAGGTGGCCATTTTTTTTTTTTTTAAGACAACACCCAATTTTAAGTGCCAAATCTGTTCTTTAAAAATGTGAAGATACCCATCTATGAATAAAGATGATATTATTGAAGTTAGGAAAATGAACTCTCCCAAAATAGTCAATTCAGTTTATTTTTTGTCACCAAAATTTTCATTCCAAATATCAGAGTCTTACTCTTTGTACAATATATACTAGATGCATTACTTCTTTAATTCAACACAGAAGTTCAACTATTATTGATGTTACATTTTCACTTATACTTCTGTACTTTAAGCTGAACTCAAATTACTTATTTTTTTGCTTGTGTTTTTCTTGCCATTGTTTTTCTTTGGTAAATTCTCCCCTAACATTTATTTCTCACCTGGCCCTCTGTGTTACTGGATAAAGATATGCAATTCTTTTTTTAACATGTATTTTTATTACGTAAGTTGTGAAGTTACAACACAATCTTGCACATGTGTGGAATATCCATACAACACCCCTTTACCATCAGTGTATTTTTAAGGTTATTATTAGCATAATACCTAATTTTGAAATAGAAATAAACATCTTCAGAAATATATATATTAGATATACCTTTATTTGTGTTGTATACAGTATATTAATGTTTACCTTAGATAAAGGCTCTGTCAAATAATATGCTATTTGATAAATATTTAAGACTGCTTTTTTAGAATAGGCAGGATATAAAATCCTTTAGCAATATTTGCTTGTTGAAAACAAAATTCTAAAATCTAGCTCAAAAATAGCTAAACTGATAAAAATAAATAAATTTAATGAGTAGATAAAAATTTAGGAATACTATTAAAAATGTGACATATACTAAAATATGTTTAAAAATTTTTAAAAATTATTTTTTATTGTAGTATTCTAAAATGTCATTGGGAATCAAAGACACTTTCTAAAGAACTACATATTATGGGTATTTATCCTAGAAAATTCATTCTATTTAGTAGCATTTTCTGTATAATTTTCTACAGTTGCCCCAAAACTCTCATCTAATTTTATCCCTATAGACAAAGATTAGTCAACATTATCATTCAAAGAAGAAGTGAAAGAGATGCATTTCAAACACCAATTGCTGAAGTTTTCTAGCCCCTGCTTTGGGGAAATCCCTTCATCTTTCACAGCTCATAAAAACATATAGACAGCAATATATCCTTTGCAGTGAATGATAATGGTAATGTGTGTAAGGCTCTTTTTTTTTTTTTATCCCCACCCTTTGTGGCTTTTTTGTATGCTGTCTGCTCTTTGTGTCCATTTACAGTGCATTCTTCTGTGTCTGTAATTATTTTTTATTTACCTCCCTTGTGGCTTGTTTTGCTGTCTGCTCTCTGTGTCCGTTTGCTGCACTCTGTTCTGCATTGTTGCTTGTCTCCCTTTTTGTTGCATCACCTTGCTGAGGCTCTCCAGGGCCGGTGCTTGCGCGCCCACTCTGCGGTGCTTGTGAACTGGGTGACACTCCCCAGTGCCCAGGCTGGCTGCTGTCCAAGGCGTGCAGGCGAGCCTGCCTTCGCAAGGAGGCCTCCCATATGGTAGACGGGAGCCCAACTGATTGAGCCACAGCTGCTTCCCTGTAAGGTTCTTTATGAATGATAAGCACTCAATTAATTGTACTTATGATTAGTTTTAAGATTAATTTGGGGTATGTTACGTTTACACATATATATAACACATTTAAATTTGGAATTCAAATGAAACAGTTTTTAGGTAATCTTGCTAAGAATTCAGTACTAATAAAAGGTTCATATACCCTGGCTATTAGAGTCAATATTTTTATAAAACAAGATAGATAGAGTGAATTATAGTAGAAAATTCTCCAGTGAGTCATCAAGCAATAAACTAATCAATTCAAAACATTACTGTACTCTTATAAAAGCAAGTGCTAAACCTAAACTGCCAGTGATTCTTTGGCAAAGAATATCATGAGCTCTACCTAGGAGTTTAATTTTTATCCAAAAAATCTTGTGCATATTTATTTTTTGGTTTGTGGAAATATATTTTTGAAATGAAAATTATTTATATCCATGTGATGATAGTGTTAGCCATGTAAAATTAAACTTTAGCTATTTCATACTTTTATCTCACTTCATAAACCTTATGCCACTGCTGACATTCCAAAAGCTGCCAGAACTCTGGAAGTCAAGTGGTCCAGCATTTCAGCCCAAGAATATAGTTGAGAATACACATGATAGGTGTTTAGAGGCAATATCCATGGGCTGCCCTCCTTTCATACCCTGGTAAATAAGGATGATCTTAGGACAATATGCATGGATACTGAATATTAATCAGTGAAAAAGATGAACACATTCCGTGCTTTGTTCCTAGTAGCTCTTTGACATTCATCTACCTTACCAGCAATTGAAAAGCAGTGTTGATTTTTCTTTATTTTCCAAGAATTCACTTGAGGGTGAACAAGAGAAACCCAGACCTCAAATATCTCTCCAATTGCAGATTAAGTAAGGGATAGATAAAGTTAGCTGCTTGAAAACAAAGCTAGAAATTGGGGAATGGAAGCACGTAGCATTTTAGACCCAGGAGTCAGGACACTCCCTAAATCAATCCTGCTTGGCTGACTTTTTATTGTCATTGTAAAAATAAGAGGTATTTAAAGCAGAGTGTAATATTAATAATATTATTTGTAAAACACCTTTCATAAGATTGAGTTTTTTTAAGTGATCCTCATGGGATGGTAATCCTAAAGGATTTTATTCTTTTATTTTAAAGACTGTTTATTGGGATATTTATAAGACAGATCCTCTATCCCACCTGGATATTGTAAATACATGAAGTATTAAGTTCTAAGCATTAATTGATGAAATCAAAAGCCTATCAGAAAATCAAATATTATGTTTTTGTGTGTGTACAAGCATCTTCTATCAAGTTTTCACTATATCTTCCTTTTATCATTTTTACTATAAATATATACATTAAATATCAATTTTCAGTTTCAAATATAAATTATCTATTTGATTTCTTTGAAATATTTCAAGAAGACTAAGTTTTGCTGCTCAATATTTCTATTTGGTGGTAAAAAATGATAATAATTAGGTGGCTTAAGTAGGAAGAAAAGTGTCAGGCAGATTCTATGGCCCCTAGAGAAAATGATGATGCATTCCAGGAAGCTAGTGAAATTAGTGATAGGTTCTATGGGGATATTCATGTGACAAGTCCACAAAAGAAATTATTGCTCATATATTTATATCTCAATTTCTCCATTTTTAATTTAATGACTCATTTAGTATGCTTGTAATTCCTGAGATAATACTGGAAATTTGTTTTACAATTTTGTCTCAGTTCGTACATGGTATTTAAATTCTAGGACATGATGTATTACTGATTTTCTGGGGTTATGATTTGAAATTTTACTCTGTGTTGACTAAAATTAACTAACATTGAATGCATATTTAACATATTATAAAGAGATTTTTCATATTGTTAGAGGAAAAAATTGTAAGGAAATGATCTTTGTGCAACATAAACAAAATGATGGTAAAAATGACAATAAACTTTAGAATCACAGAATAGCCTCAAAAAGCAAGTCCTTGTTTGGAACATATTTTATTAATTAAATTTCAGGATACTCTTCAGATGCCGTATATATATTTGTTTATCTAGGGCATCTGAGTTGCGTTATGTCTTTACCCATAAGGTAAGAAAAGTGCTGTCTTTATGTAATAATCTCATCCACATTTCATATCTGTCAATGTCTCCATTGCTTTATGAAGACTGGACTTGGCAGCAGTGTAATTAATGATAATAGTAAAATACAAAAAGACAGCACTTCATACTATCTAATACTGTTATAAAACATTTTCTAATTATAAATGTGTTATCACAAAATACTTTTTAAAATTATATTTTACTTAAAATGCGTGATCAAATTCATTTTTAAAAGATCACGTCCATATAATCCATAGATAATAGCTGTAATTATAGTATATAAATGTTTACTATAGAAGGGCTACTTTACAATGTTCCCCAGTGATATTCAGTGTTATTCAACAATATCAAGTGTACCTAGATTTACATTGAACTTTTTAAAAATTTTATAATTTCTTTATTTTTAAAGAAGATTTAGATTACATAAATATTATATCAAAAATATATGGGATTCCTATACACCACCCATTCCCCTTCCCAATCTTTTCCCCATTAACATCTTTCATTAATGTGGTACATTAGTTACAATTGATGAACACATATTGCAGCATTGCTACTAACCATGGGCCATAGTTTACATCATAGTTGATGCTTTGCACCACACAATTTTATAGGTTTTGGCAATACATAATGGCTTGTGTCTGTCATTGCATTGTCATGCAGGACAATTTCAATGTCCCAAAAATACCCCCCCTCAGACCTCTGCCATCACAGCCTTCATGTCAATGATACAAGTACTTTCATTGCTAGAATAATAATAAGTCTATTTTAGTCCCTAGTTACATTCTCCCATTATGTTTTTTCCTCAATCTTGAGGATTTGGGATGGTGATGTCCACTTTATTTCTGATTGAGAGGGGGCTTAGATCCCATGGGGCAGACAGATGGAACTGTCTTGCTTGCAGCTGTGGATACTCTCTGATTTTGGATTGGGTGTTGTCCATCCTCATCCTTTTCTTAGTTATCCTGGGTGAGTCCAACAAGCCAGTGAATAGACATTGCAATGCTGTGAGATTCAGGGCTCAACTGGCATATGGACAGACTGAAGATTTAAGTCTCTGGGACATATATTTAAGGAATACAGTGCTAATTTTAGGTTCAAATAAAAGGGGTAGAAAAGCCATGTGTAAGGAAACTATAAATGATTCTAACTTTGTTACATTGGGGAACATATATTCCAAAGTAAGGTCCACTGGCAACATATATACTTTGAAACATATATTCCAAAGTAAGGTGCTGAATTCCTGTGATTGTCTGCCCTGCTTATAGTGTCTAGATATCTCTAGAGCCCTCAGGAACATTACTGTTTGAGGCACTGTTTATTGTGGCAGTCAATGAGATCCCGCTGAGACCTGCTTAAGGGTAACCTCTGGAATGACCTCCCAAATCACTTTGAAATCTGTTAGCCATAAAAACTCATTTGTATTTAATATTTTCCTCTTTTGGCCAAGGTCTTCTTCCAAGCATCATTAGTTGATACTTGGTAATAATTCCCTCAGTTCTAGGGAGCCTTAATCTCAGGAATCATGTCCCATGCTGGGGGAAGGTGGTGCGTTTATACGCTGAGTATAACTTAAGAGAGTGGCCATAGTTGAGCAAAAAGGAGGCTTTCGGGAGGTAACTCTTAGGCAATATATAATACTAAGCTAAATTTCAGTTTCACAAGGACATGATTCATAAGTACAAATATCAATATCAATGACCTGGCATAACGTTCTGTCCTCCTTTGCTAGACATAGCCTATGTGCTCAAGGCATTCTTGCTACTCTATTAGAGAATGTAGCAGGAATTCCCAGGATGGGAATTCAATATATTCTCTTGCCTATTGTACGGTTATCCACCAACCAAAACTATGCCCATGAACACTTGAACATATTCATATTCCTTAGAGTCATGCTCCAGGTGCACCCCTCCCCACACATCCCCCATCAACAACACCCTGCACCAGTGATCCTCCCCTGCTACAGTTGTGACTCTTCTGAGACCCAAAACCTCCCACAAAACAAAGCCAAAATGCAAAATAATAAGAAAATATAACAATTAAAAAATTAAAAAAATAAAATTAAAAACGTTTTCATATGTCTTTCATCACCATTAAGATCTTTTACATTCTTATGTCTTTTTTCTTTCACTTTATTTTCAAAGAAGCTTTAGGTTACAGAAAAGTCATGTAGAAAATAAGAAGTTGCCATATACCCAACCACCTCCCCTATCCCACTCTCCCCTATTAATAACATTTTACATGTGTATGATATATTTGTTACAATCGATGTACAAATATTGAAGCATTGCTACTCACCATGGTCATTGGTTTATATTATGGCTTACATTTTGGACTGTACACTTTCACAGGTTTTGAAAAATTTTGAAATATATTGTATCCATCATTGCAAGATCATGCAGAACAATTCCAATGCCCTAAAAATGCCCTCTATTCCATCTATTGTATTCTTTCATATCCCTCCCCTCAGAACCTTTGCTAACCACTAAGTTTCATTTTTTTTTAAGAATAAGGTTCATAGTTACATGCACTAATATTGAAGGCTCGACATATTGGTCTGTTTTCTTTCAGTAGCCATTGCCTATATTCTTGTTAGATTCTTGCCCCTCTAATTGAGAACATAGCAGTATTCCCCAGGATGGGAGTTAAATATATTTTTTGTTTATTTTGTGGGTCCCACCCATTGAGATAATATCCCATGACAAGAAGAACACTTTCATATTCCATAGAAGCATGCCCTATATGCCTCCTATCATGCATTTCCTCTTACCCTCAATGCCTTGCACCAGCAACCCTCCCCTCCCTGTTTCCCAAAAGAACCTACCCACCATTTAGTTTTAACCACAGACCTACAAATCCCTGGAGTTCACCTGTTTCATCTTTCAGCCCTTCCCACTGTACCATGGACAGTCTAACCCAATCTCCTCACCCTATGCCCCCTCACATTCCAGCACTATCCATCCCAATCACATCACTGTTCACTGTCACCCCCATTCACTGCCAAACACCCCCTTCCACCTTATCATAGATTTTAACATATCATAATGAGCATTGTCTAACCACACTCTACTCCCTTACTATCTCCTGATAACCTATCTTCCAGACTCTGGCACTGTGAGTCTGCTCAATTTGCTTAAGTCATATCAGTGAGGTCATGTAATATTTGTCCTTCAGTGACTTATTTTTCACTCAACTTGAGTTCTTTAAGTCTCATCAATGTTGTCCTATGTATTACTACTCCATTTCTTCTTACAGCTGAGTAATGTTCCATTGTACGTATATACCACAATTTTTTTACTCATTCATCTGCTGAAGGACATTTGGGTTGCTTCAACCTTTTGGCAACAGTGAAGAATGCCACTATGAACATATTGTGCACATATCTGTTCATTTCCCTGCTTTCAGTTCTTCCAGGTATATACCCAGAAGTGGGATTGCTGCATCATATGATAGTTCTAGAATTAGCTTCCTGAGGACTCACCAATCTGTCCAACACAATGGCTGCACCATTCTACATTCCCACCAGCAGTGGATGAGAGTATTCTTTCCTCCACATCTTCTCAAACATTTGTAGTTCACTGTTTTTTAGAGCCTCCAATCTAATAGGTATAAGATGATATCTCGTTGTACTTTTGATTCGCATATCCCTGATAGCTAGTAATGATGAGCATCTTTTCATGTGCTTTTTAGGCATTTGTATTTCTTCTTTGGAGAAATGTCTATTCAAATCTCTTGCCCATTTTATAAATTGGTAGTTTATCTTTTTATTTTTGAGATGTAGGATTTCTTTATATATGCTGGATATTAGACCCTTTTCAGATAAATGCTTAGCAGGTATGTTCGCCCACTGAGTAGGCTGCCTTTTCATCTTCTTGACAAACTCCTTTGAAGTGCAAAAGGTTTTAATTTTGAGGCAATCCCATTTATCTGTTTTATCTTTCATTGCTCATGCTTTGGGTGTAAGATTTATGAAACCATTTCCTATTACAAGATCTTGTAGATGCTTCTCTACATTATCTTCTAAGAGCTTTATTGTCTTGACTCTTATATTTACGTCTTTGATCCATCTTTAGGTAATTTTTTATAGGGCATGAGATGGTGATCCTATCGCATTCTTTTTAAAATATATATCCAGTTCTCCAAGCACCATTTGTTGTAGAGGCCATTCTTTCCCAGCTGAGTGGGCTTGGTGGCCTTGTCAGTTGACTGTATATACAAGGATCTATATCAAGATTCTCAATTCCATTCCATTGGCCAATATATCTATCCTTGTACCAATACCATGCAGTTTTGATCACTCCATCTTTGTAATATGCTTTAAATTCAGGCAGAATGATTCCGCCAGTTCCATTTTTCTTTTTCAATGTTTTTAACTATTCAGGTCCCTGGACCTTCTAAATAAATTTCATAATTATTGTGGCAGTTTGAGATTATTTATGAATCCCCAAAAGAGAGATTATGTTTGTAAACTAATCTATTCCTTTAGGTGTTATACCCTTTGATTGCCTTAGAAACAGCTGAGATGTCTTTGATTAAATTATGTTAAGATCACAGCTTTGATTTGACCACTTCAGTATGGCATGTCTCTGGTTGAGTCCCTATCCCCTTCTTCGGCTGATATCAACGGGTTCTCACAGAAGAAGATAAAGGGAAAGAGAGAGCTCCATAGGCATGGCAGATGAGATAACTGATTCTGGACTCCTGGGGAGAGATGACAGAAAGAAACAAGCTCTAGCCCAGCCTGTAGTTTCAGAGGAAGGCTGAACCCTTGCAGAGATTGGTAACCATCTTGCTTCAACATGTGGCAACTGACTTTGGTGAGAAAGCAACCTTGAGTTGTATTCTTTAGGGCCTTCTAACTGTAAGCTTTTACCCCAAATAAATACCCTTTATAAAAACAGATTTCTAGTACTTTGCTTCAGTTCCCTTTTGGCTGACTAATATAGAATTTGGTACTGAGAGTAGGATACCATCTAATGAAATTACCAAATATATGGGTAAGGGGTACTTTTTGGAGGAATTAAGAAATGCTTCATGGAAAAGGGCTGGATTACTTTGAAGAGACTGTTGGTAGGAATATGGGTGCTAAAGAGACTTTTGATGAGGCCTTAGAAATAAATGATGAAACTATTATTGGAAAATAGAGAAAAGGTGATCTGTGTTTTATAGTTACAGAGAACTTAGCAATATTGAGTTCTGATATTATATGGAAGGCAGAATTTGAAAATTATGAACTTGAACATTTAGCCAAGGAAATTTCCAAACTAAATGTGGAAACTGCAGTTTGGCTTCTCTTTGCAGCTTATAGCAAAATGTTAGAGGAAAGAAATAAGCTGATAACTGAATTGTTGGGCACAAAGAACACAGAAACTGATTCCAGAAATTCCATGTCTCTGGAAATCAAGCTCCCAGATAATAGTGCCCCATTTGAGGAATTAACTAAACATTGAATTTATAAGCCAGGATTGAAAATGCAGTTATCCAGGACAGACTTGTGGAAAGTTTTACTGTCTGATGGCTTGGACCACAGCTTCCTGCATACTAAGCAAAGATTTTTGTGAGATCTGTATGAACAAAACCACTCTCACCCTGGACTAAAACAGACATGGAGGAGGGACATGAAAGGGAAAATGGCTTTAAGAGGAAAACCACAGAAGCTGAAGACTGAAATTAACACGTCTCCTTGGGCCAAGAGAGGAGCTCCACCCATGTGTATGGAGAGGGTAAGTTTGCCCTGGCTTTTGAAGAGGGTGGATGTTCCAGCCCACCACTCATGGAGAATTCTGCTGCCCCATGCTACAGAGAAGGTGAAGCACAATGCCACTTGGGGAGATTGAGATTGACACCCCTTAGCTATATCATTCCACTGCTTATCTTCTGAAACAAGGTTTCAGAGGGAAAATCAGGGCTTAATCTTATCAAGCTTCCCTTGTATGTGATGGATCTCTTTTCTCTTTCTGCTATCAGTATTCTCTCATTGTCTTGAGCATTTGGCAATTTGATTAGTGTATGTCTCATGGTAGACCTTGTAAGATTTATATTGTTTGGAGAGCACTGCACTTCCTAGACATTTACATCCATGACCCTCACAAGAGTTGGGAAATTTTTTCCTTCAACACTCCTTCTGTCCCCTTTCCCTTCTTTTCTCTCTGGGATGTGTATAATGCTTATGTTTTTGCATTTTGCATTGTCATTCAATTTCCTGAATACCTGTTGAAATTTTTCTCTTTTTATCTATCTCTTTAACTATCTGCCTCATTTCAGAGGTACTATTACTATCCGCACCATAATTAGTTCTTTCCTCTGCCTGTTCAAATCAGTTATGTGTTTGCAGCATATTTTTGATTTCTTGCATAGTGCTGTTCATCACCATCAGAGTTATTATATTTTTATGTATGTTAACGATTTCTTCAGTATGTTCTCCAGTGTCATCTTAATATCCTTTATCTCTCCCTTCACTTCATTGAATTGATTCATGGTATTTGTTTAGGCATCCTTGATTAGTTGTTCCACATTCTGCATCTCCTTCTATTTTCTAGTTTGTCACTAGACTGGGCCATGTCTTCTTGTTAGTATGGCTTGTAATTTTTTTTTGTTGGTGTCTATGCATTTGTTTATCTTAATGGACTATTCAGATGGTTAGCTTCTCTTTCTACTTTAGAATTTTATTTTGTTTTATTTTGTTCCCTTGGAAAAAAATATTGACTTTAAAAAAAGAAAGAGAAAATAAGAGAAAAATATTAATAATAATAGTAATAAAAAAAAAAGGTAGAATTATAAAAGAGCCAGGAATTTAAGTAAGTAATAAGGAGGGGAAATCACTTAAAAATACAAAGGAATAAAAATAAAAAGATGGAACAACCAGCAAGATGGTGGCAGAGTAAGGAGCTCCTAGAGACAGCTTCTGAGACAGGGCAGTTAGTAAACACCCAGGGCTATCTGAAGCACCTGTTTTGGGGCTCCTGGAGGCCAGAAGAGCATCCTGCAACATCCCTTAAAGAATGGAAGGACGTGACTGCTCATCTGCTTAGAGAATTCATAAGTAGAGCACTCCACCTCACAGAGGCTGATGCCCATTCTCCACTGGAGGCACAAGCCAACTTGGGAGCTGTTCTGTGGCTGGAATTGAAAGATCCACTTCCCAAAAATGGGGAAGGGTGGTTGAGACAGTTGGTCACCAACTCCAGATACTAATTAGTAAATTTGGTGGGTTAAAGTAAAATCCTAAGAACAGCTAAAGTTTGTAAACCTGTCCAAGTCAGAAAAAGGCTGTAGCCACTGTATTAACTCTGTGCCTGGCACGAGGAGAAGCAGGGCAGATTGAAAATCACAGTGCTGGTGGGGACTGGCTTCTTTCTTTTTTTTTTTATTTTATTTTATTTTATTTTATTTTATTTTATTTTATTTTATTTTTTTGAAACATGCTAGAATTTTTTTTATTGATTTTGTAATAATATTACATTAAAAATATATATGTGAGGTCCCATTCAACCCCACCCCCCCACCCCACCTCTCCCCCCCCCCCCCAGCAACACTCGTTCCCATCATCATGATACATCCATTGGATTTGGTAAGTACATCTTTGGGCACCTCTGCACCTCATAGTCAATGGTCCACATCATGGCCCATACTCTCCTTCATTCCATCCAGTGGGCCCTGTGAGGATTTACAATGTCCGGTGATTGGGACTGGCTTCTTTCTATCCAGGCCGGATGGCAGCTCTAGCCCAGGCCCCAGTGCAACATTCAGGAGGGAGGAACCTGGAGGGACCTGTGCCAGCCTCTCTGGGAATTACAGTCATGCAGCAGAGGCCAGTGATCATTCTTCTTTTGCGGCACAAGCTGCCTCAGGAGCTATTCTATGGCCGGAACTGGAAGCTCCCTTAACCAAAAACAGGGAAGGAGGAGACAGTTGGCCACCAGTTTCAGCTACTGAATAGTAAATGTGGCTGGCTAAAGTATAACCCTAAGAACAACTAAAGTTTGAACCTGTCCAATTTGGAAAGAGACCAGTAGCTGCAATTTTGATTTTGCCCACAGCATGAGAGAAAGCTGGGCTGACCAGACATCACAGTGACAATAGGGACTGGTTTCTTTCACCCAGATAGCCTACAGCCTTAGCCTAGGCTTCAGCCCCACCTTTAGCAGGGAGGAAGCTGGCAGGCCCTGCACCAGACTGTCTGAGTCACTGCAGGTACATTTGGCTGGCATAGACAGAATAATCAGAAGTCTACCTGGGTTATTGTGGTAATATTGAACCCATACTGCCTAGATTGATGCCCATACCTGCAGCTCCATCCTGACCCTCAGCAGGGAAGAAAGGGGCTTTAAACTTCATCTGTTTCTCTAGGCAACTACTGTCTAGTCCTGCATGACTTGGATTATTCTACACAGCTGTGACTCTGTCCCTACCCCTGGCAAAGGAGAAAATTGAAAGAAGCATCATCAGTCCCTAGGGCAATGACGGCAGCTCGAACCTCCACAGCTTACAGCACCAACTACATCCTTGACTAATACTACACAACCAGCAAGGGAGAAAGGGCAGGAAACCCTAAACTAAAACTGCACCCAGAATAAATATTCTAGTAAGCCAACTGCCAGACACCAATAAAAAATTACAATCCACCCCATAAAACAGGAAGATATGGCCCACTTAAAGGAACAAGATAAGTCTCCAGATGGCATAAAGGAATTGAGACAACTAATGATAGATGTTCAAACAAACCTTAATAAATTCAGTGAGATGGCTGAAAGATTAAGGATATTAAGAAGGAGGTTGTCAGAAGGAATGCCCTTATGCACAACTGAGCAGAGTCTAAGAGACAGATAAAGTAGATACAACCCCAGGTATTGGTTCTTTTGAGGGATAAAGAGACCCACGGGTTCTATGGTCATGGCAGATGGGGTTCACTGCCATGGCAGATGGCCCTTCTTTGGAGCTGGTGTTTCTGTGTGATGGAATTGGACTCAGAGGGGATCTCTTTTCACAAGACTTGCATGCTACTTTATTGGAGCTGTAGTTGGTGCTGGGGTTTAAGATGTATTTAGGGGATTTGAATCTCTGGACTGATAATATGACACCCAGGCCCAGAGCCTCAACAGACTTCAGCTCCTACACTTTGATTTATTGGACTTACCCCACTCAACTAACATGGAGTTGAAGAAGGTCAACCACCACACCATGGAGCCTAGAGTGTCTACAACTGAAAGCAGGAGGAGTGCATCCAGTATCCATGTGGAATCTAAGCCCCCACTTGACATAGATGTGCAATGGACACAACCAATCCAATCCACAGAGAAAATGTGGAATGGGTGTGGGAAGGGTAGCCATGGTGGCTGCTGGGTTTGGGGAATGGGAGGAAGAGATGAGATGTGGAGGCGTTTTCGGGACATGGAGTTGTCCTGGGTGGTGCTTCACGGACAATTACGGGACATTGTAGATCCCCGCAGGGCCCACTGGATGGAACGTGGGAGAGTGTGGGCTATGATGTGGACCATTGACTATGGGGTGCAGTGATGCTCAGAGATGTACTTACCAGGTGCAATGGATGTGTCACGATGATGGGAGAGAGTGTTGCTGTGGGGGGAGTGGGGGGTGGGGGTGGTGGGGTTGAATGGGACCTCATATTTTTTAATGTAATTTTTAAAAATAAATAATTAAAAAAAAAAGAAGACATTGGATAAGTACAAGGAAGAATTTGAAAGCATACATAGGAAAACAGCAGACCTAATGGGAATTCAAGGCACAATAAATGAAATTAAAAATACATTGGAGTTCTGTATTTAGCTACCTGAGGAACTGCCAAACTGTCTTCCACAGAGGCTGCACCATTTTACACTCCCACCAATAGTGAAGGAGTGTTCATATTTCTCCACATCCTTTCCAGCAGTTATTGTTGTCTGTTTTTTTTAAATAATGGTCATTCTATGTGGTGTTAGATGACATCTCATTGTTGTTTTAATTTGCATTTCCCTAATAACTGGTGATATGGAACATTTTTTCATGTGCTTTTTGGCCATTTGTATTTCCACTTTTGAGAAATGTCTTTTTAAATCTTTTGCCCATTTTAAAAATTGGATTGCTTGCTCTTTTATTGTTGAATTATACGATCTCTTTATATAGAATGGAAAACAAACCCTTATCAGATAAGTGGTTTCCAAATATTTTCACCCATTGACTGGGCTGCTTTTTCATCTTATTTATTTCTTATTTATTTATTTATTTATTTTTCTCCCCTCCCCTCCCACCCCGATTGTCTGTTCTCTGTGTCTATTTGCTGTGTCTTCTTTGTCCGCTTCTGTTGTTGCCAGCGTCACAGGAATCTGTGTTTCTTTTTGCTGCATCATCTTGTTGTGTCATTTCTCCATGGGTGGTGCCATTCTTAGGCAGGCTGCACTTTCTTTGGCACTGGGCGGCTCTCCTTATGGGGCGCACTCCTTGCGCATGGGGTTCCCCTACTCAGAGACACCCCTGCTTGGCACAGCACTCCTTGCGCGCATCAACACTGCACATGGGCCAGCTCCACAGGGGTCAAGGAGGCCCTGGGTTTGAACCGCAGACCTCCCATGTGGTAGATGGACACCCTAACCGCTGGACCAAGTCTGCTTCCCTTTTTCACCTTCTTGATGAAGTCCTTTGAACCACAGAAATGTTTACATTTGAGAAGGTCCCATTTATTCATGTGTTCTTTTGCTGCTTGTGCTTTTGGTGTAAGGTTTAAGAATCCACCACCTCCCACCAGTTCTTGAAGATGGTTCCCTACATTTTCTTCTAGGAGCTTTATTGTACTTGCTTTTATATTTAGGCCTTTGATCCATTTTGAGTTAATTTTTGTATAAGGTGTAAGGTAGGGGTCTTCTTTCTTTCTTTTGACTATGGATATCCAGTTCTCCCAATACCATTTGTTGAATAAATTGTTCTGCTCCAGCTGGGAGAGCTTGACAGGCTTGTAAAAAATCACTCGGCCATAGATGTGAGGGTCTGTTTCTGAACCATTAATTTGGTTCCATTGGTCTATGTGTCTATCTTTATGCCAATATCATGCTGTTTTTACCACTGTAGCTAGGCAATATAATTTAAAGTTGGGAAGTGAGAGTCCTCCAACTTCATTTTTCCTTTTTAAGATGTTTCTGACTATTTGGGGCATCTTACCCTTCCAGATAAATTTGATAATTGTGTTTTCCATTTGCTTTAAAAAATGCTGGTGGGGTTTTATTGGGATTGCGTTGACTCTGTATATCAATTTGGGTAGAATTGACATCTTAATGATATTTAATCTTCCAATCCATGAGCATGGAATATTCTTCCAATTATTTAGGTCTTTTTTAAAATTTCTTTTAGCAATGCATTATAGTTTTCTGAATACAAGTGCTTTGCATCCTTGGTTGTTTATTCCTAAATATTTGATTCTTTTAGTTGCTATTGTAAATGGAATTTTTTTCCTGATTTCTCTTCCGATTGTGCATTACTAGTGTATAGAAACACCACTGATTTTTGCATATTGATATTGTATCCTGACACTCTAATGAAATCATTTATTAGCTCTAGCAGCTTTGTTGTAGATTTTTCTGGATTTTCTGCCATATGATCCAGCATTTCCTCTACTAGTAATATATCCAGAAGAACTAAAAGCTGACATGAAGAGACATCTGCACAGCAATGTTCACAGTGGCATTGTTCACAATTGCCAAAAAATGGAAACAACCCAAGTATCCATCCACCAATGAATGGATAAACAAAATGTGGTATACACATATGATGGAATACTATGCTGCAGTAAGAAGATATGAAATTGGGACATATGTGATAACATGGATGAGTCTTGAGGACATTATGCTAAGTGAAATAAACCAGACACAAAAGGACAAATATTGTATGGTCTCATTAATATGAACTAAATACAAATAATAAACACATGGAATTAAAACCCAGAGTGCAGGTTATAAAGAGATAAGAGGAGGGTTGAGAAGAACTATGGATGCTTAATGCATGTAGAAGTTTTAATTAACTTGACTGTAAAAGTTTAGAGATGGATATAATGTGTTACTCACATTATAGTGAGTAACAACTGGTTTATAAATAGGATTGTGACTGAAAAAAGTTGTCTGGGGAAGTAAATGTCAATAGGCAGAAAGCTGAAAAATAATGGGACTGAATGACACAGTGAACTCAAAGTGGGTTGAGAATTGTGGTTAAGGGTACAAATGCAAGAGAGTCCTTCTGTGAGCTAGAGCAGATGTACATCACTATTTCAGGGTGATGGGAATATGGAGAAACATGGGAAAACTATAATTGGTGTGACCTATAGACTGTGGTTAACAGCAATACTATATTCTTGCATTAATGCCAAGCTATACTGTGTTGATAATGGAGGTGTATGAAAAAAGTATGCCAAATTTTATGCTATGGACCTTGATTGGTGGTAATGGTCTGATGATATTATCTCATAATCTGTAACAAATGTTCCACCAGGGTGTGGAGTTGTATGAGAAACCTACACAACTTCATAATATCTGTAACAAAGGTATACTTTTTAAAAAAATAGTATGGGTTTGGGGAAAAATGCACCAAATGTAAGATAAGGAATATAGTTCATAGTAATATTTTGACAATGCTCTTGCATAGTTCGTAACAAATGTTTGACACCAATTCAAAAGTTGGTGGAAGAGTGATGTATGAGACCCCTGTGTGATGATACATAAGTTTATTTTGTAAGTTTGCAATCTTTACTATACATTTATGGTTTATGTGTGTTCATATATTGATGATATACTTCAATAAAAATATATATATAAAATTTTAAAAAATACATTAGAATCATATAATGGCAGATTTGAGGAGGCAGAAGAAAAAATTGGTGAACTTGAAGAATTGGCCTCTGAAAGAGAACATACAAAATGACAGATGAAGAAAAGAATGAAAAAAAAATTGAACAAGGTCTCAGGGAACTAAATGACAGCAAGAAATGTGCAAACATATTTGTCATTTGTGTCCCAGAAGGAGAAGAGAAGGGAAAAGGGGCAGAAGAAATATTTAAAGAAATAATGGTAGAAAATTAGCCAACACTATTGAAGGACATAGATATTCCTTTGATATTCCAAGATATTCCAAGAAGCACAATGTATTCCCATCTGAAAAAATCTGAATAGATCAACTCTGAGACATACTAATCAGAATGTCAAAGGCCAAAGACAAAGAAAGAATTCTGAGAACAGCAAGAGAAAAGCAATGCATAACATATAAGGAATACCTAAAAAGATTAAGTGCTGATTTCTCACCAGAAACTGTGAAGGCCAGCGACAGTGGTATGATATATTCAAGATGGTACAAGAGAAAAATTTCCAGCCAAGAATCTTATATCCAGCAAGATTGTCTTTCAAAAATGAGGGTGAGTTTAGAATATTCACAGATAAACAGAAACTGAGAGAATTTCTAACCAAGAGACCAGATTTTCAGGAAATAATAAAGGGTTTGCTAGAGCCAGAAAAGACAGAGCAAGAGGCCTGGAAGAGAATTTAAAAATGAGGGTTATTCAATAAAAGTAAAAGTGTCAAAAGAGTGGTGAAAAGAAAATATGACTGATAAAACTAAAATATTTGTGAATAATCTTTACCAACAATGTAAAGCACTTGTATTCAGAAAACTACAACTCAATGCTAAATGAAATTTAAAAAGTACTAAGTAATTGGGAGAACATTTCATGCTCATGGATTAGAAGACTAAATATTATCAAGATGCCAATCCTACTCAAATTGATATAGAGATTCAATGCAACCCTGATAAAAATTCCACCAGCATTTTTCACAAAATTGAAAACACTATTATCAAATTCATTTCAAAAGGTAAGGGGTCCTGAATAACCAGAAACATCTTGAAAAGTAAAAGCAAAGTTGGAGGACTCTTATTTCCAGTCTTTAAATCCTATTACCTAACCATGGTAAAAATGCAATAGTACTGGCATAAAGACAGAAACATAGACCAGTGGAACCAAAGTGATGGTTCAGAAACAGAACCTCACATGTATGGTCAAGTGATTTTTGACTAGCCTGTCAAACCCACCCAGCTCTGGTAGAATAGTCCATTCAATAAATGGTGCTGAGAGAACTGGATATCCACAGCCAAAAGAAGAACAGAGGACCCCTACCTCATATCTTATGCAAAAATTAAGTCAGAATGGATAAAAAACCTAAAAATAAAAGCAAGAACCATTAGGCTTCTAGAAGAAAATGTAGGAAAATATCTTTGAGACCTGTGGTAGGTGGTGGATTCTTAAAGGAGATAAGAGGAGAACTGATATGGACTACTGACATTTAATGTAGTATGTAGAAGTTTTAGTTAACATTACTGTAAAAGTGTGGAAATGTATAGAGTGGATGTTAACAAATATTGATTTACAGCTAGTTTATAAATGGGAACGTGGCTGAAAATGGTAGCTTAAGGATGTAAATGCCAATTTACAGAATGCTAGAGAATAATCTAGGAACTGAATAGCATAGTAAACCCAGAGGTGGATGAGAATTGTGGCTGATGGTACAGAGGCAAGAGTGTCCTTTGTGACCTAGAGCAAATATACATCACTATTGTAGGGTGGTGGGAATTTGGAGAAGCATGGGAAAAATGCAACTGGAGTGACTTATGGACTGTGGTTATCAGTAATAATATAATATTCTTGCATCTATGCCAAAGATGTACTGTGTTGGAAAAGGGGCAGTATGGTAAATTGGATGTATAATCTTTAACAAATGTTCTACCACAGTCACAGTGTGATGTGTTGATAGAGAGGTGTTTGTTCTTTGGGAATTCTGCACAGGTTCATGATTATTTTGTAAGTTTATAATTTCTGTCATAAAAATATATTTAAATAACAGTAATAGGGTGGATTGGGGCAAAATACACCAAATGTAAGATAAGGACTATAATCTGTAGTAAGATTTTGACAATATTCTTTCATAATTTATAACAAGTGTCTCAGACAATTCAAGGTGTTAGTGGAAGATTGATGTATGGGACCTCTGTATGATGTTATGCATGTTTGCTTTGTAAGTTCAGAACTTTTACTATACACTTATTGCTTATGTATGTTCATATATAAATATATAAAAATAATAATAATAATAGAGTGGGTTGGGGAAAAATACTTTGGTTATTGGCAATATTTTGACAATACACTTTAATCATTAGTTAAAAATCATTACTTAAAAATGTTTAACAACAATGTTTGGTATTGTTATAATATAACTCACTCTCATAGGGTAAGTTATGAGAGTCCTGTATGATGTTATATATGTTTGTTTTATAAGTAACTATTATACGTTTTGTTTATGTATGTTTATGTATGAGTGATATACTTCAATAAAATTTTTAAAAATAAAATAATAAAAATAAAAAATTGTGAAAAATGAAACAAAAATAGAAAATAATAAAAATAATAAAAGACAGGAAAAATGTGAAAAGGAAAGGAAAAGAAAAAGAAAAAAAAATCAAGACCAAATAAGAAAAGGTAGGATAAAAGAAAAGCAACAGAAGGGAAAATGAAAGAAAGAAAAAAAATAAAGAAAGCAAGGAGAAAAATTAAGGAAAAGAAAGAAAAAAGGAAACAAAGAGAAAACAACAAACAGCAGTTAAAAAAAAAAAAATCTGGGGAAAACAGGCTTGCCTAGGAACAATCTCAGGCTGCTGGTGTTCATCTATCAATCAGTCTGCAGCCTGCCCTCCACAGGTAAGCTATCTGGTTTAATGAAGAATAAAATAAAATAAAATAAAATAAAATAAAATAAAAAATGACAGATGGAAAAACCAAAGCAAAAGATCTCATTCCATAAGGTCCCTGTCTTAAGGTGCCAACTGGGTGCCTGATAACCTAGTGGATCACTTTCTGGATCCCTTTTCTTAGGCGGTACCAAAAATTGAACCAGGTACCTAGTGTATGTGAGGCAGGCATTCCTACATTGAGCTACCCCCCTGGCACAGGTTAGGTAGGCCTTTGAAAGCTTATCTATCTCTCCTGTGTCCTTTCCCTCAGGTCAGTTGGACTTCTAACAGTTTTCTGACTACCTCTCATGAACTGGTATGCTCTTGTTTTCTCCTATTCCCTTGCTGACCTATTTCCTCTCTCTCCCATGCTTCTGGGTGTGACAGCCTGCGTGATCTGACCCCTGTCCCCTCTACCTGGGGCCACTTTAGTGCTGGCTAGGGTTCTTTTTGACATTCAAAGGAGGGCCAGCTGGCCAAACTCCCTGAAGAGAATTCACTCTTCACCCTCTGCCAGAGCCCTCTTCCTCCCAGGGAGAAGAATGATCTTTCCCCACTCAGTTGCTGCAGTGAACCATGAGTTTTACTGAGGATGTTTGTCTTGAGGGTAGGGTATATGTGCCATTCCTAGCCACAGGGGTAACTCAATATTTTTGTTTGTCCTATTTGTCTCTCTATCCCTCTCCTTCCTGGTCTGCAGATCCTTAAAGCAGCTCCCTCCGATAACTTTTTGCACTTTCTCTGTTGTTTTTTTGAGAGTTGAGCCCTGCCTATTTTCTCCCAGAAGCCCATACCTTAAACTTTTATAGCATAGTCTTCTTCCTTATAATTTCATGTATCTCTGTTTCATTTGAAAGTAAAAATCTGAATTAAACTATACTGATTACCTAGGTATTACAGTAAAGTCACAGAGTAGACTGTCATCCTTTGGGAGACAGGAGTAAGAAGCAGATTTTCTTCAATTGTCCCTGGCATCTATTAATGGTCCCATAAAATAAAGCCTAAAGTGTTTTGCTATCTTCAAGATTAGGGTCTTCTTGATTTATGTTTTATTTCTACTCTAGCTTTCTCATAAATAATACTTATTTTGAATTCTTATTTCTATTAAGAAGTATAAGTTCAGAATGCAGAAATGAGGGGGGGAAAGCAAATAGTACCATGAAATGTTTTTCGTCTTCAATTATTTGCCCTTCCTTCCTTCCTTCCTTCCTTCCTTCCTTCCTTCCTTCCTTCCTTCCTTCCTTCCTTCCTTCCTTCCTTCCTTCCTTCCTTTTTCCTTCCTTCCTTCCTTTTTCCTTCCTTCCTTCCTTCCTTTCTTCCTTCCTTCCTTCCAGCCTTCCTTACTTTCCTATTTTCCTGACACTCCCCTTTTTTAGAACTCAGTATTGCAAAGTGGTTGCTGATCTTAAAAACTCATTCATTCTAAAATCTATTGTCTTGGTATAATAAATTAATCTATGTTAATTTAAATTTTCCTTTGGAAATCAACACTGAGAGCCATTTTGCATTTTCAGTATTAAGCTTTCCAAAGAAAAGCAGCACCATGAGTTGTCTCAATGCTCAAGCTGAACATTGCTGAAGAGTAAACCATAAAAAGACCTTTAAAAATATTTCTAGTTGGCTCTTTCAAATTAAGCATAATTTCCCCGATAAGTTTGTTGTTTATAAATAATTTCATAATTGCTCATCAGTTTCTGATATTATCTTTGAGAAGAGGCTGCAGAATGGGTTCTGTTTCTGATGTGGTGGGAGAAATGTCACTTCAGGGAGGATTCCTTTCCCACTCTTACAGCATGGAAAGACTATACAATTGCAAAGAGTGCCTTCCTGGAGAAGTTAATGCTTTATCTGAGACATAAACAGTTCTGGGTCTCAAAAGGCTTTCTATTATCTAGATAAAAAGGAAAGGAAAGGAGTGGTATGGAAAAAAGTTTGAAGGCAAAACATCTTCCAGATTATACAGGGGACTTTAAGGAGTTCCATAGTGATGGCGCACATGCATATAGATATGGGTGTGGCAAGAAATATAATTTAGGAAAAGGCCATATTTCAGAATGCAGTATTTATTATAAGGATAATTAGAAATCTCGGACGAATTTTAAGTTAGGAGTAGGGAATGATTTTTGAACTGTTCCCCAGGTTCTTAAATGACCAATAAGCAGAAAGTGACCTATTAAACAAATAAAATATATTTTTCATGTTCTACTATAGCCTTAAATTCCCTACATATTGGAGTATTGTTATTAAAGTTGGTACATTTGACAATTTTTGTCATATATATATGTATATATCTCACACTTAATAGTCTGAGAAAGGATAATAGGTTTCATTGTTTTTAGTAACTCAAACTGCTAAATATAACTAGCCTCATAAAGGTAGTAAAGTTAAGGAAGGAATCATTTAATGTGCAGTTTGAATGAATTCTCTTCCTGATTATTTAGAGTTATGAGAAGTGAAAATTCTATTCCTTCCATGCACGTATCATTATATTAATCCGTGAGGAGTAAAATGGTTATGCTGTTTGCCCTATTACATTTAGATAACTTTATATCATATGTATGTTATTTTGGGATTTTTACTGACTCATAGATTTCATTATCACTTTCAGCCTAATCATAAATTATCTGGGAAACTCCTGAGGAAAGAATGGTGAGGATCTTAACAGCTGTTTGCAATTCAGTGCTCCACAATTATTAATACTTTTTATTAAGTATGGACAAAAGTTGCTTTGACTAATTAAAATTTGATAATAATTTTTCTGCCACTGAGTCGCATTTCATGGGACCCAATTTAGTTCCATTAAACCCATTATCACTTTCAGTTACAAGGTTGGGAGTTTTGCTTTTGTTATTGTTCTGGCTTTCACTTTGCCTAATAAGATAATTCACTGCCATTTAAGACATTTTGAATAATTTCATCTGAGTCCATTTCAGAATCTAAAGCAGTAAGGCCCATTAATATACCAAAAATTTTTAATTATTTACTTCTTACCAAGTTTATTTCCTGATTCCATATCTTTACAAGTCCAAAGCACAGAAATATAGAAATATGCTGTAAAGATATCAACTAGATCTTAGCAGTAAGATTAATCATTAAGCTATTTCCAAATTGTACTTGGAGGGTGGCAGATCAGGTGCCCAGGTGCTTGCAGAGTGCAGGTAGAGTACTGCTACATCAATGCTCAGAAATGGTGGGGCCTGTGTGCTGGCATTCCTGGAGAACCTGGCTGCAACCTCAAAGCTCAGAGAGGGTAGAGTGTATACTCCAGTGTTTGGGGAGAGCATAGCTGCTGCGCAAGTACTTGGAAGGGTTGAGGCTGCTGCTCCATCAGGCCCCAAAAATAATCTCGATCCATAGATGGCTCTTATACCTTGAAATCTAATGTGTTTTCTCTGCTGGGTTTCCAGATTATTTGGAATTCATGATCCCTGTTTTCAATTCACTTTCTCCCCATTGGGATGGGATGGAATCAGATAACTTATTTTCTAGACATCACAGGTCCATGGGAGAGGGGAATTGTGTGCCAGAACAGACTATATCTGTTTTAGTTTGCCACAGGGCTGCTGATGCAAGGTACAGGAAATTGGTTGGCTTTTATAAATGAGATTTACTTGGTGTAAAAGCTTACAGTTCCAAATTAAGTCATCAGCAGTGATGCTTTCCCTCCAAAGTCAGCTGCCATGTCATGAAGCATTATGTCTATCTCTGCTGAGGTCTCGAACTTTGGACACCAGCTGTGGGCAACTGAGCATAGCACTTGTCTCTTTTGGGGTCTCCTCTATCAGTCTTTGCTGCCCCACTTTCTTTCCGTGTTCAGCTGCACGCTATCAGATATATGGGTCATCTCTCCATGGGCCTTAGCTCTTTGAGCCTCTTGGGGACTTCTCTCCTTACAACTCAACTGTGGGCAAAACTGGGTACTTTCTATCACATGGTAGGATCAAATAAGCAGCTCCCTTTTCATGTGTTTCCATTTTTATCAGACCTAACAAGAAGGGGGAGACTCAACCTGAGTCATGCCTTACTGAAATAGTCCAACTGAAAGGAACTTACCCACAGTAATGGATTAGTTCATAAACATAATCTTTCTCTTTTTGAGATTCAAAAAATAATTTCAAACTGTTGTAATACTCAAATTATTTTGAAGAAACTTTGTACTTAGTATTATCACTGAAATTATAACGTTTTTGAGATGTTGTGATAGAATGAATGTATTTTGGATGTAGAAAGAGCATGCCTTCCTCTTCACCTCTACCAGAGGGTGAAGTATGGTAGTTTGAAGCTGCATGTACCCAAAAAAAAACCTGTTCTTAAAATTAATCCATTCTTATGAGTATGAACCCAAGTAAAAAAGACCATTTGATCAGGTTCCTTCAGTTAAAGTGTGGCCCAATTCTATCAGAATTGGTCTTATCCTATTGTGAAAGTCGTTTATAAACAGAATGGAATTCAGACAGAGCAAAGCCATAAGAAGCAAGAAGCTGAGAATCAACAGAACACAGAAAAGATGGGAGAAGTCTGGAGAGGCCCTTTGTGCTTTGCTATGTGACAAAGCAGCCAAGGACCAAGGATTGCTGGCAGTCAGCCACAGAATGACAGTCTTTGGGAAGAAAATACTACCTTGAGCCTTGCTTTCAAAGCCATGAGCTAATAGATTCCTATAATTTAAGCCAACCCATTTCATGGTCTTTCCTTGGGGAACCAAGGAAAACTAAAATACCATTATATTATAGATGGATAATTTAGTTCTTTTATTTAGAACTAATATTAGTATTTTTGCTTGTGTATACCGTCTGTTCATATTAATGGAAAAATAAAAGATAATTTGAACTGCTTGAAATGGAGAGACTTGTCTTACATGGACATTTATCATGAGATGCTTATTCTTATGTAAGATGAGGTCTTTTCACCATCTTCTCAAGATCACAATTATCGTAGGCACATACTATTTCACCGATTGTAAGATGTTGGCCAGATTTCTCCTAGACACACATAATATATAAAGCCTTAATTTTATAAAAAAGATTTTAGAATTTTCTACATTCTTGTGTATTTATTTGTATAGGACTGACAACATCTATTACTCTTCTCCAGCACTATCATTTAAATATATTTTTATAGAAATATCAAGACAAACATGCTGACCTGAAAACTTGCTCTAAGTAATTTGAATCTGATTCACATAAGCATAGCTTATTTCTTGTATAGATAATGTGCATCCCTGAGATTTTGAGACAGCTCTCTATGCTTTTACAATAATTAGCATATTGACAGTTATTCAGAAAAATCAATATTTCTTTGAGAGCACCCAACTGTGTCCATCACTTAACACATTTAATAACACATGAAACAATGATATTTAGCCTCAAGTATTTTCTTTTACTTATTCTCTCATAAATAAATGAGCAAAGTAGACAGATGGCCTAATGAATACAAATTCTATTCCCTGAATAGTCATCATTCCTTAAGCCAATAATTCATATTCTGCTTTTTATTTATGCCCCAAAATGTCTTGGTAGAAGTAAATCATATTACCATCCTTTCCAAAGTGCCCCACTTTAGTTTGCTTTTCTGATGGGGGCCCTCATTGACTGTCTGATTGGCTCATTAGGTCATTCATTTATTATTTTACAACTCTTCAGAAAATAATTTTGGAGATCACACTCTGTGATGGTACCCATTCTAAGCACTAGGGATACAAAGATCCTCAACAGGATATGTTCATTAATGTAATTAATTGTTATCAAATGTTTAAAATTCTATTTGGCTGTATCAGTCAAGGTTTAATCAGAACCACTAGAAGATTCATAAATAAAAGGAAATTTATTATAAGAATTTGACTTTATTTTATGGTGAGATCTGGTGTAAAGAGCCTATATGAGATTATTTCTTCTTCTGGTGCTGAGCAAACTTTGAGGAACAAAATTGGATGTAAATTAGGGGCTGCAAACACAAATTGGAACCTGAAAGGTTGTTCCTGCAATTATGAGGAAAAATTGGAATTTGCAATAGTATGTCACCTTTCTAAGTCTCCAAATTTGATGATCCTGGTGTCCTACAGGAGAAGCTGATACTTTATATAACTTTTGGATCAGGAGTTGAAGAAGCAGAAGTTGAAGATCTGGCAGTAGAAGGAGGAGCTGTAGACCTTGCTGCTGTCCTGGGCCAACAAGAAGAGGCAGAAGATGAGACAGATGAGTAGCAGCAGTAGTTTATTTATTACACATTGACCTTCCATGTATAAAAAGTTGATCACAGCTTCACTCATTCTTCCCAATTATAAGCAAAATGTCTCTTATAACCTATACTAACTCAGGCTTATGCAGATAAGGGAATTCTGGGACATGTAGACCTAGCTTACCTAGGCTGACACAATGAAAGCCTCTAACACAGACATTTTGCTATGTGCTGTGTTTCAAGGATTAACAAGTAGAATATGGCATAAGCCCTCATGGCATTTAACATTTCTCTTGGAGATTTGGATCCGAAGGGTATCGGGAATGAAAGAAAAAGAAAAGGAGAGAGTGAAACAAAGAAAGAAAGAGAGAGCTGGGATCAGGGGGTCTGCGAGTAGTCACTCCTCAGACAACTTTATTTTCTACATGTGGCATTATATATACTCAAACTATTGAGATAACAAGCAGTGTAACTACCCATTAACAAGACTCGTAAATTAAAGAACTTATCTCTAAGTACAAAGATTTAGTATTCCTTTCAAACTACAAAGTGTGTTTACTCGTATTTCTCCATGCCCCAGACAGTTCTGTTCTGCTGACTCGAAAGGCTTACTTGCTGCATTCCTATATTAAAAGCGTAGCCATGGAAACAGCACGTCTCCTTTTGTAAGACCACCATGCCTCAGTTTCCAACACATTTCGTGTGCTATCAGAGTCTATTTGAGAACACAAAAGTATAAATAATTATTTATGGAGGTATCTAACAAGTACATTGATGTCTATCTATCCTTGGAGATAAGACAAAAGTAAAACACCTTTCTTAGAGAAGGAGATATTGAAATGTCTTAAAGAATATGATAGGCCTGTGAGCATAGAAGTGATCTAATTCTTCTCTCCTTTAATTAATGATTTAAATGACAGATTGTCCATATAATTCTCTATCTCCATGTCCCAGTTCCTCAAATCTTCTGAATAAATTCTAGAATTCTGCTGGCAAGGCATATTTTTAGTGGATCCTATTTTCCCATCTATCCTTTACTCTGTGTTCAGCTTTGAATTGATTCCAATTTACATACAGCATTATACTTCCTAAATTACTTATTGTTCTGAAGGACATATCTTTCTTACTTTCTACTGTGGGTATGAATATTGAAAAGTATCTATTTCTGCAGGTTGGAAAGAAAATATTCAGTCAATCACAGGTACAAGAAATCTTAAAAGTCCCTGTCTTGTTGTTTTTCAAGTAATTTTCCCTCCAAAATTGTTAATATCTATCTATTTGACAAAACTGCAGATTATTAATTCTTCCAAAATTGTGGTTTCCAGCTGTGTATAGAGAATAGTTTTAGAATTTTTGTAATGTGATTTTTTTGGGTCCAAATAACATTTCTATTTTAATTTACACTATGTATCGGAATGTTCACAGAAATTACCCATGATCTAATTTTAAGGTAGCTTGGTAAGAAGTATGACATCAGAAAGAAGACAAAGTCAAATGATAGCTTTAGACATTTCAATTTTCTTTGCCTTCCTGGAAAAGATAAATAGCAGAGTGTATCTGTGTATATTCAAACATAGGTACATGTGTATTTACCTTACATGTCTATATTTTATATATGTCATTTCTTATATCTAGAAATTCATGTAAATTTATTCAGTTCACTCAAATGAAAACTTTTCTGGTTTTTCCCTTAGAAAACACAGAAAACAGTGTTTCAGGGATGAACATTACATAATTGTCTCACATGACCATGGGGATACACAGGTCCAAATTCCATAAGGCAGGCTATAAGCCAGGGACTCTGATGAATTTCTTTGATGAGTTCCCCAGGAGATGCTTTCTGTCTGAATTAGAGATGGGAATTCTTTCTCTGAATGCTGAAATCATTTCTCCTTTTAAAGACTCCAGCTGATAGAATGAGACTTTACTCATTGCTGAAGGCAATCTTGTCAGTTGCCTACAGATGTAAACAGCCATCTATGCAATCAACTCACTGATGATTAAAGTCCATGAAATGCCCTTGTATTACAATTAGACCACTACTTGCTTGACTAAGCAAGTGGGTACCATTACCTGGCCAAGTTGGAATATTAGCCTAACTATCACATTTGGTAAACATAAATACTTTGAATAATAAAATCTGTATATGAAATAACTGCATTAGGTCAGTGACTTCCCTTCCTCATCCCTAACACTCTATAATGCATAAAACATAAGCAGCAGGCACTTTTCCCAGTAAAAGAAGAAAGCAAACAAAAATAACCAGTTTTCCTATATTTGGATTTTGGACTGAACTGTACACTCAATCTAAAGTAAAACCAATCATTTACCTAGTCCAGCCGTGGTCAACTGAGATAAAGATCCCAAACAGAAATACCTAGGAGAGAGAGCCTTTGGCAAATGTTGAGAATTAGAAAGTAAAAACACTAGTTATCTATTGTTATTCTTTAATTTTAGTGGTTAGACAAAGGTAACCGGATATGTGGATAGATCTACCAGCATGAAACTTAAAGTTGAAAATCAGCAAATGAAAGAGGAAATTTGAAGAGAGAAAATCATAAATTTCATATGGAAAGCTAAGGGACCCCAGATAGTTAAAAACCATATTTTAAAGGAAGAAAACAGTTAGAGGACTTGCAATTCCAAATTTTAAAACTTATTACAAAGCTACATTTATCAGTATCATGGTACCAGCATAATGACAGGTATATAGAACAATGGAATCACATTGACAATTCAGAAATAAACTCTCACATTAAAGGCCAATTCATTTTTGAAAAGGGTGCCTAGTCAATTTAATGGAGAAAGAAGAGTGTTTTACTTTCCTGGCTGCTAAATCAAATGCCAAGCAAAAGGTTAGCCTAAATATTGGAAATTTATTGTCTTAAAGTTTTGAGATTAGGTATCAAAAATCAAGGCATCATTAAGCCATCATCAAGGCAATGCTTCCTCCCAGAAAACTGTGGCATTCTGGGGCTGGCTACTAGTAATCTTTTGTCCTTGCCTTTTCTGTCACATGGCAAAATATGTAACAACCTCTTCTGGTTTCTCTTTTCTCTTCCAGGTTCTGTTGACATTCACCTTCTGACTTTCTCTCTCTCTGTAACTTTACCTAGAAAGTCCTTTTCAATAGAATTAAGACAGGATGGGTGTATGGAATGAGGAGTTAATGCTTAAATTGTACAGAGTTTCAATTTGGGTTGACAGTAGTTTTGGTATTGAATGGTGGTGATTATGGCACAACATTGTAAAAATAATTAACACTAAATTATATATATGAATGTGGTTAAAAGGGGAAATTGTAGGTTTCATCTATCTATCTATCTATCTATCTATCTATCTATCTATCTATCTATCTATCTATCTATCTATCTCTGTTACTAGCATAAAAAATATGAAAAACAAGACTGTACAACCCAAACAATGAACCTTAATGTAAATGGTGGATGAACTATAGTTAGTGGTACAGTTATAAAAATATTCTTTTATGAATTGTAACAAATTTATCTCAATAATGTAATGTGTGGATAATTAGGGTGGTACATGGGAACTGTACTTTTGCATTGTTTTTCTGTAAACAACTTCAAGTAATGATAATAATTAAAAAGCCCATTCTGATTTAGCTGGGTCATACCTTCACTGAATTAACTTCATCAAAAGGTCCTATTTAAAATAGGTTCACACCCATAAGAATGGGTTAAGTTTAAGGACATGTTTTTCTGAGGTATAGAGTTCCAAACCACCATGAATATTGTCTTCAACAAATAGTACTGGGTAACTGGATATCCCTGTGTCAAAGAATGAAGATGAACCCTAGCTAACACTGTGTACAAAAATGAACTAAAAGAGGTTCAAAGACATAAATACCAAAACTATAAAACTCCTTGAAGAAAACGTGGAGAAATATCTTTAAAACATTGTGTTAGGCAATGGTTTCTTAGACTTTACCCTGAAAGCATGAGCAACAAAAGAAACAATGGATAAATGGAACTTCATCAAAATTAAAAAAATAAATAAATAAAACTCTATTGCATAAAAGGACTTATCAGTGAAATAAAATGACAACTTAGAAAATGGGAGAAAATATTTGGAAATTATATATCTGATAAGTGTTTACCATCAATAATATAAAAAGAACTCCTACAATTCAATCACAAAAACACAAACAACTTGATTTAAAATGGGTGAAAGCCTTGCATAGTCATCTCTGCAAAGAAAATATACAAATGGCCAATAAGCACTTTAAAGATGCTCAACATCATTAGCCATTAGGAGAAATGCAAATAAAAAACACAATGAGATGCTATTTCACACCCACTGGAATGGCTACTACTAAAAAGTGGAAAATAACTAGTGTTGGAAAGATGTACAGAAATAAGAATACTTGTTCATTGTTGGTGGGAATGTAGAATGGTGTAGCCTGTGTAGAAAACACAGATTCCTCAGAGTTAAATATAGAATTACCAGGTGACCCAACAATCCTACTTTTATATTTATACCCCAAATTATTGAAATTAGGGTCTTGAACAGATATTTGCACACTGATGTTCATAGAAACATTATTATCCCAAGAGGTGGAAGCAACACAATTGTTCATCAACCAATGAATGGATAGAACAAATGTGTTATATACATATAATGGAATATTATTCAGCTATAAAAAGGAATGAAGTTCTGATACATATGACAACATGGATGAACTTTGAATAAATCATGTTGAATGAAATAAACCCAACACAAACGGAAAAAATATTGTACAATTTCACATATGAAATAATTTAAGTATGCAAATTCATTGAGTCAGAAACTAGAATACAGGTTACCAGGTTCTGCAATGGGAGTGGAGAATTGGGAGTTAATGCTTAATTGGTACTGGGTTTTTATGTGACATGATGGAATAATTTTTTCAATAGATGGTTGTGATGCCAGCACAACATTGGGAATGTAATTAACACCATTGGATTGTGTATTTGAAAGTGGATAATGTGAAATTTTAGATTGTATGTATGTTACTAAGATAAAAACAAAACAAATCAAAATTAAAACATAGAACTGTACAACACATAATGTGTGAACCCTAAGGTAAACTATGGACTATAGTTAATAACATAGTTACATTAATACTGCTTCATCATTTATAACAAAATGACCAAACTAAAGCAAAATGTTAATAACAGGGAAACCTGTGTTTGTTGGGGGATGGAGGGGGCATTTGCCGAATGTGTTGCTATATGGTGCATCATGGGAACACAGGCTCAGGCACAACAGAGACTCCCAGCAAATGTTTGCTTTCTTGCTTGCACAGCACAAAGTGTCCCACAAAGCATGGGAAAAGATCTCACCATGACTGGTTCCTGAGGTAGCCAACTGCTCTCGTCATGTTGATGGATGGCAGTTCCACATGCCTCTCTTAACATTGGAGGTAAGGATACTTGCACTTACTGAGGGTTAAGCTTTTATACACTCCAGGGGCAATTTGTGCCCTGGCAAGCTACCTGTGGTCTTTGCTAAATAGATACATTCCAAACACCTGCATTTAAAAAAAAAAAAAAAAAACAGGAGTGGAAATGGAACAGACAACTGCACATAAGCAAGAAAGGATAAGAAGGGGGATAGGTGAGGGTTTGGAGATGGCCATTGAGAGTGTACTTGACTTCCCCAATAGGAGTTATATGGGATTCCTTTACTTTCCGCATGATTTTTTTTGTAAACCTACAACTGTGCCACTGAAAAAATAAGTATATACAAAAATTAACTTGAAGTGTAAGATAGATTCACAGAATAAGAATAGATGATATTTAAAAGTAAACAAGAACATGAGAGTACTCTTAGGATGCTAAATGAGAAAAAAATCAAAGAAAAAAATGAGTATGTAAGAAAACCAAAAATAAAAGAGATACATGAACAATTAAAGAAATGCAATATCTAACTATTGGAAATCCCACAAATGTAGAAAAAGTTAAACAGTGTAAGAAAATTATCAATAAAAGGTAATAAATAGGAGAAAATATATTTCAAGCTTAAAATACTTAAGCACTTTAAAAGGCATCCCTTAGTTCACAGCAGATGGAACAAAAAAAATATGCTTAGACAAATGCCCAAGAAATCTCAGTACAAGAAAAATCAATAGAAAGTCCTAAAATTTCAGGAAAGGAAAAATTTCTACAAAGCAGCACATATCAAGTTAATATCAGAACTCTTTGGAGCAAATTTTATCCCAGATAATGGATTCAAAACTTAGGAGTTATGTCTAATTTTGATTTTTTTTACTCTGAAAATATCGCAGGTATGAAGCAGTTAAAGATGTCTATAGTTACATTAGAATAAAGAAATTGTAGCTCCAGCATAATATATTTTCATAGGAAGTTACAAGGCATACTCCATCAACTGAACTAGAAAAGCAAAGAAGAGGTAAACATGAGCTCCAGAAAACAGAGACTCCAAATCCAGAAGATGAATAGTGGTTAGTATCAGGATGACATCAATTTGTCAGGAAAAGAAATCAAACAGACCAGATTAGGTTCAGGGAAATCAGAAATTCCTGGTGGGAAATTTTCAGAAGGAAAAAAGGAGAGAAAGCAAAACATTAAAATATTCAGTGTATCTGAGTTTTTGGAAACACTGAAGAATCAGTTAAAGGCTATAGAGGTAAGAAAAATAATGACAATGAGATATTCCAGAGGAAAACAACAACAACAATGCCTAAATCTAAAGGAAATGATCCAAATATGAAGCAAACTGCATGATGATATGATATTGAGCAACAAGTAGTTTAATTAAAGATATCTTTTTTACTTGGGTTCAGTAACATTCCCCTTCAAGTGTCTAAGAATTATTAATTAGATCCACAGAGAAGTGCATAAGATCCTAAAACACTGTGTAATCTGGAATTGAGGACGAAATACTTCCATAATGACCAAAGCATAGGAGAATTGGTTTTAGCTAAAGACATAATATAAATTTTGAAAGTTTTGATAATAAAAATAAAGTCACTACTAGGAGATAGCACATGAAATTTTGAGTGGATGAGATGTAGAAAAGGGTGGGGGCATTAACATCCTCTTTTTACAAAATGAGGAGTTGAGATACATTGCCTACATTACTTAGATACAGGATATTCCACAGTAAAACTAAAACCAAAATTTTAAAGGCGAAGAGATGGATATAGTTTGTTTCAATGAGTATATCCTTATATTTTATATTGAGAATTCTAAAAAAAATGGCCTGAAGTTGATTACTAAAGGGTGTTATAAGTTTATCATCTAGCCTTAAGGAGATAATTCCCATGAAGGATAAAAAGAAAAATTTGGCAAATGTAATTGCCTTTTGGGGGAGGCATGCATTTTGGACATGTTTGTGTTCCCTTATAAATTCTTCTGTAACAGATTATTTATTGCTCCAAGTTTGCCTTACTTGCATAAAATTTTGAAAAAAAAATATAAAGAAGATAATTGGAAGAGTTTATATGAGAGAAAATAAGATAAGGAGCTTGAGGAGGCCCATAGGATGGTGTGAAATGAATTAATTTGAACTCAGTTGTGTAGCAGAATAGCTATACATGGAAATAAATTTAGATATTAAGGAAAGAGAAAAACAAGAGGTTTTGGGTTACTCAACGGTTTCTGGATTGAGTGAGCAATTGATGTTGCTATGATTAAGGCAGCAATATAGAATAGTAAGTGGCTTGCAAATTCTTGCTTCCATGGTGTGCTCCCTATCCACCCCGCCCCCATTCTCTGTCAGTCTCTGTATTCATTCTCTTTATAAAGGACTCGAGTGGTAGAATTAAGACCCTCCTGAATGAGGGGGGTCATACCTTAACTGAAGTAAGCTCATCAAAAATGTCCTACTTAAGCAAAAGGTTTATACTCACAAGGATGCTTTAGATTTAAAAACATGTTTTTCTGGGTTACATACAACTTCAAACTACCACACTCCACCCTGTGGACTCCAAAAACACATGCCATTTCTATATGCAAAATACATTGATTCCATCACAATATCTAGAAATTCTTAAACCATTTCGGCAACAATATTTAGCACAAAGTATCATTGAAATAAGTTGTAAGTGTGGGCTGTCCTGGGGCACAATTTCCCTTCCTCCGTGGACCTGAGAAATCTAGAGAACAAGTTATCTGCCTCCAATATACAAAAAGGGACAAGAATAGGATAAACATTTCCATTCTCAGAGGGAGAAATTGAAAGGAAAACAGTTTACTGGTCCCAAACAATTCTGAAACCATCCAAGGCATAACTACATTAGACTTCAATGTGTGAGAGTCACCTAAGGAACAGTATTTTGTCCTCCAGGCTAGATGGGGTGGAAGACCTACCCTTTCCACACACTTGCATAGCAGCCGTGCTCTCCCTGAACTTGGGGGAGAAGGGTCCACACTCAGAGAATAATGGCATGGTGGCCAGACTCTACAGTCCCTGGGGAATATGCTCCACCCTCTCTGAAGATTGGGGCATTAGCATTCTTTCTGAACAATGGGGAGAAATCCTACCCTCTCCTAAGCACTGGGGCATAGTCACCCTTTCTACACACATAGGTGACCAAGAACATGACCTTGGTCCAAACTTCAGCTTCCATGATTCTGCCTTTGGAGCGATTTTTCTTTCAAACTGTTTATTTTAGTCCAGACTGGCAGTGGTTCTGTTCATAAAGATCTCACAAAAAAACTTGTTGGTTTTATGTAGTACACCAGGGTCCAAAGCATCAGACAAAAGAAACTCCTAAATATCCTTCCATGTTCAGTTAATCTGCAGCATATATAGCTTTACATTTTTTCCATAATGCTTCCAGTTTTTCCCCTTCTAGTCACAGCAGTATTTTGTTTCTTAATAGTTATACAGCAAGTCTTGAGAAATAACTGTTTGTGAGTTTATGAATGGTAAGTAAATCTTATATGCTTAGACTTCTATCCCTGGAAACCCTAAGTATAATCTGTTCTGTGAACTGCTTGACCACCTTTGTATCATTAGATTTCTTACATAATTACTGTAAAGATACAACTTCAGCCCTATGGACAAACATTGTAAAGACTCATTTTACATAGTTACTGTGAAAATGTAACTTCTGCCCTGCTGGGAAACATTGTGAATGTCTGTTCCTTTACTATCTGTCCTGAGTACTGCATTTTAAAATCATGCTTCCTCTCATGTTTCCTCCCCATCTGCACTTAGAAAATGTAGCAGTTTGATATAGTTATGAATTCCAAAAATACATATTGGATTATGTTTATAATCTGGCCTGGTCCCCAGGCATGATTAAATTATGATTAGGGCATTGATAGCGCCACATCATTAGGTTGTTGAGTCCCCACCTGTTCGTGGGGCATGACAAAGGACAGAGGTGAGGGTTTTTGATGTTAGAGTTTTGATGTTGGAGTTGGATGCTGAAGTCTTAAGATGGAGCCCCAGGAAGTCAGCATGCAGAGGAAAGAGAAGCAAGGCCCCGGAAGAGAGGACATGAGCCAGGAGAAGAACATAGAGGAATAGAGACAGCTCCTTAGACATGGCAGAAACTCTGGAGAGAGAGAAAGAGCCATTTGCCTGATAGTCCACAGCTGACCTTGTGGAGAGAGGCAAAGCCTAGAGAGCCTCATAGTCTACAGCTAATGTTGTGAAGAAACCAGAGGATCTGAGCCCAGAGGAACCCAGGATGCCTGAACCTTCACAGATGTCAGCAGCCATCTTGCTCTAACACATGGAAATAGACTTTGGTGAGGGAAATAACTTATGCTTTATGGCCTGGTATCTGTAAGCTCCTACCCCCAAAAAATATCCTTTATAAAAGCCAGCAGACTTCTGGTATTTTCCATCAGCATCTTTTTGGCTGACTAATACAGATATGCAGTATAAAAGATCCCTCTTGCTTTGTGGCAAGTGTGGACATCGGGCCTCGGAAGTGTCATGCTCTCCTGCTACCACCAAGGACAAGGATTCTAGACCATGACCAGGGTTGGATCTACTGCAATGGAAAGGGCTTCCCTAGATAAGCCCCCTAATAAATCCTCACTTGCTTGCTAAGCTGGACTGGTCTGAGTCTTTCTTTGGTCTGATGTATCCCTCTCAATTTGGTGGGGAGCTGTCATTTTACATAGCTGCCTGCTACAGTCAGAACAAAAACCCTCACATGGACCTCTATTCTCTGAGCTTAGTTTCTGGAAACTCAGAATTTTCCAGTCTATCAATTCCTGGATTTTTTGCGGTACCTTTGTTCAGTTCTCAATTTATCCCATTCTTTTCTCTTTTTGCTATAAGCTACAAGAAGAAACAAGGCTGCACTTTCAATATCTAATTTGCAAATCTCCACAGCTAAATATCCAAGGTCATCACTCTCAGATTCTGTCTTCTATCTGACATCAGAGCACAACTTTGCCAAGTTTTATGTCACTTTAAAGCAAAGATCACCTTTCTTCCAGGTTTCAATTACACATTCATCCTTTCTGTCTAAGTTCTCATTGGAAGTAACTTTAGTGTCCATATTTCTATCAGCAGTCTCTTCAAAGCAATTTCAGCCTTTCTATCAAACAGCTCACAATTCTTCCAGCCTTTACCCACTAACCGATTCCAAAGTTGTTTACACAGTTTTTGGTATTTGCAAAAGCAGCACCTCACTCTTGGTACCAAAATCTGTTTTAGTTTCATAAGCTTCTCAAAGCAGATACCATGAAATGTATTGGCTTAAACAATGGGAATTTATTAGCTTTCAGTTTGAGGCATGAAAATCTCCAAATTAGGTAGTCATGAAGGGAGTGTTTTCTTCCCAAAGCTCCTCTGCAGCATGGCAGTTTCTACTGGTTTCTCCCTTTTCTTTTGATTTCAGCTTCTTTTCTATGGTCTCTCTCTCTCCCCCTCTCCCTCTCCCTCTCCTTCTCTCCCCCCCCCCCCCATTCAATTTATAAAGGATTCCACTAATTAACCTTATCAAAAAGTTCTTACTTACAATGAGGTTACACCTACAGGACTGAATTATATTTAAAAACTTGTCCTTCTGCAGTGCATATTACTTTAAACCACCACACATACCATGTAGACAAAGCATACTTATTAATATAAGTATCCCCACCCTTAAAATAGGCATAATAGCTTGCTCCTTATTGCTCCTTATTGCCCTAAAGGAAGGAATAACGAAGGAAAATAATGCAAAATTCTTACCACAGTTTCTGGCATGCTGTAGTTTCCATATAAAACATTTTTGCATCTTGGACTTCATCTTGAATAATTACAAGTAACCATTCCTTGGTTACTCATTTTTTATAAAAATTAACTGATTGATAGGAAATAATTTTTGTGTAAGAACTAGATGGAAGGTAATAATGATTAACTGATTGATGATGGGACCTTATTTTCCTTCCTATAAGGAACTGACTCAAAAGTAATAATGAACTAATTATTATTAAGTGAAGCCTAGTTTGCAGTATTGAATAGCTCAAATAAGTCTGTTAAGGAATAAATCAGGATGTCTCATATAATTTATTAGTTTTGCACACCAGATCTTTGAGCACTTGAAGAATGACAATTGGATATGCTAATAAGCATTGTTTTAGTTTATTGGGCTGTCAAGTAAATACCATGAAATGGGTTGTATAAACAATTTATTAGCTTTCAGTTTTGAGGCTATAAGAAAGTCCAAATCAAGGCATCATCAAGGTCATATTTTTCCTCGAAGACTGACATTCTGGAGCTGGCTGCTGGCAATCCAGCCATTCCTGACTCCTATGTCACATGGTAAGGCACATGGCAACAGCTCCTGGTCTCTCCCTTCTCTTCCAGATTTGCTTCCTGAGGCTTTCTCTCTCTTTGAATTTTATTCTCTTAATAAGGATTTCGGTAACAGGATTAAGATCCATCTTGATTGAGATGGGCTATACCTTAACTGAAGTAACTTCAATAATGGTTCCTATTTACAATGAGTTCACACTCAGAGGAATGGATTATATTTAAGAAGATGTTTTTCTGGGGTAGATACAACTTCAAACCACCACAAACATTTAAATTGTATTCAGGCATAAAATTTGGTGCATTGTTTTAAGGGTAAGTATTGGTGATTAAATATAATCTGAGTTATTTGAATCAAGATAAATGTTGCTCCAGAAAATTACCCCATTTTAGGAAAATGATTGAATTTTCTATGAGAAAGCAGTACAGTTACTATTATCCTAAAATTTCCTCTACCTACGCTATACATATCTTACAAAGTTATATTAATTTTGATACCCATCCATGACATATGCAGAAATAAAAGTTATTTTGAACTAAATGTGAATTATCTATTTTATTTCTGAAGAATTCTATTTTTGAACATTAGTTCAACATTTTCTTTAACAACAAAAATAATAATAAATGGTAAAGGGATTTATTGCCTTATTCTACCCTATCTTTCTAAGACAAATTATATATTCACCTAATTTAATATAATTTATAAAGAACACCAAACTATTAAAGAAATAAAGAAAATACGTTTTACAGGATTACATACTGAATTTCATTTTTATACCACCAATTATGATTCAACTTGAAAATGAAAATAGGCTTAAAATTCTTCAAAGACAAAATAAGATTAAGATAGGCATTTGGTAACATACCAAACAAAATATTCATTTTTCTTTACAGTATTTCTTGTAAGTCAAATTATAACTAACAAATCACCAAGTGCTAATGTTAACTAAAGAAAAGTGGTTGCTATTATCCTTCTACACTTTTCTGCATAATAGGGCACACACCAACTTTGGCCTTTTATAGTATGCTTCTTGGCTCATTCCAGAATTAGTGAACTTACAGAAATGTTTTAATTCATCTTAATCAAAATACAGAAGAAACATAGACTCATAGCAGAAGTTAAGAAAGACTTCATTCTATTAATTCAAATAATAGACATTTAATGGTTGTTACATATGAGGCACTCTGTGAGGGAATAGTAGATTCAAGGATGAATAAAGTGCTCTCAAGGAATTTGTGGTATAATCAACACAGATATTTATACACATAGTTAACCCTTGATGAGAGAAAAGGATTAGTATATGTACCTAGGTAAATGGCAGAGACAGACCTACAAATTCTGTAAAAATTAAGTAGTTACTAATTTATAAAACCTATAATTTATAAATATTTTAAGTTTTGCCATGCTTAGCACCCAGAAAATAGTGTTTCAAAGACTTTTTCCTACTCTAAAAATATTTCATATATTAACTTATAAATGAAATTGAAAAAAAAACTTAATTCTCATGATTTCCCCATTCTGCTTATGAGGATGATACTGACTTATTTAGAAATATTTTTATTCACATGCCATAGAGAAAATCTATTTCTGCCTAAAAATGGCATGCATTTTTATCTAAGCATACTTTTGAGGATTGAGCCTCCAAGATCTAGGAAGAAATGGTTAATATTATTTATTATATTCTTAGGGTCATGCAAACACAGGGCAGAAAAGAATTAATTTTGATAAAGAAAAACTCTTGCTTGTAGACCTGACAATAATGGAGCATCTGATTTCCTTCAGAAAGTCTCAAACACAAGAGATTTAGTAGCGACCATTTTTATTAGAAGAATTGAAAGAATTACAATGTTTTGGAGAGTGAACACAAAGAGGAAAGGAGCTAAATTTTGTGTATTTCAATTTAAAGTCTCCTTTACTTTGTAAAGTAGTAGAAATATTTGATAATATGCAAAAGTCTTGCTATGTATTTGTAGATGAAAACCAAATAACTTTTCATAGGACATATAATCAAGAGTTGACAAAAAAAATCACACTTTAAAGGAAAAGCCAATTTGGTTTATATCTCAAAGGATTTACTTTGAGAATTGAGATTCCATCCATATATACCCAATTACCCTCAAGGCATCCACTTAAATTTTTATCTAATTCAGTTTTAAAGTAGAAAATGTAATACTTTATTTTCTATGCTGTCAAAGAGATTGAGCAAAATGACATTAAATCTATAAGCATGATTTGATATTTGGGAAGAAAACAACGGTATATGTTATGTGATAATATGTGAAAGACTATATCTCTTAATGACAAAAATGAAAATAAAATTATTTTAGAACTGAACCTTCATGAATGTTTTAACATACTTAATTATGTAAGCTATTTTACTCTTTCCTTAATTCACAGGTGACATATGCTGTATTCTTTTTATTACATGTTATTCTATGTATCATTTTGTTTTATTCATTCACAGGAAAACATGATAATTTGTATTATTTCAAGTAGGATCTATTTTTCCATTCATTTTAATTTATTATTATATAACTGCAAACATTTTTCTTTGTCAGAACATTATTCTATATGGCTGTTGATCATTTAACCTATTTTTTGTAAGTTTCTAATATTCCTAGGATGTGATCAGGGAATATTACCCCAAAACCCATATATGATGATATATTTTAAAAATGAGAATAATATGCTCTTCATCATGCCATATAAAGGGATACTTCTTTCTTTCCTTCTTTCCGTATTTCCTCCCTCCCTTCCTCCTCCTTTCCTTTCTTTCTTCCTTCTTCCCTCCTTTTTTTTTTTTTTTTTGGATTTTTTGTAAACAATGTATATAACAAAGTGAAATCCTCCACTCCTCAAATCACATTATCTATGCATAGGTGAATCCTATGGTTATGTACTATTTTGACATAGTTTGTTGTGGCTTAATCTTTCTTTAATCCCAATTTAAATGTTTGTGCACCTAAAGGCTACAACTTTAATGTGCCCACCCTCCTCTCCTTTTCTTCCTCTCTTGCATGTGACTACATTCTCCTCAAGTTAACTTTTCAAACCTGTGCCTTCAACTACCACTTACGGTACAGATGCTGTTCAAATCTTATCCTCCATTCAAAAACCTCTCCAGTGCTTGAGACCCACGTATAAACCAATTAATGCATATATACTTGATAGTTCCGTGAATTCCTAAAAATCAGTATATGCAGTTGAGTACCTCTTCATCTTCCCCTACAAATCTGTTCATCCTCTGGCATTTCCTATGTCAATAAATGGCAGCATAGTCCAGCAAGCTGAGCAATTTAGAAACCTGGGAGATTTATCTATTCTTATGTCAGTTCCACACTCTCTTAAATATTATAATGTCATGATATCTAATAGGGCAAATCCCCCAACTGTGATTGTCATCAATAATTAATAGTCATCACTAAGTCATAGTCATTGTATACAATAATTCAATTAAGTATACAATAATACACTTCCATATAAATTTAAAATTAGCTTCTCAAGTTCCACAAAAATAAGTAACTAATTACCAAAATCCAACCATCAGATGCTACATATTTTTTTTTACAATTTTTCCATTTAAATTAAGTGGGCAGATATTTGAAATTTTTTCCAGGAAAAAGGATAGCCAGGGAATTAAAGTTTACATAACACATGTGCAATATTTTTGTGTTCCTAATTCAAAAGCCCAATTAAAGTTGTAATGCTTGTTTGAATCTTATAACTAGAGAGTTCATTTAATTTGTTGATTTCTTTTAAAATCATTCCTTTCTTCTAACAACTCAAACAGTAAACATGACCTAAATATTATCAAAGCTCCATGTTACCAAATGGTGTTAAGTGGCTAAACTTTTACATTAGGTATCAGTCCAACATAAAAATAAAGTTATGGAGCAAATATTAATATCATACAATATCAACAAAAATTCCTCAAAGTCTGTATATACATGAACTACAGAAGAAAATATGAAAGCATATAATAAAAATAGTGCCTGAAAGCAAAGTTGCAAGATAATAACATCCTTTTATTTTACTATTTCACTGACTGTAGAAACATATTTTAAATTTTAAAATAGGACTTTTATAGTGAGTGCATTCAAACACGTTTTGGAAGTAGGTAGACTATCAGTCACTAAAAATTGTAATATGCTATGCTTATATCAGGGTCTTCTCCTCTCCTGGAAATGTTAACCTAAAAAAAAATTGATAATTTCTATTGCCTGGGGTTGAGGAGAGTTACACAGCTGACCTTAAGATATATAACCATCTTTGACAGCCCCAATTTTTAGCCTGTCAACTTCTATTGTTTTTTATAAATACAAAAAATAATTATATCCAATATTTTCTGCTCACTAATAACCAAAATCAAAGATGGGTTATGACAAATCACAAATTTAATGCAAATCAAATTGATATTTGTATTTTCATTGTAAACCAGGCCATCTCAAGAGCTGTGACTCCATTTCAGTTTGATAAATATATATTAAGGACTACTGTATATGCTATTTTAGGAGCTTAAAAGATTGTAAATGTGAATAAACTATATCCTCTGCTTCTAAGATTCTAGTGACAAAGGCTGACATTCAGAAAAACAAAAAAAATACATGGTTACACATAAAATAATAGTAATATAGACTGGACAGAGTATTCGGAGAAGAAGTTGGCCCATACTGGTAATGGATGTCATCACAGAAGTTAAAGATTAAATGGACATTTTTAGGGCATTGGGATTGTTCTGTGTGACATTACAATGATGGGTATAAGTTATTATATATTTGTCAAAACCTATAAAACTGTAGAGCAAAAAGTGTACTTTTTGTAGCTTCAATATTTGTTCATTAATGTAAGATGCTATTACATGATAGTGGAAAATGTGGGTGGTGGAGGGGGTGGGATGTATGGGAATCCCCTATAGTTTTGATGTAACTTTTCTGTAATCTAAAACCTCTAAAAATAAAGTTTATTATCATGAAAAAAGATTAAATGTTGTTTAAACAGATGAAAAAGTTAGGGTAGACTTACTGGTTGCTGTTCAAATCAGGTATTTTGTTTTTAGAGTGCAAGGAAACATTAAAATAATTACAATTATATTGATTTTCATAAGTACATTTAAATACAAATGAATCTATTTTATCATGCAAAATAGTCCTTTTCAAAACTGTTTCCAAAAATGAAAATTGTTCTTAAATAATACATATTTACATATGTACATATGTCAGTACATTGAAGGAAAATTAAATTCATTAACTAAATTTGTTAGTTTTCTGCATATTAAAAATTAAACATAATAACTATTTTTAATGTATATTTATATATATCTATTTTCAATTTCTTAACCATATTTGCCTGCTTTCATTTCCTGGACTGCTCAAGTAAATACCATGAAATGGGTCAGATTAAACAATGAAAATTTTTTTCTACTTTTTTCTTTATTAGAGAAGTTGGGGTTTATAGAACAATCATGTATAAAATACAAGATTCCCATAAATCACTCTATTATTAATACCATAAATTTTTACAATTGATGAAAGCACATTTTTATAATTGTACTGTTAACTATAGTCAATATTCACTGTGTAGTGCAGTTCCATGCATTTTGTTTTCTGTTTTTATTCCATTACTATATATACAACCTAACATTAGCTCTTTTAACCATATTCAGATATACATTTTAGTGCTGTTAATTACATTTACAATATTGTGGTACCATCATCACCATCCATTACCAAAACACTTCCATCATTCCAAAAGGAACCCTGTACATTTTAAGCTTCTTCACAATCTCTGTTCCTAACCCCATCCCCTGTTAACCTATATTCTAGGTTCTGATTCTATGAAGCTCCTTATTCTAATTATTTCATATCAGTGAGATATAAAATATTTAGCCCTTTGTGTCTGGTATATTTCACTCAATATGATGTCTTCAAGATTCATCCATGTTGTCACATCAGTGTACAACTATCTGTTTGAGTCCCTTCTTTCAGTTCTTTGGGCTCTATACCTAGTTTTATACTTGTATAAGATGTGTGTAGTAGGGACCTTTTTTTTTTTTTTTATAGAGATACAGTTTTCCCAACACATTTGTTGAAGAGACCATTTCTTCCCAATTGAGTGGTTTTTAACCTCGGGTCAAAAATCAGTTGGTCATAAATATGAGGGTTGATTTCTAAGCTCTCATTTCAATTCCATTTGTCTCTATGGCTGTCATTGTGTCAGTACTATGCCATTTTGATTATGGTAGCTTTGTAATAAGTTTTAAGATCAGGAAATATGAGTCATCCAACTCCTTTCTTCTTTTCATAATAGTTTTGTCTATTTGGGTCCCCTTACCCTTACATATAAATTTGATGTTTGGTTTTTCCACTTTGACAAAGAAAGTTTTTGGAATTTTGATTGGGATTTCATCGAGTCTATAAATTGTTTTAGGTAGGATTGACATCTTAATAAGATTTAGTCTCCTAATCCATGAACACAGAATGTTTTCCCATTTATTTAAGTCTTATTTTATTTCTTTTAGCAATAATTTTTTAGTTTTCTGGACACATGTCCTTTACAGCCTTGGTTAGATTTATTCCTCGATATTTGATTTTTTTAGTTGCTATTGCAAATTGAATTTTTTCTTGATTTCTTCCTCTGGTTGTTCATTGCTTGTGTATTGAAAAAGCATTGATGCTTGTTTGTTGATCTTGTATTCACCACTTAGTAGAATACATTTTTTGTTTAGCTCTAGGACTTTTATCATGGGTTTTTCAAGATTTTCTGTATGTAACATCAAGTCATCCGCAAAAAAAGGTACACTTTACTTCACCCTTTCCAATTTGAATGTCTTTTATTTCTTCTTCCTTTATAATTGCTCTGGCAAGAACTTCCAGTATAATGTTGAATTACAGTGATGAAAATGGGCATCTTTACCTTGTTCCTGATTATAGAAGGAAAGCTTTCAGTTTTAAGTCACTAAGTATATGTTAGCTGTGTGCTTTTCATATATGATTGCTATCATATTGATGATTTGCCCTCTGTTTCTAGTGTTCTAAATACTTTTGTCAAGAAAAGGTGGTATATTTTATCAATACCTTTTCTGCATCAACAGAGATTTTCAGGTGTTGTTTTTTCATTTTATTCTGTTAATGTGATGTATTACATTAATTGATCCCTTACATATCAGGAATAAATCCCACTTGATCGTGATGTATAATTCTTTTAATGTGCTACTGGATTTGGTTTGATAGTATTTTGTTGAGGATTTTTTCATTTATATTCGTAAGAGTTATTGGCTTGTAATTTTCTTTTCCTGTGGTATCTTTATCTGACTTTGGTATGGGGGTGATATTGGCCTCTTCAATTTTTTGGAAGAGTTTCATAGAATTGTAGTTATTTCTTCTTAAAATGTTTAGTAAAATTCCTCTGTGCAACATCTGATCCTGAGGATTCTTTGTTGCAAGGGTTTTGATTACTACATCGGTTTGTTGATATCTTCTCTTTCTTTTTGAGTCTCTGTAGGTAGGCTTATGTGTTTCTAGGAATTTGCCCCCTTCATCTAGGTTCTCTAATTTATTGAAGTACATTTGTTTATAGTATCCTCTTATATTTCTTTTTATAACAGCAGTCTTGGTAGTAATGCCTCCTTTTTTATTTCTGCTTTTTGTAACTTGTATTCTCATTTTTTATCCTTGCCAGTCTAGCAAGATGTTTGTCAATTTAGTTCATATTTTTCAAGGAATCAATATTTGGTTTTGTTGATTCTCTCCATTGCTTTTTTCCCTCTGTTTTATTTATCTCTGCTCTAATTTTTGTTATTTCCTTCTTTCTGATTCCTTTCTTTTTAGTTTTTTATTCTTTTTCTAGTTCTTCTAGTTACAAGTTTTGGTTTCTGATTTAAAGGCTGTTTTCTTTTATAGTATATGTATTTTGAGTTATAAATTTGCCTCTAAGCCTTGCCTTTGCTGCATATGTAAGTTGGGTTATGTTGCATTTTCCTTTTCATTCATCTCAAAGTATTTTCTATTTTCTCTTGTGATTTCCTTTTTAACCTATTGTTTAAGAGCATCTTATTTCATTTTCACATATTTGTGAATTTTCCATTTCTCCTTCTGGTTGATTTCTAGTATCATTCCATTGTGCTTGTTGTCAGAGAAGACGCATTGCATGATTTCAATATTTGCATATTCATTGAGAATTGTTTATGGAGAATTATCCGTGTCTACTTGAGAATAATGTGTATGTTGTTCTTGTTGGGTGATGTATGCTATTTGTGTGTGTTGGGTCTTGTTGTTATAGACGGACTTTCAAGATACGTATTTCTTTATTGATCTTCTGACTAAATGTTCTATTTAATATTGAAAGTGATGTATTAAAGTCTTCTACTATTAATGTAGAGCTGTTAATTTCTCCCTTCAGATCTGTTAGTATTTGCTGCATATATTTGGGAACTCTGCTATTAGATGCATATATATGTGTAATTGTTATATCTTGTTGAATTGGCCCCTTCATCAGTATATAATGACTATATTTGTCCCTCATAATTTTTTTTTACTTAAACTTTTTTTATTAAATTTTATATTAGTGTGACTACTCCAGCTCTCATTTGGTTAATTTGTTGCATGAAATTCTTTTTTCCACCACATTCATCTTACTAAGTGAGTCTTTAAATTTAAGGTGAGTGTCTTCTTGCAGATAGCATATAATTTGGTAATGCTTCTTTAGTCATTCTTCCAACTCTGCCCTGTGACTGGAAGGTTTAATCCATTTATATTTAAAGTCACTTCTGATAAGCAGAACTTTCTCCTGCCATTTTGTTATCTAGCTTTTGGTAAGTCATATACATTTTTCATCCCTCAATTCTTCTATTAATGCCTACTTTTATTTTTATTGGCTCTTGTTGTTGTACCATATTGAATGTCTTCTCTTCCCTATCTGGATATATTTTTCATAAATTTTTACCATAGGTTAAAATTTAACATCTTAAATATATAATAATCTAATTTGATTTAATAATAACTTGATTTCAATAGTATGTACATATAATTTTCCCTATCTCTCCTTTCCCCTGCAGTTTTTGTACTTGTTACCACTTACATTTGAATGCATTGTATGTCAAAACCCAGAGATCTATCATAACTTTTTATTTATTCAAATTTTAGTACTTGTAGGAAGTAAGAAGTGTTGTTATATACCAAATAACACAATTGGAATTCCCTTGTACATAACATGTTGTTTTTCTCTTACAACTTTCAGAACTCTCCTTGTCCTTTGTATTCTATAGTGTGATCAATATACAATGTGGTGTGCTTTTATTCATGTTTATCCTGTTTGATGGTCTCTGCACTACGTGAATGTGCATATACACATCTTTTCCTAATTTTGGGAAGTTCTTTGTCATTATTTCCTTGAATATTCCTTCTGTTTTTCTCTCTTTTTTCTCCTTCTGGGTCTTTCATGATGCACATATTGGTATGCTTGTGTGTCCCAGGGTTGTCTTAGGCTATTTTCATTTTTTATAATTCTTTTTTTCTTTCTGCTCATCAGCCAGAGTCATTTCTATTGTCTTGTCTTCAATTTCATTGATTCTTTCTTCTGCCACCTCCAGTTTGCTCTGGTAACCATGGTCAGAAATTTCTATTTCAATTTTTGCAGTCTTAAATTCCAGTTAGTTCTATTTGACTCCTTTTTAAAATTTCTATCTCTTAATATAATCTATATCTTGCTCTTTCATTGTTTTCTTGATCCTTTAGTTCATTCTCTATTTTCATTCATCTCCTTGAGCACTTTTTCTTTGTTCATTATGTCCACATTCTGTTCTTCCCCAGTGTTTTCTGGCTTTTATCCTTTTCCTTTGGATGGGTCATCATGTTCTGTTTCTTTTTTTTGTCTTGCATGCTTTTGTTACATACTGTTCATTTTAATATTTTAAAAAGTTAAATCTGGGATTTATTCCCTAAAAAGCCTGTTTCTTGATTTTATAACTAACTGGTGATTAGGTCCAGCCCTCCTATCTCAAAGGCCCACACAGCACAAGTACAGTGTGCAGGGTTCTCCCTGTTATTTCTGGACCTTTCTCTTGTGCTGGGATTGTACATGGTAGTAGTTTTAAAGTTCCCGTATTTAAAGGAGTTAGAGTGTCCTCTCTATTTCTCAGAACACAGACTCCTCTCTACTCTGTGTTTAAAGTAGACAAGACTTTGCCTCAAACTGTCCATCTCTATAGGTTTTATACTCCTTATGTTGCCTCAAGTTGCTTTCACCTAGAAGCCAAATTCTTGGAGGAGTAGCAAGACATAGAGGACTTTCCAAAATCCATCTTCCCCAGCTGATACAGGGCTAGAGACCCCTGACAGGAGCACAGATATACTCCAAAGTGCTCTGGGATTGGTATTAGGAAAGGTACCTAGAAATTTATTCCATGATTCTTCAAAGCCGGGCTTTCTTGAACTGACCAGCAAATGTAGCACTTCAGCTAAATGTCTTCCACAGTCTGGAGGAAGCATTGCATTTTTAAGTTACCTCTTCTATTGCTTTTTTTATTGAATAGTTTGGAACAATGGCTGTGCTCATAGCCAGACCCTCAGCATTCTGAATTCCTAATTGAAAATCATGGCACAGCATTGGTCATGTCCACACCTGGTCTTGGGTAGGAGGATTTTTATGTCCTGGTCTGTCACTAGCAAGTAAGCCAAGGACTAGACCCTGTGGCAACCTGCTGCAATAGTGGGAGATGGGCACTGGTAACTGCCACATGCAGAAATCAATTTCCTGGTCTTTACCATAACTTACCAACCTTTTTCTCATGGTCTTCCCTGGATACTGTACAGTGTTCTAATGTCTTCTGGAATTTCAAAATAATTGTTTTGGATAGTTTCTGTCTATTTAATATTTGTGTCAGTGGAAAAACTGAATTCTAGAGATTTCATCTTCCCCAAATCCTCCAAACAATGGAAATTATTAGTTTACAGTTTTGATGCTAAAAGAAAGTATGAATCAAGGCATTATCATGGTGATTCTCTTTTCCTGAAGACTGACATTTTGTGACTGGTTTCTGGTACTCCTTGGTCTTTAAATTGTCACAACACAAGGCACATGGCAGTGTCTCCTGATCTCAATTTTCTCTTATGATTTCCACCTATGTTCGGTTTCTTGCTTCCTGTGGCTTTCTCTGTCTCTGAATTTCATTCTGCTTATAAAGGAGTCGAGGAATAGTAATAGGACCCATGCTGAATGAGGTGGGCCACATTTTAATTGAAATAATCTCATCCAAAGATCCTTCTTGCAATGGGTTCAAATCCACTGGATGGATTAAGTTAAGACCAAGTTTTTTCTTGTGTACATACAGCTCCAAACCACCACACTGCCTCTAAAATAATTTCAGTGTTTTATAATTGTATTGTCAGACAAACATATTTTCTTTTCAATGTGGTCTTCTAATTTTTATTGTTTGCACAAATTTACCCACAATGTTCTTCAAAGTTGTATTGCATGGTAACAGTATTTACCATTGTTAATATTTTAAATTAATTTTCTTTGTAGACCATTATAGATTTTAGGAAATACATTTTCTCTCTTTCTCTGAACTTCTCAGATACTGATAAGTTCAGAAAAAATTTTTTACTACATTGCGGATATTTTAATTCTGATTTTTGTACTGAAAAAATTTTATTAGTTCAGCCTAAATATTTTTAAATATACCACCATTTTGCCTTTTTGCTGAGCATTTTCATGATGAAATATTTTATATGTACACATTTGAATGCTTTGCCAAAATTCAATGCTAAATATACCTAGATCTTCTCAAATTTATTCTATACCAGTACAGAATATAATTTTTTCCAGCTAAAAATATAAATTCATTAAGAGATTATTCCCAAGTTCCATTACAGATGTTTAGACTAAAACTTTCATGCCTTTTGGCTCTAAAAATTTAATTGTTTACTGTTCTCATTTTGCTATCTTATGCATAGATTTTGATGTCCTCCTGTTTGCAAGCTTTGTTTTCAATAGTAGTAACTCATTAAAAGCTTCCAAATTTAAAGATTTTTGCATTCCATGCATTCCATAATTTGAGGGATTCTCAACTGATTTTGAATAGTAGACAGTCAAAATATTCAGAACACACATTGATAGTTAAACACTGTTGCAGGTAGGGTTGCTAGATTTAGAAAATAAAATAAAATAAAATGGAATTAAATGAAAATCTCAGGTAAAAAACTTTTTAAATATAATTGTGTACCACATAATATTTTGGGGACATATAAAATAAAATTTATTTCTTTTAACTGAAATTTAAAGGATATTCTATATTTTATCTGACAACCTTAGATGTAGTCATTTTGGTTGATTTTTACAGTAATCCTTTTACAGTTCAAATATTTTTCAAATCCATTTAAACATAGGCAGCATGTAAACTACCATGTTGAAATATTTCTTAAAATATATTTAATATCAGCTTCATCACAATAATTTTGTACTTCCATTTCTCTAAAGCTGGAGTAAGGAGTCGTCTTATGTACCAAATCTGGTCTCCCAACTGTTTTAGTGAACCCAATGAGATAAGAATGGCTTTTATATTTTTAAATGGTTGTGAAAAAAGGAAGAATATTTTGTGACACATTTACAACTATAAGAAATTCAAATTTCAGGTCCATAAAATTTTATTGGAATATATAAATGCTCTTACATTAATTTATTGTCTATGGCTTCTTTAGTCTACAATAGCAGAGCTAAGTAGTTGCAAAAGAGACAACATGGCTTACAAACCCCTTTACAGAAAAAGATTTCCCACACTTGCCTTAAACTGTCTTTGCTTGAGTGTGTGAATTTTGACTTCTACAGTTTCCATTTCAGGCAATAGCATATTTCTTCTTGTTTTGATGCAATCATGTGCCACAATTAATTAGACCATAGGTTTCTTTATTCATAAGATATTTATTTACCAAAATGATATTTTATCAAATTCTACAGTTTTGTTATAACTTCTAAACAAATGACTTTAAGTAATATTTGAACTGAATATTCAAAAGCCATGTCAAGAGTAGCAGATACATATTTCACTGACTATGAACTCTTTACCTTAATCCATGTTTCGAATGAAAAAGGAAAAGTTATTAACATATTATTTGTGAGTTATCTAATTGCAGTGAAATAAAAGTCAAGTCACAATTTTGTTTGTAAAGATTTTCTTTCAGTGGAACCCAAACAAAAAAAGGGTAGCACTTTAGTACATTTATGATAAATCATGAAATAATCAATATACTATTGATATATTTTTTAAAAAATTTAAAGTCTGATATTTTAAAAAGTCTTGTTCCAGAAAGTAATATATTAAGATACTCATTATAATTTTGTCATTGGATTAGTTACATCAAAATTGATGAATATATCAGCGGTGGACTTGGCCCAGTGGTTAGGGCATCCATTTACCACATGGGAGGTCCGCTGTTCAAATCCTGGGCCTCCTTGACCGGTGTGGAGCTGGCCCATGCACAGTGCTGATGTGTGCAAGGAGTGCCCTGCCACGCAGGGGTGTCCCCGCATAGGGAAGTCCCACGTGCAAGGAGTGCGCCCCATAAGGAGAGCTGCCCAGCACGAAAGAAAGTGCAGCCTGCCCAGGAATGGCGCCGCCCACACATGGAGAAGTGACACAACAAGATGACACAACAAAAAGAAAAACAGATTCCCATGCCACTGACAACAGAAGCGGACAAAGAAGACGTAGCAAATAAACACAGAGAACAGACAACCGGGGTAGGGGGGAAGGGGAAATAAATAAATAAATAAATAAATAAATAAATAAATAAATAAATAAATAAATCTTTTTAAAAAATTGATGAATATAGTTTTTTTTAACAAATCAGTTTTATTGATAAATATTAGCAAAGCATAAATCCATCCAACATGTACAACCAATGGCATTAGGTATAATCACATAGTTGTGCATTTATCACTTCAATCATTTTTAGAGCATTTTCATAATTCCAATAATAAATAAAACAAAAACCAACCAAACAAAACTCATCACCTCTCAAACTCTCTATGCTTCCCCTGCCATAAATAGCTGCTATTCTGTTTCTTCTTTCTAGTTTATATGTATTTATACTTTGCAAAATATATATGCAATATCTTACATATTCATATTTTCCATGAGTTTTCACTACATTATACAGTCCAATGCTGCATTTTTAAGCTTTTTTTCTAGCAATTTACATATCCCTGAACTTTCCATTTCAACCACTGTCATATTCATATAATAGCTCTGCTAATCACAAAAACTATTTCCATTATTTTCCAAAATACTAGTTCTACACAGATTAAACCTCAGTTTTGCATTCTCATAAATGAATTTTTTTCTAATTTTCTCCTCAGATTGCACATAGGCAAGCTGTTGATTTTATGCATCTTAATCTTATATCCTGCCACTTTGCTGAACTCTTCTATTAATTCTAATAGTTCTGTTGTGGATTTCTCAGAATTTTCTAAGTAGAGGATTACATCATCAGTGAATAGTGAATTTTACTTCTTCCTTTCTTATTTGGGTACCTTCTATTTCTTTATCTAGCCTAATTGTTCTAGCTAAAACCTCTAGCACAATATTGAATAACAATGGTGACAATTGGTGTACTTGTCTTGCTCGTGATCTCAGCAGGGAAACTTTCAGTCTTTCACCATTGAGTACTATGCTAGCTGTAGTTTTTTCATACAGACACTTGTCATATTGAGAAAGCTTTCTTCTATCTCTATCTTTTAGTGTTTTTATCAAGAAAGGGTGCTGTATTTTGTCAAATGTCTTTTCTACATCAATTGAGAGGATCACATGATTTTTCTTCTTCAATTTCTCAATGTGGTTTAGTACACTAATTGATTTTCTTGTGTTGAACCACCCTTGCAAAACTGGGATAAAACCCACTTGATCATGGTGTATAATTCTTTTAGTGTGCTCTTGGATTCGGTTTGCAAGTATTTTGTTGAGGATTTATGCAACTATATTCATTAGGGATACTCGACTGCAATTTTCCTTTTTCATAGTATCTTTATCTGGTTTTGGTATTAGGATGATGTTTGCTTCATAGAATAAGTTTGATAACATTCTTTCCTGTTCAATTTTTTGGAAGAGCTTGGGTAAGATTGATATTAGATTGTCTTTGAGTGATAGGTAGAATTCACCTCTGAAATCATCTAGTCCCAGGTTTTTCATCTTTGGGAAGTTTTTGATGACTATTTCAATATCTTCACCTTTGATTGTTTTTTTTTGAGGTCTTCTATTTCTTCTAGGGTCAGTGTAGATGGTTTGTGTCCTTCTAGGCATTTGTCCATCTCATCTACATGTTCTATTTTTTTGGCATACAGTTGCTCATAGGATCCTCTTATGATTTCACTTATTTCTGCAGGAGCAGTGATCATACCCCCTTCTCATTTCTGATTTTATCTTCTCTCTTTCTTTTTTTTTTTTTTTGTCAGTCTAGCTAAGGATTTGTCAATTTTGTTGATCCTCTCAAGGAACTTTTGGTTTTTGTTGATTTTTTTGTTTTAAATTTCATTGATTTCTGATCTTTACTATTTCTTTCCTTCAGCTTGGTTTGGTATTAGTTTGCTATTCTTTTTCTAGATCTTTCAGGTATGCAGTTAGATCTTCCATTTAGCTCATTCTTATTTATTAAGGTAATCTCTGAGGGCTATAAATTTTCCTCTCAGCACTGACTTTGCCATGTCCCATAGGTTTTGATACATTCCGTTCTCATTTTCGTTCATCCCAAGATATTTGCTGAATTCTCTTGCAATTTCTTCTTTGACCCTGTTGTTTAAGAGTGTGTTGCTTAATCTCCATATATTTATCAATTTTCCATTTTTTGATCCATTATTGATTTCCAGCTTGATTCATTATGATCAAAGAAAATGTTTTGTATAATTTCAATTTTTAAAAATTTATCAGGATGTAGCTTGTAACCTAACATGTGGCCTGTCTTGGAGAAGAATCCATGAGTACTTGAAAAGAATGCATACCCTACTATTTTGGGGTGCAGTGCTCTATAGATATCTATTAGGTCTGGTTCACTTTTTATATTGTGGAAATTTGAGATTATTTATGAATCTCCAATAGAGGGATTATGTCTGTTAACGAATCTGTCTCCCTCAGAGTGATATACTTTGTTTAGATTCAGCTAAGATATCCTTGATTAAATTATGTTAAGATTCGGGCTTTGATTTGACCACATCACCAGGGCATGACTCTGGATGTGTTCCTGTTCCTTTGATGGTCTGATATAAATGGACACTCACACAAAAAGAGAGAGAACTCCACAGATGCCAAGCAGAGAAGGCTCAAACAGCTAAAACCCGGGGAGAGATGTGCCATTCACCTGATTATTTGTAGCTGAAGAGAACAGAGCAACTATGCAGCTTATAAGCCCAACAGCAGCCTACATATGTGATTGGAAAAAGCTCTTATTTCAACATGTGGCAACTTTGGTGAGAAACAACCTTGATTTGGACTTTTCAGGGCCTTGTAACTGCATGCTTTTACCCCAAATAAATATCCTACATCCCTATATAAAAGGTGCTTTGCATCAGCACTCCTTTGGTTGACTAATACACATATTATTCAAATTCTGTTTCTTTATTTATCCTCTATTCAGCTGTACTATCCAGTACTGAGAGTGGTGTATTGACATCGCCAACTATTATTGTAAGACACATCTGTTTCTCCCCTTCAGTTTTTCCAGTGTGCCTCATGTATATTTGGAAACTCAGGTTAGGTTAATAAATATTTAGTATATTTATTTCTTCCTTGTGAATTGCCCCTTTTATTAATATATAATGACCTTCTTCATCCCTTGTAAGAGTTTTGCATTTAAAATCTATTTTGCCTGATATTCCTATCCTGTTTTAGTTCTTTTTTGGTTACCATTTGCATGGAATATCTTTTTCCAACCTTTCACATTTATCCTGGTTCTGTCCCTACATTTGAGGTGAGACTCTCGTAGACAACATATAGATGGCTAATATTTTTTTTAATCCCTTCTATCAGTTTACATTTTTTTGGTTGGAGATTTCAAGCCATTAACTTTTAATGTTATTATGGTGGAGGCATTACTTCATCCATTTTTGTCCTTTGGTTTTCCATTGTTATAACTTACTGTTGTATGCCATTTTATCATTTAATTTACTCTTCTTAATAATCTTCATTTCTACATTCTTCTCCAAATTTTTCACCCTTGTTTATTCCTTTCAGGCTCAGTATTTCCTCTAGTATCTCTTGTAATTCTGGTCTTTTAGTAATATATTCTATCAGATTCGCTTGTCTGTGAAGACATTAAACTCTCCTTCATTTTTGAAGGACAGCTTTGCAGGATACAGAATCTTGGCTGACAGCTTTTCTATTTCAGTACTTTAAATAGATCATACCACTTTCTTCTCTTGTCCATGGTTTCTGCTGAAAGGGTAGCATACAATCTTTTTGAGATTCCCTTGAATGTGCTGCTTTGTTTTTGTATTGCTTCTTTCAGAATCCTCTCTTTATCTCTAATGCTTGCCATTCTAAAAAGTATGTGTCTCTGAGTAGTTCTTTTCTGATTTATTTTGTTTGGGGTGTGTTCTCCTTGGATATTTTTATTTATGTCTTTCACAATTGTTGGGAAGTTTTCAGGCATTATTTCCTCAAACATTCTTTCTGCTTCTTTTCCATTCTTTTCCTTCTGGAACACCAATCATGTATATGGTTGTATATTTCCACTGTCATTCAATTCCCTGACATCCTGTTCCATTTTTCCCATTCTCTTTCTTTTGATTCCCTGTCTTCTCCAGTTCAGATGTTCTATCTTTGAAATCACTAATTCTGTCTTCTAAGTAATTCAATATGCTCTTATATGACTCTAATGTATTTTTTATCTCATCCATCCTATCTTTCATTCCCATAAGGCCTGTTAATTTTCTTTGCAAGCTTTCATATTGTTCCTTATGCTTATCTGGTGTCTTCTGAATATCCTTTATCTCTTTAGTTTTTTTCTTTCAATTCTTTGAATCAAATTATGGAAGTTATGATTTTCATTGATTGTCTTAAATCCTTTATCTCTTCAGAATGTTTGGTTTGTTCCTTTTGTGGGCCATCTCTTCCTGTTTCCTAGTATGGCTTGTAATTTTTTGCTAATGTCTAGGCTTCTGAATATGTTCATGAATTTTCTCTGATGGCTAATTTCTCTCTTACCTATTTCTTTTACAGTTCTTTTTTGATATTTGATTCAATATTTTTTAAGTCTTTAAAATTGCCCAGCTTAAGTTTTCAAAATTGGGCTAGGGACTCACTGACGGGATACAGATTTTCTTCCAGGGTTTGGGATACAGAGAGAACCAGTTTCTGTGCATGCAATTTCCAGACTGGCCAGTAGATGGCCCTCATCAGTGCACCTTTGCACAGAGGTCTTTCAATCTCTGCTTTCCTGTGTTTTATTTTGACCATTGCAAAAATTTAAAGCTGTTTCTTCTGGCCAAACTCACTAATGAAGAACACCCTGTTTCACTCTCCCTTTCCCCTTGTAACACCTGACAGAGAGTAAGATGTCTGTTCTCTTCTCATTAAGCTCCAATGAACAAGAGGTTTTTCCCCCAGCTTAATGTCTCATGAGTGGGGGAAGGAAACCCTCTCATCTTCTGTGGGGGTTTGATAATTCACATGTCTTCTTTCGGGTTCTTGGTTTCTCTGTCCCTCATCTCCTGGGATTTATGTAGCACTGCCCTGTTCTACTGACCCCTAAAGCAGGTCACTTGGACAACTTTTGACTCTTTCTCTGTTGTTTCTGTGAAAGAGTTTAGTATTGCCTTCCTACCCCAATGCCATTTTTACACAATTCCTGATGAATCCTTTCTAAAATAAATGCTAATATTCATAGGCAAATTTATGATTTCTAGTTTTCATGATGACAGAATATACTATACCCATGGTTAATGGTAAATTTTGAAAAACATTTTGTGAAAATTTCATGTTCACCATCTGTATTACTTAGGGTTCCCTAGGAAAATAGAACTGACAGTAGGTATCTGTAAATGGTATAAGATTTTATAAAATTGTCTCATGTGACTGTGCAGATGCAAAAGTCCAAATTCTGCAGGAGAAGTTGCAAACCAGGGGCTCTGGTGAATTCCCTTGATGAGTTCCCAGGAGATATTTGCTGTATGTAGTAGAGATAAGAATTCTCTCTGAATGCTATGCTCACTTTCCCGTTTCAAGGCCTTCAGCTGATTGGATGAGATGTTACTCATTGTTGATGGCACTCTCCTTAGTTGATTATAGATGTAACCAGACAGCCAAGTAATCAATTCACTGATTACTAAAGTAAGTGAAATGCCCTCATGTTAGAATTAACACAGTGCTTGCTTGACCAAAAATTTGTACACAATTACATGGCCTAGTTGGCATATTACATTAGCCTAATCACCACACCATTAATTTTTTTAGAAATGGATATTCATCAGTGTTGGAAGGAAAAACTAAAACTGCTCATAATCACAGATCATGTAATTAGCTGTGTAGAAAAGCTAAAAAAAATATATGCACAATTTATATTAAATTGTTCATTTAATTTCCCAAAGAGAGAGTAGTCCTTAACCAAAGATCAAACCTGGATCCTTAGATCAATTATGAAAAGTGAAAATACAAGAGAAGTTACTTACACAATTTTAAATTTCTTAAAGTCTAATACATTTAAAAAGTGAAATTAACTCAATAATTATTTTGCTATTATATTTTGAAATATATTTTGAATCCACTATAATCAAAATATATTTCAAAATATAATAGCAAAATAATTTGTAACTCATTTTGAAAGTTTTTTTTTTAACACAAATTCTTTAAATTCAAATGTGTAATTTACACTTAGAGTGTATCTTATTTTGGCTTAGCCCTAATTCAAGTCTTTGAATAGCCATATGTGACTAGTAGCTTCTGCATAGAATGATGTAACTCTCATTGTACCTGATAGCTCAATGCCACTGAGAAAAACAAAAGAAAACATTTGCATACTTTTCACATCAATCACCATTTGTTGAATATTTTTTGTTATTATTACTCCTTCCTGATGAGTCCTTATCTCCTAGATGGAAGCAAAGTGAAAGAAATTCTACTGTACCATTCAAAGATGTGGGCTCACTTTGGCAATCAGATTATAATTTACCAAATGCATTGAAGAGACACCAGTCATATCACTGAGGTCTCGTTAGACACCAAATGCTCTAGCAGTTTCTCTAGAAACTGTTTTCTTTTGTCTTGACCAAGCCCAGATTCTCAGCCTTTCAGTTACATTCAGAATCATCAAAAGTTTTGAGACCATTTAGTTGCCATGCAACAACATGATGCCTTACAATGTGTAATTTTTCTAATTTATCCAGATTTTCTTTTGCTCTCTGTATGAGCATTGGTCTGCCACAAACTACTCCAGGAACCCCTCCTAGGCACTCAGAGAAAAGATCATGAAATGTCTTGGAAAGCTGCCCCTTTTGGTGATGGCTACGGGCCACTGCCAAAATCCAAATCAGACCCATCTCCCCATCACCCCGAAAGTGAAGAGCCTTAATTTGCAAGGGAAAGGGAACAATGACATAATCATTCAGCAACTTGAGAAAACCCACAACATTAAGGAGTGGGGCAAGTTCTACCCCTAGGAGACAGGAAAGAATGCATGTTAAATCTAGTATTCTATCAGTAGAAGATGGAGAAAAACTTATGAAAGTCATACCCTCAAGATTCAGATTTGCAGTGTTTACCAAAGACAGAAGCTTGAACAAGTATCAGAAAATGCCCCCTCTCCCATCTTCACTGTAACTATGCTGACTGTCGTCAAGTAAATATAACAGTGAATTACACCTTGGATTGCTGCAAGAGACAGATTATCTCATGGGGACAGTGCAAAGGGAAGATTCAAAGACAAGGGGGAAACTCAAAGCCAAGCAGGGACCAAACACTGAGGAAAATCTTCTCTGGCAAATTAGAAAGTACTGTTGTATTGGTGGTAAACATAGCAAAACCAAATTTCAAACCTAGCTAAACTCATGAACACCATCCCTTATTAAAGGCTTAGCAGAAAGTAAGTCATGTTCATCTCAAGCACGGAAAATATTTACTGCAGTATTATAGTGTCACAAACAGAATGTATGACATATAATAAAAGTTGCAAGTCATACAAATGGTCAAGAAAAATTCACAGCAAAACAAAACAAAACAAACACAAAGCAGCCATTAGAATCAGACTCAGATATAATGCAAGTTTTGGAAATACTTATAGAGATGCTAAAATAACTACACTTAACGTTTAAAAACTCAAAAAAAAAGGGAGGTATTTGCAAGATCGGATAAGTAATTTTTTGGAGAGATTGAAACTATAGGAATGAATCAAGTAGAAATACTCTTAGACTTTTAGATAAAGAAATCTACACAGTATTCTAAAATTAAAAAAAGACTCCAATAGGCTCACCAGTAAATTTGTAACAGGTGAAGAAAGAATCATTACACTTCAAGATAAATACATAGAAATTAGGCAAAATAAACTGAAGCAAACAGAGTGAAAAAAGAGACCAAAATATCCAAGAGCCATTCAAATGGGACAATATAAATTGTTCTTACATATATGGAGAAGAAAACATCAAGGGAAAGATGAAAATTTGAAAAAATAATAAATGAGAATTTCCCCAAAATTAATGACAAATGATAGAAGCTAAGATACCACCATACAGGATGGTGTCCCAGTTAGGCATATCATATTCACAGTGTAGAAAACCAAAGACAAAGAAAAAAATCTTGAAAACCCACCCAAGGAAAAAGAACATTATCTGTTGAAGACAGGAATTAAATTTCACAAACTCCTACTCAGAAACCATGAAACTTAGAAGACAATGGAGTGACCACTTTCAAATGCTGAAAGTAAAAAAAACAAAACAAAAACTAAATGTAACAGAATTTTGTTTGCAGAAAATAAAATATCTTTTGAAGGTGAAGAACAAATGAAAACTAAGGGAATTCATTGTAAAAAGACTTATCTTACCAGAAATTTAAAGGTATCTCTTCAGTCAGGAAAAAATACGATACAGTCAGAAACTTGTCTAAACAGAAGTTAGAGGATCAGAAATGGAATAAATAAAGTTTAAATATTTTTATTCCTTATTTTCAGTTCCTTGAAAGATAACAACCTGGCTATTTAAAGTAAAATAAAAAGTAAAAATGTTGCATATTTCTTTTGTACCGTATATTATAAGGGGATTATTACATACAAAAACCTATATGCCCATACATTTGAAAACATAGATAAAATGAGCTATTTCCTTGAAAGACACAAGCTTCTTCTTTCAAGAAGAAATAGATAACTTGAAAAATTCTACATCAATGAAATAAATTAAATTTATAGTTAAAATCTTTCCCTTCTAATAAAGGAAACTCAATACAGAAATAATTTCACTGGAGTTGTATCAAACTTTTAAATAAGAAATATTACAAGTTCTACACCATCTCTTCAAGAAAATACAAGAGAATGGGACACATTTTAACTCATTTCATCAGGCCACCACTATGTCAATAACAAAAACAGAAAATAACATTATTGGAAAATTAAACTATAGATCCATATACCTCTTAAATATAGGTGCAAAGTTGTTAACAGGGGTGTGGGAGGGGGAGTGGGGTATATGGGAATCCTCTGTATTTTTGATGTAGCATTTATGTAATCTAAAGCTCCTTTAATGCTGAAAAGTTATTTAAAAATTCACAAATATTTGCAAACAAAATCCAGTCACTTACAAAGAAAAAAAATATACTATGAGCAAGATTCTTCATCCCAATAAGGCAAGGCTAGCTCAACATTCCAAAATAAATTACTGTGATTTATAATTTAAGTAAATTAAAGAAGAAAAATCACATGAATATTTAAAAGATTCATGCTAAAATATAACAGTAATCTAAAAAGAGAAGGGCACTTTTTTGATCTAATAGAACAGCTGTAGCATTTTTATTGGTGAGCAACTGAAGTTTTATCCTTAATATAGAGAAAAATAACCCAAGAATATATCACTCCAGTTATTCAATATCTTATTCAAAATTTTAGCCATTTAAATAAGGCAGAAAAAGAAATAGAGTTGTATGGATTGGAAAAGAAAACATAAAACTTTATATTCACAGATTTTGTCATTGTCAATATAGAAAATAGCAAAGCATCTTAAGAAAAACAAAACTCCTAATACAAGATAATATATATAATTCATTTTGTTCCCATACCCCAGCAATCAATAATTATATTTAAAATTTTTAATAGAAAAATCATTTTAATAGCTCAAAATGAAATATTTAGTAATAGATCTAAGACAATATGTGCAGATTCCATATCCTTAGAACTACAAAACACTGATGAAAAAAATCATTGAAGATCTAAATAAAAGGAGAGTTATACTGTATTTTGAACTGGAAGACTCAATATTGGTAAGTCCTCAGTGTCTCCAATTTGATCTAGAGATTCAAGGCAATTCCCCCAAAATCATTGTAACCTTTTTTGTAGATGTTGACAAGATGATTCTAAAATATATTGAGAAAGGGAGAGTAACTATAATTACTATGATAACTATAAGAATGAGAACAAAGTTGGATTACACAGCCCTATTTTTAAAAATTATCAATCAACAGAATGTGGTTGGAAAAAGAATAGACAAAAATGTTAATGGAATAGAATAGAGAGCACAAACATAGATCCACACAAATACATTCAACAGATTTTTTTTAAGATTTATTTTTTATTTATTTTCTCCCCTCCCCTTCTCCCAAGTTGTCTGCTCTCTGTGTCCATTCGCTGTGTGTTCCTCTGTGACTGCTTCTATCCTTATCAGTGGCACTGGGAATCTGTGTTTCCTTTTGTTGCGTTATCTTGCTGTGTCAGCTTTCCATGTGTACGGTGCCATTCTTGGGCAGGATGCAATTCCTTTCACACTGGGCGGCTCTCCTTATGGGGCACATTCCTTGCACATGGGCTCCCTTACACCAGGACACCCCTGCGTGGCATGGCACTCCTTGTGTGCATCAGCACTTCACATAGGCCAGTTCCACACAGGTCAAGGAGGTCTGGGGTTTGAACCGCGGACCTCCCATGTGGTAGGCAGACACCTTATCCATTGGGCCAAGTCTGCTTCCCTCAACAGATTTTTGACTGAATTTTTTTCAGTAAATGTTTCTGGAAGAATTGGTTGTCGACAGGTAAAAACTATCACTTTCAACACATACCGCAAACCCCATACCAAAAATTGAGAATACATTCAAAATATATCATAAACCTAAAAATAAAATCTAAAACTTCTAGAAGAAAAATAAGCATAGAATACATGTGTAGTCTTTGGTTTAGTGATGAGTTTTTAGATACAGCACCAAGAGTGCAATTCATGACAGAAAAATCAGATGTTAAAAAATTCAAAATCTTTTGCTATGCAAAAGATGTGGAGAGAACGAAATGACAAGCTACAGATGGAAAGGAAAGAATTGTAAGTCACAAATCCAATAAAAGATTTACATCCAGGATATATAAGATCTCTTAAAATTCAGCTGTAAGACATCTAGCAACACAATTTTAAAAATAGAAAAAGATCTGAAGAGACTCTTAGACAAAGAATATTATGGATGGCAAGTCAGTACATGAAAAGATATTCAAGATCATTAGTCAATAGGGAAATGCAAATTTAAAACAAGAGATTTTACTCTCCAAAGTCAGAACTCTAAGGAGGGAAAGGAACTCAATTCCTATGAGGGAGTAATGGAATGAGAAGGAAATATGTGCAAAGGAGCTCCACAAGGAAATTTTTAGGATTATTACACTATGCCATAGGGTACTGTGATGGTGGGTACATTACACAATTTCTAAAACTCATGAAGCTTTACAACATGAAGAATGAACTCAACTCTATGCAAATCAAAAAAATAAATAAAAATCAACCAGGCTGTTGGAGGATCCAGGTTAGAATGCATACAGTGGCAAATGAATGTAACTCTAATACAGTTGTATGGCATAACCTCATTGAAAGGGATTAGAAAAAAGGGAGCTAAACTAAGTAACCTTTGAAAACAGTAATTTTACTAGATGTTGTAAGGCTAAGAAATGTAGACAAAAATCTCGTTTAGCAAAATTTTAGCGTTGCATTCTCTTTATTTATTATTTCATTGTCTTTCTTGTCTTTATTTTTTATGGCTTACCTCTTGATGCCTGTATGGCAAGATGAATTAAGGGCATAATTCTGTTTGGAAAGTAATAATATCTTTCTTGGAATGCCAAAAAATAGGATAGAACCAAGAGGAAAACAAGAAGGAGAGAGTATTTTCTCTTTATATTTATATCCTCCTCACCCAAAGCCTAAAACAGTTTCCAGTTTCACTGACTATTCAAGGAATTTTGTGCCAAAGACCCAATGGAAAACTGGGAGTGAATTTAAGTAAATATATTTGTACATTTGTTTTTGTAATTAAGTATAGTTTATTACTGTATTTAGATAAATCTTCTCACAACTTTTGCAGAATTACTAATAGAGATTTGTAAAAAAAAAAATTGTAGGAATAAATAATGAAAATATAAGTGTACCCTAAGGAATCATCTCTTATGGAGCCAATGCTGCTTTAGGAATTAGAGGTTTTTAATCCTGGAAAGAGACAAACAAATCTTGAATGTCAAATTAAATTATAATGTAGTTCTTGACTTGTTCTACCTCTGCCATGTACTTGCATTCCTTTTACCCTTAGCTTTTAATAATAGTCCCAAACAAAAATTTTAGTTATGTTTTTAGCTCTGTTGTAACTGTGCCATCAAGAGAAATTTCTTGAAACTTTTCTAATCAGAAAATGTAATGAATGCCACTTCATTTAGCTGCAAAATCTCTTTTTCTGACATCTGAAATCAACATTTTGGGTCAATATTGGAGAAAATACGGCGTTTATTGGGACACAGAGACTGAAATGACTATAGACAAAGAAAGATTTATTGAGAAGCTCTCCTAATGGAGGGGATCTGACTTCAGCCCCCCTACCAGCATGGTGGGGGTCTGAAGAGAGACTTCAGCCCACTCCTGGAAGGGTGGGATTTGAATTTATATAGAGCTTTCCTAGGCAGGGAAATGATAGCTGGTGGGAGGGGGTTGAGGGTCCAAGTGAAGTGCAGGAGCCAATAGAAAGCCCTAGAGGTGAAAGCTTTCCCTGATAGTGACTAGAAGATAGTGGGTTAGGGATTTATGATTTCTTGGAATTCTGCAGGAGCAGATGTTTCTTTGTTCTGTAGGAATTTTATCTCCCTCCAATATGTAGGTAGGGAAGGTTTCCATTTTCCTTTACTCCCGTCGCTATGTGGTTTCTTTATTTAACCTGTGGGGAAGTGCCCTGCCCTTGGACACGTAGGCTTAGGGGGGATGTTGTTAGCCTTTCCCCAGTGCATATCAGGGGAAACTGAGCTACAGCTTGTAATTATTGCAAAGGTCTAACAGTCAGTATATTCTAATTTGTTTTCTGTTGTTGCTTCATGGCAACACAACCACAGATAATTAAAATTGCTTAGAAAATTAGGGCAGTTACTCATAAGTTAGATCAACAAATAACACAGCTTCAAAAATCACATTATGGTTGTATTTAGGGCATCCAGACTTAGTTTATAATAGCAAGTTGTAAAGAATATAGTATCAGTGCCTAAGTGGGTTAAGGATTGTATAAAAATTCCTTTGGGCAGAGAGTAAATGAGAGTTTTTGAAAGAAAGATACACATTTATTATGGACTGATAAAAAAGAGACTCTTGGAAGTAAACAGCCACACATTTAACTGAACTTTGTGATAATACATAGCTAGCTGACAATGAACCATCAAGAAATGTTACTTAGCATGGAAGTAACTCTTAGGGAAGTGTTAATAGAGGTATTGAAAGCGAAGGTGGAATATGTGAAGAATCAATGAACCTTAGGCAAAATAGAATGAAGGCCAGGGGGAAAGCAATTCCACTGAATATCAAATCAGGAAATAGGAAGAAGTAAAAAGATTGTTTTGGAGATGCACAGGAGAGGCAAAAGAAAAGAGATGCCAGAGAGTATCTGAGTACTAGAAACCAGCTACTGAAATTTATTTTGCCCAAGGTAACAGCAGAGATTTTGCTTTGTGTTATATGCCTGTTTTTATAAAAAGTACAATTGAAGGAAAAGGAAGATGTATTTTGAAATTATGTAGTAAGTATTATAAAAGAGATAAAGAAGTAGGGTAGAGTATTTCTCTAATAAAGAAAAATACCAGAGAAATAAGGTAAGATCAATATAATCAACTTCATAATGAATATCGATCTAATTTCTAAAGTGATTAAAAGCTGAAGATTCTTCTACAATTTAAAAATCTGTAAGTGTTTTTCATTCAGATGAAAAGAAAACAGTTTAGAGAATCTGCACATTAAAGAAGTGAAATACTTGTCAAAACCAAAACAATTGAAAACCAACAATATTCAATTATTGAACTTAATCTATAAAAATACTCCAGGTAAAAATGTAGTCCTAGTCAGTTCATACAATCAATGATACCAAGAGGGGACAATAGCTTAAAATATGCCCTCATTTCTTTTTCTTAAAAGACTGGGAAATAATGAAGGATATTTTTTAAAAGAATTGGCATTGCGAACCAAACTAATTCTATTAATAGCTATTATTTATTAAGAAACTATCTGCTGGAAACAGATAATTTGGTACTCATTTATATGTAATATCTCAAGTAAACAACACATAATGTTATTAGGCATATACAACTTTTTACTAAAAATTTAAACTAAAGAGACCAAGCAACAGAATTGTGGAGTACTTGGTCCAGGTTGCAGTAATTGCAGAAATTGAGCACAAATTTAGGTAATCTATCTCCATAGCCAATTCTTAAGTAATATAACCTATTGCCTTTTTAGTAGACAAAGTCTTTTGAAACCTTGATTCTATATGTATTTCTATTTCTATACAGATATCTGAAATACTCATTTAAAAGTGAATTTGAGGTAGGAAAAAGTGATTACAATGGATTGATTTACCATACATAAAGCCAGCCTTATTTTAAGTACATTATTATGACAAAAATCATTGCTATACTGTAATGTAAAATGAATTTATCTGTAATATAATCTAATGAAAATGCTGAGAAATTGGTGTAATGTAAATACTTTGTTTCTTCTATTGGCTGTAATTTCCTTGATGAACTATTCAGGCTCAAATATGAACTGCCAAGTTGGGGCAGATTCAGGGAAGTCTGGTTATTTTGTGAAAGCACATTAAGTCAAGCAAGACAGACTGTTGGATACAAATCAATACAAGTCCTTATTGAGAAGAAAATGGGGAGAAGAGTCTTAATAATGTACTTGGTGTTATATGATGCATATACTCCTGTTAGATGCTTAAATTAATTTAAATTATCATTTGTTCTCAATTAATCTCAACAATTTTTGAGTGGGTGTGGTATTGAGAATATTTCTTGGAAAGTATACTTTTGCCAGATCAGATTTTTAGAATTATATCACATTTTTGTCATTAAAATTAAAGTCACCTCAAGTACAGGTTGAACTGGCTTAGAAAGTACTATTATGATAAATTTGCTAAACTCCAATCTGTTAGCTGTTGATTTAAGAATACTGTGTTCTTTCTACCTTAAAAACCTTTATATGCTGTTGAAATACAAAACAAATGCAGTCATTTTCCTTAGAGTTTTTATAATTTGTGTCATATAATATATGATAGGGATAACACAAAAATTACTTTGTGAATATTTTTATTAAAAAGGCTTTGTACACAAAGATGTTCATCACATTATTACTAATAAAAACAATATTAAAAATCGGAATGATTAACTGAATCATAGTACATAAATAGTATGGGATTCTCTAGCCACTAAAATATTTTTATACCAATGAATAATACTCTAAAGTTTTCTGCAACCATCTCTCATATTGTAAAGCATGGATTGTTCTTTGTTCAAGGTTTCTATCCTGGCATTCCCACTTCCTAAAGTGGTTAATCTACTTGCTTAAGTTGTCTTTCTATAATTAATGTTTAATGGGGCAATCTGGAACAAATGGAAGGTCTTTGTTCCATTGGACAAAAGATTCACTTTCTTCTGGGTAAAAAAAAGGCATCTTTTATTATATATACAGTCAAGACTTTCTCTATTTAAATCCTTCAATAACTTCTTTGAAGAAGGGGCAAGAGTCATTCATTTTGGTCTCATCATGTTCAATGGTTTTAATGACAAATCTCAAAAGCCCTGTTAAGGAATGAAAACATTATTGAAATTATGATTTGAATATTATAGAGATTTTCCTAAAAAATAACATTACTCAATTGTTTCATATCAGCTCAAAGATGAAAACTAATGGACCAAATTTAATTCTTAGATTTAATTGAAATAACAGTACAAACAAACTTCTACTTCCATTAATAAAAAATAATAAAATAGCTATAGTGTATTACCAGGCAGATATCTCAGTTTTAGGCAACCAACATGGACTCAGGTTAGAATGATGAAAGGTAGCTCATGTAAACAGGAGAATTCTAGACATCCCAGCCTGAAAAATGTGCAGGAAGAAGGGAGGGCTAAGCAGAAGAAACATAAAAAATAACTTTTTCACAATCTAAGCCCAATCTCTAGTGGTCACTTGCCTCTGATAGATCCTAATTGTCTTGCCACAACTGGATCCTCAATGACTGCTGTGAATACTGGGTCAAGTATTCCTGAGGCCTTTTTTTTCATACGTACAAGCTAAATGAATATTTGCATCTTGTATAGCTGAAACGCTATATACACAACTATCTTCTTGAATTATCCAGGAGCATCTTTCATAGCAGTTAGTCTCTTATAAAAGTACCTACCATACATGCTTTAATTATGCCTCGTACAAATAATTATGCTTCATACACATTTCTCCTCCCCAGAAGGAAATAGCTTCAAGTTTCAACAATTACAACTTCAAGTCTTTGATTCTTGGATATTCTTTTCACCTTAAATTTTATAATAATAATGCAACATTTTGAGATTAAATTGTAAATGTACCTACCTACACACATACCACATATTCAGGAATATATAGAGAAAGGGAAAAGGTATGTATTATATATTTTTAAAAAGTAAATAAAAATAATATACTACAGCTATGATTTCTATAATTACCAAAGCTTTTATGGATGAACTCTCTGCTATTCATTCTTTATTAGTCATGATTTTTACCATCACCACAGCTGGCCAAGATTCTTGCCCTGGCGGAGAGATACTATCCATCATTACCAAAGGATTTCATACTTAGTGATCCTTCTTGTGGGATTGCAAATTCATCATTTAATTTATACCACCAGACATGTTAATTTGAAGGAACGCCCAGAAAAATCTCATGGCTTTCATTTTACTCCTTCCGCCCCTGCTGCGTAGATGTCGGCAACCATCACACTTGCCAACATTGTGTATTCTGTTTTTGACTGTTCACTCAACCATGGGTTTAAAGGTCCCAAAACGTGTAGATGATTATTTCAGATCCCAAAGCAATGGGGCATTGTTTTTTTCCCCCCTTTGATATTAAACTATTTAATAATAAACTATTAAATATTTAAAGCATAGAACTGTTGACATAGGGAGTGAAACCAAAGCTAACATAATTCTAAGATGTTCCATTCACTTTCAAACTGATTTTCCTTGCCTGGAGAATCTAACAGTAGAAGAAATAAAAACACATAAGGCTGACTGGTTCTGAACATACATATGATACCTTCTACAAGGGAACATCATATGCTTTCAAGTTATTCTTTCCATGTTGGAACCATAAATAATTCTTTGTTAGACAATTACATCATTTTATTAATCCACTTGTCTGAATTGTCACAAACAATTTTACTGTTATTGTATTACAAATATCTTTAATCATTATTCAATTCAAGAGGAATATTACCACTATCACAGTATTATCCCTCATACAACTTCCAAACACTAAATCAAGTATTTTCAATAAACTTCCCCAATTGAGTACCTTTTACTCTCTGTCTTCACACCTACCCAATGTCTTCCTATGATTCTGCAGGAAAAATAAGTGATCGTCTCTGTAATAATTCCTAACTCTTTTCTTTGACTTTACTCCTGTCCAGATATACTTTAGAAAATTTCTTGTTCGGTGTGATCCTTATGATTTCCTTTGTAATTTTTATTGCTGTTTTTTAAAACTTAATTTAACAAATTTGGGGGAAGAAAGAAACAGATATGTGGCTATATTATATATATATAATTCTTTTTTATTTTCTTTATAATATGTGTTAAAGTAGCATATTTTCATTTTTTCAGTTTGTATTTGTCCTTTTTTGCATTTTTAAATAATATCCCATTGATTTATAGTCTGGGAAGACAAAGTGATCAATTTTTGTCTGGTCATTTATGAGTAGTACACTGCTGAAATTGTAACTGAATAAAAATTCAACCAAACCTTTCTTATCCTAAAAGTTTTCAGTTGAAACGTTTCTAGATTGTTCATACATTAAAATAAGATTGCATTCATGCAGTATAGAAATGCATACTATGAGGATATCTAAGATATATTCAGTATTATTTGATGACTATTAATTATAAAATAGCTATTTTGCCCTAATACACCCTTGCACTCTCTTTGCTCTTTCCAAGGGTTAGTTAATTTGCATACAGAACAAAATAAATTAGAAATTATTAAGAAACATGGAGAGCAGTATATTAAAAACTGCAGAAAAAAAGACTTAAAAATCTTTATATTTATCACAAAATTCAAGAAAATATGGGTCTTGAAATAATGTAAAAGCTGAAGTTTTAAGTTTAATATAAATGTGTATTTAATATAAAATGTGTATTCAATTTCAAAATTAATATGCTCCTATATTAGTAAAATTTATTGTGACCACTGTAGGTCAGGTGTGGATGAGCACGAAATGAAGCTAGTGGTATTGTTGGTTCTGAGACTGACTCAGGTGTGCCTAATATCAGGAAATGCTTCTGAAATATACATGTCAACAACTAGAGCAAGGAGCAATAGGAAAAGCAGTGAAGAAATGTTATCATATTAAAGTACTGAAGTTTCCTTTTGATATAGTTACTTCTATATCATGATAATTATTCCATACTTTCCATTCTTAAACATTTTTCTATTAAAAACTTTGAGGTCTTGTGCTAAATTTCCTTAACGCTTTAAGCCTAAAAATTAGAGGTTTAGAAAAACACAGATTACAGAGACCCATTTTTGACATACGTAACCTGAGTAACTATGGGATTAGCCTAGGTTTCTGATTTCACTCATGTGGTAATTTTGTGAATCTGGAATTATTTTAATCAATATGAGTTGTTCTATCTCTTACTAGCTTAGTTATCTTTGGCATAGTCCAATGAACATCTCTTTTCTCCTTTTAAATATAGGTGATTTAAAATGTCATATTTACCTCATGAATTAAATATTCTGGTGTGCAAAAGGTAACCTTACAGTATATATTAGCTTTTGTTATAGCTTCTTTATTTACTAGCAAACATTTTATGGATAGTATAGCTATTAGCTATATTTGTGTATTTTTCACAAGCCTACCAGGTTACCTTTAAATTGGGGAAATTCTAAATTCCTATTTCAGTTAAAAAGAGAATTTAGATATATGTGTTCTCCCAAAGTCTTCACACCAAAAATTCAGTAGGAAACATGACAAGAAATTCTTCATTTATTCGAAATGCAGTCCAATGGAAAAAACATTATGGATTTAAGGATCATGGACCATGATCCTTTCTTTCTTGGACCATGAAGAACTAATGATGAGAAACTGAGGAATACTGCATTTGATCTTGAGAAATAAATCCAAGAGTGGGTATTGTTAGCAAATGAATGCTTTCATAGTTCACATGGTTTTGAGATTCCAAAACAAGTTTTAGAGAGAAAAAAAACATGGAAAACAAAGGATTAAAATATATGTAAATAATTATATAAATTAATGACAATTGCCTCTCATATAAGTTATCCTTATTAGAAATAATGCAAGTTTTATGGAAATAATCAATGTTAATTCAATCCTTAATAGAATATGTAGCAGAATTACAATTACTTTTCTTTGTTACTTTTCTAAGTATCATGCTTGTGTATCGATCAAACAACTGTAACTTGATAGTCACATTAATACCAAGTATTTCCCTATACAGTCCTTGATATTTTGGCTTTATTATATCAGTCAGTGAAAAGTTTGAAAAGAAATAACATTTTCAGTATAGAAATCAGTGAAATCATTTACAAAATATTTATAAGGAAAACATGAAATATTTATGTTGTGGATATATTTATGGTGGTAACAATTATATCAAGTTCCAATAACAGATAACTCAGAAAAATCTAGGTGTTTATTTTCAATTTTGAATATTCCACCAAAATCTCTCATAATCTAATTGCTTTCAAGTATTCAGGGTTACACCAAGAATTCACCCTTTTTACCAATCAGTAATAGTCTCCACTTTGTTCAATCCAACCTGTAGACAAAATTCTAAAATGTTGAACAGTTGACTATATAGCCCAATGCTGTTATAATCAATAAAAAATATCTATCCCATTAAGGCCATTCAAGGTACCCTCAGACAAAACAAAACAAAACTTGAAGATCTATATAGTTTTAAAATAGTTACCTATATTTTTTCAACAGGTAGTTTAGAGTATAATGATCTTTCTTCATTATTTTGCTTTTGTCAACTCATTTGCTGCTCACAGAATGCATTCAATGTTTCAGAAGAAGCAGATTAGCTCTTAACAGGAGCAACCCTGACTATCTTTCATTAATATTGGGCATAGGTTCTTTAGTATCCATAGATCTGCAGAGGCTACTTTTTTATTTTCCCTACCATTTTCTGGTACAAGGAGTCACACTCCATGTGTATCTTATGGTGCTTTCAATTATATAACTATGCTTGCCTTTAACCACAATTTAAAAGGAACCAGTAAGAACTATGGCCCCACTGTGATAGTTTGAAACTATATGTTCCTCAGAAAATCATCTTCTTAAAACTGTCCCATGCCTGTGGGTTGAACCTATTGTGGGTGGGATCTTTTCATTAGGTTATTTCAATTAAGGCATGGCCCAGGGTGGATCTTAATCCTCTTACTGGAATCCTTAGCAAATGGAATGAAAACAGAGAAAAAGAAAGTGAAAACACTGAAGACAGTAGCTGAACACAAGGACACTTAGAAGAGAAGGAAAAGACCAGTAGACACCACCACATGTCTTGCCATACGACAGAGCAATCCGTGATCTCTGGCAGCTAGTCTTTGGGAAGAAAGCATCTCCTGATGATGCATTGATTTGGACATACTCATGGCCTCAGAACTTTAAGTTTGTAAGCTAGTAAATCCCTATAGTAAAAGTCAACCCAGATTTCTTGTATATTGCATTTTAGCAGTCTAGCAAATTAAAACACTTCACCCATCTCTCTCCTCTCAATGGAGGAAGCTCATTAGCAGTTGGAGATGAGCAAGCTAAAACAAAGAGAAGCACATTGCTGAGAGGTAGAAGTGGAAAAGCACAATGGATCCTAACTCTAACTCATTTCTTCTTTATTATTAAATCCATTTAATCCACTTTTTCCCTTAAGTAGTTCATGCTGAATTTCTATCACTTGCCATGTACTAAAAATAATTAATTTTAAAGTTTTATTAATATAAACTCATGTCTCTCATTTATTCAAATGTCAAAAGAGTAAATATTACCTGAAAGAATATTATAGCCCCAATCTCACATCCCAACAATTTAGGAAAAACAAGTCAAATCTGGGAGAAAAGAAAATCAATATATATATTGCTAAGATTAGGTTAGGGTGTGCTCCCATAAAATATATCTTGCACCGAGAACACAAATCCCTTCCAATCGTACCAGCTCATCCCTGGTGGTCCACAATGGTCCCATAGAGCCCATGAGCCCATTGAGGTTGGCATACCACCAGGCCCCGTAGTAGAGATGGCCTTTTTTTTTTTTTTTTTCAGCTCTTGGGCCAGGGATGAGTGCTCCTATACGTGAGCATGACCCAGGCCAAGGGACCCAGTAGAGGGTGAACAACGCTTGATCTGGCCAACTGTGATTTGATCCTGTAGGCTCAACTTTGTGGCAATGAATATTATTTGAGTTTCTGCTGTGAAAAAAAAAAAAAACACACACAAAAACAAAAAACAATATTAGAGATTATTATGTAAATATTGAATTCCTTTTTTCCTAGAACCATCTGATTATTATCCAAGACAAAGTGTTATCTACATGGTAAACATAGAACGAGTAGGGAAAAATGTGGTATGGTGGAGCACTTATGCTTAATTTTGTTTTTATTGTTCAGGTTAGATAAAATATATCTAAAACCTCAGTGGCTTTGCAAACCAAAATGCTCCTTTTTTGCTCATTTCTTACACAGATCAATAGGACTAATGACAAAGCCTGCTCCACCAGTCATTTAAGCACACAGGCAATAGCTGCATCATATGGAGCATGTAGAGTCAGGAGACCAGAGTAGGGGAAGGTTTTTGATCACAGAACATGAAAAATTACATGTTCCACCTAAATCTGAGGGAATTAGGAACTTTCGGAGTGCATGAATACTCAGGGACCCAGGGAATGTCCGCCACAGAGTCCCACCAGGATTGCTAATTCACAAGTATTTCTCTCCCTATTCTGTGTTTTTCTGATAGTTTCTAAGTTCTTCAATTGAAGCATAACTAGCCTCTATATATACCTAAAATTCAAACAGATGTTTTTCAAAGACCATTTTTATGGTTTAGGGCTCAAAAGATTTTCTAGCACCTAAACAAACACAAATGCATTGAAAAAATACCTTGTTTTAAAGTAATAAAAAAGAATTATGCAATTAGCATAATAATTTTAATCACAAAATTAGCACCATACTTAATTATATGATTAACATAATTTAATAATTATGTAATTAGTTTAATAGAACAGTAACAGTTATTGTCCATATCAAAACTCTTCTGCATATTTCCTTTTTCCTAGTATATAAAATATTTCCATTTTTTTCCATGGGCATACAAAATTACTCTTCATTCAGTCTTATGAATGCCATGTGAAAACTGTATTGTTTATTTTGAAATATTAAGGGAGAAATTAGAGATATTGATTATGGCACAAACCTGATGAAGAGTTAAAAGTAACTATCTGTGGTAATTCTTGAGTATTAAATGCAGTAGTCATACAAAGATATTGTAATAGCTAACTTATATATGTAACATCATCAGTGAAAGATATAAAGTCGTATTATTTATTAAATATTTAAATATATCAATATTTGAAATTCAAATATTATGCATATTTAACATTACTCTTAAGAAGTGGAAAAACTGATAAGACCAATGGTTCCAGAATTTCACTCTTTAAAAATTAAGGAAGAAATATAAGACAATTTAGCAGAAATCTCACAAAATTGCATCATATTTAATAAAATCAACATGACAAATAATTCCTTCCACTTAAAATTACATTGCAGACTGACAATAGAAGGCTACACAGTAAATCAGCTAACTCCTTATTTTACTTACATAATCTATTTTGACTGAAAATAACCACATAAGAAGTCAATACTGATCTGTAAACAATTAGTTAATTACTTAAATTCATTAGCTAGTCTATTTATTAAAATGTCTTCTGGTTGTTCTTTTTTTATTATTATTGCTATAGAATAGGTGAAGTAAAATGATCTGCAGCCTATGCAAATCAATACACTGATTAAGTAAAACTAGATTTCTTACTGAAGAAGAGACCAAAGAATAAGAATTCTTAGAAGCAACTGACGTATTTTGAGATTTAAAATGAAGACTTTTAACCTTGTCTTATAAACTCTATGAAATATTTTCTAATGCATAACAATTATTTTAATGGAGGAGAATACAAAGAACCAGAGAAATGTGCTGGTTTAATGTCATTTAATGGGCACATTCAAATAATATTGCAGAAATGAGTAGCACTCTTTTTGCACTTGGCCAGTGATACTCAAAAAAAAAATAATGCTTTCACCTGCTTTTTATAAATATTAGACAACAACCCTTCACTCCATTCCTACCTTGGTAAGTAGGAAGAGAATGTTTGCCAGGTAGCTTCACATTGCATCAACAGCCTTAAGTTCTATGAATATTAATTTCACCATGATATTATTATCTACTGGGATTGTCTACAATAAACAAAATTCACTGCATTCATCTGATGGTAGAGAAACAAACAAAGTTTGTATTCCAAAATATATCTAAGCAGGTATAAATGATTTAGATATTTAGATATATAGAAAATGATTATTTGATTGATTACATTTAGTACCTATATATTATTTTTGAATAAAATACTAGCAAAAGCAAGTGAAGATATAAATACCTAATAAGTCTAAAGAAATATAGATATATACATAGGTAGTTAGCCAGTTAATTCAGTTTTTCTTCACTATATACAAAGATTTACTGGAATGTAAATGAGCATACTGAAATGACTACTTAATATTAATTATAATGCAATTCAATTTTACTTTTAATAGTGCATTATTCTCTGGATTGAATTCTAGGCATACTCTAGACTAGAAAAACAGTTTTTATTAAATTAAGTATATATTGTTAAATATGCTTTTAAATTATAATTTAAAAATGCTCTGAAATATTATTTTGTTTGTGTTCCTCCCTCCTTTACTTCTGTTATTCTTTCTTTAAAAATGTATTTTTGCACTTACTGTGTTAAGTGCAACTGTTTGGCAGTTCTTCTGAAACTTAAGTTATCAAATTACCATATGACCAGGCTTTCCCACCTCTAGGTATATACCCAAAAGAATTGAAAGCTGGGACTCAAACAGGTACTTGCACACCTGTAATCATAGTAGACTAATTCACAGTTGCCAGAAGGTTGAACCAAACCAAATGTCCATTAATAATTGAATGGATAAACAAAATGTTGTATGTACATGCAATGGAACATTATTCAGTTGTAAAAATGAATGAAGTTCTGATACCTGCGACAATGTGAATGAACCTTGAAAACATCATGATAAGTATAATAAGCTAGACCAAAAAGGAAAAATATTATATGATCTCACTGATATAAAATATTAGAATAAGTAAATTCAGAGTCACAAACTAAAATATAGGTTACCAGGGACTGAGGTAGGGCATGAGGAAATAATGCTTAATTGATAGAGAATTTCTGTTTGGACTAATGGAAAAGCTTTGGATATTGGTGATAGTAGAATAACATTGTGAATATAATTAATACCATTTAATGATATATTTGAGTGTGATCAAAAGGGAAGATTTTTATTATAAATTTTAAGAAATGTCTTACTCACCTGCTATGTACTAGGGATTCTACTAGCTTATAGGAAAACAGGGATGGAAAAATTCAAACCTTTATACATAAGGAACTTATAAAGTAGTCTCAAATCATGAATTGGCTTGCAATCTAAGTCAATGAGTGTTTCAAAGTGAAAACCTTCATACAGTTAGCACCCAGATCAAAGCATCCCAGTTCAAAACAGAGTTGGAAAAATCAAAACTTCTGCATATAGAAAACTTACAAAGTAGTCTCAAATCATGAATTGACTTGCAATTCAATTTGATGAGTGTTTCAAAGTGAAAGTATCCATGCAGTTAGCACCCAGATATTAAAAACCCACCATATACTCTTTTCTCATTGTTACCTTCCCTTCAGTAGTTGTTTCTCATTCTGATCTTCTCTCCTATGTATTTTCTTTCTTCAGCATAAAAGCAGGTTCCCATTTTTGAGTCAGATACCTGCCATTTCAATAGTTTCTCAACATTTTCAAAAATCAATAGCAGTATCCTACTTCTATTACAATAAACATTATATTTTAGAAGGTATCATAATAGAAATGGAAAGGTTGTTTTACCTAATGTTCCAGTACCAATTGATTGTTTGTGTGTGACTTAAGCACTATGTTATAAAGTATTTTTGACGCATGGAGAAAACATGGACCTGAGGACCATGATGCTTGGGCAATATCCGTATTAACTGTGCCTGTAAAGCTGATTATATTTTTTCTGGTTGAATATTAATTGGGAAACATGTTTTTGATAACTCAGTATTTTGACATTTTGTCATTTCTTGGAACAGAACTATAAAACATAGTAGCTACTAGCTATTTGTGACTATGTAAGTTTAAATTTAAATTAACATTAAATGCAATTAAAAACTCAGTAGCTTAGTCTCACTAACTACATATTCATTGCTCAATAGCTGCTTGTGACTAATGTTTACCTTATTGAACATCAGAGCGATACAGAATATTTATATCTTGACAACAAACTTCATCAGACTAACAGTCTTAGAAAATTAATCCACACCTCAGTCTGATTAATCTATAATTGGCTCTAAAATAAAATTTTTGAACCACAAATTTCTAGAGGGTAAATACTGCATATTCTCATTTCTTGTTAGTAACATCATCTTTCTTTTCTTCTTCCCTACTAAATGACAGGATTTATGACAAGCTTTTATACCTTCCATGGATATTGACTAAATCTGTGAAATTACATCAGCTATTTCTGAGAAGGTATATGATACTTGCAGTATTTCATGTCAAAATGATAATAATGCCCTCATTAGTTTAAATACTGTGCCTTGTGCCATCATCTATAGAAGAAATTACCTTTGTGAAGGGACTTAGCTATTCAAATGATATGATTGTGAAGGTCTTTCATTGTATATGAATATCTTTCTGGACAGTGGACTTCATTAAAGAGTTTCAGAATATAATAAAAATCAATCTGACAAGGAAGGTTTTAAAAACACTTTATGAATTGATAATACAGTCAATGAAGAAATATAGTACATCACGATAATGCAGTTGGTACATTGAACTTTATTTGCATAATTTATTTTAAAATAATGTTAAATATTTAAGATTTAATGTATTCCTCCTTGATGTGATAAGTATTTCACAACCTTTCCTTATTTTAGCTTCTAGACAATCTTTTGTGATGAGCCAGAAAAAAGTATTGCATTTAAGTTCTAATATTTTCTTCTCTAGCTTGCTTCATCCTGATATTATGTGAAAAATTCATTTTTCACTCACCAAGATTCAATTTAAATAAATTATCTTGAGGGATTTCCAGCCTCACTTTTTTATATCTAGTTGATGAAAAAAAAAGAAATTCAGAAGAAAACCTATGCCAGTTAACACCTGCTTTGCCAGCTAAGGACCCTAAGTCTGCCTTCTTTGATTTAATCACGGAAGAGTTTGTAAATAATCAAATAATTTACTACAAAATATTTATTAGGCATCTATCTAATCAATATTACATATAATTTATTTCCCTGTCATAAATGAATTTGTTTTCCAAAAGTGTTCAACACGTATTAGTGCATTGACATTGAATAAATCTTACCTATTCGATATGCTATTTCACTGCAATGAAATAATACATACTTTCACTACAGTGAAATAAAAGTATGTATTACATTGTAATATATGGAAATGAATGAGAAATATTTCATTCTTCTTAAAGAAAAATCAATGTCCTAGATGGAGGGAATTTGGACGTAAATGAATTTGTGTTTTAAAAGTAAGGGTACCAGGACAATCAGCAAGATGGTGGTGGAGTAAAGAGCCCCCAGAGTCAGCTCCTGCTTCAGGGCACTTAGCAAACACCCAGAGCTCTCTGGAGCTAGCTGAAGCACTTGTGTGGGACCTCCAAGAGACCAGAAGAGCATCCTGCAAAGGCTTTGAAGGAGTGGAAGGAGGCTGCCCATCTGCAGAGAAGACTCATAAGTAGAGTGCTCCATGCCCTGGAGACTGGTGCCCATCCTCCCCTGGAGGCACAAGCCACCTCAGAACCTGTTCTGCAGCTGAAATCGAAAGCTCCACTCCCCCAAAATGGGGGAGGAAGAGATGGTTGGGCACCAATTTCAGCTATTGATGAGGAAACTCAGTGGGCTACAGTATAATTCTGAGAACAGCTAAAGCTTGAGCCTGTCCAAATCAGAAAGAGACCAGGAGCTGCCATCTGAACTGGCATGAGAGAAGTGTGGCAGACTGACAATCCCAGTGTTGATGGAGACCATCTTCTTCCCATCCAGATCATATTGCAGGTCTGGCCTAGACCCCAGTGCCACCTCCAGCAGGGAGGAAGCTGCAGGGAACTGCACTGAGCAGCTCTGTGATGGAAATTGGAAGCTCCATTTCCCAGAAACATGGGAGGAAGAGATGGTTGGCTGCCGATTTTGGCTACTGATTGGTAGACTGGGCTGGCTAAGAGATAACCCTGGGAACCAACCAGGGAGTGAACCAGCCCAAGTCAGAAAGAGGCCAGTAGCTGCTGTTCTGGCCCCACCCCCAGCCTGAGGGGAAGCCAGGCTGACTGAAACTTTCAGTGTGAGCAGGAATCAGTTTCTTTCATGCAGATCAGCCAGCAGCCCTGAAGCAGAGGCTTCAGCCCCACCTCTGGCAGGAAGGAGGGTGAGGAGTCCAGCACCAGCCTATGCAGATAACTGCAGGTAACTCTGGCTGGCATAGATTGAAAATCAGAAGTCAACCAGGGTAACTGCGGTCATCTTGGACCGCACTGCATAGATTGCTGCTCACATCTGCAGCTCCATCCCTGCCCCAGGCAGGGGAGAAAGGGATGTGAAGCTTCACCAGTCTCTCCGGGCAGCTACAATCTAGGCCTGCACTTGGATTATTCCACATAGCTGTGACTCTGTCCCTACCCAATGGTGTAGGAGAAAGTTGGAAGAAGCTTCACTGGTCCCTGGTGCAATGAGGGCAGTTTGAGCCTCCACAGCTTACAGCACCAACTACATGCTTGGCTCCTACTGCATAACCAGCAAGAGAAAAACAATAGGAAGCCCTAAACTAAAGAGAAAAACTGCACCCAGAATAAATACTCTACAAAGCCAGATGCAAAGACACCAACAAAAAATTACAATCCACACCAAGAAACAGGATATTATGAACCAGTTAAAGGAACAAGATAAGCCTCCAGATGACATCAAAGAGCTGAGGCAACTAATTATAGATGTTCAAACAAATCTCTTTAATAAATTCAATGAGATGGCTAAAGAGATTAAGAATATTAAGAAGACATTGGATGAGCACAAAGAAGAATTTGAAAGCATACATAGAAAAATAGCAGCTCTTATGGGAATGAAAGTTACAATAAATGAAATTTAAAAAAACATTGGAATCATATAATAGATTTGAGGAGACAGAAGAAAGGTTTGGTGAGCTTGAGGAAATGGCCTCTGAAAGTGAACATACAATAGAACAGATGAAGAAAAGAATGGAAAAAATTGAACAAGGTCCCAGGGAACTAAATGACAGTAAAAGGCATGCAAACATAGATGTCATGGGTATCCCAGAGGGAGGAGAGGAGGGAAAAGGGGCAGAAAGAATATTTAAAGAAATAATGGTATGAAATTTCCCAACCTTATTGAAGGACATAGATATCCCTGTCCAAAACACACAACTTACTCCCATCTGAAAAAATCCAAAGAGACCAACTCCAAGACACATACTCATCAAAATGTCAAACGCCAAAGACAAAGAGAGAATTCTGAGAGCAGCAAGAGAAAAGCAATGCATAACATATAAGGGATATCCAATAAGATTAAGTGCTGATTTCTCACCAGAAACCATGGAGGCAAGAAGACAGTGGTCTGATATATTTAAATTAATACCAGAGAAAAACTTCCAGCCAAGAATCTTACATCCAGCAAAACTATCTTTCAAAATTGAGGACAAAATTAGAATACTCACAGATAAACAGAAACTGAGAGAATTTCTAAGCAAGACACCAGATTTTCAGGAAATACTAAAGGGTGTGCTAGAGCCTGAAAAGTAAAGACAGGAGAGAGGGGCCTGGAAGAGAGTCCAGAAAAGAAGATTTTATCAATAAAAGCAATTAAAAGTGTCAAAAGAGGGGTGAAAATAAATTATGACAGATAGAACTCAAATAGGAATAAACTTAACCAATGATGTAAAGCACTTTTATTCAGAAAACTGCAACTCAATGTTAAAACAAATTTAAAAAGTCCTAAATAACTGGAAGAATATTCCATGCTCATGGATTAGATGACTAAATATAATTAAGATGTCACTTCTACTCAAATTGAAATACAGATTTAATGCAATTCCAATAAAAATATCAGCAGCATTAAAGAAAAAATTGAAAACATGATCATTAAATTTATTTGGAAGGGTATGGAGTCCTGAATAGCCAGAAACATCAAAGGAAAAGTGAACCCTCATCTCCAGACTTTGAATCATAATACCTACCTATAGTGGTAAAAACAACATGGTACTGGCCTAAAGACAGACACAATAGACCAATGGAAGCAAATTATTGTTCAGAAACAGACCCTCACAGGTATGGTCAAGTGATTTTTGACTAGCCTGTCAAACTCACACAGCTCAGGCAGAACAATCAATTCAACAAATGGTGCTGAAAAAATTGGACATCCATAGCTGAAAGAAGGAAAAAGGACCCTTATCTCACATCTTTTCCAAAAATTAACTCAAAATGGATCAAAAAACTAAAAATTAAAGTAAGAACCATAATATTTCTAGATGAAATGATTGGAAAATACGTTCAGATCTGGTGGTAGGTGGTGGATTCTTAAAGGTGATAAGAGAACGACTGAATGGATTACTGAGGTTTAATGAATATAGAAGTTTTAATTAACTTTTTTGTGAAATTATGGAAATGTATAGAGTGGATGGTAATACACAGTGAGTAACAGCTGGTTTATAAACGGGGATTGACTGAAAATGGTAGTCTAGTTATGTAAATGTCAATTGATAGAATGCTTGAGAATGATCTAGGAATTGGATAGCACAGTAAACCAAGAGGTGGGTGAGAATTGTGGTTGATGGTACAAATGCAAGAGTGTCTTTTGTTAGCTAGAACAAATGTATATAACTACAGCAGGGTGATGGGAATGTGGAGAAGCATGGGAAAAATATAGTTGGAGTGACCTATGAACTGTGGTTAGTAGTAATAATATAATATTCTTCCATCTGTGCAAAAGATGTACTGTGTTGATACTGAGGCAGTGTGGAAAATGTGAGCCAAATGTACACTATGGACATGGTACCAATCCAATGATATTATTTTATCTGTAGCAAATGACACATGACATTGTGGTGTGTTGATGGAGGGATGTTTGGGAATTCTGCACATGTGCATTATTGTTTTATAAGTTTACAACGTCTGTCATAAGAAAATATATTTAAAAAATAATAATAGCATGGGTTGGGGGAAAAGCACACCATATGTAAGATAAGGACTATGATAAATAGTAAGATTTTTGACAGTGTTCTTTCATTGTTTATAACAAACAGCTCATGAAAATGCAAAGTGTTGGAGGGTTGATGTATAGGACCCCTATATGATGTTATGCATGTTTGCTTTGTAAGTTCACTGATTTTACTATACACTTAATTTTTATGTATGTGCATATATAAATGATATAAAGATAATACCAATTAGATTGGTTAGGGTAAAACTATTTTGTTAATCAGTAATATTTTGACAATACTCTTTAATCATTAGTTTAAAAAGTTTAAAAACAATGCAAGTTATTGGTGGTAGAGTGAGATGTTATATGTGTTTGATGTTATATATGTTTGGTTTGTAAATTCACAACTATTATACCCTTATTGTCTATATACGTTTGTGTATGAGTGATATATTTCAATAAATTAATAAAAAAATAAGGATACTCTGATACCAATCAAGATATTTGATTCAACAGTTCAGTGTACTCACATTCATATTATGCTATCTCCTAACAAAGTCAACTAGGGTTAGTAAATTATTATAAAAATTTTACTTACATCATTTATAATTTAAATGTACTTGCATGGTCCAGTTTTTTTTTCTAAAATTGAAAATGATGAATTATTTAGACCTTAAAACACTTGAAAAGGGACTTTATTAATGTTTTCCAAAATCTGAGCTCTTCTTCAATATCTGGAAATTGCTCATCCTTTTGTCCCCAAAATAGATGTGTATTATGCTTGTTTGCTGTATACTTTTAGCCTTCTGCTCTGCTCTATATCACAAATGTCAATCCTTTCCAGTGTTCTGGATGCTAGATAAGTGAGGCCAATGGAAATACATTTGTAGAAGGTAAGAGGCAAAGAGAAAGACGAAGTCAACATCCTCTGTTACCTCTCTTTGCCAAGACTACTCGTAAGAATTCTGCAGGCAAAGGCACATTCCCAAATGATAATGCCTCATGTCTAAGAGCTTCTAGAGTCAAGTAAGTTTGGAAAATCAACATAAATATGCCCATCTTGTGAATTAATGAATTCATTTAAAAGTATTATTTTTCACCCTAAACTATATGTCATGAAACATATGTGTGGTCTTTCCTAGATTTCTTTAAAGACAGAGCCTGAGAAAAGGGTTTTATGCAAGAGATTTATTGACATTTCGGTCTCAGGATAATGGTAGTAGGAAAGAAGAGCAGGTCAGGGATCAAAAGCTAAACAAGTTTGTGTTTTCAGTAGGAGACTAGCTAGCACTTGATCCCACGGAGAGGACTGTAATATAAATTGCAGGCAAAGGTAGTAACATCTTATATTGTCACATGAGAAAATAATTGGCTGCTGGCCGCCCCTAAGAGTGGTATGAAACCTCCAAAGACTGACCTACAATGAAGGGGAGAACTTAGAGCTTTAAGGCAGCCAACAATCATGGAATCCGAGTGATGAGTGCATTGACACACTAAAGGAGATCAGCAGTTTTCCTCCATTTCAATTCCTTCTTGAAGCTTTCTTGGGATTCTGCTGGACAAGGATCCAGGGAAACTTAAAAGAGAATGGTTGACGATATAAACTATAGTACCCACTTCTAAAGCCAGGGTAATTGCTGATTTTTATCTTCTCCTTCCTCCACCACACATTTTAGATTCTGCTTCTCCTTGGCTAGCATTTCTGCTATTCTAAATAGTTTGACTGGTGGAGTGACACAAACCTTACTCCAGCTATTATGGTAATACTTTCTTTGACTGCTGATATGTTGGCACAATAAGCCAAAGGAATAGCAGCAGGTATAGCCTAAAGTTTAATTGTTTTCTTTTGGTGCCTTCTGTTGGAAGAGTGTTCTCTATCACCAACTCCCAACCTCCAAGAACCAGGACCTCAAAATGTGCAGAATTTTCCAGAGTTACAAGGATGAAAAATGCACATTCCTCAAGTGAACATTGGAAATGATGATGTGCCTCTTAATTCTACTACTTGAGTCTCAGAATTATTTATTCTACATATGGGCATAGTGGCAAAGCATGTTAGTCATTGGATTAAGAAGTATAACCCATCTTTGAGCAACATGGAGACTCTCAGGAGGTAACTCTTAGGCACCCTGCAACACTAGACCAAGATGAAATTTCAAGAGCAGAAGGCTCATAAGCTTAGTCATCAGTATCAAGGGCCGCATCAATGGACAAACCTTCTTCACTGGTCATTGTCCCTGTACTTGGGGGATTTTTGCTGTTCCATTAGAGAATGTGGCAATGCTCATCCTGAAAGATTATACTTCATCCTTAAAGGGTGTCTTCTTTAAGCTGGTTCCACAGCTGCAAATATAACCTTTGGTCTATGAGGATATTACACAGGCTGCCTAACAGGAAAAAAAAAAAACACTACAAAACCTTAGATAGTAGTATTGGATGAAGCATTATGAGAAGGAAAGGCAAACTCAACCCAGAATGTGTGTCATTCCCAAACAAGATGTCCTTTCTAGTATAGACACTGCCAAATTAAATAAACCTAAATTGGTCTGTTTAAGAAATGGTACAGTGCCACGGACTCAGTCTTCATCTCTATTACTGGTGTGTCAGACATTCAATAGAAACAGATAGATTTGCTTTATTGAAAGGGAGACCACACTTTTGAATAAATCTAGAGCCTCAGAGCCTGCCATTGACTTGTTCATGAGTCTCTTGTGCAAAAACTGGGTGGCCACAAACAGGCTAGTGACATACACTAGTTCAATGATTTTCCACTTGGTAGTTATAACGATTCTAATAACTCTGGTGGATTTACTATGTAACAAAAAGAACCTAACACTGTGTGTCCAATCCCATTACTCCATCTCTTTTTCAGAGGTCCTTTCTCCTGTCTTCCAATCTTGCCCTTTCCAAACCTATGAACAACCAGCCAGGCCACTGACCATTGCCTATGAGTCTAAGCGTGTACTTATCCCAGGCCACTTTCTCTTCACACAAAACTGATATCAAGGTGTACTGTCTGAAATTGTGATTGATAATTGGGAGATTTCACCTCTTCCTCATATTTCAATTTTAAATTGACTCCCTCTTTCCAACCATGGGACCCTTTAACCCTGTTCCCTTTTTAAAAATTTTCCATGGTATTTACTACCTTCTAACTTACTGCATAAATTATTTGTTTTTTGCTTTTTTATACTATATTGTCTTTGTATTTTCATTAGGATGTGCCTTCCATATGGGCAGGAGTTTTGTTTGTTTTGATCCTCTAAAATGCATCAAGATCAGTCATATAATAAATGTTGAAAATATTTACTAAAGACTAAGTAAGTCTTAACAAAAATTACTATGAGTTAGATTCTGCCAATATTCATTCCCATTTTCAGATGTGGATTTTTTTTTAATTTTTTTATTTTTTATTGACTTTGTAATAATATTACATTAAAAATATATATGTGAGGTCCCATTCAACCCCACCCCCCCACCCCCCCTCTCCCCCCCCCAACAACACTCGTTCCCATCATCATGACACATCCATTGGATTTGGTAAGTACATCTTTGGGCACCTCTGCACCTCATATACATTGGTTCACATCATGGCCCATACTCTCCTCTATTCCATCAAGTGGGCCCTGTGAGGATTTACAATGTCCGGTGATTACCTCTGAAGCACCATCCAGGGCAGCTCCATGTCCCGAAGACGCCTCCACCTCTCATCTCTTCCTGCCTTTCCCCATACCCTTTGTCCATTATGTCCACTTTTCCCAATCCAATGCCACCTCTTCTATGTGGACATTGGATTGGTTGTGTCCATTGCACCTCTATGTCAAGAGGAGGCTCAGATTCCACATGGATGCTGGATGCAATCCTCCCATTTTCAGTTGTAATCACTCTAGGCTCCATGGTGTGGTGGTTGTCCTTCTTCAACTCCATCTTAGCTGAGTGTGGTAAGTCCAATAAATCAGATTGTAGGTGCTGGAGTCTGTTGAGGCTCAGGATCTGGCTATCACATTGTCAGTCCAGAGATTCAAATCCCCTAAATATATCTTAAACCTCAACATTAACTGCACCTCCAGCACATTAGCATGAAAGTCTTATGAAGGGAGATCCCATCTGAGTCCAGATTCATCACACATAAACACCATTTCCAAAGAGGGGCCATCTGCCCTGGTAGTTAACCCCATCGGCCATGACCATAACTCCCATGGGTCTCTTTAGCCCTCAAAGGAACCAATATCTGGGGGTTGTATCTGCTTTATCTGTCTCTCTGACTCTGCTCAGTTGTGCATGAGGGCAAACCTTCTGCCAGCCTTCAGACTCTTTTTTAGAAACTCGTAGCCATATAAACTCATTTCTCCTTTCCATTTCCCCCTTACTTTAGGTCAAACAGCATTTTAAAGTCATGGTATTTTATGTAGACATGGATATTCTGCTGATCCGCATTGAACCTTCCGTATAAGGTCATTTTCCAGTTGCATCATCAGTTGGTAGTTGATAGTGGTCCCTCGTTGCCAGGGAGGCTCATCCCCGGGTGTCATGTCCCGCGCTGGGGGGAAGGCATTGCATTTACATGCTGAGTTTGGCTTCGAGACTGGCCACATTTGAGTAACATGAAGGCTAACAGAAGGAAATTCCCAGGCACAAAGTTGCTCTAGGCCTTGTTCTTATTTTGGGTTTATCAGCTCACAAGCATAGTCATTAGCATCTGGGGCTCACTGTTGAACCCTCACTCCCTCCCGGTCCCCACCACTGTACCTGGGAGACTGTCGCTGCTCCCCTAGGGACCACGACAGAGCACCACTGGCCAGGAACCCAGTACCCCCCCTACTGTGGTTTTTAATTGTTGCCACTATGAGTATATCCAAACATTACCATGCACCCTGGACATATGTTCTGTACAGCTCCCTGTCAGTCATATATCACCTGTCATTGGTATCCCATACCAGTATCCCTCCATTGCCATTGTTGAAACACTCTGTGATCCAGAACTCCCCGAAATTTGAAGCCCAATATAATGTCATGGTCCCTTACTAGGGAATGGCATATAGCGATGAGTTTAAAGGATAGATAAAGAACTTGGATAAAGTTAGATAAAGAACTTAGATAAAGAATGTTGACTTGAAAAAATTCCACATCCTGTTTTTTTCTTTCCCCCCCCCCCTAATTATTCAGCTTTTCTTCACAGGAGTCCTAGACCACAGCAATGTATATATATATAATATACAGCACTCCCACACATCCACCAGAAAACCTTTTCCCTTCCACAGTGATACTCTTACGCCCTATTCATATCATATTTACTTAAAGTGATGTACAGAGTCTGAGACATTAGCTTTCTAACAAGGTGACATCTGTGCTTACATTATGCTGCATACTTTAGGATACACAGTTCTTTACATTTTTAGTTATCCTATGTTTTACATTATGGTTTACATTATCAGTCTGTCATCTCCTATATGTTATGGTGTAATATTACATGTTTTATATCCATCTTTGTGTACTCTCAAGAAACTCCTCTCTTACCCCCCATTTACTTTGGTTCCACACATTTAATGTCCATTTTCCCTTCCACCTTGGTGCCCTCAGTGATAGCCAACCTCCGTTTCCTGAGGAGCCACTTCCAGAGATAGATGGAATAGTGTTCAGGGCCTAACTTGCTCAACTGCCCCAATGCCCTGGGAGCCACCCTTTCTCTCGAGGGATACAGTTCCCTCTATTGGATGGCATTAGTCCTCCCCAGGATGTGGGTCCACCCCCACTCTCACTACTTGGGTTTCTACCCCATGGTGTCACCCACTCTGGCAGAATGAGCATTTAGACATTCCCCAGGAGCCCGTCCTGCATCAGACCCTCCCCTCCGAGCATTCTAAACAGGTAACCCTCTTTATTATATTTTGATATGATTTTCTCGGCATTTTACTCTCCACCAACACCTGACCCTCTCCTGGTTCGTATGCTACCCCTCCCTCCCCCCACTTTTGGGCAACGTTACCCATCCGTCCCTCCCCAGCCACCCTCAAACCCGCAAAGCCCCAAGCAAAGGCAACCCCTTGCCCCCCTTTTATCTCTTCTTTGTGTTCATACTTACCACCATCTCGTCTTAAATTCCACCCCTGCAGACATCGGCTCATATCCTTCCTCCGCCCTCCGATTTCCTGCAAGCCTATCGTTCAGTCTCTTGCTATCTAGGGCAGCTTGTTTATTTCATATCATTGAGGTCATGTAGTATTTGTCCTTCAATGTCTGGGTTGCTTCACTCAACATAAGGTTCTCAAGATTCATCCATGTTATCACATGTGTTTGTAGTGTGTTTGTTCTTACAGCCGAGTAGTATTCCATTGTGTGTATATACCACATTTTATTGATCCACTCGTCTGTTGATGGGCATTTGGGTTGATTCCAACTTTTGGCAATAGTGAACAATGCTGCTATGAACATTGGTGTACATATATTGGTTTGTGTTCTTGTTTTCAGTTCTGCTGGGTATATTCCCAGCAGTGGTATTGCTGGGTCATATGGCAAATCTATGGCTAGTTTTTTGAGAAACCGCCATACTGTTCTCCAGAATGGTTGGATCCTTCTGCATTCCCACCAGCAGTGGATGAGTGTTCCCCTTCCTTCACATCCTCTCCAGCACTTGTATTCTTCTGTTTTTTTCATAGCTGCCAATCTTATGGGTGTAAGATGGTATCTCATTGTGGTTTTGATTTGCATTTCCCTGATAGCTAGAGATTTGGAACATTTTTTCATGTGCTTTCTTGCCATTTGTATTTCTTCTTCGGAGAAGTGTCTGTTTAAGTCTTTTTCCCATTTTTTAAATGGGTTGTTTATCTTTTTATTTTCAAGATATAGGAGTTCTTTATATATGCAAGTTATAAGTTTCTTATCAGTTATATGATTGCCAAATATTTTCTCCCACTGTGTGGGCTCCCTTTTTACTTTCTTGACAAACTCCTTTGAGGTGCAGAAGGCTTTAATTTGAGGAAGTCCCATTTATCTATTAGTTCTTTTGCTACTCGTGCTTTTGGTGAGATATTCATAAATCCATTACCTATTACAAGGTCCTGTAGATGTTTCCCTACACTGCTTTCTAAGGTTTTTATGGTCTTGGCTCTTATATTTAGGTCTTTGATCCATCTTGAGTTAATCTTTGTATAAGGTGTGAGATGGTAATCCTCTTTCATTCTTCTACATATGGCTATCCAGTTCTCCAGACACCATTTGTTGAATAGGCCACTCTCTCCCAGTTGAGAGGGTTTGGTGGCTTTATCGAATATTATGTGGTTGTATATGTGAGGTTCTATATCAGAGCTTTCAATTCGATTCCATTGGTCTATATGTCTCTCCTTATGCCAATACCATGCTGTTTTCACCACCGTAGCTTTATAGTATGTTTTGAAGTCAGGTAGTGTGATTCCTCCAATTTCGTTTTTCTTTTTCAGTATGTCTTTGGCTATTCGGGGTCTCTTTCCTTTCCAAATAAATTTCATAGTTAGTTTTTCTAGTTCCTTAAAGAAGGCTGCATTGATTTTTATTGGGATTGCATTGAATGTGTAGATCAATTTTGGTAGGATAGACATCTTAATAATGTTCAGTCTTCCTATCCATGAACAAGGAATAGTCTTCCATTTATTTAGGTCTTCTTTGATTTCCTTGAAGAATCTTGTATAGTTCTCAGTGTATAAGTTCTTTACCTCTTTAGTTAAATTTATTCCTAAGTATTTGATTTTTTTATTTACTATTGTGAATGGTATTTGTTTCTTGATTTCCTCCTGATCTTGCTCATTATTGGTGTACAGAAATGCTACTGATTTTTGCGCATTGATCTTATAACCTGCGACTTTACTAAACTCATTTATGAGTTCTAGAATCTTCGTTGTAGATCTCTCAGGGTTTTCTATGTATAGGATCATGTCATCTGCAAATAATGAAATTTTGACTTCTTCCTTTCCAATTTGAATGCCTTTTATTTCTGGTTCTTGCCTCAGTGCTCGAGCAAGTACTTCTAAGACAATGTTAAATAGGAGCGGCGACAGTGGGCATCCTTGTCTTGTTCCTGAGTTTAGAGGGAAGGAGTCTAGGATTTCTCCATTGTAAACAATATTGGCTTTAGGTTTTTCATATCTACTCTTTATCATGTTCAAAAAATTTCCTTGTATTCCAATCATTTGGAGTGTTTTTATCAAGAAAGGGTGCTGTATTTTGTCAAATGCTTTTTCTGCATCAATAGATATAATCATGTGATTTTTTTCCTTCAATCTGTTTATATGGTGTATTACGTTGATTGATTTTCTTATGTTGAACCATCCTTGCATACCTGGGATGAATCCCACTTGGTCATGGTGTATAATTCGTTTAATGTGTTGTTGAATACGATTAGCAAGTATTTTGTTAAGTATTTTTGCGTCTAGGTTCATTAGAGAAATTGGTCTGTAATTTTCCTTTCTTGTGATGTCTTTGTTTGGCTTTGGTACTAGGGTAATGTTGGCATCATAGAAGGAGTTGGGTAATGTTCTTTCTGTTTCGATGGTTTGGAATAGTTTCAGCAGGATTGGTGTCAGTTCTTTCCGGAATGTTTTGTAGAATTCACCTGTGAAGCCATCTGGCCCTGGTCTCTTCTTAGTTGTGAGATTTTTAATAACTGATTCTATCTCTCTGCTTGTGATTGGTTTGTTGAGATCATCAATTTCTTCTTTTGTCAATATGGGCTGTTTATGTGTTTCTAGGAATTTGTCCATTTCCTCTAGATTGTCATTTTTGTTGGAATATAGTTTTTCAAAATATCCTCTTATGATAGTCTTTATTTCTGTGGGGTCAGTGGTGATATCGCCTTTCTCATTTCTTATTTTGTGTATTTGCATCTTCTCTCTTTTTTTCTTTGTTAGTGTTGCTAAAGGTTTGTCAATTTTGTTAATCTTCTCAAAAAACCAGCTCTTGGTCTTGTTTATCTGTTCAAGTGCTTTCTTATTTTCTATTTCGTTTAGTTCTGCTCTTATCTTTGTTATTTCCTTCCTTCTTCTTCCTGTTGGGTTACTTTGTTGTTGTTTTTCTAATTCCTTCAAATGTGCAGTTAGTTCTTCAATTTTCCCTCTTTCTTCTTTTTTGATATATGAATTTATGGCTATAAACTTCCCTCTCAGTACTGCTTTTGCTGCATCCCATAAATTTTGGTATGTTGTGTTATCATTATCATTTGTTTCAAGGTAGTCATTGATTTCTTTTGAGATTTCCTCTTTGACCCACTGTTTTTCTAAGAGTGTGTTGTTTAATTTCCAAATTGTGGTGTGAAATCTGGGCTTCTTTCCCTTGCAAATCTCCAGCTTGACTCCACTGTGGTCAGAGATAATGTTTTGTATGATTTCAATCTTTCTGAATTCGTTCAGCCTTTCTTTGTGGCCTAGCATATGATCTATCTTGGAGAATGATCCATGTGCGCTTGAGAAAAATGTATATCCTGCTGTGTTTGGGTGTAGCGATCTATATATGTCTATTAGATCGAGCTCCTCTAATATACTATTCAGATGTTTTGTTTCTTTGGTGATTCTCTTTTGAGATGTTCTGTCCAGAGTTGATAGTGGTGTATTAAAATCCCCCACTATAATTGTAGATGTATCTATTCTTTCACTTAGTTTTTCCAGCGTTTGCCTGACGTATTTAGAGGCACCCTTGTTAGGGGCATAGATATTTATGATTGTTCGATCTTCTTGACAGATTTTCCCTTGGACTAAAATGTAGTATCCTTCTTTGTCTCTCACAATTGTTTCACATTTAAAGTCTATTTTGTCTGATATTAATATAGCTACTCCTGCCTTTTTTTGGTTATTGTTAGCTTGTATGATTGTTTTCCAGCCTTTCACTTTCAATCTCCATGCGTCTCTGGGTCTAAGATGTGTCTCTTGTAGACAGCATATGGATGGGTCATATTTCCTTATCCAATGTCCCAGTCTGAATCTTTTGATAGGTGAGTTTAATCCATTGACATTCAGTGTTATTACTATCAAGGAATTATTTGTGTTAGCCATACCTTGATTGGAATTGTGTTTGTCATATTTTGTTTGTATATTTTTTTTTGTCTTTTTTTTTGTTGTTGTTGGTCTTATACTCTCCTCCAACTTTGCCTTTCCTGTTTTTTCCTTTCTTCCTGCAGCACTCCCTTTAGAATTTCTTGAAGGGGAGGTTTCTTGTTGGTATACTCTTTCAGTTTCTGTTTGTCTGCAAATATTTTGAACTCTCCATCATATTTGAATGCTAGTTTAGCTGGATAAAGTATTCTTGGTTGGAAATTTCTTTCCCTTAGTACCTTGACTATATCATACCACTGTTTTCTTGCCTCCATGGTTTCAGAAGAGAAATCAGCACTTAATCTAATTGAGCTTCCCTTGTATGTGATGGTTTTCTTTTCTCTTGCTGCTTTTAGGATTTTCTCTTTGTCTTGAGCATTGGATAATTTGACAAGTATATGTCTTGGGGTGGGCCTGTTGGGGTTTATGACTTGTGGAGTGCGCTGTGCTTCTTGGATATGTACATCTGTCTCTTTCAGTAGATTTGGGAAGTTTTCAGCCATTATTTCCTGCAACACTCTTTCTGACCCCTTTCCCTTCTCTTCACCTTCTGGAATGCCTATAATACGTATGTTTGAGCGTTTTGCATTGTCATTCAGGTCCCTAAATCCTAATTGGATTTTTTCTATCTTCTTATTGACCCCTTCTACTATCTGTTTGATTTCTGATGTACTGTCTTCCACATCACTAATTCTCTGCTCTGTCTCTTCTAGTCTGCTGATATTTGCTGCAAGTGTATTTTTGATTTCTTGAACTGTGGTGTTCATTCCCATCATATCTGTTATGTTTTTGCGTATGTCTGCAATTTCCCCTCCAAGTGATGTCTTCATGTTGTTAACCTCTTTCATTACTGCATCAAATTTGTCGGTGATAAATGTTCTGAGATCTTTCATTGCTTGTGCCAAGTTTTGCTCCCCTTCGTGATTATTGGTTTGTTGATTGGATTCAGCCATGTTTTCCTGATTATTGGTTTGGTTCGTAGATTTTTGTTGCTTTCTGGTCATCTCTTTATTTTGACGAATTTAATCAGTTCCTTAGCTTCTTTGTCTGCTCTTGGAGGTTAATTAGTTCTTATTTTTGCACAGGTGTTATATCTTCTCTTTGTCACTTTTTTCTTCTTATTCTAGTTACTTGTTGTTGGTTAAGTTCACTTTAGAGGAAAGTATTAGTGTTGGGGAAAGGCAATTGTGTAAGCAAGGGAAAAGTGTAAAGTTGTATTGGTGATGTATGTTAATAAAGCAAGAATATGAGATCTGGAAGGATGGAGGTTAGATTCATGTAGATTGTATAGAGTTATAGCTGTAGGTAGAGTACCTTTTATGAAGTAGATGACTGAATTTGGGAGGAATATGGTATGAACTACACAGCTATTGTTTTCATGAGAGAGGGAAAAAGAAAAGAAAGGTAATAGTTTCAAGAGTGGATAATAGACAGAAAACAGAACAAAGGTATTAGAAATTAAGAGTTAGACACTTTGTGGATCAAAGAACGGGAGGTGGGGGGTGGAATATAGGAGAGACAGTAGATGATAGTGGATATCAAGATGCAGGGGAAGGGGGATAGTGTAGGTAGCCTAAATCAGTTCACACAGAAATGAGGCAGTGGAGGATGGGAAAACCCAGCAAATGTGAGGTGTTCCCTGTAGCACCTATTGTATACTTGAATTAAAGTAAAAATAAGTGGAAGATGAGGGACAAGAGGGAAAGAGAAAACCGGAAAAAAAAAAAAACTAATTATAATAAAGAAAAAAGAAAGGCAAGAAGAAAGGAAGAAAGAAAAAGAGGATGGGCAAACGGTGGGGAACGGATAGGGAGAAGAGAGATACAGGTACACACGTGTCACAATTGCAACACTATCTAAAACAACAACTTCCCCCCGCTTTGCCCTAAAAACCCCGTCTGTCTGCCCAAATGAGTCTGCAAGCACCTCCCTTCCCACAAACCCCCAATAGGCCGCCCAGGGCCCACGAACTCCCCAGTACTGCAGATGCTCAAAAAAAAAAAAAAAAAAAAATTAAGTAAAATAAATTAAAAAAAAAAAAACAAAAACAAAAACAAACAAACAAAAAAAAACAGAAACCCCTCCGCAGGCCTGGCTCCGCCCGCCGCGGAGGCTTGGACCGGCTCTGCCCGGCTCCTCACGCCGCCTTGGCCTGGCCTGGCTCCGCCCAGCTCCGCTCGCTACAGCGGCCCAGCCGGCTCCGGCGTCCACCTCCCGCCACCGCGGCCTGGACCGGCCCTGCCCGGCTCCGTACCCGCCGCGGCCTGACCCGGGCCCGCCCGGCTCCAAACGCTACCACGGCCCGCAGCCGGGGCCTGACCCGGCCCCGCCCGGCTCCAAACGCTACCGCGGCCCGCAGCCGGGGCCTGAACCGGCCCCGCCCGGCTCCAAACGCTACCGCGGCCCGCAGCCGGGTCCTGAACCGGCCCCGCCCGGCTCCAAACGCTACCGCGGCCCGCAGCCGGGGCCTGAACCGGTCCCGCCCGGCTCCAAACGCTAACGCGGCCCGCAGCCGCGGCCTGAACCGGCCCCGCCCGGCTCCAAACGCTACTGCGGCCCGCAGCCGCGGCCTGAACCGGCCCCGCCCGGCTCCAAACGCTACCGCGGCCCGCAGCCGGGGCCTGAACCGGCCCCGCCTGGCTCCAAACGCTACCGCGGCCCGGCTCGGCCTGGCTCGGCCCCGCCCGGCCCCGCTCGCCACCGGCGCAGCCCGGCCCGGCTCCGGCGTCCGCCGCTGCGGCCCGGCCTGGCTCAGCCCCACCGAGCGGGGCTAGATGCCTCGTCTCCGCCTACCCAAGGAGGGAATCCTCTACAGGTAGCTGGGATCTCCGTGTATATTTCACAGACGAATCCTCTCTGTTACCTTCCCTCCAAATAGATGTCCAGACACCTCCGGACCAGCAAAAATCCTGAAACAATCCGGTCCCAAAGAGTCTCCAACGCCGCCCAGCCGATTCCCTGCAGAAGACCCTAACAGGGATGTTCACTCAGCCGCCATCTTGCCCCCTCTCCTCCAGATGTGGATTTTGAGATATAAAAACATTAATAAATTTTCCAAAGACACATAGCTATAAATCATGAGCTTAGGATTCACAGAGAGTAGTCTGGCTTCTGAGCCCGCACCCTTGAAAAATATAATGTATTGGGAAGTGGCTGTGGCTCAATCAGTTGGGATCCTGTCTACCACAGGGGAGGCCCTGGGTTTGCATCCCAGGGCCTCCTTGTGGAGGCAAGCTGGCCCATGCAATGCAGAGAGCTGATGACCCGTGCCCCGTGGAGAGCTTGCGCAGCAAGATGATGCACTAAAGGGAGACAAGCAGATATAGAAAAAAAGCACAGTGAATGGACACAGAGAAGAAACAGCAAAGAAAGGAACAAGATGCAAAAGGGGGGATAAATAAATCTTAAATATATATATGTGTGTGTATATATATATACATATATATATATAATGCATTGGCACTAGGATGTCAACCCTTTGAAGTCTTCACACTCACTTTCCATCCATCGACCTTAGCCCCTGGGATATTTATAAAACTGCCAAATACATGTACATACTGACCCTGAGGTCACAGGTGAGTAGTAGTTAATTTTCTAACTTCTTCCTCTCCACTGATAACTATAGCACTTATTTTTGAACTCACTTAATTCTCTTGTCAAATCTGTAATGTCAATGTGCTAGGTGCCTCCCTGTCTTTGCTCTTAATTTCATGAAATTGATATTCTCTTCATGATAAACTAAGGATAAGAATCCTGGAAGTTTCATCTTCAATCTCTTGCTATTATATTCTTAGAGAATTTATGACAGAGAACAAATAGAGATGGCTTTTATTTAACCAGAGGTCTTTTATTAGCTTTTATAGTGGTTGTTTATAGTTTGAGCCATTCCCTTTGAGTCATTGTGTCCTGATATTCATTTGGGAAGCCATCCAATTCCTCTTCTCAGAACACGCTTTCATTACCAATTTGATTTTTTTGCCACAATTTTAAAGACTGAAGCATTTGAATCAAACTTTAACGAACATATTTCTCGAGGTCGTGGTGATTTGTTCATAGATATTCAAAGAGAAGAAATGAGCCTTTACAAAAAAGTCTGGGATAGGGAATCTAACTCATTTCACTCTTGCCCTTTGAGGAAATGGGGTGTTAGGGCATCTGCCAATATTTTATCAATATACAAAGCCAGAGACAAAACTAGGATGTCTTTAGTCAGAGGCAATGGTGAACAAAAGAGCCTTGATGAAATCATCCGGGCCATGAGTCAAGGCAAATCTATTATCTGCACACCACTGGATTTTTCAAATGACTTGACAGAACAAATATTCTTTCATTTAAGGAAACTGTAAGGGTTTGAATTTTGTGAATCCCAGAAAAGATTATGTTCTTGAACTAATCTATTTCTATGGTTGTGGGGCCCTTCTACTGTATTATAGTCAATTAAGGGAAACTTTGATTCAATTAGATTGCTTTAGGACTTTTGATTGGAATATGTCAGTGAGGCATGACCCAGGTTAGGTCTCCACCCGATTGCTGGGTCTTAAATAAAATGAGAACACATACACAGAAAGAAGAAAGAAGAGATGCTGAGAAAGGGAGATCTGCCATTTTGACTCCAAGTGAGAGAGAGGACTCCAGGTTCCTCTATAGCTCCCGAAAGACAGAGAAGCCTGAGAGGCCCAAGATGAGGCCCAGAGCAAGATGCCTGATCACCCAGAGTCACCAGAGAACACAGAGAGAGACCAGCAGACCTGATGTCTTGCCTCACCATATGGCCAAGTCTCTAGAATCTACTAGCAATTGACTTTTGGTGAGAAAAGCATCTGTAATGATGTCTTGATATGGACATTTTTGCAGTTTCAAAACTGTAAACTTTTACAACCAACTAAATTCCCATTATAAAAAGCAACCCAATTCTGTTATTTTTGTATTGGCAACTTTTGGCAAACTAATACAGAAATAAAGAATAAGTTTTTTTTTAAATTTTCTTTGAAACAAGGGCAGAAATTTTAAATGATGTAATTTTAACTTACTTTTTTTTTCTTTCTTCTTCTTCAAACATAGATATTTATTAAAGGACTCTCATGAAAATAAGTGATTTTTTTATTGTGTATGTATTAATTTTCAAAGATACATTAAGGAAATTACATTGAGTTTTTTTTATATGTTGGTGTTATAAGCTATAATTTATTGGCTAATTTACAGAGATAAGTCAAAGCTATATATTTACCTCATATTTCATTATTTTTCTGCATAGATGATGATCACTTAGAAGGGTTGTGACTAGATTGAAAACTCCATATCACGAATAATTATGAAGCAATTCTTTTCATAGGTAATTAAACTCTGGTTTGTTAAAATACAGCATGTTGGAAAAAAACTCTTATAGGGATATACTTCACAAGTGAAATGCATGATAAAAAAGAAAGCATTTTTTTTTTGAAAGATTTATTTATTTATTTAATTTCCCCCCTCCCCTGGTTGTCTGTTCTTGGTGTCTATTTGCTGCATCTTGTTTCTTTGTCCGCTTCTGTTGTCGTCTGCGGCACGGGAAGTGTGGGCGGCACCATTCCTGGGCAGGCTGCACTTTGTTTCGCACTGGGCGGCTTTCCTTACAGGCGCACTCCTTGCGCGTGGGGCTCCCCTACGCGGGGGACACCCCTGCGTGGCAGGGCACTCCTTGCGTGCATCAGCACTGCGCATGGGCCAGCTCCACACGGGTCAAGGAGGCCCGGGGTTTGAACCGCGCACCTCCCATATGGTAGACGGACGCCCTAACCACTGGGCCAAAGTCCGTTTCCCAAGAATGTATTTTAATATCAGATGATATTTGACCTGAAGTATATGAGATTGGTTTTTAATATGTAAAATTCAGAAAAGTATATTAATATTTGTATTGAAGCAGAGAATGAAGAAAGAGGCATATGTCCACTATAACAGTCCTAATTTAGGAAAATTAAAATTTGAACAAGGAAATAATAATGCTATGTAAGACAATTTATGTAAATAAATTATGAGAAAAAATAGTCAGGGAATGTTTCAAAATCACAAACATTGATATGACAGTTCCTTTATACAAACTTGTGAATACCTATACATAACCTTAAAATGATAAAGTAGGGAGATGGGGCAGGTGTATAAAATATTATAAATACTTATTAATCTAATGGTGAATGGTATGAAGTAGAATGGTTGATCTCAGAGACGAGGGAGCTTGACATTGTAAGGTAGGGAGGATTTGTCCATTTGGAAATGAAAAAAAAAATACCTTCAACTTGCTAAAGGGAATAAAAGAGGGGAGAGGTTTATTTGTACACCAGTTGGACTTTAAATGACTCAATAAGAAGTAGCTAAGATGTTTTCATTGAGGCTCTTCTCTTTTATTTATACTCCCTGGTACGCTTTTCCATTGTTATTCTGGTATTAAATATTATGTTTTCCTGCTTAAGCAAAGTGTTTCCAAAATTCTAGGAGCAGTGTACCAAATTCTCCAACTTTAAGTGACCCCAGGTATCATTTACAGTATTTCCCTTTCTACAAACATGTATTAATCCCAGTGAGAAACCAGAAATTTGTGATCTGTCCTCCTTGAGTTATGTAGCCACTCCTGGGCCAGTCAAATGCATGGTGGTTGGAGATAATATAAATAGCCCAATTAAGGTCAAGATTCTTTGGTAGAGTAAGAGTGAGATATCTTCCAGTCCCCATGATTGATAGCCAAGGAAAACCAATTGGAAAGGGGAAAGGACATTTCCCCAATGAAAATAGGATATTATTAATAGAAGAATGGGGGAAATGTAAAGCAAGCAGAAAGAAAAAGGGTCACCGCATGTCCCACATTGGCTGAGATATTCTTAGTATAAATTCGTTTAGAAAAGAAAAAAAAGAACATGTGAAAATGAATCTTGAAAGAGTTCAGCAAGGTGGAAATATGAGGCATATCTGGAGCATGCTGTGAAATCTGCAATCACCCAGAGAAACATTTTGTTGGAGGAACAACATTGGAGGACAGATGTATATTTCATCTTCCTCGACATCTGTTCTCAAACACTGTCAAGGAAAAAAGTGTTCTCCTTAAACAATCCTAAAATGTCAGAATCAAAAACCTGGAAGGATTAAATAGAAAACAGAGAACAGTTTTATATAATTTGTTAGCATACTCTTTAACAGAATTCATCGCCATTTCAAGAGGCAATACAATTTGCCTCTTGTGAAATGAATGAAAATTAATTAAAAATTAAATATTTAGAAATAAAACTAAAGGAAACATTAATTAAAATATTTTCACAGCTATTTCATGTTAGCTATCTAATGATTTTTCTAAGAATATAGGTGAAAGCAAGGATCAGTATGATGTAGAGGAGATTTCTAATGATTTCTAAATGAATTATAAAAGTAAGTAAATTGGAAATGATTTCTAAATGAATTGTAAAAGTAAGTAAATTGGAAAATGGAAATGAGGATCATAAAGGAGTCTAGTGAATTTTATTTTGCATTACATTTATTTTTTTCCTATGGATAATAGCATTACATGCCAAGAACAGTTTCATCACTGCAAATTATTTCTATTCCATTTTCCCAGGGACTTTTTTAAGAATCTCTAGCTGTCTTCATAGGCAATTCAGGATACTTATGACTGAAGGATGTAAAGTTTAGATGATGAAATAAAATTGTTATAAATCTATTTAGCATTATTCCTGCATGCTAATCTGACTAACCAAATTTTACTTTTAAGACTGACCACAAAATCATTCCTTAGATATATATGGAAGATTCCATGTTTTTCATGCCCTTTATTAGGTCTGAGGGATATCTAAATCACATTATAAGTATAGAATGCTCAACCCATTTTCAAAATGTAGGGGAAACAGAAATCACATGGTGTATTTAGAAATAAATGTTACTTTTATGGTCAGAGTTCTAACTTTTGAATTATGATAATGTATACATCAATTAAGGGATTTAAAAATATATAATACTTTTATTTTGTCTAAATTTCTATCCATTCCATCCATCTCTTACTTCGTATTCATTACAGTAAAAATATCTATTTTTGCTCCATAAATCAGCTGGTCCTTCTCACAAAATCAGCATTTATCAACGTCAAAATGGCAACATTAGATATATTTTAATTGAATTCTTAGAAATGATGGGCCTAACAGAGTACCTGTCCTTGAAATTCTCTCACCTCTTGGCTTCTGTGCTTGCCTTTTCCCTAACTTTTCTCCTCTGTTCCCAGATTCTCTGTCTCTTTTCATCAGCACATCCTTATTTGTACACGTCCTTGTATTGATTGTCTGTGCTAACCCTTTTCTGTGCTAACACCTTTCCACACTCTCTTCACTTTTCTATGAACAATATTTTTCATCCATTCCCTACTTTATGCTTTAATCTCCTGAGCTCTAAACTTCACATTCATTTGCAACTAAATAATGTCACTTAGATATTTCATAGGTGTGTCAAATGCTAATTTTCTAAAAAGAGAATCATCCATTCAAAGCTATCACTTTTACACGCTTCTTTAGCTCAGTGAACAGGATTATTATACAGTATTTGCTTAATCCAGAAAAAATCTAAGATTCATCCAGAGCTTTTCATCCCAATCACTCATTCATATTCATTTGATTTCTAGGTCCTGTTGTTTCCATTTTTATGTGCTAGCTCCTGTTGATTTTACCTTAGCCCTTCTTATCACATTACTCCCTATGCCTTCTTATATTTGAGCCTTTTAACTCCTTCTTCTATACTTTTGCCCCTGTGGTGGTTTGGCACTACCTATAAAATATAAAGTCATCTTCTTAATGCTAATCCATTCGTGTGGGTGTAAACCTATTGCATGTAGGACATTCTGATGTGGTTACTTCAGTTAAGGTGTGACCAAGTGTGGGTCTTAATCCTCACATTGGAGTCCTTTATAAGAGAATGTAATTCAGACATTGAGAAAGAAAGCCAAAGAAGCAATAAGCTAAAAGCACTGAAACTTGGAAGAGAAGGGAAAGACAGGAAATGCTGCCATATGCCTTGCATTTGACAGAGGAGTCCAGGAGACTGGCAGTTGGACTTCAGGAAGAAACCATCATTTTAATGATGCCTTGATATGGAAATTTTCATGGCCTCAAAACTGTTAAGCTTGTAAGCAAATAAATTCCCAGCGGTAAAGCCAATGTAGTTCATGGTATCTGCTTTTAGAAGCCTAGCAAACTGAAATAGCCCCATTCTCACACCTCCTTTAAACTGGGCCAAGTCTTATTTACCATTTAATTCTCAAATTAAAATAAACTTCCTTAAAGAGGAATTCTCTAAACCTAAGAATGCACTCTTAATATTGTCCTAAGATTCTTGTAATTAATTGGTACTATCAATTTTCCATTTCAGATTTTAAAATAACCTGCCCAGGTTTATACAGCTAGTTCATAGGAAAGATAAGTATTAAATTAGTGCCTTTTAGTACATATTTCAAAATATATGTTACAGTATGTTCACAAAAGGCAGTTCCACAGAGGTTGGGAATTTCAGTCAAGCAGTGAAATGGTTAATCTCTATATTCATAGAGACTGTATTTCAGTTAGAAAGGAGCTGTTACCATTTGTGAGCTATATAATTTTTGGTACTATTTTGGTGTTTTAGTTTCCTTTTCTATAAAATAGGAATAATAATAACACTACACATCACTTTAGACTGTTGTGAGGATTAAATGTAGACGGCTTCACAGAGGAGTAGTGACTGATCTGCATCTAAAGAGCATTAGTTACAATTACTATTTTAATTTTTATCCATATCTTCACCAAATTGTACTATTCAAGCTGACATCATATATGATGTCAGAAATAAAATCAATAAAACATATAAAATTAATTCAAAATTTCTCTCTTTATAACCTTTAGAACAAATAGAAAATCATTAATACCTGAAAAACACCATCACATATCTAAAACTAACAGCCATTTATAAAACAATCCATCCCCAAACAGCAGATTACCAATTTTTAAAATTATATATTGCAAATTCACAAAAACATACCATATTCTGAGCTTTAATACACACTTCAAGACCCTCAAAAGACTTGAAATTATGCAAAGTATATTCTCTGTTAATGATGGAATTTAAATAGAGTTCAATAATAGAAAGATATTTGGAAAATTGCCAAATATTTGTGTATTAGACAGCACTATTCTAAATAATCCATGGATCAAAGAAGAAATCACAAGAGAAAATGGAAACTATTTTGATTTAAATGAAAACCTAATATCACAAAATTTGTGTGATGCAACTAAAGGAAAGGCACATCAATAATATTAAATGTTTATACTAGAAAAGAATAAAGGTCACAAATCAATAAAATAAGCTTCTACCTTAAGAAAAACAACTTAATCCAAAGTAAACAGAAGGAAAGAAAAAATAAAGATAAAAACATAATTTAAAACACAGCAAAGAGAGAAAAATCAACAAAAGTAAATGCAGTTTCATTGAAAAGATAGATAAATTGAAAATCCCAAGGCAGACTAATAAAAAAAAGAACATACAAATTACTAATATTTGGAATGAACGAGATGATATATATATCCTCAGGCATTCAAAGGAGAATAAGGATAATTATGGACATCTTGGGGTAATACATTTTATAAAGGACAGATTTCCTGAGTAACACAAATTACAATCACTCACTCTGTAAGATACATATAATCTGATAACACTATACCTTAAAAAAAATCAAAATTTCGTTAAAAACTTTCCCACAAAGAAATATCCATGCACACATGAATTTTCTGGTTAATTTTAGCAAATATTAAAGAAAGAAAGAATGTCAATTCCATTCAAACTCTTCAAGGAAATAAGGGAAACAAATATATCTTAGTTCATTTTAATTATTCCAGCTTTAGTGTGATACTAAAATAGACGAAAAATCCAATGAAAAAATCTACAGACCAATATCCCTGATAAATAAATGTGATCATCTTTACAAAATGTTATCAAATTAAAGAAAATTATGTAAAAAGGGATAAATCATTATGATAAAATGAGGTTTATCTCAGAATTCCTAGATTAGTACATTAAAAATATCAGTGTAATTTACTATATCAACAAATAAAAAAGAAAAAACTATGATTCTTTCAATAGAAACAGAGAAAGTATTTGACAAAACCAGCATCTATTCATTATATAAATTCTCAGTAAACTAGTAATAGAAGAAAATTTCCTCAATGTAACAAAAGGCATCTATTTACAAAACAGGCAAAAATCATAATTGATGCCAAATATTAGTAAGTTTAATCACTTAAGGATTTTCTCATTCAATTCAAAATAAACACAGTCTATTTGGAATTCTTATAACCCTCATTTTTCTCCTGGGGTGGGTCTAAAGTCCAATAGCAAATTCCATGTAATTGTGGGAAACTGGCAGGATAAGATCATGGTCATCTCTCCACCCTGACATTTGCATTCCAAACTCATTTCTTAGTTTACAGATTCTCAAACCATACTGTACCTGCTGTTGAATACCAAGAGATTTCCTAATATGTTTCTCTCTGTCTGTCTCACTCTCTCTCTTTTCTCTTATAAAATTAACACATAAGTTGGAGTACAAAAATATTTTTCTAATTCCTTTCCAATCTCAAGCTGAAAGAGACGTAATGGCATTGCCTTTAGCCTTCTTTGTCTCTGACACCATCATTGTATCCTTCCTTGCTCTACTGAACATAAACCCTGGTGACTCAAAGAACTCTAATAAGCCTCCTTTTTCCAGGTGTCCACATGAGAATTAGGATGCATGTTTATGTTTTAATATATTTTGTTTTTAGAGCATTAGTATTTTTTGGAAAAATTACCCTGAAATTAAGAGAAATCCTATATATTTCCTCTGACCTCATTCCCTTGCACTAATTTCCTCTATTATTAATACCTTGCATTAGTGTGGCGTATTTGTTACCATTGATTAAACAATTCTCATACATTATTGTTTTAGTTTGCCAAGTTACCGAAAGCAGATACTATAGAATGAGTTGGCTTGTAACAGCCCTTTTTAGCTTACAAACTTATACTTAAGAGGCTGTGAAAATGTCCAAATCAAGGCATCAAGATGATGCTTTCTTCCTGAAGACCCACTGCCAGTGATCTTAGACTCCTCTGTCACATGGCAAGACACATGGTAGAGACTGCTGGTCTCTCTCTTCTTTGTTTTGTTGTTTCCAGCTCCTTGCTTCTATGGTTTTCTCTCTTATAAAGGAATACAGTAAGAGGATTAAGACCCAGTCTGAATGAGGCAGATTACATTTTAAGTTCCTACTCATCAAAAAATCTACTTAAAATGGGTCCACACACACAGAATGGATTACCTTTAAGAGCATATTTTTCTGGTGTATATACAGCTTCAAACTATTATGATTACAATTATCTAAAGTTCATAATTCACATTAGGATTCACTCTTTTTGTTGTACAATTCTATGGATTTTGACAAATGTGTAATATCATGTAAACACCAAGAAAGTATCATAGAACATAGTTTCACTGCTTTAAAATACTCTGTGCTCCACCTTTATATCCCTCATCCTTTTTTTCTGAAGCCCTGGTCAACAACTGACATTTTCCTTTCTCTATAGTTTTAAGTTTCCAGAATCTCAGATCGAATCATGAAAAATGTAAAATTTAGAGATTGACTTTTTTCATTTAGAAATTTGCATTTATATTTGCTCCATGCCTTTTCATGGTTTGACAACTCATTTCCTTAATTAACTGAATAATAATCTACTGTTCAGTTGTACCAGAGTTCGTTTATCCATTCACCTACCTATTGAAAGGAATCTTTGTTACTTCCAATTTGGGTCAATTATGAATAAAGCTCCTATAAACATTATTGTGCACTGTTTGTATAGGCATATATTTTCAACTCATTGAAAGTAAATACCTAGGAGAGTGATTGTTGGATCATGTGGTAAGATTATGTTTAGCTTTATAAGAAACTGCAAATTGTCATCCAGATTTTGCATTTCTGTCAACAATGAAGGAGAGTTCCTGTAGCTCCACATCATTACTGGTATTTGGCATTGTCAGCTTTCTGTATTTTAGCCATTTTAATTAACATAATATTGTCCCATCATTTTAATTTGCAATCCCGTAATGATATATGAGGTTGAGGATCTTTTCATGTGCTTATTGGCCATCAGTGAGGTGTCTGTGCAGATCTTTTGCCTATTTTGTAATTAGATTTTCTTATTGTTAAATTTTAAGTATTTTTTGTACATTTTGGTTACAACTCATTTATCAGATAGATTTTGTAAAAATATTTTCTCCCAGTCTGTAGCTTGTCTTTTCCTTCTCTTAAGTGTCTTTAAAAGACATACAATTTTCTTTTATTTCTATGAAGCCCACCTGCTCAATTTTTGTTCCAGGGAAAATGTTTTTGATCTAAGAAGTCATTGACAAACTCAATGTCACCTAGATTCTTTCCCACATTATCTCCAAAAATATCATAATTTTGCATTTTACATTTAGGTCTATGATCCATTTTGAGTTAATTTATTTGAAAAGTATGAAGTCTTTTCTAGATTCATTTTTCTAGTCTCTGACTAGAATTTGCTCCCCTTTCAAAGATTGGTTGATGATATTTTTTTGGTCTATTTCCAAGCTCTCTATTCTGTAACACTGATTGATTTACCTATTTTTTCACCAGTACAATGTTTCCTTGATCATCATAATGTTACAGTAAGTCTTGAAGTCAGAAGGTATCATTCTTAGACTTTGATACTCTTTAGAATTTTATTGGCTACTCTGGGTCTTTTGCCTTTCTATATAAACTTTAGAATCAGTTTGCTAAAATGCACAAAATAACTTGTTGGGATATTAAATGGGGTTGCACTGAATTTTAGATCAAATTTGGAAGAAATGCTGTCTTAAAAGTATTTGGATTCCTGTTCATCAACATGGAATATCTTTCCATTGATTTCACTCTTTTATTTTTCTCATCAGAGTTTTCCTCACAAGTATCTTGTACATATCTTGCTAGACTTATATCTGAGTGTTTCAATTTTTGGTGCTAATGTAAATGGTGGTGTTTTTTTTTTAAATTTCAGATTCCATTTGCTCATTGCTGGTAAAAAGGAAAGCAATAAGCTTTTGCATATTAGCTTTGTATCCTGCAACTTTGCTATAATTTATTATTTGCTCTGGGAGGTGTTTTTTGTCAATTCTTTGGGATCTTCTACACATCATCTGCTAATAAAGATAATTTTTTTCTACCTTACACACATATATATACCTCTTTTCCCTATTCTTGTCTTAGTGCAATATGATGTTAAATAAGAATCATGAAAGGAGGCATCCTTTTCTTATTCTCACCATTACATACAGTGTTGGCTGTTCAGTTTTAATAGTCTTTATAAATTACTGGAAAGTATCCTCTATTCTTAGATGCCAAGAGTTTTTATCAGGAATGGGTGTTGGATTTTGTCCAGTGCATTTTGTGTATCTGTTGATAAAATTGTATGATATTTCTTCTTTAGAATCTTGATATATCTCTTGAAGTAATGGATTGCATTAAATGATTTTCATAGGTTAAACCAGATTTACATACTTAGAATAAGTCCCACTTGACCTTAGTATAATTATTTTGTACATAATTAGATTCAATATGCTAATATTTTTAGACTATTAGCATCCATGTTCATTAGTTTGCAATTTTCCTTTCTTGTAATGCCTTTGTCTGCTCTTTGTATTAGAATAATTTCATCTCATAAATGTGTTAGACAGTGTTCTATCTGATTCTATTTTCTTGCAGAGATTTTAGAGAATGATATCACTTCGTCTCTAAGTATGTGGTAGAATTCACCCAGTGAAACCATATAGGCCTGAATTTTTCTATTTTGGAATTTAATTAATTTTTTATTCAAATTCTTTAATGGATATTCACCTATTCATATTATCTATTTCTCCTTGTGTGAGTTTTGATAGATTGTACCTTTCAAGAAAATTGCCCATTTCATCTAAGTTATCAAATTTATGGTCATGGAGTTCATTATATTCCTTTCATAGCTTTTGAATGCCCATGGGATCAGTAGCTTATGTTACTTTTCATTTCTAATAGTAGTAATTTATGCCTAATTTCATGTTTTCTTGGCTAGCCAGACTAGAGGTCTAGCTTTTTTACTGATCTTTCAGTAAATAATTAGATTTGGGTTTCATTAATTTTCTTTATTTCTTTCCAGTTTTCAATATCATTAATTTCACCTCTAACTTTTGTTATTTATTTTCTTCTGCTTACCAAGCATTTACTTTGCTCTTCTTTTCCTTTCCTTTTTTTTTTCTTCCTTTGTCTTCCAATTTTTTTCTCCTCTCCTATGGTTTAATTGTACACTTATTATCATTCAATTTTCTCTCTTTTCACATATCCTTTTTATTTTAATTTTTAGTAGTTTCCCTAGAATTTGCAACATACATTTATGCCTAATCTAAGCTGACTTTCAAGTTACACTTCACAGGGAGTACAGGTAACATCAAGTATTCCCAATTCCTCCCTCTTTTCACTTGTAACGTTGCTTCCATTCATTTTACTAAACTTTAAGCTATAATTATCTAATATATTGGTGATAATATTATTTTAATCAAGCTGTTATATGTCAAACAATTTAAGAATAAGAAAAATAAAAGACTTTATTTTACCTCCAATTTATTCCTTCCTGAATACTGTTCTGTTCTTCATATAGTTCTGAGTTTCTTACGTATATTGTTTTCTTTTTCTCTCTAGAACTTTGAAACTTTCTTGCAAGGCAAGTCTACTGGTAACAAACTTCCTTGATTTTATTTTGTCATAGAAAGTATTTATCCTTCACTTCATATATAAAAAGATACTTATACTTATATATATAAAGATACTTAAATCACAAAAAATGTTACATTAAAAAATATCAGGTTCTCATATGCCCCACACCCCACACTCTCACCCCTCCCACATGAACAACCTCCTTCATCATTGTGGCACATTCATTGCAGATGATAATTTTGCTCAATACTGAATTCTAGGGTGATGGATTGTTTCTTTTAATACTTTAAATATTCACTCGACTTTCTTCTTGCTTGTATGGTTTCTGAAAAAAAGTCTTTTCAGAAATTTCAGAACAATTATTATTCTTGTTCCTTTATAAATTAGGTATTTTCTTCCTCTGGTTTCTTTCAAGATTTCCTCTTTGTCTTTAATTTTCTGCAATTTGAATATGATATACCTAAGTGAAGATTTTTTAGTATTTATCCCACTTAGCATTCTCTTTGCTTCCTGTATCTGCGGTTTGATGTCTGTCAATAATTTTGGGAAACTATCAGCCATTATTAATTCAAATATTTCTTCTGTTCCTTTTTTCTTTTCCTTCTATTACTCTCATTACACATATGTTAGATATTTTATAATTGTTCCACAGTCCTTGGAACTTCTGATCAGTTTTTTTTTTCATTTCATTTCTTTTTGCACTTCAGATTTGTACATTTCTATTGAGATCATATTTTTTTTTTTCCTTTGGCTGTCTCCAATTTAAAGTAAACCCCTCAAAGGCATTATTTGTTTCTGTTATGGTGCTGTTTTTTTAGCATTTCCTTTGATTCTTTCTTTGAATTTGTATGTATTTGCTTACATGACCTGTTTTTCTTACATTTTCCACTTTTTCTATTATAGTTGTTAGCACATTAATCATAATTATTTTAAATTTCTCATCTGATTTATTCCAACATCTCTGCCATATCTGAGTCTAGTTCTGATGCTTTTTTTCTCTTCTTAGACTATGCTATTGCTCATCTGTTTCTTTGTCCTCCTTTTAAGTATGCTTGGGGGAACCCAGGGCTCAGGTTCCCCCTAATCCCATAGCACATAGCCTCCTACACGACCTGAGCATAAATCAAAGGTTAACAACCCTCCCCAGAGGGGAAAGAATGTATAGATGGTATCATAAACCATAGTCTCCTCAGAGCAGTAATCTCCATTCCTGCATACCTAGTGACAACATCACCAAACCCCATATGTGCACTAGCAGAAATTCTGTTCACATATCCCATGGAATGTCTTTGTTCTGAAACCCTTATATCACCCCTTACTTTTCCACCTCGTTGTGGCACACTATTTTCATTCTCTAGACTGTCACCACTGGAGATACTCTACTGTTTGTAAGTCCAAATAAAGCTAATGTCTAACTCTGCCTGATGTGTTCTTTGTTCTTGTGGCTTCTTCAATTTGTACCCTTCAGGAGTTAGATTATAACACCACCTTACAGGGTTTTTTTTTTTGTTGTTGAAAGCTGGACAGGATGTGCCAGGTGAATAGGAACTGATGTAAATAGGCCTTTCATGTGAGGCTTTTTTTTTTTTTTTCTGACTAGGAGTTGGGCTGTGTCTATTGTATGCTGTAGATCTGAGTGCCAGAATCCAGCCATTTCTCTTGTAATCTACTGTCATTATATGGGACTTCTATTGATGTGGTTGTGGGAGGGGAAGCATTTTATAATCTGATCATTATGCCTTGGTATTTTAGTGAACTTTTATCCCTAGGCTGTGACCATCATAAATGTCTCTTAGCATCTTCTCCTCTTTAAGTGAGGCAAAAATACCATAGAAGGTTGCTGTTGGGTAGTTCCTTTCCCCCACATGGAAGTCTAGAGGAGGCTGGAGTTGGTTATTTTCCAATGCCCATGTGGTAAAACCCATGCTGGTTAGGCTGTGATAAAATAGAGGAAGTCCTTTATCAAGGAGATCAGAGTACTCTATGCTTATTTCATATGTTACTTTCCTACACCCCTGATAAAAAGGTTTAGTGAAGTTTGCAGTGGTCTTAACAGTGAGAACTATGTAGGACTCTTGGAGATAAAACTCATGAAGACATGGGGCCTTCCTAAGACTGGGTCGCCCAGAGTTTTTAGCTGTCAAGGTAGTCCACACCAAGAGGCTTCCTGCAATTCACCAATTGTAATTTAAGTATTTCCGCAAGAATTGGCTTGGAAGAGCTTATTTTCTAGGTAAATTGAGATTCTTTGTAATTGCCTCTTTCCATTTTGGGGGACAGTGGCTTGTCTTGTGACCTCAACTCTCAATGGGTCTAAGAAAAGTTTTTGATTTTCAGTTTCTCAGCTTTTTTTCCCTCTTATTAGGATGGGAGTGATGACTTCCTAGCATTTAGATACAAGATTTGAAAGCAGAACAAGGTCTATTTTCCCACATCATACTTTCTTTGGAAGTTCTATCACCATTTCTATTGAAATTAAATCACTAATGGAGAAAGTACAGGCCCCTCCTCTAAAACTCTTATGCCACCTAAATCTATTGTTTCTCCCTTGTGTTTTTCTTTTTACTCATAGCCAGGAGAAAATATCTTTCACCTCAAGAAAGGATATTGTGGGAAATGTATTAGCAATTATTCTCCTTAATATAGCTATTAAATACTGAGAAAATTATTTTTAAATTAAAATCTAAGCTTTGGTACTTATTTTTTCTGCTTCTGCTCTGATGACTGATTAAGAGGGAAAGAAAGACTCATGGCAATTAGGGCACAAGAAAAAAAATGTTACCAGAAAAAAGAATGTAGTTAGAGAAAAATATACATATTGGATATTACATCATGAAATCATCACATTACATTTATTATTATAATACCGTGTGCTAATATTCATTTTGAATTCGCTCTTGCCTTAAAGTCTATCATCCTATTATTAGTCTTCTCTAAAAAATTTATACTGATCTATTTTAAACAGTTCTTATTTTTAGAATGATATACTCTTGTTTTAAATTTAGTGTAAATTCTTTTACTGTAGTTAACCTCATTTTCTTAAAGGATAAGTTTATCTTCATTATTTAATATTTAATTTCCATCTTATTCAAATTCTCTTTTTAAAATTTTATTTTTTCTTTTCTACTAGTACTACTTATTTATTAAAAGAGTCTTTTAACTCAATTAAAATAGTGACTTTAGAAAATAGAGGAAATATTTTAGAATATTTTTCATTATTAAATCTTCACGACCTTCCCCCAATAAACATAATACATTTCTTCTCTGTAGCTAGATTTTAAATATTTTTATATTGTTTTCATACAACAATGATATATTTCATTCATTTTATTCTGTATCATTTGATAAACATAAGTTTAATGGATCTACATTGGAGACTGTAACTTTTCTCTTTGCAATGAGGACAACATAGAAGATATAAAACATTAGGTATATCATTGCTTTCCTAAACTTTCAGACAGAATAAGTAATATTTTCTCCAGTTGAATGTTAGCATTCTCCACAAGCTGCTTGTCTTTGTAAATGCTCAGTCAGAATTTACTTTCAGGCTTAATATCTGAATTTATTCTGCATGTTTGCACATTTTTTCTATATGGTTCCTGAAGTGCTACTTGGAAAGATTCCTGGGACATTTTAGAAAAATAAATTTAGAATATTTGAAAAATAACAAAGGTCTCTGTAGGTTTGGGAATGAGCATCAAGGTGCATCACACTTCCAAACATGTTTAAATATTTGGGTGCCCTTTCATTTCCTGTCTTAAAATGCTATCTTACAAGGTGATACACCCATTTTTGTATTTCAATTCAATTTTCTCAGAAATAAGTGGTTAGTGGTAATTGCAGTGGGTCAATTGGTGCATGAATAAATGTAATTTTCATGCATACATTTTTTTGTCTTTATTTTTGTAATATTACATTCAAAAAAATAAGAGGCCCCCATATACGCACCACCCCCCTCACCCCACTCCTCCCCACATAACAACAATCTCCTCAATCATCATGAGACATTCATTGCATTTGGTGAATATGTCTCTGAGCACCGCTGCACCTCATGGTCAATGGTCCACGTCATAGCCCACACTCTCCTACATTCCACCAAGTGGGCCATGGGAGGACATACAAAGTCTGGTAACTGTCACTACAGCACCACCCAGGACAACTCCAAGTCCCAAAAACGCCCCCACATCTCATCTCTTCCTCCCACCCCCTACCTCCAGCAGCCACCATGCTGACTTTCTCCACACCAATGCCACATTTTCTTCTATTACTAATCACAATAGTTCATGAATGGAATATCAGTAAGTCCACTCTAATCCATACTCTATTCCTCCATCCTGTGGACCTTAGAATGGTTGTGTCCACTCCACATCTATTTCAAGAGGGGGCTTAGATTCCAGATGGATGCTGGATGCAATTCTCCTGCTTTCAGTTGCATGCAGTCTTGGCTCCCTGGTGTGGTGGTTGACCTTCTTCATCTCCATGTTAGCTGAGTGCGGTAAGTCCAATAAACCAGAGTGTAGGAGTTTCAAGTCTGTTGAGGCTCAGGGCCTGGCTATCACATGGTCAGTCCAGAAATTCAGGTTCCCTGGGTATACATTAAACCCCAGCACTGAATACAGTTCCAGTAAAAATAAAAGGAGAGACTTGTGGACAAAGATCACATCTAAGTCCAGCTCCATCACACAGAAACACAAACTCCAAAGTAGGGCCAACTGAGATGACACTGAATTCCATCTGCCATGTCCATAGAACCTGTGGGTCTCTGTAGCCCTCAGGAGAACCAATACCTGGGGTTGTAGCTATTTTAACTTTCTCTGGGACTCTGCTCAGGTGTGTATAAGGGCAACCCTTCTGATAACCTCCTGGCTCTTTTTGGAGACTCATAACCATATAAACTCATTTGTCCTTTCCATTTCCCCCTTTTCTTCAGGTCAAAAAGCATTTTTATCTCCTGGTATTATACGTAGACTGAGATATTCTGCCGGTCCAAGTTGACCTTTTTATTCAAGGTCATTTTCTAGTTGCATCATCAGCTGGTACTTGGTAGTAATCCCTTGGCACCATGGAGGCTCATCCCCGGGAGTCATGTCCCACGCTGGGGAGAAGGAAACACATTTATATGTTGAGTTTGGCTTCGAGACTGGCCACATTTGAGCAACATGGAGGCTCTCAGGAGATAACTCTTAGGCACCCTGCAGCTCTAGACCTTGTTCTTATTTCAAGTGCACAGGCTCACAAGCATAGTCATTAGTATCAAGGGCTCATTGTTGGACCTTCCTTCTTTCTTGGTCTTTGCTGTTGGACTTGGGGGATTGTTGCTGTTCCTTTAGGGACTGTGATAGAGCTCCCCTGGCTAGGAACTCAGCTCTCCTTCAGTTGTTGTTTTTAATTGTAAACACTATCAAAATATCCAAATATTTTTATGTACCCTGGATATATGCCCTGTAGGACTCCCTGCCAATCATGTGTCCCCTGTCAATAACATCCCACACCAGTATTCCTCCCCTGCCATTGTTGAACCTCTCTGTGATCCAAAACTTCTTCAAAAGTGAAGCCCAATATGTTGCCAGGTTCCATTAATAGTAAAATGGAATATAGTGATGAGTTTAAAGGTTAGATATAGAATACATATTAATTTAGAAAAATTAAGGTAAAAATAAATTGAGGTATCAAAAAATTTAAAAATGCAAAAGCTTTGTTTTTTATTTTTTGCCTTCCATCACTGCAATAAGTGTTGCCCTGTATGCAAATTGGCAAGGCAACTACTTCCTCAGTGTCTACATCCTATCTTTTTCTTTTTTCCCCCTACTTATTAAGCTTATCTTCATGAAAGTTTTAGATCACTGTAATTCATGTATACAATATTGAGTACTCCCACATATCCAACATAAAACCCTTTCCCTTCCACAGCAATTATCTTTTTACACATTCATATTATACTTACTGAAACTGATGTACAGATATTGAGACAATAGCTTTCAAATAAGGTAACATTTGGGTTTACATCGTGGTTTATATTTTAGACTATACAATTTTCTAAATTTTTACTTATCTTATGTTTTACATTATGATTTATATTTTAGCCTATCAGCCCCTATATATTTTTGGTGTAATTTAACATGTCTTATATCCATTCTTGCGTACTCTTTTTGAACACTTCTATTGCCCACACAGTTACATTGATTCCATCTATTCAATAACTCTTTCCCCCTCCCCTCAGGGCCCACAGTAACAGTCAATCTTCATTGCTTGAAGGGCCTTGTTCAGAGATACTTGCAACAGTGTTGAAGGCTTGACATGCTCAACTGCCCTAATGCACTGGGAGCCACCATTTATCTTGAGACATACAATTCCCTCTATTTGAGAACATCAGTCCTCCCCAGGATGTGGGTATACCTTCACTCTCATTTTATGGGTCTCTATCCAATGATATAGCCCACTATGGCAAAATGAGCATTCACATACTCCCTAGGAGCCTATCCTGCATTGGATTATCCCCTTTAAGCATCTTAAATAGGTAACCTTCCTTATTATATTTTTGAAAAAGTTTTCTCAGCATTTGTCAGGTATTTGAGAGTACAATGCATGCATTTTAAAAGTCCGAAAATGCTAAATATAAGAAGAGCTGCTAGAAAATAATAGTTAATTCCCAAAGTTGTACTCAGACTCTTTCAGGGGCACACAGCTGGGGTTGTAAAATGATAATTCAGCATACTCACCAATATAGAATCAGGTAGGGTTTCCTTCCAAAAACAAAGCTTTTTCTCTGAGCACCTTTGAGTTGTTTTTATTGCTCTCTCCACTGCCAGGTCTCTAACTGAAATATTTTTAAAGTCAAAGTGTTTCATTTCTGAATTACTAAACCCCTGGAGAAAATTGCCACTTCAAGAACAAAATTAAATTCAGTAAAGATGAAGAAATTCTCAGTTCAAACTGTGACTTAGGACAAATACTAAACAAACAAACAAACAAACAAAAAACAACTTAACTACCTATAAAGAATAAGTTCATATCCATACTTGGTTCTCAGGGACTGAATTTACTAATTCCAAAATGCCCAGGGATTAGAAGACATAATGTAGACAAACAAGTTCTTCTAGGTCTAGTTTTAATGATGGAATACCAACTATTATTTGTCAATTATCTTTTATACTCAATAATGTAACTCTTCAATTTCAGTTTTATGCAAACATAAACATATACATCCCTCACCTCTCATGTACTTGAAGGGACAGAGATAAACCTAATTCAATCATTTTCCCTGACCTATAGAATTCACCAAAACTGAAATACTGCTTACAAATAACATATTTTTCTTCATACATAAATGAATAGAAAATGCAGGCTAAATATGCATTATGGAAGTTTAATTACAAATTTTATATTAAACAAATATGACCTTTATTGAGGTAGAATTGTGAATATATATAGCTCTATTTTCTAAGCATATTTTAACATTTATTTATCAACTGTTTTCCTCCATATTATTTATCTTATTAAAGCCAAATTTTTCTAAGGTACTTATCTCCAGTTATTGGAAAGGTTAAGGTTTTGTGTGTGTTTTTTTTGTCAAGGGAAGAATGAGCTCATGCCATCATAATTTTTCAATATCAGAAAGCTATATTTTGCTTTGATAGGTCAATCCAAACAGACCTTCCCTAACTTGCCTCCTTCAGTTAATTCAGTTTGCACATTTTAAAAGCAGTAGAAGGGAGTTCCCAGGCAATTTGCCCAGTTCAGATACTGCTAAGTATGGAGATGAATGTGGAAAAGACAACCCGAAAGAAAACATGAGCCATATTCTGAACATCCTAAAGTTATATGGGTTTTTGGAAGCAAGAGACTACATCCAAAGCACACTGATATAATTTTGGCAACTTCCACTGGCACTGAAGTCAGTCAATCTGAACTAAACTAAGGATCCCCAGAGAAATGGTACTCTAAAAAACACATCTTAAAAGTAACTCAGCTGTTGTGAAATAGGTTTACTGACAACACATAATATCAATTATCCAAGCTTTAAAGTCAGTGATACAATGTGGGTTATAAACTTTTATGTGGATTAAAAGGCTTCTCTAAAGGAATGACAGCTATTTAACTCATACATAAACAATGTTTTTTCAACAGTTAATGCTACTCACTACAATTTAATAGTATCAATTTCTTGATGAGAAAATTAGGAATTATATGATTAAATAAATAAACTCTTTTAAAGAATAGTTTATTTCAATTACTTTTGTGTATAGCCTTTAAAATAGTTTTGTAATATTTTAACGTGACTTCTAAGGAACTAGTAAAATAACATTTAAAAATGAAAAAAATGTAGTTGGAAATCATTCAATTATATATCACAGTTAATTTTGAAGGTATGGAAATGATATCTCAGTAGTTAAAGGGAGTAGAAACAATACTTATTATTTCCTTTGCAAAATACTACCTCTTTTTACAAAGTCATGGTTAATTTAACCTTTATAGCCAGTGTAAGTCCATTGTAGCTATAGGCAAATTTGTCAATATTCTATTCAAATGCCATTATCACATATTATTATTGGATTCAGAAACGTATCTCATGATGATGAAAGGCACACGTTACTTGTATTTTAAAAATTTTTTTTTTATTATTTTAAAATTTTTGTATTTGATTTTTATTATTATTTTATTTTTATTATTTTTTTATTATATTTATTTTTATTCATTTGTTTTTTTACTTTATTTTTGGGCAAATTTTGGATTGCAGAAGGGGTACAACTGTGGCAGGGGAGGATCATTGGTATGGCATGTCAGTTATGTGAAGATGTGTGGGTAGGGGTGAAGCTAGAACATGCCTTTATAGAATATGAATATGTTCAAGTGATCATGGGTTGTTGTCTCAGTGGGTGAAGACTCACACAATAGCTGACAGAATATTGAATTCCCTTTCTGGGCAGTCTTGTTACATTCTCTAATAGAGTGGCAAGAAGCCCTAGAGTACATGGGTACTGCCTAGTAAAGGAAGACCGATCAATATGTCAGGCCCTTGCCATTGAATATACTTACAAACCTTGTTCTTATGAAATTGAAACTCAATATAATATTATATATTGCCTAAGAGTTACCTCTTGAAAGCCTCCTTGTTGCTCTAGCGTAACCTCTTTCAAAGCCAACTCAGCATGTAGTTTCACTTCCTTGCCACCCACCCTTACCCCACAGTGTGGGACATGAGTCCTGAGGATGAGCCTCCCTAGCACAGAGGGAATATCACCAAGTGCTGACTAGTGATGCAACAGGAAAAAGACCTTGAACAAAAGAGGGAAATAGTAGATACAAATGAGTTTTTACATCTAAGAGATTTCAAAATGAGTTGGGAGATCATTTCAGCACACTTAATGCACTTCTCAGCAGGATCTCATTGACTGCCACAGTCAACAGTACCTCAAATAGTGGGACTTTTGAAGACTCTAAAAACATCTAGACATTATAAGCAGGGCAGGCATTCTCAGGAATACTGCACCCTGTCAGTGGGCCTTACTTTAGAATTTATGCTCCCCAATGTGACAGAGTTAGACTCATTTATAATTTCCCTACACATGGCTTTTTTGCTCCTTTTATTTGAACCTATAATTAGCATTATTCTTGTTAAATTTCCCAGAAACTTAAATTTTTAGTCTGTTCATATGCCAGTTGAGCCCTGAGTCTCAGCAGAGTTGCAACACCACTCTCCAGTTTATTGGACGTACCAAGAACAATTAACAAAATGATGATGATGGATAATGTCCATCCCAAAAATCAGAGTATCTACAACTGCAAGCGAGACAGTTTCATCCATCTGCCCCATGGGATCTAAGTGTCCTCTCAATTAGAAACAGAATGGGTATCACCATCATAAAATCCTCAAGAGTGAGGAATGAACAAACATGAGGGAAAGCAACTATGAACTGAAGTAGACACATTATTCTAGCAGAGGAAGAACTTGTAATATTGATTTAAAAACAGTGGTCGCCAGAGTTTCTGAGAGGAGGAGAGGGAAGAATAGTTATAACATGGGGCATTTTGGGGACCTTGGAATTATTCTGAATTACATTACAATGAAGGTCTCTATACCTCTTGTCAAAATCTATAAAGATATGTGGTTGAAAGTATAAACTATAATGTAAACTCTTGGCCATGATTAGTAGCAATTCTTTAATATGTGTTCACCAATTGTAATTTACCACATTGATCAAAAATGTTGTTAATGGGGAAAAGTGTTGGAGATGGAGAGGGCAGAGTATATGGGAATTTCCCTGTATTTTTGATGTAATATTTATGCAATCTAAAACTTCTTTAAAAGTAAAAAATTAAAAAGAATAGATAAGCATATATTTAGTATCAGTGTATTGCTAATATTTATGAGCTAGTGGGAAACCAAGAAATGGTGACAGATGATGTTTAGATGGAGATATTTGGACATTTGTTATTAAAATGAGAAAACTATGTTAACGGGGTCTATGAGGTTTTATAACAAAAAAAAGTAGTAGAGAAGATAAAGTTTCATAAGAACTTCCTGGTAGGTCAATTTGTGTCAACTGATTTTAAAAAAAATTACTGCACATATTTCAATTGTAAACCTTGATATTAATAACTTTTAGCATTTGAATATATAGCTCTTAAACAACACAATAAAATAATGAACATATCTATTACCACTAAAATTTTTTCTTCCCTTCTTCCTGCCCATTCCCCAAGCCATCCATCGTTAATCACTTATCCACTTTCAGTCACTGTATATGGGTTTGAATTTCCATGAAAATGGAATCATGTGGTATGTACACTTCTCTGATTGGTTTCATTCCTTCAGCATAATAATTCTGAGATTCATCCATGTTGTTTCATGTACCAATAGTTCTATGTTAAGTATTGAGTACTAATTGCTGTTTACATGTACCATTTATGAGCATTTTATTCACCTGTTGATGAACATTTGAATTGTTCCCAGTTTTTGTCTATTACAGAAAAAGCTGTTGTGAACATTTGTATACAAACCTTTGAATGTACATGTAGTTTCATTTCCAACTAGATCTTACAGTAATGTAAGATCAAAACAAAAATGAAAACAAACTGCTAATAAACTGTTTTCCAAGGTGGTTGTACATTTTATAATGTCTAATGTGCTTTTTCCCCATCCCTTGTAATTTTCATCCCAGACACTATAGTTTTCATCTCTAGAAATTTTGTCTGTGTCTATGACTATGTCTATGTCTATATCTATGTTTATGTCTATGTATTCATCTATGTCCATATCTATCTATATCTATACATCTTCATCTACATCTACATCTAATCTATAGCTAATCTATATCTATATCCATATCTATATCTAATCTTCCATATCTCTATCTATCATGTTTATTCTTCAGCTTTTTAAAATGGACTGAGGTTTTCTTGCCCTCGCCAAGAGTAGCAGACCTCTGCTTTCATTAGTGCATGATACAAAGCCCAAAAATGTTCCCTGCTTCTTCTCTGGGGCATGTTTTGTTTCCAGACCTTTCTCCATAGTAGTAATCCTTTGCCTGGTCTGCAGATGTCTGAACTATTTTCTACCCTTCTCTAAAGTTTAATGTGTTATTTTCTATCCATCTCTCTGAAACTGTGGACTTTTCTCTGTGTCCTCAGACCAAATAATTTTCCACCCTTCCCTTAGTAATTTAATGTTTATAGTTCCTGGGAGATAAACAGATATTGATATAATTGCATATCTTGGGCCTCCTTTTTTATATCAATAGTAATGAGTTGAAGTTGATCATTATTTTCAATTATTTAAGCTCATAACTCTAATACTTAGTTTTTCATAAGTGCTAATTTTGGCATTTTAACAGCAAATCAAGTGCAAATAGTCATCACTTATGTGAATAAAGTGTTTTGATTTGAGAATAAAAGTGTCAATATAGGCACATCTTGGGAAATTAACCTTCAAAGCAATGTATAGCATTGGTTCAAAATAGAAGATCCTGTCTAGGCTTAAGAAAAATGTCATCTGAGGCTTAGATTTTTTTTTTTTTAATTTATCCCTCCCCTTCTCTGCTTGCTTGCTGTCTGCTCCCTGTGTCCATTTGCTGCCTATTCTTCTGTGTCTATTTGTCTCCCTTTGTTGCATCATCTTGCTGCACCAGCTCTCTGTGGGCTTGGGCCTTCACAAGGAGGCACTGGGAAGCAAACCCAGGCCTCTCATATGGTAGATGGGAGCCCAATCGCTGGAGTCACATCCGCTTCCCGGGAGCTTGGATTTTAGTAATAATTATATACCTGCTCATCTTCATTTCTGATTCTCTCTCTTCAAAATACTTCCTTCGCAACCACTTTGATTAATTTATTTTGAACAATGTTAGACTCTATTTTCCTCACAAATTCATCAGAGTCATTCCCACCCCTTTCAAATTGCAGTTGAACTGAAAGATCTCCAGCAAATCTTTACTTTGCCAAAAAGCCTTAACTCATATCCCTATCCTCTTTGCTCAAGATTGTTTATGAATTATGATATTAAAATACTTATGCATCATTTCTTTTGTTTTTCATTTGAGTGCACACTAATGTTCCAACTTGTGAAAAAGCTCTTGTAGAGAAAATTAAATGTCTTTATTTTTGTGTTTACCAATAACCTGGCATGAAGCAAATCATCATAATGACTATTTCTCCTGTTTTATAAACATCATCAGATATATGTTGAGAAACTACTAAGTGACAGATACTATGATGTATTTATACTTACCACTATCTATTAAGCTCCAAAAGGACTTATTAACTTGACTCTATTATTATTCTTATTTTACAAATAAAAATATTGTATCTTATACAAGTTAAGTATTCCTCATTATCCCATCTAGCATAGGGAGGATTTGGATTCAGAATTTCTGCCTATGCTAGAAAAAAGATGGTAGAGAAATAAAACCTTTCTACATCTAAGTATCAAGCCATCCTAGGTGTCAACAGTCCTTTTCTGAGTTGCTAGGCTCAGTAGATTTAAGCAGATAGATACTTAGTTCAAACAAACTTTGATATGGTGCTCTAAAATTATTTTGACATCAAGAATATTTTTTCCTAGTTCAATACAATGCTGATTTTTTTGTCTAATGTTGGATCAAGTTTCTGTATCATATAGTTTAACTTATATGCTTTGTATGTATTTAATGTATACTATTTATTTTATATATTAAACATATTATTTACATTCAATTCAAACACATTTATCAGTGAATTAAATTTCTTGTTCGTGATTCCAAATTTATTTTGAAGATACAAATGCTAAATGATGTGTAATTTTAATAATATTAACAGAAGGTAACTGTTGAATTATAGTAACAGAATAATGCATTTTCTTTTCTCTTTCACGTTCTCTCTCTAATTTGTTTCTTTCTTCTATTTTATTGTTTAAACCCTTTAGAATCTCAGACATACAGAATATTTTTGATGCTCAACAAATGCTTCAATACTAAGCATTAAGCCCAAAACCCAGGGAACTATCTAGTTTAGGATTAAAATAGTTTTTTGTGATTGGAGTTGAAGTAGGTACCTAAGGTTTAAAAAGCTTTTATGCTGATATACAGGAGCTAGAAGGAGAAGGGGGTCCAATGAGAACCTCTGCTATGCTGGTGGGACTCTAAGCCATTTATAATATGGACCAGTGCTAGCTTGGTTACACAGGGATCCATGTGAAAGTAGTTATCAAATTTGCAGCTTTGGGAACGTTGCTTAAGACTTCACTGTATCTCCACTTTCTACAGAGGTTTCCCCGCAATATGTTATTACACATTATGAGAATGCCTCATTTGAGAAACACAAGTATCAGGTTCTTCTTGCAAATATTTTTAAGAGCAAAATTTTAACTAGACCTATAGCTAATATTTCATTTTGGACACAATTAATTTTTAATTCTTTTAAAGGTAAATGTTATGATTTATGGAGTACCAGATGCCTCTTCAGTAGTTTAGAAAGAACTTAAAAGAAATGGACCCAGAATAAGCTTCTGATCTTGTAAAATTCTGTTGTTGGCTCCAGTTTGTATAGCATGTCCTTAAATATGAATATAAACATAAGTTTACATGATTTATTTGAAACATTGAATTCCTGTTAGAAAAAAATATTATCAGGTAGGAAAAGCAGGTCACTATTATTTGAATTGAGTCTTATTAAAATTGGATGAGTGTTTTGCTTTCATTTAATATTTTCTTACATGCTCTCTCTATATCTTCATCTCTTTTCGAAATCTTTTAAATGCAGGCATTATGATAATGCAATGGTAATCTACTTAATGGTGCTTTTTCACATATTCCTTTCTAGAAATAAGAATACAGTAATAATGGAAAGTCAAATTAGTCAGTTTTATAAAACATTCTCGTAGAATTTGGGGCCTGTTTATAGCTTTCTTTAATTTACATTAGGAAGTCCTGGAATAATTTACCTGAAATTAGGGCTCTTAAAAAACTCTACTTATATGTAAACACGTAAAATATCACCAAACTCTATAAAATATATTCTATTTCCATGTTTGCATTTTAATACAAAATAAAATATATAACTTTAGAACAGAGTCTTAAAATGAAGAACTTTATCAAAATAGAAAATAGGCTAAGTAAAAAAAAGAGGTATAATTGAAACAAATGTGAAAAATCCACATAAAAGAATTCAAAATGATGAAATAAAGGAATTGATCTAAAAGTGAACACATAGCATAAGAGAATAACAAAGGACAAGGAGAAAGAACATAAATATAATCACATAATGAAAAAGTTCCATAGCAATGAATTGATAATTTTCCTATATAGTCATGTTTGCATATTGGCTGGTCTTCATATTCTTTCATTATTCCAGTTTTCTAAAAGTATTTGCATTCTGAGATTTTTGTGATATTGTTAAATGAACTAACAAGTGCCTTATATCGATATATATTGTTCTTGAGACCAGGATGTGTTTCATTGTATGCAGTCATAAATTAGTATATGATTAGTTTAGTCAGTCTCTCAAACTCATAAAAAACTATTTGTTTTTGAGGCCAAATTATATCCTCCAGTTTAATTATCATTCTAAACTACTTGGCAATGAACAATGAAATATTGCAATTAAAACAACAATAAGATTTACAATAGGATGAAAAATGTGTAATGCTTAGAAAAGATGGGAATATTTAGAGGTGAGTGTGGCAAAGCAATTGCAAGCAAAATATTTAGAATTCAATAGGCCTGTGGTAGGAATTAAGAATTTGTAGTTCTAGCAAACTCCAAGTGAAACAGATCCTGCTTGTCTGGCAGCTTAGGAGAACAACTGCACTAGAGCTCCGGCCTAAATTGAAGATGATTTTCTTCCAGATTATTACAAATGGCAGTTTCACTCAATGATTTGCCACTGCAAAATCTCAAGAATCCATCTTTTCAAAGTTGAATATCTGTTTCTTTGCTTACTAAGAGAAGCATAATTTAGATTTTGTTACAGTAGCACAGGCATTCCATCACCAATTCTGGTATTTTTTATTTTTTAATATTTTATTTTTTAAAGATACTTGGATTATATAAATGTCAGATAAAAAATATAGGGGATTCCTATATGCCCTGCTCCCCACACCTCCCACATTTTCCCACATTAACAACATCTTTCATTAGTGGGGTACATTCATTGCAATTGATGAACACATTTTGGTGCATTGTCACTTAGCATGGGTTAAAGTTTACATTGTGGTTTATACACTCTCCCACCCAATACTGTAGATGATGGCAACATTTATAATGGCCTATATCTGTTTTGCCATGTCATTCAGGACAATTCCCAAATTCCAAAAATGCTCCTGTATTACCTGTTTTTCCCTCTCTGCCCTCAGAATTTCCAGTGACCACTGTTTTCACATCAGTGATATAATTTCTTACAGAAAGTCTATAGTAGATCACCAGTAAGTCTCCTTTAGTCCATAGTTCATTCCCTAATTCTGAGGCTTCTGAGATGGTGATATCCACTTCACCTCTAAGTGAGAGGGAGCTGTAATCCCATAGCGTGATGCATGGGACTTTCTTGCTTGCAGTTGTAGACTCTTTCAGTTCCTTGGTATGGTTGTTGTCCATTATTATCTCCATGTTAGTTGTCCTGGGTGAGACCAATGAACTGGAGAGTAAGTGAGTAAGTTTTGCAATTCTGTTGAGATTCAGGGCCCAGCTGACACATGCAAATCCCAAGGATTTAAGTCTCTTGGACATATATCTACCAACTCTAGTACTAATTATAGGTTCAAACAGAAGGACAGAAGAGCCATGTGTAGGCAAACCACAACTGAGTTCAACTCTGTCACTCATATTCCTGTAATTTGTAGGGCGAAGCTAGATGTTGTAATAACAAAAAAAAGGCCAATGACTTAACCCAGCAATTTTTATTTTTCATTCATAATGTTGCAAATTGAAAGGTGAATTTCTTTATGTAAACCATTCAGGGACAAGTCTGTCAAAGTTTAACACGTGGCTTATAAGTTTCCTCTGCTCATGTAGGCCAGAGAGGAGAAATCATGGAAGACAACCTGCTGGTGAGTGTTTCTGAACCAGTTCTGGGGGAGGTATACATCACTACTACTCTCTTTCTTAGACATCCTCCACAGCCACAAATTACCAAGGGAGTCTGAAAAAGTTAGTTATCAAGGTTTATGACTAAGAAGATGAGGAAACAGGGTGTTAGTGTAAACAAAATTGATGAACACATAAATCAAGTATTTTAATCTTAAATACACTTTATTGTTATTATTTCTTATTGACTATCAAATATAGGTCTTGAGTGTTTAGATTTGTGGCAATTTTTTTTTTACATATAACTTTGTAGAAATGTTTTGCACCTAAAGGGTTATGGGTTAAATTGTGACTTCAAAACGATATGTGGACAGCCTAACCTAGCATCTCAGAATGTGACCTTATTTGGAAATAGGGTCTTCACAGATTGAATTATGTAAGTTAAAATAAAGCCCTACTGGGGTAGAATGGGCTTTTAATCCAGCGTTACTGGTGTCCTTATAAAAAGAGGAAATTTGGACAGAGAAAGAGAGATGAACTGACAGAGAGAGATGGAAAGAGACAGAGGACGGAATGCATTTTTGCTGGCAACTACCAGAAGCTAGAAGTCACGTGGAACAGATTTTTTTCCACAGGTTTAAGGGAAAGCCAGGTCCTATGGACACAAAATTTTGGACTTCTAGCTTCCAGAACTATGAGATAAATTTCTATTGTTTGAAATCACCCACTTTGTGGTCTTTGCTATAGCAATCCTGGGAAACTAAGACAATATGTATATATATTAACTCATTGGAGTTGTGAATGGACAATAGATTTAGATTATTAAGGCATTTTAGAAAGATGTATAAAAATACAGAGTAAGAAAATTATCTACAACCAGACATAAACAAGAGATATTACTGGGCTGTTTCTTCAGTGCAATGTTGGACTTATCTTACTACTGAAGGTCATTGTTTATAAATGTGTAGAAGCACTGGGAAATATAAAGAATTTTCATCCAGTAGAGAGGACTGCTGTTGTAGAATAAATAACCCCTAGAGATGTATTCACCAAATGCAATGAATGTCTCATGATGATGGAGGAGATTGTTGTTATGGGGGGAGGAGTAGGGTGAGGGGTCAGGGGTATATAGAGACCTCATATTTTTTGAATGTAGTATTAAAGAAATAAAGAAAAATAAAATAAAACAAAAAGATTATAGTTTCTGGCATGTTGGACACTAACCCAGTTTTGTAATTAACTCAATAATCTTATTTTAACATTGACTATAAAAAACTAGCTTCTTAATTGCTCAGTGGAATGATTTTAACATCTTACTGAAATGCTCATTATTTAATGAGCTAAGTAACACTTTTGATATGTGCTTATTTTATATTTCCATTGAAGTCATAATTTTACCTTTTTAAAAATAATAATTTAACAAATAAAATAATTAAACAGCATCTTAAGTATGGTAATGTTCAATTTTTTTTTTTTAAGATTTATTTATTTATTTAATTCCCCTCTCCCCCGGTTGTCTGTTCTCTGTGTCTATTTGCTGCGTCTTGTTGTCTTGTTTCTTTGTCTGCTTCTGTTGTCGTCAGCGGCACAGGAAGTGTGGGCAGCACCATTCCTGGCAGGCTGCTCTTTCTTTCAAGCTGGGCGGCTCTCCTTAAAGGCGCACTCCTTGTGCATGGGGCTCCCCTACGCGGAGGACACCCCTACATGGCAGGGCACTCATTGCGCGCATCAACACTGCACGTGGGCCAGCTCCACACGGGTCAAGGAGGCCTGAGGTTTGAACCGCGGACCTCCCATGTGGTAGACGGACGCCCTAACCACAGGGCCAAGTCCGTTTCCCTGTTCAATGTTTTAACTGTAGTATGATTCCTTGTGCTAATTTAAATTTATTTGACCAAGGATAACAAATACACAGTGATTTTCATTTATAATAAAGAAAATAGGACTGTAGAAATGTGCTACAATCTGGGCAGGCAACAGCATCCCATGCTGTCTTTTTATGTGGACCATATCTAATTCAAGGGGGCTTTCTTAGAAGTTTATTTGGATATATAGCATAATAAATAGTATGTTAAGCCTTAGAAGCAAGTATATTATTTAAAATCAGTGTTACAAAAATGCCCATATATATGGATCTATTATTTTGTCTGAATTTTGATCAACATGAAGAAAGATAGTCCTTTCATACTATTCTGGTACATTGCCAATTGGCAATGCAATAGCATTCACCTTACACTTTTGGAAAACCAATTTCAAATTTCCAGCCTCCAGCAAGTTTTCTCTTATTACTTGACCTACGATACCCACCTGAACACTGAAATCCTTACAATTTATACACGATGTATTTTTTTTTAAAATATAGGCACCATGTTTAAAGTACAAGTAAAATCCACTTTCTCGTACTCTCACAGGTACCTTTTGGATTGTACATTTACACAGAGGCAGGGGTTAAATTGAATTAAAATAATCTCACATGTCACATGATGAGAAAATCACTTTGTTTCTCCTTTCTTTTAGCACTTACAATCTTCATTCAAACAGTTTATTTGCTCAAGCTAGTGTGGTATTATGGGTAATAGCATAGCCTATGGAATAAGATTATCTGTGTTCAAATCCTTAATGTAAAGTAATGTATAATTTATTCAATCTCTATACTTATGTTTTTAGTCTATAATATTGTTCCATATCAGATAACTTATGTAAATTAAATTAAAATGGATTGCTTTCTCTAGACATATGGCAATTTAGATAATTTGAAATGAAAACTATCCCATGTGAAGTAAATACAAACAAAATATATGATAAATTTAAAAAAATAATTGAATTATGTGTATGGTATCTGTGTGTGCATGCATGTGTGTAATAATTCATTATGAGGTAAAATGAAATTAAGGAATCCACAGATTCCCAGTACAAAGTGACAGAAACACTTGGAGATAAGCAAGCTCCCTATATATTTGTACTTTCAAGGAGAGCTTGTCAAAGAAAGTCTCTGCTTTCCTGGCTGCACAGGGAACGGAGAACAAGATATTAAAAGGTTTGTCCCAAATGATCTGTTTGTAAGAGACCCCACACAAAGCTATGACTTCCAATGGAACACATCTTCAAGTTCAAGGTAAATGAGAAATTTACCCAAATCATAGGGTGATATGGCAAGAAAATAAGTCTCCACCTTGGATCTGAGTAGGCAAAAATAAATTACCTATGAAATTTGTAATTATAAAATGGCTTCCATTCAGATTTTTAGTACAATTTCATTCTGCCTGATATGAAAACCTCAAGCAAAAATTACAGTTTAAAGTGGTTTCAGTTTCCTAGTGTTTCCAGAAAAATAGTAGCAGCAAAGCTTTAGTCCCCTGCAGAGGATCTCAACTTCTCCCAGTCCTCAAAGAAGTTCCATGAATAAACTAAAGTTAAAAGTTAAAATATATAATAATAATGATTCAACATAAAATATAGTTAGTATAAACAGTAGCAAGAAACATAGGAGGAGTTACACAGATGTCAAGATAGTATTACCACACACTAAATTTGAAAAAAAAATGTGTTTATATGTTTAATAAATGAAACAGAAATTTAAAAATTATAAGCAGGTTAAGAGTCTCTAAAGAATGACTAAAGAAATGAAAGTAGGTATCAATGAGAGACTCTTGATATGAAAAATATATTATAATTAAAAGCACAAAGCAGAATTATGCTTCCTAATAGGGTATGGTATATCATGGTGTCCTCACATTCCAATTGAAACAAATTATAAAATGTGATATGAATTTACAAAAATCATATTATTGTAATACATAGAGAGCTATGGAAGCAAGAAGTACCAAGTTATATTAGAATTTCACAGAGGATAAAATTCTTTTGAAATTATCCAATACTTCTAAGTGTTTTTCTCCTTAGATATTTCTAATTTTCGGCACCAGCTAGAATATTAGGGCTTGTCTTGGGAAGACCCCTGTTAGAGTTAAGAGGAATTAGCAAATCCTTTAGTGGTATCAAGGGACTGTAGTGCACTGTAAACTGTAAAAAATGTGACAACTTGAAAGTAACTGGTTTTTTCATATGCCATTTTGAGTTCTGTGTTTGTATGGGCAGGTGGCAACCTAGCCAAATAAGTGGGAAAGAAGAATGAAATCTTACCAGTGCTTAGGTAAGAAATCACAAGTCCAAAGGAGGAGTTCTTCCTCTACCACAGAGTTGTTTTTTCACTCATTAAAATTTGTCAAGTTTTGAAATTGAGTGGATAGGAGCCTAGAGAACTGGGCCAAACCTCTGAAGGGAAAATTCTATTTCTAATCATTTTATTTAGGGCTGACAAGCAACTAACCTACAAAATCGATGAAAACATGAAAGCAGATACTAGGCAAAGGGATGAATCAGAGGTGGAATAGTCTTCCTAAACTTGCAAACTAAACACAAGCAAGTTCAAAACCTGATTGCTTTGAGATTATCAGTTCCCTGCTGCCTTAACATTTGAAAGGGTAAGCTTTCTTAATAAGATATGCAGAGTCTGTTATATGCCAGGTCCACCATATAACATATAACCTAATATAAAAAGACATGTGAAGAAGCAAAGGACTAATATTCATAACCAAGAGGAAATATGAACAATAGAAGCAGAGCCACAAATGGCTTAGATGTATTTAGCTGATAAAGACTTGAAAAGATTATGATTAATATGTCAATGAAAATGTTTTTAATAATGGGAAAATGAATATATTGATGAATTTAACAGAGAATTTGATCATAAAGAAATAGAATAAAAAAGATAATCTTGAAAAGGAGGTGGGGAACTGTGTGTAGTCAAGGTGAAGAAAATAGAATAAAAAATCTTAAAAAGGCACTGGGGAACTGTGTGTAGCCAAATGGATTAACTGGTATTAGAATTGACTTCCTTCCCTAAACAATTTGGAATATGGAAAAAATATATGAAACCAGTGTTTTCAAAGGTCAGGACATGAATGGCCTAGCTTTCTGTCTAAAGGCACTTTCCAAAGTGCAACATAATGAGGGGGAATCTGAGCTGAACATGGCAATCCCAATGAGTTGAAGAGAGAGAGTTTGGAGTTTGGGGAGATTGAGCTCCCTGGATTTTTAGGAAATACTAAAGAAAAGAGAGGTAAACAGATAAAATGAACAGAAATCTGCAGAGTCCCCTTGAGAATGTTGCTGAACACTAAGGGGTAATACATAGAAGAAACATCACCACCTGTGTAGCAGTTTGATATTTATGATATAGGATTATATTTGTAAATTGGCCTGCTCCTCTTGGCATATTAGATTATATTGGATTCAGAGGTGTCACTTTTACTTGGTTAATGATTAAGGCTTTAATTGGGTCTCATTAATAGGACGAGTCCCTGCCCCCTTGATGGGTAGGGACTCACAAAGAAAACTGCACCACAGAGAAGGAAGGTGGGAGTTTTAATGCTGGAGTTCTGGGAAGTAAGCACACAGAGAAGCAGATATGTGAGGAAAGAGGGAGGGCTCCATTAGATATAGCAGAGGCCCCAGGAAGAGTTATTTGCCAGATAGTTTATAGCTGGCCTTTTGGAAAGAGTAGAGCAGCAGAGCCTGGAGAGAAACAAGCCCCAGGAGAGAGATAAGACTTATCCCAGGCTACAGGTGATATTGGAAGAAGCTGGGACCATGGAACCTTGAAAGGAAGAAGAAGACTGAATGCTTACAGATGTCAGCAGCCATCTTGCTCCAACACATGGCAAAAGACTTTGGTGAGGGAAGTAACTTATTCATTATGGCCTGGTAACTGTAAGTTTCTACCCCAAATAAATCCCTTTATAAAAGCCAAAAGATTTCTGGTATTTTGCATCAGCACCCCTTTGACTGACTAATACAGCCTGGCAAAGGACTATTGGAGAATTGTAAACTGAAAAATTTAGGAATTGACAGGGCTGAAACTTTTGAATTTTAATTGTTGCTAAAAATATGCTAGAACTAAGAACTTCAAAATCCAAGAATATTCATTATTTCACAAAATTTTGCACATCCTAAATGAACTGAAGATAATATAATGGCTTGAGCAGGGATTCTTAACATTTTTTGTTCCATGGACCCCTTTGCCGGTCAGGTGAATACAACTGACCCCTTACTAAGTCCACACTGTACTATATAATGTTTAATTAATTTATCACACCTGCACCAGCATGTCCTCACAAGAAAAATGTTTTGTTTTTTTTTTTATTTCAACTCAAGCTCATGGACCTCTAGTTCAGAACCCCTGGGCTAAAGATATTAAAGACAGTACTCTGTGACAAAGCGCAGTTAAGTTCCTCATTACAATGTATGGGCTATAAAAACAGGGACTTTGTCTTATTTCCTTGCTAAATGATCAGTAACTTCAATATTGCTTAGCACATAGCTATCACTTAATTATTTTTTGAAAGAAGAGCAATTTAACTATACGGCTTTATTTGATATGAAATAGGTATTTAGTTATGTCCTTTAAGTATTATGGACTGTCTTTCCTGTTGTGCATTACAAAATACCCTATGATATTCTCAACCTCCTAAAAAAGTCTTAGAAAATTTAAGTGACTTGCCCATGTGTATTAATCAGGGTTCTCTAGAGAAACAAAAAGAACAAGGGCTATCTGTCAATAGTAAGAGGTTGCTAAATTACATAATGTATACATGTACATTTATCCATAAATACAATCAGAGTCATTGGTTCACTTAACTAACACAATCAAATAAAAATCATACTTCTCAGCCTATCAATATAATTATTCATAAACACATGAAAAGTATATTTGAAATTACGTATATGAGTGCATGTGATAATGCTGGGCTGAAACTCTTGCATTATCCTTATATTCTGTAGAAGATAAATTTGTAAGTTACTTCCCAAGCACCTATGTAAATGTGTATATTTACTATTGAGTTAGTAAAGCTTTTACCTGATAGACTTGATGAGCTTCTACTTTTTTACAAGAGAAGAAAGTAATAGTTGACAATATCCCCTCATTATAAGCTTAACATTTGAGTTTGTTATGTATTAGGAAAACTCCACATATGATAAAATTAAATTTAAAATATTTAAAAGATATATAAACTATGCTTATAAAATTATTACAAATGTGGTTCATTGTGCTTTAATAGATTTTCAGTTTTAATAAATTCATTCAAATATTAAAAATATACCATTACAAATAGAAAAAAGCAATCAACTAAACATCTGAAATTTTGATTAGCTGTCTTTCAACAAAATATATAATCATGTTGGAGAATTACCATATATATTTGTGCAAAAATAACTTTAAGAGACATATACAGACATCAATAAACTGATAGAGTGGGCTGAACATAGTTGACATAACAGCTATCTTACTGGTGCAGTTTTCTAGACATCCAAAGTGGTTGTTTTAAGCACTTATCCCTCTCCAATTTGCTTCCCCAATATATCTCAAAATGTTCTTTTCTCTCCACTTTCCCCCACAACTTTGTCTATATTTAGGATCACTATCACACACACCTGGATTATTAAAATAAGTTCCACCTATTTTTTGTCCCTACTGCTCAATTGCATAATTTATTATCTGTACAAGCACCAGAGCTGACATCTTAAAATTTATAAGTTTATTCTGTTGCACAAATCTCTTAAAAGTCTTCCATTCCCTCTCTAAGGGAAGCCCAATTTGCGGGCAATCCAAGCAGGTGGATCAAATACTATTTCAGCCTACAATGCTAATATACTCCCTACCTAGTTCACTTACTATCGCCTTCCTTTACATTTTCCTGGTTTTCTTTGAGTGTGTTGTTTTATCCCTCGAACTATAATTTCCAGGGAAGCTGATGTGGCTCAGGTGATTGAGCTCTCACCTACCACACGGGAGGTCTGTGGTTTAGTTCCTGGTGCCTCCTAAAGAAGACAGCAAGGTGACATGACATCAGGCACAGCAAGCTGACATGACAAGATGAGGCATTATGATGAGACAAAAAGAGACAAAGGAGGAAGAACATAATGAGAGATGCAATAATGCAGGAAACACAGGTAGCTTAAGTGATTAGGAGCCTCCCTACCACATCGGAAGTCCTGGGTTCAGTTCCCAATGCATCCTAAAGAAGATAAACAGATATAGCAAGTACAAACAATATGGGAATAGAGATAAATAAATAAATAAAATAAACCTTAAAAAGAAAAGCATAATTTCTAGGAAAGCATGAAAATCAATGACCAGAAATATCCCTATTTTCTCCACTGAACTGTTATTCAAGATTAACTATATATGCTGTTTATTTATGCTCCAAAAATGTATGTAATAAATAGCCAATAGCAAATACCCAATGAGAGTTTATAAAATCAGATAATTAATATGTACATATGTATGTGTGTATTGTAATGAATGCACATAAACATGTGTACATGCTCTAATTTTCAATGAACTTTTAAAACAAAAAGTAAATATAAAAAAGTTAAAACTGAATGCAATTATCAAAGTAATCCTCTTGTATTCATCAATGTGTTGATGAATTACTTTATAAGAAAATGAGCTAAAACAACAGTACTTTTTATGTCATCTCACAGATTTACAAGGTCACTATGTATTGAAAAACACATGCAACTCATATTCTTATGTGATATTTAGTTTTAAGTTTCCTTCAAAAACAATTAAGCATTGTTAAAGTCTTCACTATGTTTACCCACATTCTCAACAAAGAACCAAAATTTCAAATTCAAATTAAAGCAACAAATTCAGAGACTCTAAACAATGTTATCAATTATGCACATAATCTCGAGTGAAGAAAGCACATTTTCTCGTATTTTAACAAGTGATTCAATAAAGGATTGATTATTTCAAGCAATTTTAAGGCTATAATCAGCATTAATATCCTGAAAATGAAGTAATCGGGAATTCAGTAACATTTAATTTGATGATAGACAATTTAGCTTAGAATATCTTGTCTCTGCATTTCAAATTTCAAGTTTCAACAGCTAATTAACGTAGTCTGTTTTCTAACAGAGGATAAAAATGGGAAAAAGTGAAAAATGTCGAGATCAGCTTAACAAGAAAAAATTTTGATCACCTGTTTATTATTTGACACAAGGACTTCTGAACTAGAAACATGCAATCTTCTGATTTACAGAAGTATTATAAATGGTTAATTTAAATGAAATAACTCAATTACATTACTTCCCTTCATTAAGTTTTCCCATCTTTTGTAATATATTTTCAGAGATCACACAAATCTATTTTTTTTAAATACAATTATTTCTGAGTCTCTCTTATACCTCTATATTACAGAATTTTTAAATATTAAATGTGTTTTATTTTAGAAAAGTCTCATATTTGCAGGAAATACACAAGGACAGTTTAGATGGTTACCAAATACCCTGCAACCAGATCCCCCTGCAGTTAACTTGCAAGCTATGGTACATTTTTCACAATTAATAAAACAATATTGACACACAATTATTAAGAGTGAAATAAACAAGAATTAACAGACATGAATTTACTTTCCAAGGACATGGACTTTAGTATCCTGGCAAGCCCCTCAATGGATGTGTCAAACTCACTGTTAAGGGGGCTTTTAGAATTTTGAAGATAGTTATGGCCTATGCTGAAAAAGTGGAGATGCGTGAATTATTTAATTTGAAAGAAGAAGCCTGAGATAAGAATATATATGCACCTATCCATCCCCTTTGTGTGAAAGAAGAGGACTACGGTGAGAACATATATAGTCATCTAGGCAGTGGCCAATGGCTTACCCAGTGGATCACGGCTTGATAGATAAAGGAGGTTTAAGGTAGGACCATGTCAATGGACACATGGGAATGTGAGTACAGAATGTCAAAATTTTTATGTTACATGTTAATGCCCACCAAAAAACTTCCATAATGGAAGAGGTATTAAGCAGCCAAGTTGACAAAATGCCTCAGAAAGGTGACATGCATCAGGTTTCCTAAATAACCACTCTAGAAATAGCACAATGTAAACAGGAATAGAATGGGCACATGGTGGCAGAGATTGTGGCCACATTTGAGATCAACAGCTCTCTAAATAAAACCCATCTACCTACAGCTTCTTCTGAATGTTTAACTTGGCAGAAAAATATTCCAGTGTTGAGGCAGTATTCTTTGAGGAGATCATCCAGCCACTTGGTGGTAAATCAGAAAAGGCCAGTAGTTTCTCCTCAAAAACCACATTTTCCTACAGGGTCTTATCTAACAGCACTCTCCAGTGGCTTTTAGCATGTCTGATTCACAGGCATGAAATGCCACATGTCAATATCAGAGCAGGGGACCTATTTCATAGTGAAGGTGATATGGGAGGGCACCCATGAGCACAGAATATACCGGCATTGCTACACACATCACCAAAACCCAGCTGTCTTTTTAGAGTGTCAGAATGCCTTGTTGAAATGTGGATAAAGCTCATGATTAGGGGATGTTTCATAAAGGTGAAAACTGTCTTCCAGAATAGATATGTTCTAAATCAGATTCCTCTATATGTATTGTATTTCCAATAGGAAGAATTAATGTGTCTGGGGACCTATCATTCCCTTGACTCATTGGGAGAATTTGTGATTCTTGTCTCAATTTCTCTGGGATCTAAGTGTTAAAGGTCCTGGTCTCCAAGGGATTTCCAGGAAATTCGTAAAATATCCTAATTAAGTACAAGTATTGACTGCTGTCACTTGTGTTCAGTGATCAGCAGGAGAAAAGAAGATATCTTTACCATCAAGATGTGGTAGGTCTGCTTTGACATATTGGGGTAAGGGGTAATTTGAGTGGAATCTAGGTGATCTACTTGGGCAAATATTAATAAATCTTTACCTTTTGAAGCAGGTCATGGGCACATATAGCACCCCCAGCATAAGAAGTTATGTTTTTAGGGGGTTAGACAACTTAAGAATGAAGAAGTTAAGTTGTGACTCCAAGTTACCAAGACCTATCAAATGCTAACTGAGGTGAAAAAATTATAAATGGATAGTGGAAAGGGAAGAGAATGAGTATTAGTTAAGACACCAAACTAACTGCATCAACAGCAGCTGTAGTTTATGCCCTTCTTCTAAGTTTCTTCTCAGGAGAAGAAAAGGCTAAAAAGACCTGTGGAAGTACTGCTTCCTGGATATGTGTAATGAATTGACATACAAGGGTGGGGTTATGGCAGCCATGAAGGGACACACCAGAGAACCTTGCTGGATATCAGACTAATCTGGACTCTTCAAATACGCAACCTAACTCTGAAGCTTTTCATCAGCCTAGCCGATTTTTTTCAGAGCTTCACTATGGTCCAGGTCTCTTTCTACCCAATCCTCCTTGCTTTTTCTCACCTTCGTAGATGTCATAGCACTATCAACTGAAAATTCTCCCTACATGTGCCGATCCCTCTCTCTTTCATCCTTTACAGGGATGATCCTCAATAAAACTCTTGTGTTTACAATTGTATCATGGCACCTATTCACCCAAACATCCCAGATACTTTAATATCCTCTATGACAACACTTCTCAAATGTTACTATATTTATCAATTACCTGGGGATCTGGTTAAAATAAAAATTCAGATTCAGGTCTGGGATGGAACCTGGCATTCTGCTTTTTCAACAGTCTCCTATGCTGCCTGGCCACAGACCTGACTTTTGTAGTGATCGTATGTGATTTCCAACACAATGTCTTTCAAGCAGATGTCTCTTGATTAATGCACTTTGAATGTGTGGATAAATAAATGTATGGAGAGTCTAGAATCCTATCAGTGGTCAGTGTTTCAACTTGTAAGAATAATGTAATATTAGGAATTAGAGATTTTATATACCTTTTGGGAAGTTTTTTAGATATAGGCATACAGGGTTCTTCTTTTCCTAAGTGACTTACAATTTTATTTTATTTCTATAAAAGATACAATCATTGATTCTTGGTGTGGAAATATGGTTAGCACGAAATGATATTGGGATACAAAGAATGCTTAATTTGGAGTTCAATTTGGAGTTAAATAATGTTAATGGGAAAAACAGAACTCAAATACAATCACTGCAAATGTCTCTAAATATATGGAAATAGGCATTATTATATAACATTAATTTAAGTGCATAAAACCCATAGATATACATGTTTGGATTTTCATGTCTGATCATCTTGATTAAAGCTCATAAAAATCTAATATAACCCTAAAAGGAATAGCAAATAATAGTTTATATTCCTTATTCTCAACTTCCAAATTTGTTTACTAAGTTCATAGAGAAAGTATATTATAATTAATCATATTCTGAAATAAAATACAAGTAAAATAATAAAATAATATCCTGACACAGGATTTTTCAGGAATCTTTTATCCATTACCTGGGTTAGAATTCTTAGGATATTTTTAAATGCAAATGCCTGGACCCTGATCCAGACCTATTGACTTAGAATCTCTAGGCAAAAAGGTTAGGAATTTCATTTTAATAGGACCCTTTAAACAATGAAGTAGAGGATTAGTGCTTTAACATGCTGAACAAATGTCTATTTGGTCATTTAGTCTTCTAGCAGTCTTGCAAGATGGCAGATAGACCTTACCAGTTAATGAATTGTTACTGTGCAGAATATATTAAAAAGGTGAATTTGTATTATTATTTGTGGTTTTGCTCTCCATAAATTTCAAATGAATTAAAACTAGATGAAAGTTTTGAATAAGCCATAGGTCAAAAATGATCTAGAATATTATCACCAAAACAAGAGGAAGTTTTGTATCATCTCAGAACTTTATTTCAAGTTAGAAAGCCTTCAAAAACCTACTGGGCCCAAGTTTGTGAACTTGGTAAAGCCTCCCTCTTGGGTGACTCTAATATACTTTCCTTGTTACAAACCAGAGATCTCTAGATCTCTAACTTTTAAACATTGTTTTGAACTTCATATATATTGAATTTTTCATTTAAGATTGAGGATAAAATATCCATGTACTTATACTTACAATGAAGGCAGAAAGAATTTTAATGTGTTCTAACAAAAACGTATGTGCAATATATTTATTTACTTATTCATTTAGTTGTCCTGATTTGGATACTCAAGAATATAGTAATGTATATATATTTAATTATTTAATATGGAAAATGACTGTAGTTTGATTATGGAAATTATTTTCCTTATCTTATATTGAGTTTTAATAAAAATTAAAATCCATTTTATTCTGAGTTATATTGGCTTATTAGTCATAGAAACTTAGTTTCTAATTTAGTGTGTTTGCATTGGGAAGGGCATTGATAGCATTACATCCACTGCTTTTCAAATATATTTAACCAACGCAACTACTTTTCTAACTGAAATATTTTCCAACTGTTACAGAAAATAGATCTAAGAAGAAATGCTCTTACTAAAGTAAGAGTAGAATTCAGCCTTTCTCGGGTCTAAGTCAATACTAAGGCTCTACAGGACACCAACTGGGTCGAATGGCCTCATTTTTTTTCTAAAATGAATAAGCCTTGTTCATGAGAGCCCACATAGTAGGTAAGGACCACGTGGAAAGCTAGTTTTTTTGCTTTATAATTCTACCTATTATTTCCTTTAAATCAGATTCAGGCACTAATGACTCTAGGTGAAAGAAGAGTTTGAGGAAAAGAGTTAGTATTGCCAGTATATCTTTCAAAAGATTTTGTTTTGTTCTAAAAAAATGTATTTATGACTGTGGGCATCATTCCACATCTGTGTATCTATCCTCAAAAAATACGTTCTGATATAGCAACCAATCTTATATATTGTATCGTATTGTACTATGATTGTTTTTCTGCATCATCAAATATAATAAACAACATGAAAAACTAGTACTCTTTTACCTAGTATAGTGACTGGGACTTAATCGGAACTTAAAACTATTTTTAAAATATATTCTCTGTCATTTCTTTTAACTTTTTTGTAAATTGAAGAAACACAGATATCTTAGTTTCCCAGAGCTGCTATGACATATAACCACACAACGGATTGGCTTAAGCAACAGGAGTTTATCATCTCATAATTTTGGAGACTAGAAGTCTAACATCAAGGTATTATCAGGGCTTGCTTTCTTTCAGAGTCTGTAGCTTTCAGGCAGTCCTCTGTTACATGGTGATATAATTCTCTTTTGTGTTCACTTCTCTGATTTCCACTGATTTCTGGCTTCTTCTGGTTGATTTGCTTATAAGCAAATTTCACTTGCTTATAAGAACTTCAGCCATATGGATTAAGGCTGACCTTAATTACATTTGGTCTCATCTAAATAGGATCTTCAAAGATCTTACTCACTGATAATAATAGCTTCAAAAGTCCTATTTACAAATGTGTTCACACACACGGGAATGTGGATTAAGACTTGAACTTGACTTTTGTGGGGAACTAGATTCAAACCTTAACAACTGACAAGAAAAGAAATTTCCTAGTTATTATATAATTCAATATTTAAAAGTTTTAAAAGAAATAATTTTACTTTCCAGAGAGTCTCAATTTCATATATCAATTAATCCATCCCTCTATCTTATCCATCTCCTGAGCAAATTCCTTTTCCAACCATGGTTTAATAGGACTCCATTACTTTTGTGCAAAATGTATTTTTCTGAACAAATCTGAACTCTGTGCACTTATCAAGCAAAGCTATTTTTTTAATCACAATGACTATTAGTAACAAACTACAAAAGCAATGCATGGAAATAGGATTAATAAACATCTTTACATAAATCTGATGACCAAAAGAAAAGGCTTAATCTTATTATTGGTTGGGTATTAAGGTGTAAGTATGTTTTTGTATTTGTGTATGTATAAATATTAGTTATTGCACATAAATACAAGTGTGTTCAAATAAGTACTGAAGAATATTCAAATATAGGCCACAGGGATATCTGTGAATGTGGTACAGGCACACTGATATTCATAGCAGCTTTATTAACAATTACCAAAAATGTCAGCCACTCAAAGTGTCCAGCAAATGAATAATGGATAAAGAAAATATATATACATACAATGGAATATTATTCAGCCTTAAAAATAAATGTAGTCCTAATACATGTCAGGTTAAGTGAAATAAACTGGACACAAAAGGACAAATATAATATGATCTCACTGATTTGAAACAATTCAAATAAGCAAACTCATAGAGTCAGAATCGAGAATATGGATTATCATAGGACAGATTAGGCATAGAGAATGAGAAGTTAAAGCTTAAAATATACATGGATCTTATTTGGAATGACAGAATGGTTTGGTAATGGATGATGATGATGGTAGCACAACATTGTGAATGCAATTAACAGCACTGAAATATATATTTGAATATGATTAAAAGGATAAATATTAGATTGTATATATGATAACAGAATAAATTTTTTAAAAATCCATGAAACTGTGATGCACAGTGAACTCTAAGTTAAACCATGGACTTTAGTTACTAGTACATTCATAATAATGCACTATCTATTATCAGTTGTAGCAAATGTTTCACACCAGTGCAATGTGTTGGTGGTGGGAGTGATATGTGAGAATCCTGTATTTTACATGTGTTTGTTCTGTAAATCTACAACCTCTCTAATAAAGGAAAAAGAAAAAAAATAAAATTTTGAAGAATATTCAAATATAGGATACAAGGATATCAGAGAATGTGAACTTTTAGGTGTATATAAATTAATTTTCTTAGCCCAGAGAAAATTCCAAGTTGGTCAGTGTTGGTGATCAGAGAAAGGCATGATGGACATTGATCTAATCATACCAGGGTTCAGGTCATCTCTTGTTCAAGAAGACTGCTTTCCTTGTTTTCTCAGTTTTTTGTTTTGCTTTTGTCATTGTGAAGGAACTTTGCTCATATATAAGAACTTTTACAATGAATAGTCCTTTACTTAGTACTTGTTTCCAATAAATCAATTCTATTTTTAACTCAAAGTTACGCATTCAGCACTTTTTAGAAATAAGCAGTTTGCTGAAAACTCAAATGTATGCAAATTATGCCATGGGTAAAGAATATTTTTGTGTAGAATTATGACCTACTATTTTTCTTGCATTTGGAACAAAGGGGTCCAACATTCTTTAAAATGAAAATTACTGTGGGCTAGGTCAAATATTTTTTTTCTGAATAATTAGCCTACCAGCAATGTTTCAGTATGCATAGCAATCAACAACAAAAACCAGCTGTGACATTTAAACAACTTTTCTTTTTAAGATTTTTAAATTTTACTTTTATTTATTTCTCTCCCCTTACCCCCCCAGTTGTCTGTTCTCTGTGTCCATTTGCTGCGTGTTCTAGTCCGCTTCTGTTTTTGTCAGCAGCATGGGAATCTGTGTTTCTTTTAGTTGTGTTGTTTTGCTGCGTCAGCTCTCCATGTGTTCTGTGCCATTCCTGGGCAGGCTGCACTTTCTTTCTCACTGGTTGGCTCTCCTTACGGGCCGCACTCCTTGTGTGTGGGGCTCCCCTACAGCGGGGGGCACCCCTGAGTGGCATGGCACTCCTTGCGCGCATCAGCACTTCACATGGGTCAGCTGCACATGGGTCAAGGAGGCCTGGGGTTTGAACTGTGGAACTCCCATGTGGTAGACGGATGCCCTATCCACTGGGACAAGTCCGCTTCCCAGCCAACCAATTCTGTGATATCCTTCAGCCAACTTATCCTGTTGCGTTCTGACTCAACCCTTTTTATTTGTAGCTTAAGTACCAGGAAGCATTTCCTTGGAGATAATCTGGAGAATCCAAGTATGATTGGTATGACACCATCCAATTTCACAGCCCGTAAATGTGAAAACTCCTCCCTAAACTTCTGGATATTTCAGGTGTTCGTTTTCTGTGGGCATGGCTCTTGTACCTTTGTGTTCTGAGGTTTTTTTGTTTTCAACAGTGCATTAGACTGTGAATTGTCAGAAACATTAGAGCTGGCCATGTGAGAAACAATCATGAGAAAAATTGTATAAGTTTTAGTCTAATTTATTTATCAAGTGGGCATGAAGCAAGAGGTTAACCCTGAGAAGATATTCTGGCTCTCCCTGTTCCCGTTTCCGCACAAGGAAGGAGGTTCAAATGGATCAATGCAGATACAGGGCCATCTCACTGCTGAAGGAGCTCCAACAAAAGGTTCGTGCAGTTTTATGGACCCAAGAGTTGGGGGAGAGGTGATGCTAGTAATGGAAAAGTACTGAGTACTGATTTAGAGTGAATAAAGCATCTTCCAGATTTCTGCCTTTTTCCTCAGGCAAGGAGATTTCAGAAGAGGACCTGAGGAAGACCTCTGGGGAAGAATGCAGATACGGGCAACAGCATGACTGCCCAGGAGGGCTTCAGCTCTTCACTGCAACTCCCTGCAAAGACTGCAGTTCATTGGCTGTGCACCAAGTCTGCATGGGGAGGGCAGCTTTCCCCATGAGGCCTGCCAGAGAAATCTTTGTGATTGCCTATTATCAGCCCTGAAAAATCATACATAGTATTATGACAAGGAGCCACTCCTCATTCCCTTTTTTCCTATTTGCTAGAAAGTGTAAGATTGAAATGATCTATTTTAAGAAATTTTGTAAAGTGTCCCTATAACATCATTTGGACTGTGGTAAGTATTTTTTTTATTTGTGAAGATGTTAATTGCTTGTTAAAGATCATTAATGGCTATAGAATGATTCAAGTATTCAATTTCTTCTTGAGACAAGTTTGGTAACAGGATGTACTGGTACCACCTTCAGAGTATACCACTAAGTGAGAGTTAACAAAGAATCAGTATCCATAGGTACGAATGAAAGAGAAATGTGTATTAACTCAAAAGACTTTTCATAAGAGGGGAAATCATCTAAAAACTTGGGGTAAAGAAGTATACATAACAGAAGATAAGAAGGGAAATTTGTAGTGATTATTTGAGACGCTGTACATGTGTATTGAATGTGTGGGGAAGAAACCAGTGAGGAGAAAAATAATAGGTGCTGAAATATTTCTCACATCATTTTCCCCAAAATATGAATATTTCATTATCTAATCAAAGCATCATGATGTTTTTCCCTGAATTTGCTTCATAGAACATCTCAACTCCTTTACCTTCTGGAGGCTGAAACAGCCATAGCTGTAAAATAGTTTTTTCAATGTATCACGTGTTAGTATAGACTATGAAAAAGATAGAAATGCAGATGTACCTTTACGAAATAAACTACCTTCTCATTTTGGATTTTCATTCTTTCTCTCTGATATGCAGAGTAGGGAATGGAGCATAATAAAGCAGTAGATGATGTCACCGGTTAATTCAATTCAAATAAATATTTTTGAGTACGCAGTATGATTATGATATTCTGCTTGAGATTGGGTCACTGCTGTGGGTGAAGTAAAGGGACTAAGTGGAAAACGAAAGAGGGACACTTACTTGAAACATGAGATGTAATGGAGCTCTTCCTAGTGGTGATAGCCTTTAAGCTAAAATCTAAAAAATAGGTAAAATTTACTCAATAGGGAAAGGTTAGAGTAAGGACTGGGCTCCAATCAAAGGAAATTATAAGTGGTTCTAAGTCTCTCAGCTTTCTCAGGGAATGCCGCTGTGAAATTGTTGGAAATGGATACTGGCATCTTAATAGAGGGCTAAGTATCAGAATCTTCCTTCAAAATCGCGTCAGTGCAGAGTGGCTTACATTGACACTCAAAGCTTCTGATTTAACACTGTAGGGGAAACTGGTTAAACAAAATCAAAGTGAAAGAAAATACATTCTTTATTTTATAGAACATTCCAGTATTTTTTTCCTATTGAGATTCAGTGTATTTACAGTAAATGCAGAGATATTAAGTATACTTACATTTTGACAATTACTCATATCATATAGCTTAAAGCTCTATAGAGATATCAAATTTTACATAAACTCAAAAAATCCCATGTGTTTCTTTCCACTCAAATCCTGTACTGCTGGAAGCATCCATTATTCTTATTTCTTTCAACATAGATTATATTTGTCTGCTTTAGCATTTCATATACATAGGAAGAGGTATTATGTTTACTTTAGTGTCTGGCTTCTCTTACTGGACATACTATTTTTGAGGCCCATCCATGTTAGTATGGTATCAGTAGTTTGTTTCCCTTTATTGATGAGTTATTCCACTGTCTAAAAATACATTTTTATTATCCATTCACCTATTAACTGAATATTAACCATGTCAGACTATTTTGAATAAAGCTATTATGAATATTCTTACCAACTCATTTTCTAGAGGTATATTTTCATTCATTTTGGGTAGCTATCTAGAAGTGGAATATATGGATCCTAGTGTAGGTATATGTTTAACTTTCTGAAAAAATGACAAAATGATTTCCAGTGTTATAATAAATACCTTCTAGAAATGTATAGGAATTCCAGTTGTTCAACAGCTTGACAAAATTGAAGTTATCATTATTTTTAAATTTACCTGTTCTAGTATATGCATAGCAGCTACTGCTTGCAGATTTGAGTTGTGCTTCACAATGAATGATGACATTGAGCACTATTTGCATTAATATTGACCAATGTTTGCCTTTGTGAAGTTCCAGATCAAATTGTCCCCCAATTTCATTAAAATTAGTTTGTCTTTTTCTCATTAACTCTTAGGATTTATTAAATTACTTAAGTACTTTGTTAAATATATGTCTGTATATATATTTTTTATATATTTATATATAAAATATTTATTTCCATCTGTGTCTTACATTTTGTTTTAACTGTAAGTTATGTTGAAAAAAAGTTTTTAATTTTAATGAAGTCCAATTCACCATAATTTGGATTTTTAGTGATTACTGTATCATAATATTTAAATAAATTATTGGCAATTTAGACAAAGAACCATAAAAGTTTATTAAAAAATGTAACAGTGAATGATTAAGACAAAACTGCACATAGTTCAAGATGAAAAAAATTAGCCTCATACTGTTTCAAAGTTTCTAGATATGAGAAACATATACATTATTTGAAGGTAGATTGCTATACTTTAAATGTGTAGTCTGTAGACCCTAGAGCTACCAATAAAATGTGTGAGCAAAGCAGTGTGGCTAAGAGGTCAATGAAAGAGATAAAATATTAAAAATTGAAGGTATGGGTTGGAGATTGAGTCATATCTATCACAAAAGGCATGCTCTGGTCCCAACCCTAGTCCTGTGGGTTTGAATCCATTTGTAAATAGGACCTTTGAAGTTGTTATTAGTTAAGGCTTGATCAAACTAACTGAGGGTGAGCCTTAATCCAAAATCGCTGAAGTTACTGTAAGCAAAGGAAATTGGACACAGAAAGAAGCCATGGGAGCAGTCAGCAACAGGAAGTTAATGGAACCTGGAAGTTAAAGGATAAGATGCTATCATGTGTGTTACCATGTGGATGGTAAAGCCACCCCAAGTTTGCCAGCCAACAGAAAGATAATGACTCCAGGAGGAAACAAGTCATCTTGTCTCTGAAACTGTGAGCCAATAAATTCCTGTTGTTAAAGTCAATTCATTGTATGGTATTGTTGTAGCAGCTGGGAAACTAAAGCAGCATGAAAGATAAAAATATAAACAAGTCACAAATGGGGCAAATAGAAAACAAATAAGATGGCACCTAACCATATCAATAAATACATGAAATTTAAATAAGCTAAACAGTGCTATAAAATAGAGGGATGGTGAGTTTAATTAAAATGGCAAGACTCAACCCTATATTGCCAACGTGAAACCCTTGGAAAAAAGTTAAGTGTCTATTTAAAAAATAAAATAGCTAACTCATGAAGAATTCCTGACTGGAATTATATCCAACAAAGCCTGAAGACATGCGTGGGAATGGAACCTGATAGTATTCCATAGGGAAGGGATTGTACAGAATATAATGCTGGTTGCTGATACACTTCTTGATATGAAGCTATCCATCCAAATTTCCAAGGCAGAAGGCCCACCACATGGACAATGGCAAAGATAAGCCAGTCACCAAGATTAGGATTCCAAACACTTTTGCCCACTCCCTGGTACTGCTGTATTGCAGTTATCAAGGAAGACATAACACACACGAGCACGGGTTGGAACAACACTTTATTCACAGAGAGAAGATACAGAGCAAGGTCAGCTTCAGTGGCATGCTTCAGTTATCGGTGGTCACCGGGTCCCTCCTGACACCCGGTGCAATGTAATGAGCCATGCACATCTCTCTTGTGTCACAGTGGAGAAGACCCAGTTCCCTTCCAGCCAGGAACAGATCTATTAGTGTGGTTGGTCAGGTGGAATATTATGCACACTCTTTTTTTAAAATACACTTTTCTATTTTTATTTTTTTAAGAGAAACTTGGAGTATATAAATGTTACACAAAAACTATAGGGGATTCCCATATGCCTTGCTCCCCAGCCCTCCCACATTATTTCACATCAGCAACATCTTTCAAAAGTGTGGTATATTTGATGAACACATCTTGGGGCATTGCCACTAAGTGATGATTATAGTTTACACTCTCTCATGCATATTTTTGCAAGTTATTACATGATATACAATGGCCTATATCTGTCATTGAAATGTCATTCAGGATAATTCCTAAGTCCCAAAAATGCCCCCAAATTACACCTCTTTTTCCCTCTCCTTCACCTCAGAACCTCCAAGGGCCACTGCCTCCATATCCATGATAAAAGTTCTTCCTTTGCTAGGATCACAAGTCTACAATAGAACAACTGTAAGTCTATTCTAGTCCATTGTTCATTCTCCAATCCTGAGGAATCTGTGATGGCCACTCCAACTCTAATCAAGAGTGGACTTAGAGCCCATTGGGCAGTTGAATGGGACTTTCTTGCTTGCAGTTGCAGACTCACTGTCCCTTGAGATGGTCGTTGTCAGTCATCTTCTTGTTATTTGTCCTGGGTGTGTCTCATGGACTGGAAAGTCAGTGCTGCAAGTCTGTTGAGATTCAAGGGCCAGTTGGTATATGGACAGCCCAAAGATTTAAGTCTCTTGGACATACAACTATCAACTCTACTACTAACTATAGTTTCAAGTAGAGGGACAGTAGATGTGTAGGGAAAACACAACTTGCGGTCACCCCTCGGGCTGAAGTGTGGTTTGCTGGCCTGGCAGGAGAGCAGCCGCGGCAGGCCAAGCCACTGCCCCCATAATAGGGTGGCTGGTCGGACTCACTGCCACCCCTGAAGGGAGCTCGGCATGGGCACAGAGTGCCCTCGGGTCTCCCCTTCTTGGCAGCCATGCTTCCGCGGCCGCCCCTCCTCCCGGATGGCGCACAGGATGCCTTGTGGGGCGGCACCCTTCTTCTTTCTCCCTGCACAGGCGCAGGGCGGAAAAATCCAGTCTGCCCTTTTCCCTCCCCCTGACAGCAGCAACAGCCAGGCGTGGGCAGGAAATTCAAGTCTGCCCTCTACCCCAGCAACAGCAGCCACCAATCACTAAACCCTGCCACTTCCTCCAGCAACAGCAACAGCCAATCCCTAACCACCACCCCTCCCCCATCCAGTACCGCCCACTGACCTTTCGCCGGCAACCAATCAGAACAGGGCGTGGCTTCGACCAATCAGCCTTCCCCAGCCCCTATAAAACTATTGCCTCTCCCTCAATAAAGTGGACTTGCGTGTTTACCTTGTCTCCGCGGTAGTTTTTCTGCCGTGCGCCCTCCAGTCCTGAGAGCCCCCGACAAGGGCCTGGCCTCCCTTGTCCCCAGTTCGTCGCCTGCTTCTCCGGGCAACCCCTTTGTCGCCGGCTTTGCCGGGAGACCCCGTCAGCCGAACCGCGCAACCCCTGTGAGACCGACCCCTCGTCTGCTGCCGGACCGACCCCTCGTCCCAAGCGGGACTGATCCCTCGTCCCAAGCAGGACCGACCCCTCGTCCTGAGCTGAACCGACCCCTCGTCCGCAGCCAGACCCCACCTCTACCGACCAAGCAAGCCGTCGCAACAACTGAGTCCAACTCTATCACTCTGAGGAGCATGTTAGGGCCCACTGGCAGGGTGCCAAACTCCTGAACTATCTGCCCTTCCTGTAGTGTCTGTATGTCTCCAGAGCCCTCAAGGGCCCTGCTATTTGGGGTAGTTATACTTTGGAAATCTATGACTTCCTGCTGAGATGTACGTAAGTGTAACTTCTGAAATGACCTCCCGACTCACTCTGAAGTCTCTTAGCCATATAAACTCATTTGTCTTTACCCTTTCTTCCTTTTGGTCAAGGTCTTTTTCCAGTTTCATTGCTAGTTGGTATGCACATTTGTAAGCACTACTAAGAAGTTTGCTGTATATCGGAATGAGGAGGACCACTCTATAAGGTAGAGGAAACTGGGCTGAATATGAGTTCACTACCCAGCATCTAAACAAAAGGATGTTCTGAGTCCCAGGCTTTGACTTTGGGGTAGCAGGTTGTACAAAGGCTGCTTCCTCAAAAGAAGCCCTCTCCCATGACATAAACACAGCTGGAGCTGATTCTAACATGCTGCTAAAAAAGATAGTTGAATCCTGAGAATAACAACCTACAATAAAGTAGTTACAAATGCTGAAAGTGCATTGGTAAAGTACAGATTGGGGGATTCGGAAAACTCAGGTAAGTGGAAATGTTAGTATGTGTTTATTATATGAGATCCAAGAACACCTGTTTAGATTTCCAAGGTGAACACAAAAGATACTCCCTTCACTAAGAAACACAAAAAGTAGGATGACACTGGTTTCTCCAAAGGCATTATGGGCCCAAGAGGAGATCAATAAAGCATACTGATCATTTTTAGGGAATCAGAAATTTTGCTAATAGACATTGACTTGAAATTGAGCAACAAGTTACATTAACCAAAAAGTCATCCAGGAAGTAGAGACAATGATTAAGTCAACCATCCAAAATTAGAACCTCGTCTGTTCCAAGATGTTTTAAAATATCTTGGAACAGAAGATAGTGTAGAGAGCTGAAGAGAAGGCAGTTTGTCCTTGATAACAAGTCTCTAGTTCTCTTTTTTTCACAGATACTGGCTATTTTTTCCTGAATTTTTCACCTTAAAATTTGCAGGACAAAAAAGATAACAGTTATGTCTTTACAATGGTGTCTGAACTTTTCAGGGAAATGAGATAGGGAAGAGAAACTGGAGTTAAGAGACCTAATAAGCTGCCTACAGATTTGAGAATGAGAGGAAAAAAATCTCTCAAGCACACTTTAAAGGAGATACAGAAAAGTTGAGAGTAAAAGGCATACCCATATAAAAATCAATATCACTTAGGCGTGAGGGAACATGAAAAGCCAAAAAGAGCCTATTTTACTGGCAAAAAGCTTCAGCTAAAATAGAAGTGACAACTAATGCCATGTGGAAATTTAGAAAAAATGCTGGACTCAAGTGACCTCCAGTAATTCTGAGATTATGATTTTAGACTGTAACCTAATTCAAGATATATATTTATATTTTCATTAACTACATTTTCAGCAAATTAGTGAAGGAGGGGCATGCTTTACTCATCATTAGGATGGTTTTCTTGGGTATACCATAGTGTTCAAATTCTTCGAGAGGGAGAATTCTAAGATTTATTGAGCATTTATTTTCCTTTAGGGATATGATAGATGCTTTGAATATATAGCCTTATTTAAATTTCCCAGAAATCTTAAACAATAAATAGTATTTTTCCACCTCTATAGGTGCCAAATCTAGGCATAAAAGAGGTTAAACATTTCAATGAACTTTCAAAAACAGATAATGGTAGAGACACTCTTGAGATACAGTTCTTTGCAATTCTGCCTCTTGGTAATCATTGAGGCACAGTCTAAGAGTAGTTCGATGGAGAGATGGATCAACTATTAATCATTTCCTAGTACTTATTTACTGAGGATATTTATACTAATTACCTGGCATGAGTTTTTGCATTAGTCTTATAGATTGTGATTTTCCACACTGGAAAAAAAAGGCTAAACTAAAATTATTTTTATTTTCTTTCTATATACCTTCTAGGATAGGACAGTTCTTCAGGTGACTTTCTCTATTAGCACTATAGAACTATTGAATTTTTGCTCTGATAAGGTAATTCAGGTTAATTATCCAGAACTCTCAAATCCATTTACCAGTTAGCTTATGTGGTTTTAATTTTAAATATGACACTTGGACCCATTTTTCTAGTAAATTTCAAAACTTTATATTTTGATCATAAATTACCACAAGCCTTATAAATATCTCATACGTAATTTTTTTTTCCAAATTTATTGCCATATTGTGTGGTTTTTAACCCAATTTTCTGATTTACCTTCCTCTGAAAACCACAAAGTATGTCAGGATATTATTCTTGGGTAGTTTAAAGAATTGTGAAGGGTTTGGAGATTTTATACTACTTGCAAGCTATTTTAGTTTCCTGGGCTGCTTAACGCAAATACCATGAAGTGTGTCAAGTTAAACAATGGGAATTTATTCACTCACGGTTTTGAGGCCAGGAAAATGACCAAATCAAGGCATCATCAAGGTGATACTTTCTTCCTGTAGACTGGTTTCTGGGACTGGCTGTTGGTGGCTCCTGGCTCCTCTATCACATGGATGATCACATGGTGGCATCTGCTGGCCTCTTCCTTCTCCTCTGGGTATGTTGATTTCAGCTTCTTGCTTCTATAGCTTTTTTTCTTGGGAATAGATTAGATCTAAGAACATGTTTTCCTGTGGTATCTACATCTTCAAACCACCACACAAGCTAACATGTTAGTTTGACATGATTTCATGGATACCTACAGGAGACACAAGATTCCTGGGTCAGAGAAAAAGGTTATGATTACTCATGATACATAAATCTACATGAGCTTCATGTTCATGTTGGTTCTCTATGTCCCTAGTTCCCAAATGGGCAACTTGGATGGACCTGTGATGGCCCTATGAATGTGAAAGGTTTTTGTCATAGCTGAAGAAGCCCAGGCTTAACGAACTTAGATTTTTCTACAAAGGGCAGAAGGTAAATTTACCTGATCTTTGTTCTGGATAGGAATATTAGCAGTAAAAAACAACAACTTGATCTTCATTTTAGAAGGTGACACAATGTCTGTCTTCCAACCCTTTCACTATATAAGCATCCTTGAAAAGAACAATCTAGAACAAAAGTTGCCAACCTCTGCTTAAAGAAGTGCAGAAATGCAAGAGCCCAATGGAGAATTATCTTCTAACAGATAAAGTTTACATTAATGAGAAAAGCGTTCTTGTATTTGTTCATTAAAAGTCATGCATCATCTAGTAAATGCATATCCTGAGTAAAATAGCTTCAAAAAATAATATGGTCCAAGTAATATTGGTTCAAATAATAAATAGCTTATCTTTCAATTAATGCTTTTTATAGGCCAGGTTTGAATGATTTAAAAACAAAGTCATGTCTGAAGTAGTCATACAGAAAAAGTAATTCTGTTATTACTTTAGTAATTGCTAAAAAAAAGTATATTTTATTCACGCACACCCATTTATACAAAACAAACAGGAGTTTCTTGGTGTTTCAAAGTTTATATATGTAGTCAATGCATCATTTAGTTCAATTCTTCACCTGAAATATAATGTCTGGATAAGGTCTCTTGTAAACAAACATAGTGTTGTTACATTTCATTTAGAGTGTAATATCAAATCTCTACTTACTAAAGAAGAATATTTCTTATTCTGTCTAATTAGTAAAAAGCTACAATTTATAACTAATTAGATATCTGCGACAGAAAGCTACTATTTTCTCTGTTTCTGTGTTCATATATTCTAATTTCCTGTTGATTTCATAATAGAGTGTGTGCATGCCATTCAATTAGGTGCTCTCAACAACATTATTCTTTACTTTAAGCTGGTATGGTCAGCAATGTAATTGCTATAATTTGGTTGATTGAAGGATCCATCTAATAGGACAATGATAGATAATGCAATATCCCATTATTGGATAAAATTATTTGAAGTTGGACAAGTGATTTTCTTTTAAGTTTTGTTTTTTTGGTTTGCTCTTGTTTTTATTTTTTGTTGGCCTTATTGTTTTTGTTTGTTTGTTTGACCTTTCGTATAGACAGAGAAATATTGACTATTTATTGCTGATCTGTAAGCATGTTTTTTCACCTGTAAAAAAAGAACAAACATTTTTCATTTTCTTCAAATTCTAAAGAGATTTTCTAGCTGGTTGTAATCGACAGGCCTCTACTTTCTTTTTTACCTCCAGTTCAACCAGAAGTCATCATTATATGATGGCTGAGCCATATGTCAATGCATTGCATGCACAACTATTCATTATTTTAGTGTGAAAGTAGTTCCATCTGAATACCACCAAATTGTCTAGATAATTCTTCTGTCAACACTTTCAAATATTTCCTACACACCCTTCTTACCTTACCCAGCAATTTATAATTTCTAGAAACATTTTATGATAAATATTTCCTCCAAAATATATCACAAGATAATAGGATACTTGGATTTCTTAAATGCAAATCTCTTACAGAAAAATTAAAATTCTCCCAATATCTCTGAAAGTTCCATTTATTTTTAAATTAGTAAGACTAAGTCCAATGCTAGGCCTTTGTTCAGACTCTGCTTTGTCACTCAGTGGCAGAAATGTTACAATCTTTGTTTTTTAATATATAGATTCTGTCACTTTAATATGATAATGGGTCATTCTCCACTCAACCATCACCAAAGCATGACATTTTTACAATCCCCTTTAACTCTGCAGTACATTTAACTTTAATTTATGGCTACTGCTTTATAGCATGTTTATACTTTGAAGGTACAGAGCAATGAGATAAAGAATATTAATGTGATTGTCCTTCAGAATTATAGAATATCTTGACTGTAATAGTCTGGAGATGCAACATTGACAGCAACAACAAAAATATCACATTATAAAACATGAAAAAATCAACATTTTGCTTATTTTGAAATGTAAGAACAAAAAGGTAGTAGCAGATACACCAAGGTTAAAACATATGCATCGAAACAGAAGTTTAAAGAATAAAAATAGCAAGAATATAGGACAGAATTGCATATACATTTGTAACATACACACATACAAACGTGCACACACACACACATAATAGAAATCAGGAAGTGACAGCCACAGTTGATTTGAAAAGATTTAGTAGTTACAACAAATCTGAATAGCAATTGCCGTGGACAGGAAAGATGAAGACAGCTCTCCTTGAGAAATAATCTATGTCTTGTTGTTAATGACTTTGTGAAGCATAACACTCTTCTTTCAGGTTCCCTTAATTTGCATTCATTTTCATGTCTTATTTCATACTGAATCTTTAATTTTACATTGCATATTGGCTGATTTAAAGGTGATATTTGTATCATTGTTTTATAGTCGAATCAAATAGCCATGGTTTGAATTTTTTATTTCCTTTTGGATTCTATATATAACTCCATGTGCCCAGTAGTGAATTATTAAGTGGTATTTTTCATCCATTCAATCTGACTTATTATCAGTAACTTCAACTCATTAATGAATATTTTAAAACATATAACATTTACTTGTGAATAATATTTAGAGCTACTGGGAAAATATAGTATCTGCATTCTAAGAGTATATTATAATATAGGAACTAAAATACCTTATTAAGAGTGAATAGGGATGGAAGTGAAAACAGAAAAGTGAATTGCAGGGAACTAATTATCATAGATTTGCATTTTAGCATTGATTTTAACATCTGTTTTTATTTTGATCTAATGATGAAAATTACATATATCTGAAAATTTGCTAATTTTAAGTATAATTTATCGTGGAGAATGTTTATATATATATTCATATATATATTTCCCCATACATTTATAGAAGTTTAGTTTTATGTTTTCTGTGTGATTATATAATTAATTTCTGTTTTTCAAACAAGATTAAATCTATAAATATTTTCAAAAATCTAATTGTCTCACTACCATATCTTAGTACCTAGCATGTGGCCTCTAACCTATAGGCATTAAATGAACATCTGATAACTGATCAAGTGAATGAAGGAATGAATGACTGATGATATATGAAGCAGTTCTAGGAATTAAAACTCAGGGAACATTGTCCACTGTATACCTTTCAGTATATTTAAATGGAAACTCCCATTAAAATATACTTTAGAAATTAGAAATTTACAAAAAAGTTTCATTTCTAATAAAGAGTATGCATGTGTGAGAAGATTATATATGTAGTATTTTCTTCAGAGCTACACAAAATATAAAACTTCTCTTATAGTTGGCTGTCAGGAATTTCAAAGCAAATTTAGGATGCAAATATAGAAACACAATGGGGCCTTATAATCTAAATCTCCCCCCTCTATTCTGGTATAAATTTCCACCTATAAATTTCCCAGGTGCTGACATTTCATACATTTTTATTTATGTGTATGGGGTTATTATAGGTGGCTCAACTCATTTTTAAAAATTGTGTCCTATACATAAATATTTAATAATAAAGAATACAAGAAAAAACACTCTTATACCAATGACGTTTTACCTATAGTAATAACAGAATTCACCTAGATAAAGATTATTGAATATAGACTGTGACATTATCATCCATACTCTGAATCTGCTTAACTCTTGTTTATAATAAATTAATAAAATAAAATAAGTGGCTATCTTCCACACTGACTGTGATGATTAAATTCATATGTCAGTTTGTCCAGGTTAGGGTTTCCAGCTGTTTGGTCAATCAGGCATTGGCTTGATTGCTACTTTGCAGATGTTTGGTGGTGTTAAATCATCAGAAAGTTTGTTGCATCCATGTCTGATTACACTTAAAATCACCTGAGGGGATTGCCTTCAACATTAAGAAAGTCTCATCCAATCTGTTAAAGGCTGTAGAAGGAGAAGTGAAAATTTCAGCAGTCAGAAGAAAGAATTTCCATCTCTATTTTAGCCAGTCAGCTTTTCCAGGGAAATTCTTTGAAAACCTCTGAGTCCCAAGCTTGTGACTTGTAGTACAGATTTTGAACTTGCCCATTCCTTCAGTTATATGAGACAATTCCTATAAAATTCCTATAATATTTTCATAGATATCCTCTTGGTTGATGGTTGATTTCCCTAGAGAATCCTGATAATGCAACTTTTTTTTTTTTTTTTTTTTTTTAACCAGAAACTGTTCTTGGGAAAGAGGATCTTAAGGATGAAATGCTGGATCTGGGGTTTTTGGAATTGGTTCTCAAATCTGATTAGATTCAATGGCATTAATGGCTCTATTTCAAACAATCAATATGGCACTGATAACCCATGAGTTGGCAAAATATTACCAGTGGATATGGCTACTCAAGTGCTTATAAGAAGCAAGTCTCTGGGTGAGAGAGTTTTTGACACTTTAATAGAGTTTTGTGGAGTTAAAAATGACAATGATGGAAGGAATGTAAAGTTGGATCAGGCTGAATTTCTTCTTATGAACCCACTAAGCAGAGATTGTGGATTGAATTTTGCAGATCGAAGGATTAGAAAGGGCTCTAACAGTTGTTTGGGCCGTTGATTGAAGCATGGACACAAAGGTGGCCTAAGTTGCCTGAAGCAGAAATTCCAGATGTACCCTGGTATAATGTAGATGTGGGGATCCAAAGGCTTAGAAAGATTGGAATATTAGAGTGGATTTCTGTTGTAATACCTGCTCAAGTACCTCAGGAGAGTCCAGAAGACACATCTTTCACCAGGACACTTGCAAAATAAATTTGCAAGAAATCCATCATCCCTGAAGAGGCCTGTGTTTGCTCTTCTCTGCAGGTCAGATATTACTGTGGGAATTGCTCCCACTGGACGTAGATCCTTAGACACAATGGGATGATCAAATCCCAGGTTGGCAGAAGCCAAGTGGCAGCACTTAATCACCAACAGCAAGATGGGCATTGTACCATAATGGATAGCAGACTTGGAGCAGTAGTCAAATAGTCTTACTCTATGGTGTTGGTTAGTAGATCATGGGGTGCTGAGAAGTAAAATAGATGGATAGTTGAATAAATTCTTACTGATCTGTATAAGCAGAAGTGTCAAGTGAAGAAAAGTCTAATTTGAATTGCAAAAACAGAGAATCAAGACCTCTTAATAAACTCCCAGACTTGAGACAGTTTATAGACCAAGAGCGCATTGACTGCTCCACTCACCAGAAGTTTCCAAATTTCTCTCTCTTTCCTCAAATTTCCGTATTCCCTGAGAGACAACAATATTGAAATTAACCCAGGGAATTTCCCTACAATGGCTTCTAAATGTTCAAATGAAAAAAGAACCATACATTTCTCACTTTAAAGTAAAAGCTAGAAACGATTAAGCTTAGTGAGAAAGGCTAAATGAAAACTGAGATAGGTTGAAAGCTATCTCTTGCATTAAACAGCCCAATTGTGAATGCAGAGGAAAAGTTCTTGAAGGGGATTAAAAGCGCTTCTCCACATTCAACACATGTTTAAGAAAGAGAAGCATCCTTCTCGCTGATATGGACAAAGTTTTAGTGGTCTGGATAGAAGATCAAGCCAGACACAACACAGAGCAAGGCCCTAACTCTCTTCAATTCTAAGAAGGGCAAGAGAGGTTAGGAAGCTGCAGAAGAAAAATCTAAAGCTAGTAGAACTTGGTTCATGAATTTTAGGGAAAGAAGCCATTTCTGTAAGATAAAAGTACAAGGGAAAGCAACAAGTGTTTTAGAAGTTACATCAAGTTATCTAGAAAAATTGACTAAAATAATTGATGAAAGTAGCTACACTAAACAACACATTTTCAGTGTGGATGAAACAGCCTTATTTTGGAAGACGATACCATGTAGGACTTCATAGCTAGAAAGGAGAATTTAATGTTTGACTTCAAAGTTTCAAAGGACAGGCTAACTCTCTTGTAGAGCCTAATGCAGCTGGTGCTTTTAATGCAACCAATGCTCGTTTAGCACTCCAAACTTCCTAAGCCCCTTAAGAATCATGCTAAATCCACTTGGCCTATGCTCTCTAAATTGACCAACAAAGCTTGGATGACAACATGGTTTAATGAATATTTTAAGTCCATTTATGAGGCAAACTTCTGAGGAAAAAAAAGATTCCTTTCAAAATACTACTGCTCATTGACAATGTACCTGGTCACCCAAGAGTTCTGTTGGAGATATGCAATGATATTAAGGTTGTTTCCATGCCTTAATATTTCATGCCTACTAATGCAACTACTATTCTGCAGCCCACAGATCAAGGAGTCATTTGGCTTTTCAATTATTGTTATTGAAGAAAAACATTTTGTAAGACTTTAGGTGCCATAGACAGTGATTACTCTGACGGATATTTGCAAAGTAAATTGAAAAATTTCTGGAAAGGATTAACCATTCTAGCTGCCATTAAGAATATTTGTGATTCATGGGAAGAGGTCAAAATGTCAACATTAATGGGACTTTAGAAGAAGTTGATCCCAACTCTTATGGATGACTTAGAGGGGTTCAAAACTTCAGTGAAGGAGGAAACCACAGATGTGGTAGAAATAGGAAGATAATTTTAATTAGAAATACAAACTGAAAATGTTACTGAATTGCAGCAATCTCATAATAAAACATTATTGCATGAGGAGTTGCTTCTTATGGATGTGAAAAGAAAGTAGTTTCTTAGTATAGAATCTACTCCTGTTGACTATCCTGTGAACACTATTAAAATGACAACAAAGGACTTAGAATATCACATAAACCTAGTTGATAAAGCTGTGGCAGGGTGTGAGAAGATTGACTCCAGGTTTGAAAGAATTTGTGCAAGTAAAATGCTAGCCAACAGCATTGCCTGCTAAAGTGAAATCTTTTGTGAAAGGAAGAATCAATTATTGTGGCAAACTTGATTGTTATCTTATTTTAAGAAATTGCCACAGTCATCCCAATCTCCAGCAACTACCACTCTGATCAATCAGCAGCCATAAATACTGAGACATAACACTCCACCTGCAAAATGATTATGATTCACTGAAGGCTCAGGTGATGACTAGCATTTTTCAGCAATGAAGTATTTTGTTTTTTAGACATAATGCTATTGTACACTTAATTAAACTACAGTACAGTATAAGCTAACTTTTATATGAAAAAAAATTATACAATATTTGCTTTATTGTAGCAGTCTGGAACCTAACCCACAATTTCTCCAAGGTATGCCTATAATCAATATTTACAGTCATTATTTTTTAGCTCACACAATATTTTCAAATTGCATTTATGCATCATTATTTCTTGTAACTCACTTATTTTTTTCTCACTTTTCCCCTCTCTGTACATTTATTACTAGCTCCTTTATCAGGCATCTGTGATTATAAAAGTTTGTTATTGTTAATCTGAAAATGTTTTCATATTGTCTTCAATCGTAATGATAATTTATTTTAGCATAGTATTCTAAGTCTGTAACTATTTTCCTTCATCATTTTTGAGTATTATTCAAATTTCCAGGCACTTGAAGTAGCTGTTGAAAAGTATGCTTTGTTTAGATTGAGAGAGGGATACTTTTTGTCAATTCAATCTGCTATATGACCCAGAATCACTCATCATTTCCCTATTTAACAATAAAGAAAACTAAAGTGTACCTGGTACAGTTCATAATTTTTGACCAAATAATGAACTCAATCATTTGAACAAGTTGAATGGTTAGGTAGAAAATTGACAGCTGAGCCAGATACATCTAATGTGAGGAATGAAGGAAAATAATGAACACATGAAACTATTTACTATGAAAATTGAATACCTAAATAACATTAGAATAACATCTAATAGAATAGCAACTGTTTAGTATCCAAGTAGAAGACAAAATGCCTAAATATCAGAGTTGTAGTTCTAACTCTTGACAGACTAATTTAGCAGAAATTAGTCCAATAATAAGTTATGCTTGGTAACAGGAAACCAGGAAATGAGAAAAGATATGGGGAAACAAAAGTGGAACCTGACAGCTAGGTCACACAATTCAGTCATCTGCAGCTAGAAAAGCAGCAACTAGAGGAAACGCTAGAGATAAGGAGGTCTTAAAGCAAGAAGCTTTTTTTTTTTTAATATATTTTTCAATTTTTTAAAAAGACATTAGATTACACAAAATGTTACACATGAAAATTATAAGGGAGTCCCATATGCCCCACTCCCCACACCCCCCACCCTTCCCTACATTAACAACTTCTTTCATTAGTGTGGTACATTCACTGCAATTGATGAACACATTTGGAACATTGCCATTATGCATGGATCTTTGATGCCCTGAAGAACATGGAGTCTACCTGAAACATCTACTCATTTACAGAATCTAACAAATTACAGGAAGAGTCCAAAATTACATTTCTGAAAGTTGTTGTACATAAATAACTCATATGGGGTTAAGGAAATGTTTTACCTGTCAGTTTTCATGTTTTCAGTATTTTTTTACCAAGTATTCCATGCCAAATCATCAACTTATTGCCTATGAATTCTGGCAATGATTCATGGATGTTATTTACTCATTGCTTATGACAAGATAAAGGGAACATAATAAAATAAGTAAATAGTTTTTTCACAGCAAGCATCAATTTTCTATTCATTTTCCTGACTTAGCTTCCATTAAAAAGTAATACCCTATAACAAATTATAAGTTCTTTGAAGAAAAACTCTGTGCAATCAGTTTTTGTATTCATAGTGTCTAATTCTGTGCCTGGGATGAAATACATAATCAATCTATGTCTCTTTAAATGTATTGTCCCAAGTTTCCTTATCTTCCATCCCCAGAGTCCCAATGCTCTTGGGAGAGGCAGGAAAATTAATCACACCAGTAATATTAAGGCATTAGAGAAGTTAATGGAAAAATGCATAAAAAATTTAAAGGAAATGGTGCCGGTGCATTGCAAGTGACATTTATGTGTGTAGGAGGGTTATTAAATAATCAAAAAAGAATGAGATTTAAGGTCAGAATACAATGAAAATAATTCTAGTCAAATCATTTTAAAATTTTAATTCTTATTATTAAGGATAATAATACCTCTCCTAAGTAAATCGTAAAGTTGTGTGAGATTACTGTATTAATTACAATATTCTTGTCCAGTGTTAAACTGTACATGTCTTACAGTTTGCCTGATAATTTTATTTATTACAGGTTATTTGTATTTAAGAGACCATTTTTAACAGGCATTGCTTAATTCAAAGCAACGAATATGTAGATATTTAGCAAATGACATACATTTTTTGTATATTTCCAGATGCTCAATATTGTGACCATAATATTGCATAATCAGTCTTGTCATACTCTTGATTCAAATATGCTAAAAAATGTTTCTACCTTCTCACAGGCCTACTATAGCTTTAGGATGGTCTAGGGAAGTGATGCTCAAACATTATGGTTTATTGAAGCACCAAGGGGGCATGTTAAAATTCACATGCTCCCTACCCACAATTTAGTTTTTGATTCTGACAATGTTTAACTTTACTCAAGCCCGGGGATTCTGGAAAACGGTAAAGTTTAAGAAATTTCCCCCATCCCCTCCTTTACATTCCAGAAAATGGCTTGCTGCAAAGAACCACATTTATCCTTATCACTAAGATAAGACTCAGGGATGCCCTATTGTTTACCTATGACAAGGCTAGGCACAGACCTTCCAAATTTCAATTCTTTGCCACATAAAAGATTAGCTGAACAGCTTGTCTTCATTCACTGATAAATGGGAACAAAATTCTTGCTAGCGAGACTTTGTTTAAGCTTCTCGCCTTTTCCAGACCCTTGAGTTTTAAGAGCACTACTTAGAAAACAGACTTGTTCACCACTAAATATTCTTAGATCTGTCATTTGATCTGGCCAACCTTTCATCCCACTCCTCTACACCCAGTCCTTTCTTCTCTATAAAATAAAAAGTCCTTTTGCTTAACTCTTAAGACATCTGCAGAACTTATGGTCAGAGCAGTCTCCTATTGCAATAGTCCCATCTCTCTATTTCAGCTGCTCCTTTCCCCCTTTGTAGTAATCCTCTTAAATAATGCATCCCCTTACCAAGTTCAGATTTGTTTTTCATTTGATAATTCCATGACTTGAGGTAGGGCTCAACCATTTCCATTTCTAACAAGTTTCCATGGAATACTGATGCTCCTGGTCTGGGAAGTACATTTTAAGAACCACAACTTTTGGATAAAAGTGGACTCTTTGATAAATTAATAAGATAGAAAGTATTAACTACCAAACAGTATTTTAAGAACTTAAAGTATATTAGATCAGTGAATGTTCATAACAACTTTATGAAGCAGTATGCAATTTATGTACATTTAAGTAACTTGCCCAAAGTCATACAACTGATAAATGTCAAAGTTCAGATTTGGCATACAACTGGTAAATGTCAGAGTTCAGGCAACCTGGCTTCAAAATTTATGCAGCAGTCAAGAACCCATGTACTTTTCTATGCCACCAAACAGTTTCTCCAGCATAAGTGGAATTTATATGAGTATACCTCTCACTGAACCTTGCTCCCATGTGCTATTTCTCTTCCTTCTGATGTCTTCGTTTCAGCTTTATCCCTTACTTCCGATTGCTGCTGGAATGGTTCTTCCCTGAACTTTTATTGAATCTGTTAATTTCCTAGACTGATGTATTTTAAAGTCTAGATTAAACCTTTCAGTGATCAGAAAACATTGTTTCCTAAGCATGTCTCTCATCTTCATTTCTGCCATGTTGTGTTTCAGTGATTCCAAGCAATATGTCTGTCCTCATTTACTATTTTTTCAACCCTATGTGTTTTGGCTTGGATTCCAGAATTATTTTCTCCAAATACTATATTCTTTGAGCTTCTATGTTTCCCCCTATCTAACTGATGAACTATTACTCATCTCTATACCCCTAAATCCCATACTATCTCTTCTATAAAGCCTTCACCTTCTCTCTAGGGAGTTATTTGTCACTGCTTTTCTGTTCACACTGCAAATTCACATGCCAATGTCAAGCAGTGTGACAGAAAAGTGTCATAGAAAAGATATTTGGTAGCAAACTGCAAAAGTATAAAATAAGACATGATAGAGTCCCATTTTCCCTTGTCTTTGACTCTTGCCTCCTTTTCCTTTTTCAGCCACTTTTGTTGTTACTGTCATTTTGCTATCCCCTTCCTACTGGTCCTGAACCCTGATAAACCACAAGTTTTGAGAAAAATGAATGGAAAAAAAAAACCCAACTCTTTAAAGAATTACTGTCATTTATCAAGATGAGATTCAACCAGGGATATCAAACAACAGGGATGAAAACTTGAACAATCTTCAAACAGCTCAACTGCAAGTTTTGCAGGGGTTAATGATAAAAAATGCTACCTGAGCTACACCACAAGCACACCTACCCCTCTTTTCTCATCACCTTGTAAAAGTCTAAACCAGCTTTGACTCAGAGAGCACCTGATAATAATAACCAGGTGCTCTCTGATGTACACCTGTTGAGTAAATGTGGACTTATTTGATTGGATTTTTATTCACTTAAATTATTTTCTTGACAAGACAAAACTGTAAAGTTGATTTTCAAGTTATTGATTCACTTAGGGAAAAGTTAACCCACACTTCCGAGTTTCAGTTTTTACCTTTATAAAATATAGATTAAAAATTAAATATAACAATGCATGTAAAACAACTTATACATAATCTCCTTGCCCTTTATCTCCCTACTGAGTTCATCATTATTTGACCACTCATTTTTCCTCTCCCTGGATTATCAGTTACTAGAGGAGAGTAGAGAATATGCTTATACTTTTTTTGTATAGCAAACACCTTGTGTCTGGTATTTGTTGTGCCTGGCATGAAGGATATAGCACAGGTATCATAATGTTTTCTGGATAAATGCATACATAATGGGGTATTGATCTCTACACCCATCCCTATACACTCACAATGCATACACACATAATCGTCAAAATAAAATATTGAAATTAATAATCTAGAACTCCATTCCTGAAATAAACTTGTATAACTATTTTCTTGGGAAGAATTGAAAATGTCTTATTTAACCTTAGTCTCTTTTATGTCTCCTTTTTATTGGGAAGAAACCTGTCCAATAACCAGCAGACACATCCCCAAGCACACACAGATTCTCCTTTATCCTCATTGATTAGAAATATATTACATGCTCATTTCTAAACCCATCATTGCATAGACCTTAAAGAGGAAGACAGGATGATTCAAAAATGACTGGGGAGGAGGTTATATTAGAAAGGAGGAAGTGAGGGTGGGCAATCAAAGGCATTGCAACAAAACTTCCTTTACTTCAAACTTTTCCTTGGACAAGCTCATCCAGCCCTATGTATCATTACATTCCATATATATGCATATATGTGGATGATTTCAAAATCTATTTTTCTAGTTTTAACAACCCTCCTGAATTACAGATGTCAATTTCCAGTTTACACATATTCTTAATTAGATAGTGCAACCAAGGGTAATGGATCAACAGATGTAAAACTTAATTCATCCAAAACTGAACTCATTATATACATATTTCTCTTTCAAATATATTCTTCTTTATAGTTTACACTTTATTAAGGGAATTCCCCAAGGAATCTAGCTAAAACTTGGGAGTCATCCTAGGTTCCTTTTCATCAGCCCTAAACCACAAGTCAATCATATTATCTATATATTCTATCTCATCAAAATATCTAGAATCTATCTTCTTCCTGAATCCCCATTCCTTTCTTTCAGAACTTCATTATTTCTTACATGACATTTTATAGTCCTCCTCTAATGATTTTTCTTGCTAACAAATAAAAATACTTTAACTTTACTTCACAATTATTAAAGTTTTATGTCCAACTCTACTCCCTCTGCCCCTTTTGGACATTTCCTGTGTTCTGGTCATATTGATCCATTTAGAATTCCCTGAACGTCTTTTACCTTTTGACAAAATACACCTTTCATGCAAGGTTCCCACTGCATCACCTACGTCCATAGTCTCTGCTGGGAAAATTTCTAATACCCTTCAGGACTCAGCATTAATGCTACCCTTTTCTGATAGCATTAATCAGACATCTTTGGCAAGATTAGGTTTTCTGTAATCTGTATTACCAAAGAATACATATACACACACATGCACACACACACATCATGGAATTTATCAAAATGCATCATTATGGCGTGCTTATTCTTCCCTCTCCTTCTCCCAGCTTGACAATTCTTTTTTTTTTTTTTTTTTTTTGAGATTATAACATGCATGGACTGTGTATTGTTCAACTTTTTCTCCTTAGGGGAAAGCACAAATCTTCAGAAGTAGTAAGCTCTAAATTAGTGTATAAAATATTTCTTGAATGCATGGACACAGGTGTCCTCTCCCATTCCAAAAGTATTTCAGTGCAGCCAAACAGTGAAGCATTTGAAAATCTGTATGTACAAATGTTGAAGATAAGAAAGTTTTCATCTACTATGTTATTTTCAAATATTACTTCTCTGGAGGAATAATCTTCTCTGCATGCTTAAAAATGGTCATCTTTCAGACAGAATTACATCAAAGTCAGTTTTATGCATATTGATTTTGCAATTGTCCAGACTTCTATATTAATCTGTCAACTATTTCAATATGCCATATAAATTTTATAACCTTTCTATCAGACAATTGCCATATTGAGTTTTATCAATATGAAGTTATAAGAAATAAACTTTCATTGGGGAGGGGTGGAACAAACACTTCTTATACTTTTGAAGTATAAATGTATAATCCCATCTGCTGAGTCGACTCCTCAACCCCATTGACAAATAACAAACATAGTTCAAAAAGCACACATGAGGCTACCTATATCCTATCACAAATTAAACTATTCAGCTACCTGGGCAAGACCCACTTTGCAGGCTATTAGTGCCTAATTGTGCTAGCAATATCTGCTGGGGTTTCTGCTGCTACTCCAGGATACTGCTATTTTTTGACAGGCAGAACCACTTCTTGTGACTTTATCGACAATTAAGTTAGATAGCATTACCCCAGCAGGGACACCAACCCTAGCTTGACAAATTCTCCATTTCACTGGTTACAGGGAAGACTTCCAACTTGTTGACCAAATACCGGTACACTTATCAGGAACTATTGTTTGTCTCTGGGTATTGTCTCAACTGCTAGATACCATTAGTCCTTCTTTCATGCCCTAAGATTCCTGCTGAAAACTACTGAGTTTGCAGAGAATCACTGCATCTGGGTCAAACCTTCTTAAGTATCCAACAAGTGATTGGTGGGCAGAGACACCACTGTTGTTGTGTGCTGCTATCTCACTAGGCATTCCATGGTTGTGCTTTAATTTTCTCTGGAGTCTTCACTATCCTTGCATGGTGCTATGATCCAAAGGGATTTACTAAATTTTCAACATAGATCCAAGTTCTGTTAATAGCATTTCTTATGCCTCAAAGTGAAACAGCTCTATGAACATTTCACTATCTTCTCTATGTTTCCATCACTGCTTCTTCCTCCCAAAGTCTCTACTCATTCTTGAGTTCTCATAAGATTTAGCCAAGGGCTATGTTTAATTATTAAGTATCAAGCTGTAATGAGAATTCCTCCATTCTCTATTGATTAGGACAGCATTTGCCAAATGTTTTTCTGTGACATTATTGACCAGAAAAATTAGGGAGTATATAGCATATTATATCCCTATCATGGACATGCACAATATAAATAGGCTTGTAAAAATCTCTGTGATATGCCACAGTAAGGAAATCACCTTTTCCTTGTTTAATCATTGTATTTCATGTTTATTTTAGGACAGGATGCTGTGTGTGTATATGCATATGTTTATGATCTAATCATATAGCTAAAGTCGGTTTCCTGTAGAAACACTGGATTAAGGTTTTATTTTAGGACCTAGTTGTTGTCTGGACAACATTCTCCAATAAAACTAATCTCTCACAAGAATATAATCAATCTTTCATGCAAGAAGTCTTCTCAAAAATTTATTCCACAAGGTCATTCACCAATTAGTTTCCAGGTATGACTAAACTTTTAGGGCACTAAAAATAAAAAGCTGGGTTTTTCTTATTTGTCAATATATGCCATATATGATTACATAGAACTACGTACACATACATATATGCATTATATGTAAATAGACTTAACTTTATTTCTCTGGGGAAGTGGATTCTTTTCTATAACTCATTGTTGCTTTGATCCCAGAGAAGAAAGATAGCAAAACAAAATCACCTTTCTAATATGATTGTTTTCTATTAAAGTCATCAGGTTGAGGAATTTTAAGTTTGGTCCATTTCACATCTCAGCCTTCGGTGTATGTTGTCTTTACTCTGACAACGGGGTATCACATCTTTGGTTAGGTTGTACCTCTCATCATCCAGGAAGAAGAATGGTCCATTTGATTCCAAGCCAGCCTGGAAGGCCTGGGGTATAGGCTTTTCACAGATGTCCATTTATAAGATGCATCTGTCCCCACATCTCATTCTGCCAGCTGGGCTTGGTTAGGCTAGCTGGCAGTGTGCACAATCTCAGGCTGCCAGCCAGCAGGTTGCAGCCCCAACACACTGGTTTAAAAGCCTTATGGCTCAAATCCCTGATGGGACCAGAAGAACTAGGGGATATTATAGAAATATTGGCTCTGGGAAGTCACTTCAAATTATATGAATATCAAGAAATTTTGCAAGTTTGACATACATATTGTCATATGGATCAGGGAATATTTCAAAAAGGTAGTTCAGACTAAGTGTTAGAAGGTAGCTGTGCATGAATGACACCTTAGCACAGGCAATATCTTGCTATAACTTTGAGGAAAACATCAAGTGCATATGAAGAAAAAAGAAGGTAGAGATACAACAAGCTGCCAGTGCCAGTCAGACATGGACAGGTGATATTTCTCTGGGGAGGATTCAGTGTAAGCCTCCCAGAATAGTTGGCTCAGCATTCCTAGTCTGAGTCCTGCCTCATCTTCTATTTTGTTGAAGAGCCAGAAACTACTGACCTGGAATAAAGTCCTTGATCATGCCATTTGTAGAGGCATTCACTTAACTATTTCAGTCAGATGAATATTTATGTTTTTCTATAGGTTTCCAGGGGAATTTATCCTCTTCCTTTACTCTTATTTTTCCAGGTTGCTCAAGAAATCTTACCTGTCTCTGTATTAAATAGGCATGTGCAGGCTATACTGCAATGAAATCTTATTGAGTTTTATTTCCTCACTTGTTTGAGATATTAAAGGGACTGTAGCATGCCAGCTGGTAGCTGGAGATGCTGACTCCAGAAACTAAACAGCAAATTTCAACAACTAAGCCCTGCACACACGCTGAAATTTCTGACCAATTTTCAAATATCACACTAGTCTAATCTTGTTTAGGATTAGCAATTGTGCTTTTTTTATTTGAAGGATTAATAAACATAATATGCAAAATAACTAACATTATAAGCAAAACCAAAGCTTTCGCATAGCAATATCTCTTTTGACACAGACACAGATGTCCTTTAATCCTCTGTCATCTGTCATCTGGCTCACACATCTTGTATTGCTCCAGCTTCCTTGTGGCCATGAGGTGTCCCATCAATGCTTAATCTCAATGGACAAATTTTTATCTCTGCACATGCAGTTGCAGTCTGTTTTTTCTTGTCACCAGGATGAGGGAAGACGGATGAACTTACTATTATTAGGTATTGACAATAGTCAATCATGTCTTTGGGGAGGCTCCAGAAATAAACCAGAGAACATCTGAAGTCTTATGTTATAGAAAATTGCAACAGAAAGAACTTTAAATATTTATTTAAATTTAAAATAGAAGTTTTCTATGTTTCTTCAGGTGTTAGGTACTTGGATCAAGCATTTGCACTTCTCTGAGCATCTGTGAGGATTACATGTAGAAATGTTTTGTAAAGTATAATGTGCTGTATAATACTAAGATACTTTATATAAAAGTCCTCCATAAGGAAATAAATTTATATATATTTGTGTAATGGATGAGTATGCCTTGTTTTTTCTTTTTTATTAAGAAGATATTCTCTTTCATTGAATATTAATATAGGACTTTCTGAACAATACAGTATAGACCTGTTTCAACCTGCTCCTCCCCAGTCTTCCTTGATAAGCACAACAATAAATACTGGAAATAACATTAGCAAACCAACGGAGATCATTAAAAGGTGGTGAGAAGAAGGAAAACTGGTTTGGAACTCTAGGACTGGAAAAGAATAGAGTAGTATGATATCTTATGTATAATCTCCCCACCACCAACAGAAGGAAATGACCCATACCTGGTGTCTCTTGACCCCACACCTAGGCACAGAGGGCAACACAAATAGGCTTACTCATCCCCTGGATGGGAGAAGAATCCATTGGACAATATTAGGTGAGCTGACACTACCTGCAAAGAGGATTGATTGGGAGACCTACCAATAAGAAGTGGCATGTAGAAGCACTCTCCTTCTCCACCATGCCTGAGGATCCTTTTTTCTATGGAGAGATGTAGAAGTGGGTGGATGGATGTGCAGTAGGTTCTCAGTCACATCAGGTAGCTTGTCCTAGAGAGCTCTTTTTCCCACTGGGCATAAGTCTGTCCTCCTCCACCCAAAGACACCAGGTAGATAGGCAGAACCAGCAAGAGTGACACGGTGACAATGAGGGTTCAGGCCTGGGAAGCCTTTTAGTCCTCCAGGCTTGAGATTATCCTGATGACCCAGCCTGGGGACATACTTCTGGCCTTGTGGATAGCATCAGCAATGGAAATGGAAGCCTAATAAGCATCAGATAAACCATCAGGACAAAAATTATATGATAAACTACCAAACTTAAGCAGGGTGATTGCCCGTTCAAAGAAAACAACAACAACAACAACAAAAGCAAGACACTTAATAGAATCAGAGTCTTCTATTCTATTATAATATCCAGAAAACATCTATAAGCACCCACCATATCCAACAAGTAAAAGAGAACTTGAATGAGAACAGACAATCAACTGGCATGAACACTAAGATGAATCAGATGTTGAAGTTATCTGAAAAGTATTTTAAAGCAGTCCTCATAAAAATGCTTCAACAATCAATTGCAAACACTCTTGAAATAAAACAAACAAAAATCTTAGCAAAGAAATACGTTATGTGTTACCTGGCAAGGCAGAAATTTCTCCATCAACTTAAAGCAAGGGGTTCATGCTGACCTAAGCAAATCTTGGATTTCATGTTTATTTTAAAATTTACACAGAAATCCCCCTCCCATGCTTCAGGTTTCTATATATTATGGCATGATTCTAACTCAGTCATTGTAGACTTTCCTGGGTTGAAAATTTAACCTCTGTGAAAATCTACTACTCTGAATCTTAGCTTTTCATATACGTTTATAGGAGAGAACTGTTTTTATATGTCAAAGAGGCGCTCTGATTTTCGCCCTTCACCTTTAGTTTTTGATTAATCACCTTTACTTTTGCCTTCTCTGTCTCTCTTACTGATGCATCAATTGCTCCAGGCAAGTATCATTGAATTCCACTGTAGTTAGACTTACATATTTGCCTTAACTTCAAAACTACTGGCAGTGCATTCCTTCTACTGGTATGCCATCAGTCTTTGACTGTTAAAAATTATTTTTTAAGGATTTTTTATTTTTTTTTATTTTTATTTATTCACCCCAACCCTTGCTGTTTATGCTCACTCTCAGCTGTCTGTGTTCATTCATTGCATGGTCTTCTGTGTCTACTTGTCTTCTCTTCTTGTCTTCTCTGTAAGAGGCACTTGGAACTGATCCTGGGGCCTTCCAATGTGGGAGAGAAACACTCAATTGATTGAGCTACCTCAGCTCCCTGGTTTCTTATGTCTCTCATTGTCTTTCCTCTGTGTCTCTTTTTTGTTATGTCATCTTGTTGCAGTTGTGCCAACTCTCTGTTCAGGCCAGCTCTTCATTGCCTTCAACAGGAGACCCCAAGAATTGAACCTGGGACCTCCTATATGGTAGAAGGGAGCCCGACCACTTTAGACACATCAGCTTCCCTGTTAAAAGTTTTTAAAAAATGCACTGATGCAAAATGGTAGGGAATTTCAGGGCTGCATCATCCCACCCATGAGTGATCTAGCTCTAATATCCCATTTTAAATTCTGCTTTCTCTGACCATTCTTGGCACCATCATTTGGTGTGGTTCCCAGTTCCCTGGGAACAAAATAAAGATTTGCATGCAGAACTATACTGGGAATGCCTCAAGACCAAGTCTTGTGAAGGTGAAGGATGTAAAATTGAACTGTGATGCAGTTGTAACAAAGACCTCACCTGTGCCTCTTCAGAATTTCCCCCCTTGAAGCTAGGGACTTTGCCTTTTTCACTCCACACAGCAACCCATAATTTGGTGTGGACTGCCCCACGGAAGGGTTGTATCCTTGAGGAGGGTCTTTCATATAGGAGAGTTTCACGAGAATTTCGTGAAATTTGCCAGAAGTCAACATTTTTTGGAGCTCAGTGCCTCAGCACTAATGGTAAATCTCAATGATGTGCACTGCACCATCCATGATAGTATTTGTGCTTTTCAAAAACATGGGGAACTTGTAAAAAGCCAAAGAAAAGGGAGATGGGAAAGACTGTATCTCTCCCAGGTAACAATCATAATTATCCCTTAGTAGTTGTAGAAATAATAGCCTCACTTACCTAGACAATTCTACAGATAACTGGCCCTGATGCATTGCATGGTCCTCTCCCTTAAGCAGGAATGATAAAATAGGACTTGGAAAATATGCATTAGTTAGAATCACTGATTAGGCACTCCTCAGTGCCCAACATTTCATGATAAAATTTCTGATTTCTATCTCTCGGTGTCTGAAAGGGTGAGGAAGCCCTCAGCTTTCTGTGGTCACAAGGGTAGGTCAAGGGAAATAATAAGGAATATCTTATTTGCAGCATTATACATTCTTGTAGTTGCCCTGTTATTTTATAACTAAATAGTTGTTGCCTGCACATATATATGAAAGTAACTATTATAAATTCTCAAGAACTATAGGGTCTAGGAATGGGGAATGAATCTTTGAAGTATCTCCCTTGATATATCATGAGGCAAGAAGAAAACTTCACTATTTTCCATCTTAAGTCCCAAAATTGAGTATTTAATGTGTTACTTTTCCTTTCTACTTAGATCCATAAAAGTGATTTCAGCTTAGAATCATAAGTTCTATGTTCAAAAATATACCCTAAAATAGCATATCCTTATTTCTAATTCCATTTCCAACAGTAAAATGGATGAATATTTTATTACTTTATATTAATGCAATTCAATTTAATTGAAGTTCTAATAAGGCACATCTTTATTTTAAAAATATGTTAAACTATTAATTCATATTAATCATTAAATTACAAGAACATTGATTGTAAGTTTACCCTGTTGGAAATTGAAAATATCCTGTAATGTTAGAGAAGTTGCTTACAGCTTTCTTTAGATTTCAGTTGTTTTATTATCACACCATCACATTTATCACTGGATGTGATAATATTTTAAGAGTGCTTTTTGGAAAAAGGAACTTAAACTACTCAGATTGCATTTTTAAAGGAGATTTTTTAATTTACTTCAGACTTCTGTTATATGAATTGAGTTTTATAAATGTGAACTTTTAAAGAAATTTTTCAAAGTGGACAGTTATTGCTTTTTCTGCCAGAGGCAATAAGAATTAGCAAGCTGTGGCCTTATTTAGCACCTCATTCAACCAAGGACTTGCTGCATTTTAAACAATATCCCTAAAAGATACATTATCAATTTTATGAAAAATGGAACAGGAATAATTCTAATTCTTAGCATTGAACATGAAGTCTATTCTTCTTTCTACTGTATGCACTCGTGGTGCTAATGGCTGAATGAAAGATATAAATAAAAAGGTAAAATTAAAATATCCTTAAGTAATCTTTCATCTTAGGTTATAATGCCAGGTCCATTTTGTAAAGTTCCAATATAGATTTATATTGTATGCAGATTAGTTAAGCCTAAAACAAGCTGAGCAGTTTTCTTGGTTAAGGTTGAAACTTTCTGTTGTTGTTTTGTTTAGAACAGGAAATGAAGAGTAAAATACTAATGTTGGAGAGTTGAAACACTAACTAGTTTTACATAAGAAAGCTCAAGGGTAATGAATTATGATCAGTATATCAACCTTTGCTTCTCCATTATAAAACTCCTTAAGAAAATGGTATTACTTCTCAGCTATGGAGATCAGAAATAAAACACTTTTTATCACCTAATTTAGTCATTCTCTCTGTTAACATTATCCATTGTGAGTGAGAATTATTGTTTAATGTGTAAATATTTTACCTAAACCAGTCACCTAAGGACTGCTGAATGTCAAACATTATTTTAAAGGGAAATAAAGATGCCATCTTCTAGGAAGAAAACAATAGTAGATTCATTAATACAGCAGCATTTTTTGAACCCTAGCACAGGAACAGAAATAATGGGTAATAGGAAAACAGTGCATGTTGTGGTAATTTAAGAAAGGCCTCGGTAAAGGTCAAAGTGACATGGTCTCTCCATGGAGGTTTTGGAGTCCTTGATACTTATTTATTTAGGCATGGGTTGGGGGAAAATGTATAGTGCAAGGGGCTTGAACATCTGTGGAATAAATTCCTTATAAATACTTAGACCACCTTTTATAACATTAATTTTGTATCCAATCTCATGTAACTCATAAATAAGAGCTGGAACTAAGGTAAGACAAAGATAGAACAAGTTTATTTTATGCATTACTGGTTTTAAAGACACAATAAAATTGCTTACATTAACAAGGCTGTTGTTTTGATTTCTATAGTAGAAACTTGTGCTTTTTATTGATTAAGTTTTATATATTGATCTTGATGTTGGGTAATGCTGTTCTCGTTCATTAAATAAGGTTTAATTTAATTATTTCAGGAAAGTCTAAATTCTGTTCTCCAAGTTTATTACCATTCTCAATTACATGCCCTGCACAGCTGCCAGAGTGGCCTTTGTAAAACATAAAACTAATCATGTTGCTCCACAGCTAAAAATCCTTCAAAGGCTCACCATAGTGATGTGGGCTCTGGGTGGGAGGCTCTTCGTCTCTTCAGAGACAACCTTAACCTAAGCTGTCTGTCCTGACTTGTGGGTGTGGGATGGTGAAAGGCTGCAGCCCTGCCCTTGGTAACCATGGCAACGACTCCAGTCCCAGGAAACAGTTTATCAATGCAAACTCTATAAACTTTAAATATTCAGGAAAAATGCAAACCAAATGTACTAAAAGCTTATCTACAATGTATAAAGTCCATGCTAAAAGCTTACCTAGGATGTAGAAGATATATATGCTAATTCAAACCTAATGAGCACTGAAACAAAGAACGATTTAGCCCTTCCTCTGTATAAAAGGAACTCAAAATTTTTGTTCGGGGCTCGGGTTTGAAACAGAAAACTCCCGAGTCGGGTTGACTGACAATAAACCATTTTTCCTTCTCAAAATCATTCCTGAGTCCTGGCCTTTCTATACACAAATAATTGAACCTCTTTCAAATTCTACAACAATAGTCCTCCAGATAAAGTTCAAATTCCACAGTGTGGCCCACAAGATGGTTCATGAACAAGCCTTTGAACGTCTGTCCTTTAGTGTCCTAATCACCCCTAGGGGCAATTTATGAAATCTGCCATGCTATTTTTAGTGTTTATGCTAAACATTTCTCAGTTGTTCCTGGAAAGGATTTTTCATCCTTACATTGTCTTTATTTCTATGCTGAAGTCTTGCCCTGACTCCCGGAGTAATTCTCATCCTGCTTTTGAATCTTTGGAATTTTTAGTGTCCTTTCCAGCATTTTGCCCTACTTATTTTAGCCTCCATTTCTCCCTTTGGCTTTTTTTTCATTGCTGACTGCCCCAAAATAACTCCCTACCTTGGTTCTTGCCTCAAGCACCACCCTTGATTCATATCTAATGGGGCATTTCAAAGTTTTGTGTTTTTTTTTTTGGTCTTCTCAAATTTCAGTCGCACAATATTCCAGTTGCACAATAGAGCTTGTTATTTCTTGAATTTTAAATACATCTTCTCGGGAAACGGACTTTGGCCCAGTGGTTAGGGTGTCCGTCTACCACATGGGAGGTCCGCGGTTCAAACCCCGGGCCTCCTTGACCCGTGTGGAGCTGGCCATGTGCAGCGCTGATGCGCGCAAGGAGTGCCGTGCCACGCAAGGGTGTCCCCCGCGTGGGGGAGCCCCACGCGCAAGGAGTGCACCCGTGAGGAAAGCCGCCCAGCGTGAAAAGAAAGTGCAGCCTGCCCAGGAATGGCGCCGCCCACACTTCCCGTCCCGCTGACGACAACAGAAGCAGACAAAGAAACAAGACGCAGCAAATAGACACCAAGAACAGACAACCAGGGGAGGGGAGGAAATTAAATAAATAAATAAATCTTTAAAAAAAAAAAAAAAGAAAAGATAAATACATCTTCTCATATATATATATGAGAATTTATACAAGAATTTATACAAGTACTTTTCTTAAGCAGACAGTCATTTGATTCATTTGTGTAACAAATACTAATTGAGCTCTTACTGTAATATGCCATCTACTTTCTATTGCAGATATTGCAGAGAGTAAATGAGGCAAAATCTCAACCCAATGAAGATTATATTCTGAAAATAAGTCATATTTAACCATACCTCTAAATTAAATGTATCTGTTAGATGAATTTATGAAGATAGACATTGGAAGCAGAAATTAATTGCACTTATGTTATCCCATATTCATCTATTATTAGTATTAATGGTTCTCTAATGTAGCACAGGTGATATGTGTTCTCTATATCAGTATATGCAATACAGTTGGATTGTAATTTGGAATAAAGTTAAATGTGATTAGACCTCATGTAATGCTTTATCAAGGATATAAATCCTTGACTATTGTATGGATTCAAGAAGCTGCAATTCTAACTAGTAATTTACAAGCCCAAATGATAAAATAAGTGCTATTTCTTCATTTAAGAACCTGTGGATTGTGGTTATGAAAAGTAGACTTACTGACAGGGTTTAAAAATCAGAGTTTCTCATGAAAATTTGATGCCCTAGGTTAAATCCTAGGTTGTAGTCTTCCTTTATTTTAGATATGATAATGGAAGGGATTTTACACAAACAAAACATGTGCTTTATCTTGCAGTGTGTTTCAGGATCCTTTGGAAATTTCTCTTTTCAAGTTCTCCACTTATGTTTGAAATTCTTCAAAATCAATTTATCTGGGTTAAGGTGTTTTTCTATCAATAAATGCAGACTTCTTGATTGTATAATATTATATTACCTTAAGTGATGATACACTTAATTAATAAATTTAAAAGGTTTCCAACATAAAACTTAGCAAGAACAGGCCCATTCAAAACAATGAAGTGTGAAGACATGGAAAGAGGGCTTAAATATTCTGAGTCAGGTATTGGTTGCAATCTCTCTGATATTTCAAATTAGATGGTCATTATACAGCCAGAGTAAGAGGTGGAATGAAATCCAACTCCTTTATGAAAGCATGGTCAGTATATAAATACCTATTCCTCAAGCATACATGGCATCAAAATCAGAATATCCAAGGAGCACTGAGTCAGACAGAGCAGGTTTAAAACCCATTGGGTTTTTTTTTTTAATTTTTTTTTTAAATTCCTCTCCCCTTGCCGCGTCCCCCAGTTGTCTGCTCTCAGTGTCTATTCACTGTGTGTTCTTCTGTGACTGCTTCTAACCTTATCAGCGGCACTGGGAACCTGTGTTTCTTCTTGTTGCATCATCTTTTTGTGTCAGCTCTCCATGTGTGCGGTGCCATTCCTGGGCAGGCTGCACTTTCTTTTGTGCTGGGCGGCTCTCCTTAAGGGGCACACTCCTTGCGTGTGGGGCGCCCCTACGGGGGAGACACCCCTGTGTGGCACAGCACTCCTTGCGTGCATCAGCACTGTGCATGGGCCAGCTCCACAAAGGTCAATGAGGCCCAGGGTTTGAACTGTGGACCTCCCATGTGGTAGGTGGATGCCTTATCCATTGGACCAAGTCTGCTTCCCTAAAACCCCATTGTTTACAACTGAACTATTTGGTAAATTAATTGCATTTCTAATCCATTAATTCACGCAAGTATTTACTGAATACTTAATATTCTCAGTATCAATCCAATTGCAGCTCATAGTCTAGAAGAATAAAGAAGCTTTGAATAAGTTAGTAATGATATGAAGAATTTATGACAGAGGAATGCAAAGGTTCTGATTGAGGATAACAGGGCAAAGTAAAGGTTCAGTGTCATCATCTGGAAAATGTGTTTTAATAGGTGCAGTTTACCTTCTTGGTAGGATTGTGTGAGGATTAAAGGAAGTAATTCATTTACCTTAGAATTTTTATACCATTCACCTGGTAGGAATTTAACAAAATTTCCAAATATAGAACAGATAAACTATTACCTGATCAGGGTTGTAAGAATCATATTTGAGTGGCTTACCTGAACTCACCAGAAAAAGACTAAAAGGTAAGATAAGGGGTGGGACATTCCTTGCTATAGATTTCTACTATAAAAGGAAGATGTTGGGCATTAATACTATAGTAGCTTTCCATCAACCTTAAAAATGGAGGCTGCTGGGATTGGATGAGCACCAACTTCCCACATGAGAGGTCCGGGATTTCTGGTGCCTCCTGAAAAAACAAAAAGCAAAACAATTAGCAAAACAAATGAAAAAACCGACTTAAGGAAGACAATTGGCTCAGTGGTTGAATGCCGGCTTTCCACATACAAGTTACTAGATTCAGTCCCCAGTACCCCCATCTCCGTAAAAAATGGACGCTTCTTATGAAAAAATTACTTAAATAGGAACTATGTGAATGTAGGACCCATGAGGAAAGGTTGGGAGGATGACCTGCATATATAGGACTAGGATTCATTCACAAAAATTTAGGTTTGCTGTGATCACATAGTCTCAAACTCTCAGTGACTTAAAACAACCAAAATTTAATCAAGCTAGATATCTATTAATATTTGGTTGTAGCTCTATTTCACAATTTCTTCAATCTTGGATTCAAACAAAAAAGAGAAATAATGGCACTTAAGGCTTACACACAGAGGTGACATGTCACTTCCCTTCATTGTCAATTAGCCAAGCAATCCATACAGCCAAGCATTTTGTCCTTGGGATGGGATATAAAATTCTCTCCAAAGGAGGGCAGAGAATAAGTATGAACATTATTACAGACTATATTGCAAAATTACAAAATAGAATTTTGAAGAAACAAGTTGCCCATATCTCTATCTTTTCATAAAGTGTAGAATGTGCTTTAATATTATCTCTTTGCACTTTTTCTGGCCAAATATTTCTTGTGATTTTAAAGGAATTCAGAACAAAACAAATCAGAAATCTTCACATGCTATTCTGGACCCACCAATTACAAACATTCCTTATGGTACTAGGAATGGTGTTTAATGCCTTGTAACTTGGGGAGATCAGCGATTGGAATTAGGCATGATGTATGAACATGACCTTGGGAAAATACTGTGAATTTATTTAGAGAAGGTATAAAATGATTGTTTCCTATGTATTTCTTACCTTTATCTGTACAAATCAATAAGGATGAATTATAATCATACTTTACAAATAAACTGAGATTTGGACATGGGTTATATATAATACTTACAAATTAAATTCACTTGCGACTGTCAATTATGTGGGTTAAGAATAATAAATTCAAAGGAAGTTAAAATACTTTGGGAAAAGTTATAATAGAAAGAAACATTAAAAAGGTAAAATAAAAATTCAACTATTAACTAGAAATGTATTTCAAGAGACTCTGGTAAAACATTATTACATCTTAAATTGAGTATGTATATATATATATATATGTAACTTTTTATAAAGTTAGTAATACTCTTTTATGAAAAGTTGAGGAAACTAAAGCAATAGTAAAAGCTAACTATAAAGTCCTCTATTTCTATAAATACTTTCATTCTACAGCTTTTTCATTTTGCCTGAATTCAGAATTTCACATTCCTTGATTTCTCCATTTTCTGCATATGCAATATCTACTGAGTCCAACTTAAAGAAATATGTTAGGTGTTCAGATAGACAAGGGATACATATGGCTCAATATTCTGGAGTATAAATGTTATCTGAATTTAAATTCATGTAAGATGTTCTTAACTGTTTTAAAATTACTCAGTTATATGTACCTAAGTTCAGAACTTGTATCTCAATTCCAGTTCTGCTCCCGGACAAATCAAATCATTAAAATCTCAGATCCTCAATTTTCTCATTTTAAAATGATTATTATAGTAAAAAGAGTGACAAATTTTTATAGGGATATTTTGAGAGTTCACCCAGATAATGGCCAGTAGGTGCCTGGCATATAGTAGGCCTTTGTGAAGGAAAGCGTTATCATCAGACCATCAATCTCTTCTCTCCCCCACTGGGTTTCTCTTTAAAAAAAGAAATATGACCTGGGTAAATATCCTGTAAACTTGCTAGTGATAGACACCTGGAAAAAGTTCCTTATTTGAGGAATGCTTTAGAAGGACATACCTAGTTTGTCTGGATTGCTTGTCATAAGTGAAACCAAGTCAACTAACACCAATTCAAAGGGCATAGCTTCTTTGAAAAAGTCAAGTAAACTATATAATGGTCTGACAATAAAATGGAGGTGTTTCATGATTAAAACAGATGTAATATGGGGGCATTTTTGGGACTTGGAAGTGTCCTGAATGACATTGCAATGACAGATACAGGTCATTATATATCCTGTCTTAACTTACAGAATTGAGTGGGAGAGAGTGTCAACTACAATGTAAACTATAATCCATGCTTAGTAGCAGTGCTCCAAATGTGTTCATCAATTGCAATGAATGTACCACACTAATAAAAGAAGTTGTTAATGTGGGGAAGGTTGGGAGTTGTGAGGAATCCCTTACATTTTTTCGTGTAACATTTTGTATAACCTAAGTATCTTTTGAAAAAATTAAAAATAGATTTAAAAATTAAAACAAAATGGGTTTTATTTGGTAAGTGAAAAAGAAGTAAGTCACTAAGGAATCTCATATTTTAATCTAAGCCAGAATCACCCTAAACTGCGAGGAACAACATTGAGAGATGTGTTGGTGGTCCTAGACTACTCACTACCTTGCTTGTGCCTCTAAAATACTAGTGTCCTTAAATTTATTAACCTCATTTGATCTCTGACTTTTGTGAGTCTGTTGACAATTTGATCCTTTGTATTACCTCAGTACTTACAACATATTAATTATTTTATTCTGAACTGGAAATACTGTAAATATGTAAGCGAAGTAAGTGCTTGCTACATTTTGGGTTCTAAGTAGAGTATTATGTGATTAACCCAATTTATCCTTTTCAATTTAATTTTATTCCACTTTTAGAGTGAACATTTAAATATACAGGGAATATCTGTTAGGAGATAATGAGTAAACCATATAAACTGGAGTTTATTAATAAGAGAAACCAATAAGCAGACATGTCCAGATTGTTCCTTTATGGATACAGGGTGAACAAAAGATATATAACACGAAACTATGCATTTCATTAGGTGGTTCTGTTTCCTTTTAAAAAGAAGTAATACTCTAAATTAAAATTAACTGCTTTATTAATATTGGATGGTTTGCATAATCATACTTATATAAACATTTCCATTTATATTTACTTGCAGAGATTTATGAGATGAATGCACTGTATATAATGTTGATATATAAATTTTCACCTGAGATGAAAAAGACTTAAATGTCTAATTTTCCAATAAGATAAATTACCGGCTATTTGCTCAGTTAAATTCAGTTAAGAGTTATAAAAATCACACTCTCCTGAATGTTCATCTAAAACTGATATTAACTGAATTATGAATGAAGGAAAATGTAACCAACTGTGCATTCAATGAAATTAATTAGAAAGTCATTTTTATATCAAACTAAGTTTCAATCAACCAAATAACATAGTCATTTTTATATCAAGCTAAGTTTCAATCAACGAAATAACATAGCCTAGGTTGGCATTCTATAATGGTATAAAGTAATACACACTATGCCATGTTAGACTCCCATTACATGAAAAAATGTTTTAATAATTTAGGAAGTTGCTTATATTAGAAGTATATATGTATGCATCTGGAAATGTTACCAACAGTAGATACATTGAAAAATACTGAAAGGAAATAGAAGAAAATGTTGAAAATCCCATTTTTTAGATTCTTCCTTGTTTTCTATAATTTTAAAAATATCTAAATAACTTAAAGGATTAAAACCCATCTACTTTAATGAAGTGACCATTTTATTAGTTTATAATGTCCTTCTTTGTCCTTTTAATAGGTTCTTATTTGAAGTAAGTTTTGTCTGATACTAGTATATACACATCCATTTTTTTTTGGTTACTACTTGCATGACATTTTTCCACCTTTTCATCTTCAAGCTACTCATGTCTTAAATATAAGGTGAATCTTTTGTAAATGGCATATTGTGAGGTCATGCTTTTTTTCAGAAACTATTAAAAGGGAAAAAAAGGAAATTATTTTTAATAAGGACAGCTAGTCCACTGGATTTAGCAATGTGAGAGTAATTGATCTTATTGGCAAAACAGACATTCAGTCTTTTTCTTCTAAGGTAAATTTCCTTAGGCTCTGTTCACCTTTCTTCATTCTTTTTTCTTTCTGATCCACAGATAGAATAATTTCAATTGTCTTATCTTCAGATTCACTGATTTTTATTGTTTTTTTCTGTCAGCACCTATCTGCTGTTGAATCCCTCTAGGGAATTTTTTATTCTATTATTCTGGATTGGTTTCTTTATGATTTCCATCTCTTAACTAATATTCTCTTTTGGTTCATCTATCACATTTTTATTTTCTTTATTTATTTGTCTGAGTTTTCCTTTAATTCTTTGAGTATATTAAGAAAAAGTTTTAAAGTCTTTGGCATGCCCAAGATCTGATCTTCCCCATTGATGGTTCATGATTATTTATCTTGTGTCTTTGCATGGGCTATCATTTCATGTTTCTTTGTATATTTTATCATCTTTTGTTGCAAACAGAACATTTTGATATTTTAAAGTGTTATCTTTGCGATGTAGTCACAGAGGCATATATTACTTGAGTTTGTAACCAGCTTTTCTGACAGAGATTTCCTTGAATGCCAGGAGAGAGAGAGAGCAAAGAAAAAAACCAAGGTCTCCAACATTTGCAGATTGGATCTAAAAAACACCCTGAAAAAAAAAGCATAGGGTCCTTCTCATTTTTTTCTGAACATGTATCTTGTCCTGGGCATACACGTTTGTCTTTAAGAATTCCTCCATTTACCCAATGTGAATGTCCCTTTTATCCTAGAATATAGTGTTTCTTCCCATTCTCAAGTGTTAAACCATATGTCCCACAACTGACTATCATGTTCCCCAAGTAGCTGCAGTTTTTTCTCCCTTACCCCCAAGATGACTCCCTCATTTCTTTACTTGTTGTTTCTGCTCCTCATATGCTGCTTCTTCTATAGGAGGTACTGGGAACCAAACCCGGGACCTCCCATGTGGGAACCAGGCACCCAACTCCTTGAGCTACATCCACTCACAAGGCAGCTGAAGTTTTACTGTTACTCCTACAGCATTTTGTTCCCCTATATGCTGTCTCTTTATGCAGGGCAAGTTCGGGGATGGTGAACCTGCTTCAAGTGTCTGGTTAATCCCTTCACTCTACCACCAGACAGACTGGCACAAACATGCATGCACCCTAGAATGTGCACAAGGGTTATTCTTTTCCCTCCCGAAGTGGGACCACACTGAAAGTGTATACCAGCTGCACAGTGAGCAGGGGAGGGTATGGGGAATGGAGTAGCTAACAAGAGTACAGTGAGGTTTTCTTACCAATTTAAGTTGCCTTTTTCTTGATTCTGCCCTTGCACCGTTATTGCAAATTTTTAACTGTTTTCTGGAGAACTGAAGAAGACAGTTCTGCCAGTTTTTGTTGTTGTTGTTGTTACTTAAACTTCTAGGGGGGACAGAATCCTGGGGCATCTCATTCCATCATCTTGGTGATATCATATCAAAACCATCTACTTTGAAAATATATTAATGGATCTAAAGAGTTAAGTATACATATACTAATACATAATAGTTATGAAATAAGTAAGGTTTTCATGCAGGCATCTTTATAATGTCCAAGATTTATGATCAGGGCATATAACCTATGTCTCTAATTTAATGTTGCTGATTGTATTTTTTGTTTAATTTTGAAATCTATTTTCTCCTATTTATATTTTCCTCCTTATGTATTGGAGCTGATCTCTTCATACATGTCTTTTTCCTCAAACTTCTCTCAGTTACTTGTAGTTTTCTTCATACCCTTTTCCATCTCTCATACTTTCATACCCATGGAACAATCTTCTTTCTCCCTCCTTAACACAAAAAAGGTTCTGACTTGCTGCTCCTGAGAGTATACTTTCCTATAATTCAGGCTATAGGCAAAGGATAGCTATTTTGAAAATCATTATAAAATTGTTTTAGACTTAGGGAAATTCATAGAAGATAATTTTCTAAGTCTAAATCAGAATGATTTTAACTCGATTTAAAAAAAAAGAGAATATACTTCTTTATTTTGGTTTCCAGGAAGCACAGAGAAGAACTTGAGATCATTTCAATAATTACATAAGATATTTCTGTACTAATTACTTTTATTTAATCCATTATTTTAACTCTGTTCTGGATTAATCATATTCATTTTTTGTATTTTGCAAACTTTCAAAACTAGCTGGCATTAACGTGGGATAAAGGTCACCAAATAAATAAAAGTGGAAAAGGATAGAAAAATACAATGTTTTAATATATTAATATAATAAGATATTACATGACTTTTGAAGTTGTACAAAAAAATCCAAATGAACTATGTTATAAATATCAATCACAAAATACTTAAAAATAGTGGTTCTTTGTTTAGGTTAAAGTCACAGACCTCTAAAGTATCTGTTGGGAGTTCCAATACTCTCACCAGAAAAAAAAAAAAGTGTATAGAATGTTTGCATATAGCTTAAAATTCTCTGCAAATATGCAGCCATAGTTTCAATTTTGGCTTAAAGAGCAAAGATTAAGAATCTCAGATGTAAAAGATTGCATAAGTAAATATTGATATTGGCATATTTAAAAGTGATAATGGTGAAATGTCTCATTAAAAAGTACAGATCTGCCTATACTTAACAAAGTGTATTTTTTAGATAAATGCATGTGTCCAGTGAGATCAGAAGGATGACAAGAATCAATTGAGTAAACATAAAACTATGGAAAATTTCCCCCCAATTTTGACATTGTGAAATTACTAGACACAAAACTCCTTTAGGTCAGTTTTATTTTACTATTTTAGAAATTCCCAGATATTTTACTACTCATATAAAATAGCTCTTTAAAGAATGCTCGTTATGAAAGAATGTTCAATATCAAGAATATCAAACATTTGTTTTGCAGTGCATAGTTTTAATATAATACATGTACTGTATATTAATAATCTGGTTATTGGATATTTTTACTTTTCTCAAGGATTAGAATATTGATTCTAAATGTATTCTCTAACTGGAAGAACAAGTAGGGGGCAGTTTTCCATTTATAAATAATATGAATTAACAATGTTCTCTAGGTCAACTCTTCTTTCACCCACTGCATATTTTATAGATTCTATGGGAGAGAACATATTTCTATTGATTAATAAATAGATAATAAAGCCTAACATTACTTCCAGGGCTACCCCTTTACATTCAATATTGGTAATAGATTTCAATATATCTAGAAATGATATCTTAATGTGTAAACATACCCAAAGTAAAAGAACATATTTTCATTCTACTTACTTTATTGCTTGAATGCAATGATACAATATGGTTTCCTGTACCTCTGAGAATACGCTTAACAAATAGACAATTTAGCATTTTCTCAATTCACATCTGGAGCGATATTTAAGAAGAATTCATCTAATTGAACACATGTTGGAACAAATTTAATAAAAGTGTTCTTGTAAATGCTTCAGTGACTAGATGGGAGACAAGCTAGGCAGGTGGTGAAGTGAACATCATTCTGGAAGGGCTCTCCAGGCTAGGAAGTCATTTGCAAGATGTTTTGATTGCTGAGAATGTCAGCCATCATCAATCTCAGAGATAGAAGGAGGCTGCAAATGAGTGAAGTAATGTTCAAATGCATTGAAAGATGACTGCATATAAGAAAGGGTTATGGATATATATGCTTGCTTTGAACAAGATTAGAGAATAGTTTGGTACTCAAATGGTAATTTTCTATTTTATGTGAGAAATGCAGTCAATGTGTTTATGTCATGTAATCTTCATTTCCCAGATCTGTGCGTTTCTATCCCACATTCTTTACCTTTGGAGAGAACAACATGTCTTATAGACCTTCAATTTAATACAGCTTTCCTTGATCATTAATGGGAAGGGAAAAAGGTAGCCATGTACATGTAGACTTCTTTCTTACATATTTTATCTTTTTGGAACAAAAATATCAAAGTTCCCTTTTAATTCAAGTTTATCATTTCATTGTCTCATTCTCTGGCAGTTACAAAATTAATATAGACACCTTTGAGGCTACTAAGAAGGATAGAACAAAGACTATTCAGAATTTAAATAATCATATGAAACATTCAGTTTTATTAAATTCAAACATTCCAAACCTCTAAAATTGGACCTGAGTAAAAATGTTTCACAGAACAGGCAATAATTTAAAATTATTATAAAATTTTCTTTTCTAGAGAAATTATTTTAACATTGTTATTTTTGCAACCATTTAAAATATTTCCTCTACAAACATTTTTATCTTGTATACAAAAGAAGATATTGCCTAACATTCAACATGAATTTAGTCCACAAGTACCACATAAATACTTGGTGAAAGATACTATACTTAGAAATAGAGGAACAAAGTAATACCTAATCCTTTTAAATAAACTGTGAAGGGACATTTCATCTTTCATCTGCAGTATGAGGAGTGGTGAATTTCAAATTAACTATTTACTACTATAGAGAATTGTTCATTGAAAGCAATTTGAATCCTTGAAGTGGTTTCCATTTCGTTATGCTTTTAGGAACATACTTGAAGATTGACTGGGATCAGGGAAGATGATAGAGGATGGGAGATAGGTGAGAAAGAAAACTATTGGTATATAAGGAAACTGTCTTATCCTTTCATAAATCATAGTTAAAAAGTCACTCTATCTAGCACCCCATATCTATTTGTGGACAGAGGAAACTATTGTGTAAGAAGGATAAAATTAAATCATACATTAATAAATGTTATTCTGGGAATTGATGGATTTATTCTCCATCATTTTGTCTTGTTCTCAGATATCATATGCTAACCAATAGTAAACATTTAAATTTGAAAATTTAAATGTGAATGCTCTCATTATGCAATGGCAAAGTCAATACAAATACAAAAGCCCTTATATGGTTTACAAGTGGAGCTTGCTTAAGGTCCTAGTGTGTCTAAATTAGAAGATAATTAGTACATTATCTTTACTTCTTAACAATCCTGACAAATTACAAGACTATCAGAAGCAAATGTGACAGTTGGCTCACAATGATTTCCTTTAATTTGATCCTATTGAATGTAGCAGGCATTCCGCAAAATTTGTGTCATTTCTAGTTTCCTAATCTAATGCATACTCTATCTCTACATAATTATATTTCTTTGGACATTCAAGGTTTGGGGAATACAGGGGGAGGCAAAGGCTTTACTGAAGAAAGAAGGGCTCTATTTAATCCCTAAGGAGACATTGTATTTCTGGGTATACATGATGGAGAAATGGCAAGCTGTGAAACTCGAAGCAATTCAGTTAGTCTCTGAGTGCAAGCACTCTTATCTGTAAAATGTGCTAGAAATCTAAAACTCACAGTTATTCAATAATGACTATGAAAGAACTGTGCAAATTCTACATTATCTTCTGCCTTTACTGGTTTTAGAAAAATAAGTACTTAAGGACCCTAAGCTTGCCATCTAATTAATTAAACTCTTTGCATAAAATAATATAGAATACACCAGAAATAACCTGAATTTTGTTGTCATAGAGATCTAGTTTCAAATCCTGTTTTTACTGTTTACCATGCAGTTTTGACAAGTAGTCCATAATATGTTAAGTCCCAGTTAACATATTAGTTAATTGTAAAACTAGAACAATAATACTTATTTCATTAGGTTTTGGAGGTCACATTTGATATTACATGAGTATCTAAACCATAGTCAATTTCAGTTTCATGGTCATAGCTTTCTTGGTTCTTTAGGTTAGTACCATAAGCACAATATTTTCAATAATGAATGCAAAAGCATCAGTACAGTTATATAGATAATTTAAATGCAATAATGGCTTAACTATCAATTTGGATTTTTAAATTCTGACTTCAAAATTAAACAAAAAATACAATCAGCAACATTAAATTAACTATGAATTGAATTTATATTTTCCAGGAAAATTTTTCCAAGACTATTTCTTGAGGAATTATACTCCTTCAAGTCTATACTTTAACTTTTTTTCTGTATTAAACTTCAGCAAGACATCAATTCAAGTTGAATACAAAAAAAGACAACTGAATTTTTACAAATAGAACCAAGGAGAAGAGAAAAAAATCATTATTCCTGTGGGCACAGAAATACATTTCTGTGGCTAAAGGGATTCAATGATGAAACATTGCTAGAGTTGATTTAAAAATAATGTGTGAATACACTAAACAGTGTGAATAGTTTTAGGAAAAAAGAGTATTAAAGTGATCCCCTCTATGACCCGCATCTGCATAGTTCACTTGAGGGCTATTTTTTCATTATTTCTAAGATATTAGCCTATAAAAAGCAATTAAAAAGCAATGCAAATTTTTCTTTAGGAGAAAATTCAAGCAAAAGTGAACATTAATGTAAAATTTTATTAATCCTTAATATCAGTGAATTCGGTCTGAGCTTTCTGATATTCCAATTTAACAAAAGCTAATTTTCTTCCAACTCTATAAATTTCCTGTTTCCTCAGACAGTAAACTAAAAACACATTTGGGGCAATATTAACTTTGTTTATGGAAAAATACAAAGAATAAATAGTAAACTGGATTTTTAAAAACGCCATGCCTAAAATCAAATAATTTGCATTTTCCCTCGGGGATGTTTCCTAATACCTAATATATTTTGTTTCCTGGTGATAATTATACATATTGCTCATTGCTTTTTATACATTCTTGTTTTAGTTTCCTAGTTGCCAAAACAAATAAAATGCAATTGGTTGGCTTAAACAACGGGAATTTATTGGCTTGCAGTTTTGAGTCTAGAAGTCCAAAATCAAGGTGTTATTAAGGCAATGCATTCTCTCATAAGACTGTGGGATTCCTGTGGGTGCGAACCCAGAAGGCCTCTCCAGCCTTCTCAGGATTACCATCCTGATTCAGTTGAACCGCACTTTAACTGAAATAACCTCATGAAAATGTTCACACCCACAAGAATGAATGAAGTTTAAGAAGGTATTTTTTGGTGGTGCAAAGCACCAAGCCACCATAACTATAGTGTAGTTTACCATAATATTATATATTTTCAACTTTTTTTAAAGTATAAAGATCATTATAGTTGTTTCCAAATTTTATTAATCAATCCAGAGAACAAGAAAATTTCTTATTTCATCATTTTTTCCCACAGGATTCTGGCTTATTTTACAATAACATGTTTATTGTTTTCCTATTGCTTCCATTCCTTGTATTTCTTAGTGAGAAAAACAAAATCAATTCATATCAAAGTACTGTATATAAATTTAATCAAAATTTTAAGACTCAGAAGCCAAATTTTAAACTTAATCCATAGTTTAATTTTAGCAGAAAACCTGAATCTAACATAAAAATCATCATTTTTACCATTGGGCAGATACAGAATGGTAGGAGGTCACTTCATTTTATTTTAGGAACTGACCGATATGCCTCTGATTTTCTATTCCAAAAAGTTATTAAATACAAAATCAAAATGCATACTGGACATTTGAATAAAAATGACAATATATTTATCTGTGGAAATATATTCTGCCACTTACTAAACACTTGAACAAAGGATATGGAGGTACCAGTTGGTTTTACCTAATCCATATGGTATTTTTATGTGCATGTGTGTGTGTGTGCAATGATTATTTTTATTTAAATGAAAACATGAATGATTTCTGTAGGAGTTATGAAAGGTGGGGGTCAAGGTTGAAATCTTACTTCTTTTGAGGAATAAATCATTTTCATGAAAACTGATGGCATTACTTATAGATATTTCAATAACTGTGTAGTGTTTAAGTGAAATCAGTGGAAATCATAGTCAACCTGTATACAAATTTAAGTATCTTAGCCAAGGTTATTTCAATAAAGGCAAACAGAGACAAAAAGAAACAAAAATGGGTTTATGTTTTTACTTCCTCCAAAAGGTACACACCTCAAAAAAGAGAAATGTAAGAAGTTACCTGAATTTCTTCTTTTATTTATTTTCTTTTTAAAAATCTTTTGATGAAATAATGATATATTTGCAAGAGAGTATTCTATGTGTTACTGGTTACTGTGTGCCTTGCAAGCAAGGTGCTGATAGTCCTGTGCCTCAGACCACCTGTTTAAGGATGTTTGTATATAGAAGAGCCTGGAAAGATATAGTATCTCCATCTGGAGCAACACACAGATATGTTTATATCCAGCTATACCTAATGGAATCCAACAGGAATATTAGGAAGTTAATATGATCTTGTATGTTGGGCCCTTTCATCCTAATCAATACACTTTTTGTTGCTTCTGCATCTGAATGTATAGTAGGAATTGATGCATTATATGCTTCTACTTTCCTAGCCCATAAGTGACAGGAAATTTTTGCAATTGGGAAGAGGTGTCCTGATGAATAAAGAAAAATCACAGCCTTAATTAATAACTTAAATATAGCAGGGGTAGTAAAAGTTGCAATATCTCAAGGCAACATCCCTATTTATGCAATTGGAAAGGCTATTGTGAGGTGAAGGCTTACAATGGATTCTGCCAACTAAATTCAGTTGTTGGTCCTATAGTCCAGATGTTCCAGAAATTGAGACTATTAATTGATGGCACTTGGTATGCTTTCATTAACATTACCAAGGCTTTCTTTGTCATATCACTGCCACCTTATGATCGAGATCAGTTCATGTTTTCATGACAAGGACTCCAATATAGATTTCTATGACAGCTGAGGGGGAACCTAAATTCTCTTGCCATTTACTACCAAAGGACACAGACAAATTTGACACAAGAATAGAATCTGTAACCTCCAAATATTTCTCTAGAGAGATGATGTACTATTGGTTTGAGAGTCAGAAGCTTCAGTCTCAGTGTCCCTTATTGTGGTGTTATGCCTGTGCCAGCAGAAATAGCTGATAAAACCTGAGAAAATTCAGGGATCATTTTTTACAGGGCTATGGGAGCAGATTCACAATGCTTGATCCCTCTGAAAATCAAGGAAAATTTGTTATAATGCCATCTCTCCACCACCAAAAAGCAGGTCCAGCACTTTATTAGACTGCTTAGGTATTATAGATAGTAAGTGCCTCACATGGGAATTTTGCTTGGTCTATTCTATCAGCTGGCAGGTCAGCACCTTTTGATTAGGGCTTAACCCACAAACTGCTTTGGCTACATAGCAAGCTGTGGCACATTTTCTACATTTAGGACTCTATAAACTTGATGATTCCTTTCACCTTCAATCAGGAACATTTAGAAACAAAGCTATACAGTTACTGTGTTGAGTGGGCAGAGCTGAAGGCCATGCTCATAGCTCTGCACTGTACCCTCTTGATGTAATTTGCTCTATTTTCACTGGCTCTTGGACTGTTCCCAAAGACCCCTAGAGTTTTGGTCTGCCAGTTGGAAAACTACAGACTGGCAGATTAAAGAAACCTCTCTTTGGGCCTAAAATGTTGGAAACAAATTATGATTGCAGATTGAAATATCTGGGTCACTCATGGAGATTCCCAAAATAAGAACTGTTTGTCTGGTGAGACTGACTAGAATCAAGCTAAAAATTGAGTCTATGCCACCTTGATTGCCACAATTGTTTATTGGATTCATCATGGTAATGGGCATGGTAATGCATTTACCATCATAGACTGGGTACAAAGTAAAGGACTTACTGTGTCTGATGTTACGACTGTATGCCAAAATGCTGACTCTCACCAAAAGTTGAACTTTTAGCCTCATAGAGAGGTCACATTGCTTAGAATGTTGCCCATTCCCACTCCTTGTAGGTTGAATATGTTAGACCTTTGCCCCCTTCTCAGGACTACTGGTGCTGTTCCACCACTTGTTAATGCTTTTACAGGTTATATTTGCTGTCCAATAAGCTGCTTTATTGTGGCTCTTGAGACTAATTGTGTCATGGTTTTTATTAACTTTTCAGACCATTTACAGTCTGACAACAGTGTGCTTGTTGTCACAAAGATTATCCAGCAGTGGGCTGAGAATCAAGGTTGTCTATGGACTTTCTGTAAACCCTACCATCCACACGTATCTGATATTGTTGAAAGTTGGAAAGGCTTCCTCAAAAATTGATTTAAAGATATTTCTGACTCTACTTTCCTCAACTCCTCATGATCTACTCATCTTAGTAAGATGACTTGGTAACTGATTGCAGGTGTTCCCAAGTAAAGATCATCTCTTCTTTAACATTTCCTGGGTATTTCCAGGCTAGCCTGGATCGTACCCCTTCCAGATGGCAGACCAGTTAAAAGGAATTTTGAGGATGGAAACAATTATGATTCACAAAACTCTATGGTCTTTTCAGCCTTCCACTAGCAAAAAACAGGATTTTCTTATTGGATTGGCATCAACCACTAGGTTGAATACACTGTTACCAAGTCCCTCTGCAGTGGCCCTCTAAGCCAATGTGGGGGTACAATGGGTCTCTCTAAGTTGTGCAAAAATGCTCTTTCCTTCTAGTACATGATCGTTTGAAAGGGAAGGTCTTAATGTGAATAGGAGATGATTGGAAACGTCAAAGTTATAACTTCTGGACTAGGACACACTAATTTTAGGACAGTGGAGGAAGAATAATAACTGTGGCACCTAAGTAGGGCATACCTCAAACTTCAGGAGGGATGAGGAGGAAAGAAATTAATAGTCTTTGTTTTTCAAACCCCCTCCCGGAGATTTCCAATTGCATGAAAATATAATACTGCAACTGTCCCAAATGTTTGCAAGCACCTTGTAATTGGCTGCTGGCTAATGTCCAAAGAAACTACTTTGATCATGATTTGATTGACATTCCCTTAAACCTAGTGAGGAGTCCATAGGAAATATCACAAATTGGCTACAGCTAATGCACTACTTACATAAAATACCTGTCCACACCTCCAGATATCTTCCTCGGGGAGCTAAAGCAAAGGGGAGTAATAGGTACCCACCACGAGGATCTATATTTCTCAGTTGCTGATGTGCATGTATCACTCGGCCAAGTTCACATTTCCACTATTTTGAAGTGCTAGCAACAGGAATAAATCCTAAAACTTGGAGGTTAGGGGAGATAGTATTTAAATACTACCATCCTAAATGGACCAGAGGAAAACTAATTTGATTCTGGAAGTTTTCATGTTAGGTTCTTATATTTAGCCATCTTTTGTCTGAATTGGATATGAAATTCTTCCATGTACTCCTCAACTCTCCTTTTGGAAACAGTAAAGGACCTGCTTCCTGATTTTTTATTTTTTATTTTTTATTTTATCTTCAGTGGGTGGATGAGGAGGTCTGGCATAAAACATAGTGAAAGCAGGAAAGTATAGAAAGGGGAAGATTTTTTTTTTTTCACTTTGATCTATTGTTGTTTCTCTCTAAAGATATACCTATAATTATGTATGTAAGTGTTTTCATATGTATGTGTCAGAATGTGTGTGTGTGTATACAAGAGTATGTCTGTATATGTAAATGTAGATACAATTGAAAAATTCCTTAATGTATCTAATGTGTGTATGGATAGCCATCTTTCTATTTTTGAATATTGGTTCAGTTACCTTCTCTTTTTATATTTTATTTCTTATTCTCAGAAATGGGAGGGAGGTATTTTAACTGAACGCAAGTGGGGTGTTAGATTTCTGTACTCACATCACCAGCTTCTCAGAAGTTAATCAAAGATATCTTTACTCTTACTTCTAGCTCACGCTACACTTTTTGCCAATGTTGAACATCTAGTTTTTTGAGGTTTCTGTTTTCTTTTCTTTCATAATTCAACATCTTTCTCAATCATTTTTTACATCTGCAATTACGTATCATTGTCTCCTTCACTAGTAGTTTATCCAGTACCAAATTTTTAAAAAGATAAATATATCTAACAATTATATCATCATTCTTGTCTGTCTCTTCAACAATTTTAATAAATTTTACTCTGGTCCCTTTGATGACCTTCTCAAACTTCCTGGATTAATCCCAAATAATCATCACAAACACAATTCTTTACTAATGTATATTCATGATTGCATCATTATCTTAAAAACTTTTAATTTAAATAAAAGTTTAAAAGGATATTTTCACTTATCTTGCCTTATCCTTAGTAAGCTTTTAAGCTGAAAAAAATCAATAATTTTTCTTTAAATAAAATCACATTATATTTTTCCCATTCATCTTATTACTCTCATCCAAGAATAATTCTCATATATTGATGAGAGTTTCTTTGAATTAATGGTGAACACTTTAACTTGACTTCCAATTTACACATTTATTTTATTGTTGTCTGGTTTATTGTTCACCCTCATTAACAATAAATTTATTTTAAGTGGAACAATTTTTATTAACTCAGCTTTTGTTCCTTCTTTTAAACAAACTGTTATCTTAAAGAGAATAATGAAGGCAAACTGAAGATTTTCTAAAGCTTTTCCTCCCTCCATACTTCTTTCTTTAATATTTTAAGCTATTTTTTGAATTCTCAGATTGAATCCTTTTAAGTAATTTAAGTTTTGTTTAGTGTTATAAAATCACTGATATCTGTAGCTCTAGTGCATTCTCCACTGATATTTAGTTTTAGAGTACATAAACATATCAATGACATTTATATACTTTTAAATATATTAGTTTGTGTATTATATATATTGTGGTGGTTTGAGACTGTATGAACCCAAGAGAAACATATTCTTAAATTCAATCCATTCTCATGGGTGTGAATTTATTGTAGCAAGAGATTTTGATGAATTTACTTCAGCTAAGAAAGTGTGGCCCTCCTCAGTCAGGATGGGTCTTAAACCTGTTGCTGGAGTCCTTCATAAGCAGACTGAAATTCAGACAGAGAGAGAGAAAGCCATATGCAGCCTCCAGAAGTTGAATTCAGTGGCATCCAGAAAAAATAGTTTTACAAAAATAGTTTTACAGGTTTTATTCAGGTGTAAATGATATAAAATAAACTGCTCATCTTAAGACATATTATATACTCATAAAACCATAAGCACAACCAAGATAATGAATATTTCCATCACTCCTCTAAAATTTCTCTATGCTTTTTTATAATACATTCTCTGTCATTCTTATGCCATCCCTCATCCCAAGGCAGCTACTTGTCTGCCTGATTGTCTCAACTGATAGAGGATCCACCTACCATATGGAGGGTCCAGGGTTCTATACCCAGGCCTCCTGACCCATGTCGTGAGCTGGCCCACACTCAGTGCTGTCATATGCAAGGGGTGCCGTGCGACTCAGGGGTGCCCCTGAGTAGGGGAGCCCCATGAACAAGGAGAGCACCCCACAAGGAGAGCTGTCACACATGAAAAAAAGCGTAACCCGCCTAGGAGTGGCACTGCACACATAGAGAGCCGACGCAACAAGATGATGCAAAAAAAAGATGCCATTTCCCTGTGCTACCTGATAATACAAGTGGATGCAGAACACACAGCGAATTGACACAGAGTGCAGACAACGGGGTGGGAGAAGGGGAGAAAAAATTTTTTAAAAATCGAGATCATCTTGTATTTCTAGAATTTTACATAAATGTAATTTTATATGCTTTTATATAAACATATATTTTTAAACATGTATAGAATTTTATATAAATCTATATATTGTAGTCACGCCATATAAAATCTTTTTGTCCAACTTCTTGCTTCAGCATAAATATTTTGAGTTTCATCTTGCATATTTTTATGTGTGTGTGTGTGTGCATATATATATACACAAAACAATTCTTTTCATTATTGAGTGGAGTTCCATTGTATTGATATATCATAATTTGTTGCATTTCACTGCTGAAAGGTTTTTTTTTTTTTCCTAGTTTTTGTCTAGTACATGTAAAGCTGCTATGGACTTGCACCTTTTTTTAAATAACAATACTTCTTCCACTGTCACAGCTTTCATATTGTTTTGTTGTTATGTTAGTAAACTCAACTACATTTAAAATTGTGGTTCCTACTACAATATTATTATTTTTATTTGTTCCTCTTTTCCTTGTCCTTGATCAATCTCATCAAAATTTTGAAAATTTTACAAGGAATTTTATAGAAAATAAGTTATGTTTTATAAAAAAGTTTTGTTTCTTCTTAGTTGTCCAGTTAATTGCTTTGTTTCCTAGTCTTTGTAGTTTTCTTCCTTATGTTGACTTTACTGTAGTGTGTCCTTCTTCTAATTTTAAAAGTTACGTATTTAGATTATTTTTTCAGGCTTTCTTCTCTTCAATGTAGTTCTGTAAATGTATAAAATACTGATATGCATATTTTTTAACATTTCCCCAAAATTCTGATTCAATTTGCTTAGAGTAAGGCTTGGGTACATCTATCTTCAGGGTAGACCTAGAAATCCATGTCTTTAAATGCTCACGAGGTTAATCTGATGCATGTAAAGGTTAAGAAATAAAACTCTAGAAACGTTGAACATTTAGAAGTAATTAATATTGTGACCATCCATTAAGTTATTTAACATTGCTGAGACTGATTAACGTCAATACTAAAATGAGGTCTTTAGGTTTAAAAATCTGTCAGGCTCATCTAAGTTTAGAGTGTGAGTCAGTGTTCCAACAGAAAATATTTTAAAAGTAAAAACAGGATCATTCAAGGAATGTTTGTATAAAAAGGGGATATTTATGAAGGTGTGGGTATAGGGCAATGACCAAGTGGTAGGCACTGATCAGTTACCATACCTGGGCTTAAAGGGAAAGAGTTCAGTGGAATCAACTGTTCTTTGGTCATTTTTTTACCTTTTTGGCAATAATAGAGCCAAAATAATAAGGAAACAAGAGGGCAGCCACCCCCTTATTTTTTTCAATTTTACAAAAATATTTTTTTTCTTTATTTGAGAACTTGTAGGTTTATAGAACAATCATGCAGAAAATATAGGATTCCCATATATTACGCTATTATTAACACCTTGCATTGGTGTGGTGCATTTGTTAAAATTGATGTTAGCGCATTTTAACAATTGTACTGTTAATAGTAGTCCATGGCTTAAATTAGAGTTCACTGTTTTGGCAGCTCCTGGGGTGGGGGTGGGGGTTAGGGGGAAGAAAGCTGGAGAAGAATGTAAAGTGCATCTGGAGAGACATTGGGGTTCTGAAATGGCTAATTCATATACTGCTAATTTTTTTGGTTTGCTTTTTTTGGCAGCAAGTATTGTAAACTCTGCTGTGTCTGTTGTTATGCCATCTATTAATACTGTACTTAATTTGGTGTCAACTTCACAATATCTTATTGGTATTTCTTAGTCTTGATCTTGTGGATGACACATTTTTAGAAGTGATTTTAATTGTGTGACTATTGTAGTTGTTCTACAAATGTTCCCTTTTTCTGAAATATTTTCTTTATGAAAATAGTAAATAGGCAAATAAAAATATGGCCATTAACAAATAATAGTGGCTATATTTGGGTAAAGGATGAGTCAAAATGGTGAACACAATTTTTTTTTCCAAGAGAAGTGATTCTGTGTTCTAAAGAGGAAGGTAAAAATTATTTTAGGTCAAGGTTTGTCATTCTGTTCATTGCTATTTTTAAACTCTTGCAGGTTCCAGGAATTTAAACATGTACTAGGCTATGTAGTTTTCTCAATTCAATAATGTGTCGAGGTGCTGAAAAAGAAAGCTTTATTACTAGTTAAAATGGACAAAAATTCTATTTTTGTGTCTGAGAATTAGGGAAATGGAATTTCTAGAGGAAAGTTAATTTATTTGAAAAGAGTGCAGGCAGGCTTACAATCAATAAGATACAATTCTCCTCAAATGAGTAAGTTACCATCCCTTGGCTTAAAATTAAACCATTAGAAATTTGAGAAGAAAAATTACTAATAAAAATATTTTTTCTGAAAATGTACATAGAATATTCTTAATCCAAATAAGTTCTACGGGTAAACTATCATTTAATTTTATGCAGAAATTTCTAGATGGAGAAATTTCTTTAGAAAGTTATCTACTTTAAAACACTTTTCAATTGAGAAAATCATGGATCTGTTTTTTTGTTCTTAATCTTTACTTCAGATATGAAATTGGTAGAATAACCAAAAAGAGTCTCTATATTTTTGTATAAATCAGGAAAAGTTTGCTTGCTAAGTAGTATTTGTCTGAAAATGATATTTAGAGAATTTTTCTATAAGTATATTTTACCTATTGTTCAGTAATACATTATCATAACTTAAAAATTATACATCTTTCTGTGTTCCTAGAACCAGAACTTTATTTGGCAAAAAATATGTGGTGGTAATTAGAAAATAACAGCACTATTGCCATTAAACAGTTTATCAGTCATGATAAGATACCTGAATGATAGAAAATTTAAATTTTTAAGTCTTTGATTTTTCTACAAGGAAATTTGAACTTGGAACCTTTATTTTTAGGACTTTTTTTAGTGACTCAAATACAACACAATGATAAACTCATTTCCTCAGCTATGAGTTTATCATTGTGTTGTAATTCTGTGATTTATGATACAGAATATGAAAGTATTGTTTGTCATGTTTGTAAAATTAATACAAAAACCAATAGCTATAAATCATATACTTATAAACTTAAGGCACAGGCATGAATGCATTTCCCCTTCTGTGCACATAAGCCATTTAGCTTACAGTTTTAAAATAGCACCTCTATGGTACAGTGTATTTTATTAGTTAACATGTCTTCTATAGTAGAATGTATATAACGAGCTTATACTCAAGTGTTTATTATATTTTGTGTTTGTATTTTTGTTAAAAACATTCATTAATTAAATGTTATATAACACATACCATAATTTTGGTAACCCCTTTTTGTCATTTCTTTATTTTTTTAAATATACAATTATAAGTGGACTCTTTGATATTATCTACCTTTTCTTATTCTTATAAATATTAAACATGTATAATTATGATAGCAAGATTTACAATCATGCATTCCCAATTCTTTACAATTCTGTGTGCAAATCACATATTAAAGGTCAAAAACTGTTATCAAATAATAGCCTAGTAAAATGACATGTGTTAATCAATGCTTTTATTTTTAAGAAACATATTTTATCATTGTGTAAATTTTAGTTATTAATTCTCTGTTATTAGCTCTCACAAAATTACCTTGGTCATTTTACACATGTTCATCAGTTAACGTTTTGCGAGCACACTGTTGGGAGGCAATTCTCAGTAGTGTACCACGCTCTATGTATCAACTTTTGTTCAGGACTACTTTTCAGAGATGTGTGTGTGTTGCTCACATATGTTGTGTTGTGTTTTATTTGAAAGAAAAAGAGAAAATTGTACGAGATATTAGGATATACTTACTAATTTTGTATATCATCACATCTAGGTCAATCAATCCTTAAGAAAAAGGATAAAAAGCATGATCTCTAATTCAAAGGTTAGGGCCAATGCAGGGCATGTCTCCTGCCTATTTCTTTTGCACCTGACATTTCAATACCTCTCCCAGTAGGATTAAATATGAGGATAAGTCATGTTCAGGCATCTAGGCTGTGAACAGAGAAGAGCATTTTCATGCAGGCTCTGCTTTCTCAATCATAAGGACCATGGATATTTGTAAACTTGGATATAATTGTAATTCTTAGGACCAATGATAAAGGAAAGGAATAGCAGACCTATAGTGTGTTCCTAATTTTATCCCTTAATCTCTAGGGAGCAAAAGGACTGTGCATATAAACCTTGGGTGTTAAGAATGAGAATGCTTTAATTTAAATAGCCATGCAGATGGTAAGTTAAGAAGTATAAAAATATGTGATATTTACCTATAGGACAATTATGCTTACACATGGAATTAGATTGAGTATGAAGTGAAATAATCCGAAGAGGTTGGAGACTTTATTCTCGTAAAGAGAGACTGAGAGGTGTAGGGGGTAAGGGATGAGAGGTATCAGGAGGGTTCCAAAATCTCAATTGTTCCTTGAATTTTGCCAATTAATCTAAACCAGAATGAGAATAGGAAAAAAATTTTTTTAATTAGAAAAATTCTATATGACCTTTTTTCTGTGAGTTTTTCACAACTATGTATGGTTTTTTTTCTGATACACTGCATCATGTTAAAGGAAGGGAGACCTCATCACATTCAGACTGAATAACTTGACCAAGGACTCATACTCAGTTTTCAGTTACTGAATGAGTATAGCAAGTAAGTTATATTGAGAATTAAAGCTATTTTATTTTTAGAAGAAATATTTTATATTTTGAAATTCTATCTCTTTGTAACTCCCTTTACAGAAATAATAATGAAACAATATAACATGGGCCCACATAGATATTTTTCATTTTTGGCTGATAAAGTGAATAAGTAGCTGTTTCTTATATTTGCCAGGAACACTGTCTAACCTCAGCCCTTGTACTTATTCACTTTTTCTGGAATGCTCTTTCCCAAGATATATGCTTGATATACTCCCTTATGTTGTTCAGAATTTTACTCAAAGTTCTCCTCAATGAAACCCTTCCTAGCCACAATATTCAAAACTGATAACTGTCCCTATAATTATCAATGCTTTCTTTTTTATACAAAGCATTGCCTAGATACTTTATTTTGTTTATTTCTATTCCTCCCTTAATAAAATGTAAACTTCAGGGGAGTAGAGGTTTTTGCATGTTGTATTAAAGACTTTGTCAAGAACAAGTTTAAAAACACAATAATGGATGAGCAGTAAATAATTGTTGAACAAACAAAATAACTAATTAATGAAAGGATATACCTCATCCTAGAACTCAATCATTCTTGTCATCCATTTATTTTTCCCATTCTCACAGTACTTCTATAATTTCTCAGATAACTCCAGGGCCATAAGGTCTGCAAATTTTCTCAACCTCTAAGGAGACTTGGTACCTTTAGTACCCTCTACTTAATCATTTGAACCATTCTCTCAATACTCTCAAGAGTTCCTTGATCAATGCCCATTTGTTGTGTTTGCTGTACAAATTCCAAGCCCAGAGTCTATGCCTCCATGTACCTTATTTGTATTTAGAATTGTATTTGTAAGTGGTGTGGGGGAAAAAAATCCATAGAAGTAGGCAAAACAGGGCTTAAGAGCAGGCATGAACAAGGGTACAATTGGAAATTGGGGGGAGAGTGATTACCCCACCAACCACTCACAACACACATATGCAGCTCAACTCTAGGAAGCTGAGAGTAGGGAGTGAAAACATGATAGAATATCAAAGGTGCATAAAATAAGTTGTATCACCCATCCCACTGCTTCTAATGTGCGCTTTGTGGGGAAATGGAGGTGATCCATTTACTATCTCACCTACTCTGGACAGGGCATTATTCCACCTGTAATAAATTTGATTAAAACAAATAGTGGGAAATGGACTTGGCCCAGTGGTTAGGGTGTCCATCTACCACATGGGAGGTCCATGGTTCAAACCCCAGGCCTCCCTGATCCGTGTGGAGCTGGCCCATGCACAGTGCTGATGCGCTCAAGAAGTGCCGTGCCATGAAGGGGTGTCCCCCGCGTAGGGGGTCCCCCCGCACAAGGAGTGCACCCTGTAAGGAGAGCCGCCTAGCGTGAAAGAAAATGCAGCCTGCTTAAGAATGACACCACCCACACGGAGAACTGACACAAGATGATGCAACAAAAAGAGACACAGATTCCCGTGCAACTGACAACAACAGAAGCGGAAAAAGAAACAAGACACAGCAAATAGACACAGAGAACAGACAACTGGAGTGGGGGGGGAGGGAGGGGAGAGAAATAAATAAATAAATATTTTAAAAAAGCAAATAGTTTTTAAGGCTTAAATTTCAGAGGATGGTGATAGCAGGTATAACTCCTGCTGTAAGCAACTTATACTCTTGTAGGTAAAAATACTGTAGACAAAATGACAGATTTATAAAAAGTATTTTAAAAAATCCTGAATTGTACATTTCTACCTAAAAGTACTGGATGGCATAAATGTAAAGAATTTTCTTGCAATTTTACTTCATCACTTTTCTCACACCTACTCTGTGGAACTCAGGCACAAATAATTGGATGAATTAAAATCCTTGGTGATTTACACATTCTCATATTGTTTATATTATTTTATTTAAATAATAAAATGATGCTTTTCTATTTAGTTATAACTGACATGCTTATATTATATTAGGCATAATTCCAAGTCCTTAAAATATTTCATTAAATATTCAAAACCATTTGGAAGGAAGGTGCTACTATTATTCATTTTAACATTAGGAAACACAATTTGGAAAGATTAATGAAATTTCTGAGAATGTATAGCTAGTTAGCATAGACACTAGGATTTGAACTCAGGCAGTAAGATTCCTGAATGTAATTTTACTACTACCATGCTGCTTCTGAAATACGATATTTCAAATTTCTACTTAATGTCTAAAATATTACTAAAACTTAAGTTACCTGTATTCTCCTCATAATACCCCACCAATTCCTTTATCTCCTCTCCAAATAACCACAATCCAGAATTTGTATTATTAACTTTGTCTTTTTTTTTTTTTACATAAACATTGGGTGTATAGTAATAGTTGTGAACTTACAAAACGAACATATATAACAACATACATAGATAAGATGTGAGATAGAGGTCCTCTTTCCTTCTTTCAGCTATGGATATCCAGTTCTTTCAGCACCATTTTGCTGAATGGTCTGTTATGCCAGAGCTGTGTGGATATGACCGGCTAGTCAAGATTCACTTGACCATACATATAAGGGTCTATTTCTGAGACATCAATTTGGTTCCATTGTTATATGTGTCTGTCTTTATGCCATGTACCATGCTGTTTTTACCACTATAGCTTGGTAGTATGATGTAAAGTCTGTAGATGAGGGTTTGCTATTCCTTTCACAATGTTTCTGGCTATTCAGGACCACTTACCCTTCCAAATAAATTTGATAATTGTGTTTTCATTTTTTATTGAATGCTGGTGGAATTTTTATCAGGGTTGCATTGAATCTGTATATCTATGTGAGTAGATATTTAGTCTTCCAATTCACGAGCATGGAATGTTCTTCTGGTTATTTAGGACTTTTTTCATTTCTTTTAACGTTGGGTTGCAGTTTTCTGAATACAAGTGCTTCACATCATTGGTTAAGTTTATTCCTATTTGAGTTTTATCTGTCATATTTTATTTTCACCACTCTTTTGATATTTTTAGTTACTTTTATTGATATAATCTTCATTTCCAGACTCTCTTCCAGGCCTTTCTCTCCTGTCTTTTCTTTTCAGGCTCTAGTATTTCCTGAAAATCTCATCTTTGGCTTAGAAATTCTCTCAGTTTCTGTTTATCTGTAAATATTCTAATCTTGCCCTCATTTTTGAAAGACAGTATGGCTGGATATAAAATTCCTGGCTGGAAGTTTTTCTCTTGTAATATCTTAAATATATCAGACCACTGTCTTGCCTTCATGGTTTCTGGTGAATAATCAGCACTTAATCTTAGTGGGTATCCCTTATATGCTATGCATTGTTTTTCTCTTGCTGTTCTCAGAATTCTCTCTTTGTCTTTGGCATTTGACATTCTGATTAGTATGTGTCTCAGAGTTGGTCTATTTGGATTTTTTCAGATGGGAGTTTATTGTACTTCTTGGACATGAAGATCTATGTCTTTCAATAGGGTTGGGAAATTTTCTAACCTTATTTCTTTAACTATTCCTTCTGCCCCTTTTCCCTTCTCTTCTCTTTCTGGGACACCCATGGCTTGTATGTTTGCACATCTCTGGCTGTCATTTAGTTCCCTGAGACCTTGTTCAATTTTTTCCATTCTTTTCTTCATCTGTTCTTTTGTATGTTCCTTTCTTCTATCTCTTCAAATCTGCTATTATGTGATTCCAATGTGTTTTTTTTTAAATTTCATGTATTGTGCCTTTCATTTCCATAAGATATGCTATTTTTCTATGCATGCCTTCAAATTCTTCTTTGTGCTTCTTAATATCCTTAATTTCTTTAGCCATCTTATTGAATTTATTAAGATTTGTTTGAACATCTATGATTAGTTGTCTCAACTCCTTTATGTCATCTGGAGGTTTATCTTTTTCCTTTAACTGGGCCATACCTTCCTTTTGCTTGGTATGGAGTGTAATTTTTTGTTGGTATCTTGCCATCTGGCTTACTAGAGTATTTATTCTAGGTGTGGTTTTTCCCTTTAGTTTAGGGCTTCCTGCCCTTTCTCCCTTGCTGGTTGTGCAGTAGGAGCAAAGGATGTAAGTGGTGCTGTAAGCGGTGGATGCTCAAGCTGCCCTCATTGCTCCAGGGATGGATGAAGTTTCTCCCAACTTTCTCCTCTCTCAGAGGTAGGGACAGAGTCACAGTTGTGTGAATAACCCATGTCATTCAGGCCTAGACTGTGGTTGCCCAGAGAAATTGATGAAGCTTCAGAACTTTTCTCCTTTGCCTGGGGTGGGGATGGAGCTGCAGGTGTGGGCAGTAATCTGTGCAGTGTGGGTCCAGGATGACCGCAGTTGTCCCAGTAGGCTTCAGATTATTCAGTCTGTAGTAGCCAACGTAACCTGGATAGGCTGGTGCAGAGCTAACCAGTCTCTTCCCTACCAGAGGTGGTGCTGAAGCCTAGGCTAGTGCTGCAAGTTGATCTGGGTGAAAGAAACTGGTTCCTACCATCACTATGATAGTTGGTCAGCCAGGCTTCCCCTCCGGCTGAGAGCAGAGTGAAAATGGTGGCCATTGGCCTCTTTCCTTTCCAACTTGCACAGATTCACCCCCCAGCTGTTCCTTGAGTTATTCCTTAGTCATCCAAGTCTACCAATCAGTAGCTGAAATCAGCAATCAACCATCTCCTCTCCCACAGAATAGCCCCTGGGCAGCTTGGGCTGCCAGAGTAGGACAATCACTGGCCTCTGTGGCTTGGCCAGCAATTTCCTGGAGAGGCTGGCACAGTTCCCTGCAGCTCCCTCCCTGTCAGAAATGACACTGGGGCTTAGGCTAGACCTGCAATCTCACCTGGATGCAAAGAAGCCAGTCCCCACCAGCACTGTGATTTTCAGTCTGCCCTGCTTCCACTTGTTCCAGGCAGGGAGTTAAGATGGTGGCTCCCAGCCTCTTTCTACTTAGACAGACTCAAACTTTAGCTGTTCTCAGAATTATACATTAGCCCACTGAATTTACTCATCAGTATCTGAAGTTGGTGCCCAACTGTCTCTTCCTTCCCCATTTTTTGGAAGTGGAGCTTTCAATTCCAACCATGGAATAGCTCCAGAGGCAGCTTGTGCCTCCAGTGGAGGATGGGCACCAGCCTCAGGGGTGTGGAGCACTCTACTTAGGAGCCTTCTCTGTAGGTGGGCAGTTCCCTCCTTCCATTCCTTCAAGGGTGTTGCAGGATGCCCTTCTGGCCTCCTGAAGCCCCCAAACAAGTGCTTCAGATAGCTCCATGAGCTCTGGGTATCTGCTCTGTAGCAGGAGCTGACTCGAGGAGCTCCTTAGTCCATCACCATCTTGCTGGTTTTCCCCTTATTAACTTCTTTTTAAACATATAGACATGTACATATACTCACACACACACACTTCTATGTTTGTTGTGTATGACTAAAAATGACTGCAGGTGAATTTTTGCTTATTGCCCTTAAGTAAAGTTTTATTAAAGTGTAACAAATACAGAAATTTACACAAATCAATGGAAACAACTCAATGAATTCTCACAAAGTAAACCCATATTACTGAGACCCACACCAGGAAATAGAATATTGCCTATAATTCAGAAGCCCCATTTGTCAATGAGAGTCATTCCTCCCAAAGAAAAACTACTGAATTCTAATATCATAGATTATCTTTGCCTATTTTTAAACTCTATAAATAGAATAATTAAATGTGAATCCTTTTGTTTGTCTTTTGGTTTTGAAGAATCATCCACATTCTTCCATCTTCCAAGTTTATTCATTTTGTTGTTGTATAGATTTCCCTTGAAGGATATACAGAACAAATATTAAAGTATTAGTCATTCTACTGCTAATGGATATTAGGGTTGATTCTTAGTTCATGCCTTTGTAAATAGTTCTTTTATGATTATTTTTACATGTTTTTGGTGAACACTTTATATTCTTCTGCTGGGTAAATGCCTAGGAATGGAATTGCTGAGCCATAGGATATACATATTCAATTTCAGTTGATACTGCCAAACAGGTTTACAAATTTCTTTCACATTTTGTGTGACCAGTATGTTTCAATTTTTTCATTCTATGGGTATGTGTATCTCATTGTGGGTTTTAATTTGTAATTTTCCTAATGAAGTTGATTACCTTTTTGACATTAGGATACTCATTTTTTAAAAAGTGGTTATTTGAGATTTCACCCATTATTCTATGAGTTGTCTCTACCTTTCCCATATTTATTAGAGTTCTTTATGCTTTTGGGACATCATTTCTTTGAAACATTTTTTGTGAATATCCTTTCATATTCTATGACTTAGAATATAACCTTCTTAATTGTGTATATTGATAAATGGAGGTCCTCAAATTTAAATGCAATCCATATTTTCTTCCTTTGATTAGTTTGATTAGTGATGATCTTACTTCTCCTAAGATCATCAATACATTCTTGTTTTATTCCAAAATATTTTTTCCACCATTCGCATGTAAACATACAGAAAATCCACGAAACAGTAATTTTTGCAAATGACGTGAGATAGAATTTAAGATTCATTTTTTGCCATATGGCTTTCTAATTTGCCTAGTGCTATTTATTAAAACGTATTTCCTCCTGGCATTTGATAGGCAACACTGTGATCAATTAGGCCACCGCATATGTATGTTCTATTTCTGGAATACATTTCATTCAATTAGTTAATTTAATTGACCCTTACATGAATATTATGCTGTTTAAATTACACTAAATTTATAAGAGTTTTGGACATCGGAGGCTAAGTTATCCAATTTTTTTAAAATTTTGCTTTCCTTCTTAAAGGTGCTTTTGCTACCATTGCATTTTGCATATCTATATTAATTTTGAAGACAGCTTGCCAACATATATAAAACTCCCAGGTGAAATTATAATTAACATTTTCTTGTATCCTTAGAGCCATTTGTAGAGGCCTGTTGTTCTTGAATTGTTCTTTAATCTATTTCTATTTTTCTACATTATTAAAGAAGTTTTCAATATTATTTATATACTATTTTATAAGTTTAGTATAAATATCTTGCATATTTTTGTCATATTTATTCATAGGCATAGGCTTTCTGGATACTATGTTTCATATAGTTGTTAGCTAATTCTTTTTCCTCTTTTTATATATTGTATTAGTCAGTCAAAGGGGTCCTGATACAAAATACCAGAAATTGGTTGGTTTTTATAAGGAGTCTTTATTTGGGGTAGGAGCTTACAGATACCAGGCCATAAAGCATAAGTTACTTCTCTCATCAAAGTCTATTTTCATGTATTGGAGCAAGATGGCTGCATACAGCTGCAAGGGTTCAGGCTTCCTGGGTTCTTCTGGGCTCAACATCTCTGTTTTCTCCACAAGGTCAACTATAGACTATGAGGCTCTCTAGGCTCTGCCTCTTTCCAAAAGGTCAGCTGTAGACTACCAGGCGAACGGCGCTCTCTCTCCCTGGGGCTCCAGCTTCAGCGTCAAACTCCAACATCAAAACTCCAACGTTAAACCCCCCAACTCTGTCCTTTGTCATGCCTTTTATCTGTGAGTCCCCACCCACCAAAGCCCTACTGGTTCAAGAGGTTTATATGATTACTTAATCAAGCAATCCTCTGAATCCAATATAATTTCATATACCCAGAGCAAAAGACCAGTTTACAAACATAATCCAATATTTATTTTTGGAATTCATTAATAATACCAAGCTGCTACATGTTTCTTTTTGGAATTCATCAATAATATCAAACTGTTACATGTATCTATATCTATATTTATATCTATATATCTATATATCAATATATATCTATCAATGTAATTGATCTTTCCATATTGACCTCATATTGGGTGATCTTAATAAATTTGTTCATCAGTTTTTGTAGTGTGCCTGCAATTTTTCATGTTTACATGCCCAAACATGGCATCTTTAATATTGAAAATAACTATTGTTTTCTTTTCAGTTCTTATCAATTTATTGCCCTGCCTTTATTTAACACAATGTTAAAAAGAAGTGGTAATATGCAACATCCTTACCCCATTTATTTGTAATAAGTTTAATTAATGATAAATTGTGCTATTTTTCTATTTTTATCACTTTTTATGTTGTTTTCTCTATTTCTCATCAGGTGGGTTATTAACATGTTTAGGAACTTAAAACTCTTTAATTCCTTTTTAACCTCCCTTATTGCATTATTTGTTAGCAAACTATAATTATTTTCTGAAATTCATCATGTTCTCATTTGTTTTGCTATCTTTCTTTCCTTTTGAACTTACTAAGCATAGCTTTTTAAAAATTATTTTCAGATTATTCCATTATATTGCAGGTCTGTTTCAAATTTTCTGTTCTGTCTCTTGGTGTTCAGTCTTTTGGGCCTCTCCTCATCCTCATATGCTTGCTATTTTCTTAAAAAATATCAAAATTAAAAAGAAAGTTGGAAGTACAGCACACAAATATTTTTCCTTGAAACATTTCAGAGTAAGTTGCTGACTTAATCACTCCTATATACTTTAGAGTATATTTCCTACAAATAAGAACAGTCTCACACATAATCACACTAAAACATCAAAATCAAGAAATGAACATTAGTACATACCAAACTGCAACATTTGAATATTCTATCATTATTATTGTTGTTGCTATTACTATATTATAACAGAGGAACTTTCATTTTGAGTATTAGGAAAAGAACAGGCAAAAAATGCACCAAATGCATTTACAAAACTTTTCTAGATATTCCATCCTTTTAAAAAAATGTTATTCAGTCAATGAGAAATGAAAGTTACTATGTTTACTTTTATCTAACATTGTTCAAGTGTATGCATATTCCCAGCTTCTCTTTCCCAAATGCTTAACATTCATTTGGATTGATTCATATTCATTACTGTTCAATATATAACCTTTAGCTTTAATTGATATGAAAATTAAAATATACACAAAGGGTTTAACACCATATTACCCATGTAACTTAAAAAACCGATATCTACCTCTAAACAGATTTTATAATGTTGCTGACTTCAATTATCTCTCTCTGTGGAGTAGACTTACGCTTTGAGAATAGGTAATGTTCTCAGGCACCTCAATTCATTTGCACTTATCATTAGTCTACTTAGTTATACAGTATCAATCTCTGGTCTCTAGTTTTGTAGGAGATCATGACAGGCAAATAAGTAAAGGTCATTCAGGTCCTTGCTTACACAGTGGAGGAGCTTTTCAAGTCTCCTAAAACCGGATGGAAAGTTTCCTTCTCATCCAGAACCCTAGCATGCATTTCAACATTTTACCCTTTCCCATTTGTCAAATTCAAGAATCCTAACACAGCTCTGAACATTCTTTACTATGCCTTTTTGTTTGAGAGTTCAAAACTAGAAATGATTGCTAGCAATATATTCTTCATCATAAATTTCTTTAGGCAAACTGCCTAAATTTCCTTAGTGTCCCTGAATTGTCCCTAGGTAATTTCATATACCGATTACTTCAAGGGGACCAGAAGCCAAATTATATTGCAATTACTTTCCTATACCAACAGATATGGTCTCATTTAAGTAATAAGTAGACAATTGCCAGAAATGATGGTTAGCATAAACTATCTTAAAATGAAAATACTTCTTTTGGCAGATATCCTTCAAAATTAAATAGACTCAGGACAGATAATGTCACAGTATAGACTTATTAATTTGATTACTTAGGATCAATTATTAATTTGATTACTTACTTTGATTACTTAGTCATGGATTTATCCACTATGTTTCACCAAGAAAATACCTTTCTTAAAGGCAGATTTATGTTGAAGTAATGTATACTGAGAATGGGGCTATAGACTGAATGTTTAAGTTCTGTCATTGTATTTGGTAATTCTATCTAATTCTCATATAAATATTGAAAACTTCTATTATGTCTTTTGATAAGTAAGTTTTTGCATTGATATAAAAGGCTGAGTAATTTTCACAAATTCAAGCTCCAGGAAGTGGCAGAAATAAAGTTCAAACTCTGGTTTCTCAGGCCATTCATATAGATGTTTGCCTAAAACCAAATTTTATTATAGTATGAGAGAGTAAGTAGAAATGATTTCCTTGAATTGCACTCAGACCAAAGTGATTTCTAGTTTGCTTTCAGGTAGAGAATTTTGATGGTTCAATTGATTTCCTCACTTCTCTCTCCTTTCAGAAAGAGTCAGTGCCCATTATGTTCAAGATATTATCTAACTTTCTAGCAATCAGATGTTGAACATGACAAACAGAATCACTGTATGGGGCGTAGAGTCTGACAGTGAATGCAAACAATAAAGAAGTTAGAATAAAATGTAATTAATTCAAACAGAAGTTAAAAGAGTTATGATAGCATATTCAGTGAACAAACATAGTTTTAGGGTCAAGAAAGAGAAGTTAAAAAAATTCTGATGCATAATAAATCTAGAAATGTTGGAATGTGTGAGAAATGGAAAGTTTCCAGCAGGAGGAAAACTATGCATGAAAGTCTGAAAAACACAGATTGTGGAATAATTAAAGACCTCACTGAATTTTTTAAATTAATTTTTAAAGAGGCTTTAGATTACATAAATATTACATAAAAATATAAATATAAGGAATTCCTATAAGCCCCACTCCCTCCTACTCCCATACTTTCCCACATCAACAGCATCCCTCATTTGTGTGGTACATTTGTTGCAACTGATGGACACATATTGAAGCATTGCTACTAACTATGGAATATAGGTTACATTAAAGTTTACACTATGTACTGCACAATTTTGTAAGTTATGACAAAATATACAATGGCCTGACCTGTATCTGTAACTGCAATGTCATGCAGGTCAATGTTCCAAAAACGCCCCATATTACACCTATTCTTCCCTCTTCCATCCTGCTCTTCTGCCCGTTTACTTGATCCTATAATTAGCACCATACTTAATAAATACATGTCCCAGAGACTTGAATCTTTGATCTGTCCATGTGCCAGTTGAACCCTGAATTTCAGCAGAGTTGCAAAACCTACTCTCCAGTCCACTGAATTCCCCCTGAAAAATGAACAAGGAGATGGACAATGGGGTGGACAATGCCCATCCCAAGGAACAGAAAGTGCAACTGCAAGCAAGATAGTTCCATCTGTCTGCCCTAGTTAGAAGCAGAGTGGGCAGCACCATCCCCAAATCCTCAAGATTGGGGAATGAACAGTGGACTAAAGTAGACTCATTCTTCTTTTTCTATACCCTTATTATTGTTCTAGCAATGAAAGAGCTCTTACATTTAATTTTAATATGTCTGAAATGGAGAGTTTGAAGTGACTTACAAAGAATGGCCAAATTAAGTAGGGATTTCCATACTTCTTAGGTTTAGACTTTATAATTTGGGAAAAGGAAAGGAAGTTAAGCAGTTCAGTGACATGATAAGATTTTTATGCAAAAAAGATAACTTTCACTGCAGTATAAACTATATTGGAAATGAAATAATACTGTTGGGTCTTAATGGGAGTCTAAGGCAGTAGTTCTGCTAAAAAATGATGGTGGCTTGGGTTGGGGTAGTAATTAGAAAAGTGTATTACTATGAGAAATATTCCAGAGTTTAATTGATTGAAATTGTGATAGATTTGGAAATGGAGGGTGGTGAAGACAAGGAAGGATTCAAGGAATTAAGCCTAGATTCTTGACTAGCAAATATGAAGATGGTGCTGTTGTTTCCTGAGGTACAAAACCTCCAAGAGGAGGGAAAAATATAAAAAGAATGTCTCATATGATGTCAGAAATCTTTGTTCAGTGTTCTTATTGAATAAATAAGTATATGATGAAAACAGAATGAAAGTATATTCTAAAGTAGACTTTGTAGGAAGTCTGACATAGTATCTATCACAGTTATTTACTATGATTGATTTTACTGATCCAAATGATTAGGAAGATATTCTCCCCCATTATGCAACATGTAATTGAAGATCTTGAAATTTTAATCCTGAACAAGGAAAAATTTCTCAGATATAAAAATAACTATTTGATACTCAAACTCAGCTCCTTCCAATATTTCTGGTAAAATAACATATTACCAAATTTAAAATTAGACTAACACTATAAACAAAGAAAAGGAAAACAAACATTATTGGGCTGAATTTTTCTTATAGTTAAAATTAATGATTAATGCATTAAATCAGTTTTACTTCTAGATAACAGTGAATTACTATTTAAAATTTTCATCATATCTGTAATAAAATTGAAATTATTCAATTGCCCAGTTATTTCAGGACTAAAAGTAAGAAAACTGGTACTTCAAAAAAAGTATTTGCTGCTAAAAATAAATAATCACATTAATTTGAAAAGAACATTTACAGAAAATATTATTAAATATATATTTTAAGAAATATGTGCTACAACACAAACTATTACACACCTGTGGTTACCAGAGTTTAAAATGCAGTGTGTCTTTCATATTATTATAGATTATATTGAATCCTCTTGTAATTTTGGTTTATTTCATTATGCTTTTAAGTAATTTTGGTGCCATATCATACTAGTTTACTCTTTAAAAATAGAAACAATATGCATTTCCAGGTATATTTCTTATCATTGGTGAAAATATTTGATGGATCCTGTATATGTAAATAGAAAAGTTAAGAGGTTTTTAGTCTAATAGGAATTAATAATTCATTTTGGCTACTCATTTGATATTCCAACTGTAGTGATATACTGTAGCTGACATCCTTTTTGAAGGAGAATTACATAACAATTTCCATGTAAAGATAATAAGTAGGAATTTGTTTTGAAATTAAAAATATTATTTTTTTCTAACCTGTCCATGTTTACTGTTACTCATGGAGAAAAGAAACCCTGGACCATAAATACATAAATATAAGGTATTTATTTGAGGCTAAATTTAATTGCATTAAGACCAAATTTTGTATGAAACTGGATTACCAGTTTTTTGCTTTGTTTTGTTTTCTGTTTGTTTCTGCTTGTTTGTTTATTTGTTTCTCATCTTGTGTCTTTTGGCTTGCCCCAAATTCGGATCCTTGCTGTATATACCTCCTTTACAGACTCCACATTTACCAATATCATAGGGATATATTTTTGTCCTTGTTCATTGGATCTGTGTTTTTCTATACCTGATCCTTTCTGATCAAGATTCTTATCCCTTCTGAATCTTGTGAGGAGTAGTGTTGAATGTAGCTTAGAATTGCTTACCCAAATTATATGCTTCTTTATCTTGGTTTGCTTTCTAATTTTGATGGAGAATATTGTCAAGTAGCTTCTGAAGAAAGGCTGTGTGTGGTCAGTCAATTTTTCAGAACTTTAATATTTGATTATGTCATTAATTTACCTTGACATTTGTTTGAATATTTGTCTGATTTTAGAATTCTAGTTTGGAAAATAAGTTTCCTCATACCGTTACAATGACTTTTCTAACTATTTATTGTAGTAAAATATATACAACTAAAAATGTTCCAATGACACTCAGCTTCCAAAGTTCTTAGTAAAAATTACAAAGTTAAAGTCATCCACAATCTCTTATATATGCACTGTTTACCTCCCTTTCTCCTTAGAAGTTTCTATGAACTTCTCTCTGAACTTCTATCTTTAGTGCTCTGGAATGATAATTGCTTAATTGAATCACAACAAATTCAATTCTTTTTACAGTAAGGAAGTCTGTTGTAGGAATGCACCATTTAGCAATGTCTTAGTGATGTGTAATTATTTTAAGACTGTGTCTTCCTGCAGACCTGGACAATCATTTACTTGTAAGAGTCTAAGCTTGTGATCTACAGTGACTTCTAATTTTATTTCAAAGGGAGAGGTGAATAAAAGAGTCCATTTCAAAGCTGTTCATAGACTACCTGAATGATATCTCATAAATATTGATTGTGCCTCTCAATCAAGTATCCTTCCATTTTGTAGATATAAGAAAACCTGCAAAATTAGAGATCTTGTTTCTAAACCTGGTTTTTTACTTAACCTATCTGAATCATAAGATTCAAAAATGAAGTTATTATTATTGACTTATTATCATACATTTAGTATTTATTATGAGCTTCAAATATTTTAGGTTAACTTTTTTTTTGCAAGCCTTTAAGTATTCTGAAAAGGCAAAACAATAATAGCAATAATTTAGTTAAAAATATGCAGATTGTCTTCTTTACTCCTGTAAAAAAAGACACAGACCTAAAGAAAACTAGACGTTAAAATAAATGGAATATTATCCTTTCCATATGTAACAGATCCAGAATCAGGCTTAAAATAAATGATTGCTGATAAGTAGAGTAAAAGGAAAAGCATTCTCCCTAAATCCCAACCAATTTGCAACTTTTCTCTAAAACAACTTATTTAAATTGCCTTCATGGGTTTTTCAAAGATATTATCTCTTAAGATTATGTTGCATGAGGTTTTGGGGGTTTATTTAGCATTATGCATTTTATACTAGAGGGGAAATACACACACACACACACACAACAGAAATGCCACTAAAATATACCAGTTAAACCATTTGCTAAAGAATATGTACCATATCTCACTGTAGTCTATAAGAGCTTTGTTAAGCTTTTTCACAATAACCATCTTTATATCTGCTATTTAAGTATTGTCCCACCTGGTATCAGAATTTTTCCTTGCAGACAGTATAGTTAGTAGATTTACTTTATGAAACAGCTGAGTAATAATAGCTTTGGATTAAACAGTTTATTTTTTCCCTTGAGTTCTCTAGATAAGAGTAAGGTCTGAATAATGTAAAAAAATTTCTATTGTAATTAGAATTAAAATGTATGGTGTTTTGATAAAGAAGGCTAATGAGAAACTGTTCTCTATCTTTTAACATAATGTAAGCATCAGTTAAACCATAAATACAGAAGAAGATATACCATTTTAGATGTAATATTATACTTGATTGAGCATAGATTATATTCTTATAAGTATTCCTCTATGATATATTCTAAATAATTTATGAATTTCATATTTAAACATTGCTTTAGCCTGCCGTCCCTTCACCCACCACCACAAAGGAGAGACAGAGAATAGGATTTGCATTCTGGCACTTTTTTTTTCTTGGAAAGTAATACTAAGAAGAAGGAGCTGGGGACTGAGGACAGAGGAATAGAGAAAGGAAAGTCAATGTTGTAGAATTCTTCAAATTCGTGTGCAAATGAGGCTTGATCCTTTCTGAATCTTGTGAGAAGTAGTGTTGAATATAGCTTAGAATTGCTTACCCAAATTATGGAATTGGCTATCTAAAAGCTTGAATAATCCACTAATCAATATTTGCCCTGCATAAGAACTGTCTTGCACCTCCAGGTTACACTTATCTAAGTGCCAGGTTGACTGTTCCAAACATCCTAAACCTTTGAAATGGAAAAGCTCTAGGCAATTAAGCTGTAATGGTGGGTGAGGTGTTTTCATGAAACTCCAGGCGGGAGACGTGAGATAGAGTACAAAGCATGCCTGATACAAATGATGCACTCTCATGAAAAAGTCATATATATTCTATTAGATGATAAGTTTCTAAATGATATGAGGCCTGCCACATCAACTTTGTAGTCTGTCGAAGAGTTCTTCACACACACGTAAATTGCTTTTTCCTAGGCTCTTCTCCCTTTCCTTCTTTCAGATGAACATTTCTGTAGCAATATTCTGGTCACTTCTGAAAAACCTACATGCATTTACTTTAAAACAAAATAAAAGATACTTTTAGCTTGGCATTCAACTTACTTAAAAATCTACTTCCCTTACCTATTTCCAACTTCTTAGTAGCCTATTGCCCTCTTGTGATAGACTGAAGTTGTATGGACTACAGAGAAGTATGTTCATAAAGCTACTCCATTCCTAAGGATGTGTACCTATTGTAAATAAGGCCTTTTATTAGGTTACTTCATTTAAGGCATTGTCCAGGGTGGGTCTTAATCCTCTCATTGGAGTCCTTTATAAACATAATTAATACATAGAGAAAAAAGTCAAAGAAGTAAGAAGTTGAAAGCAATGGAACTCGGAAGAGAGTGGAGAGACCAGCCGATGCCACCATGTGCCTTGCCATGTGGCAGAGGAGTCTAGGATAGTTGGAAGCCAGTCTTAGGGAAGAAAGCATCACCTGATGATGCCTTGATTTGGACATTTTTCCCAGCCTCAAAACTGGAAACTTGTAAATTAATAAATTCCCATTGTAAAAGCCAACCCATCTTGATACATTGCTTTGAACAACTTTAAAAACTTAAAACATTTCCTTTTATTCATCCTGTGCATTGCAGAAAACCAAAGTTAAATATTTCATTCCCCATCAAAAAATGGCCTTAATGTATTTATATATGTTGAAAAGTTGAAAGGTTTAACATGAAAGTGTTTTGGGAAAACAATCCAATGTACACATCCTAATGATGGTGGATCAGTGATATTTTATGCCATTTCAATAAGTGAAGAAGAGGACAAAATGCCATTTTATCTCTTCCTGCTTCACTCTTTTCTCTTCCTAATAGACTCATTACTTTCACCTACTTTTCTCCATTATATTTATAATATAATGAAAATGGCCTTCATCATCATATTTCTTTCAAAAAATTCCAACTTTAGTGCTATGTTATTTTAAATAAAAATTGAATTAATTTTATATTAAATGTGCAAAACAAAACAGTTCAATAATTTTCCCAATGTCTTTGGTGGAAAAAAACAGATTTTCAATGAAATAATGAGCTTTCCTTTTGCAATTTGAGAGCCAATATTTAGTGTAGCTGTTTACACCTGGTTTATGATATAGTTCAATCTTACACATGAATAATAAGATCATAAACTTCAGCCTGCATCACTTATTAAGGACATCAGTTTATTTGATCCATAGTTATGGTATAGCACATAACATTGCATTGGATCAGGAATCACAAAATGAGTGAGATACACTGGTCCTATCATAGATCAGATCACCCAGAGGTTGACAATCTGATGAAGATATGAAAGAGTCCCTTTAAGATTAGTTGAGGTTTCAACTTTGAGAATGACAATTTGTAAGAATTTGGCACTATTCTCTGGTATGTGGCATGCACACTAATAAATTATTTAGTGCAATAAAATTGTATGGTGCCTTGATCCCAATGGCTAGGTTGCAAGCATCTAGGAAATAAGAGATGAGGATAGGAATAAACTTGCTTAGCATTATTACAATTATCTGCCGTGATAATTTTTTTTTCCCATTCATGCAGCTCTAGGCATTGCCAAATAGAGGTCTTGGTAGCAGAGGAGGAACATTTCTACCAGGGAACTCTGAACGTGTTCAGTTTAACTTTAATTATGGCTATGGCTGCCACCTGGTAATTTCTTATTGCTTGTGCCAAGATAAAAGCAATCAAATAAAGGAGTCACCGTCCTGGCTATAGTCATTGACATAATCATTAAGGGGAGGAGGAATGCTGCTACACAATGGGAATAAGAATATATGGGGTACCAAGGTGATCCACATGGTGTGGGTCTTGCTACTCACCATCCAAAATGGACATTAAGTTGAAAAATGCAACAGTCATAACCTGTGTGATAAAGGTGAAATCTTTGAGCATCTGTGTCTGGGTCTGAGTTCATGTTACCAGTTAAGCAAACTAGTCTTCCACAGTACTAGTTTAGGGTGAAGGGGATCTAGAATAAATAAGGGAGATGGTCAGTCTATTTGAGAAACCAAGACCATATGCAGCAGCAGGAGCCCTAGACTTTCTCCCTGTTCTTACTCTTAGTTTCCTTAGGTAAACTGACCACTTGAATCCTCGAAAAGCTGTTCCAAGATGGATGACTTTGTTATATGAAGCAAATGGATCCTAGAGAAGGTAAGCATAGAATGTTGTGGATGCTGTAAGCTTCCATGCATATCCCTCCTAAGGACTGAAACACTCCTTCATTTGGCTGCTCACAGCAGAGTCCTTCCCCTGGAAATGCCCTTTATATAAGAGGTTCTTAACAAGGGGTTCGTGAACTTGAATTGAAATTAAAAAAAAACATTATTGTTGTGGGTACATGTTGGTGTGGGTGTGATATATATATGAAATAATGCACAGTATAGTATAGACTTAGTAAGGGGTCTGTGGTTTTCAACTGACTGGCAAAGGGGTCCGTAGTACAAAAAAGGTTAAGAACCCCCTCTATAACCTTATGCAGTAGATAAGCTCTTCCCCCAAAGAACCCACATTCAATAACTGGTCCTTGCAGGTGGTGTCAATATCAAGTCCCCTTGGTTTTAACTGGGACAACTCTGAAAGTCCTCCCCAACTCCAGAACTCCCTGTGACTTGGCTAATGCCTTTTTGCATTGCAGAATCCTCACAGGTGTTGTTGCCAAGACCACTCTTGGTAAAATTCTTTCAAGTGAAACACTGTCTCAGTCTATTTTCCAAGAACACAAATTAAAACAAATTGCTTCCTAAAAGTGGTGCTTACAGTGCATCACATTCATACTTGGCATATATTCATCTTGAAGTTATAAACAATTCTCTCTCTTGCAAACATACATGCGTGCATCCAACCAATCTTTAAAATGGTCCATACACGTCTTCATGATCAGACTCCAAGTAATCTCTCAATGACACAACCATCCCTCAATAACTATAGCCTTTGTTTTTTTCAGCAATGTAGTGAGGCTTAAATATTACATACTGATTTTTAAATCCATGCCCTTATATATGCTCTTCCTTTTATCTATTTTTTCTATCTACCCCTTACTTGTTGAGCCAATTCATATTTGTCTACCAAATTTCAGCTCCAGCATCACTTCCTTTACAAGGCATTCCCTGACTTCTATTCTTAGACATACCAAAGTTTGGAGTTAGTGAGATGTGAAATAAAAATTTAGTTGTAGACATGCTGATTTTAAGGTTATGCCAGGGCCTCCAAATAAAAATTCAGGACAAGAGTTCATGTGCTGAGAACAGAAATAACATTAACGTTTAACATTAATACATCACATATTGCAGGAAATATTTTTTAAAATGAGTTTAGGAAGTTTTATTGGGCATAAAATTTATAAGGTTTTGTGTGATTCAAATCAAAGAAAGTCAATTCAATGAAAAGAAAGCAGGCTGGGATTAGGATTATGATTGTGGGACTCTTTCATTTGAAATAATAATAGATTATACATATGTAGCACCTCTATACTGACTCCAAAAACTCATAATGCATGAATGAATTTGAATATAATTTTTTTTAATCTAGCAAAAATGTAAAATAAGCTGATTTTGTTATCTATTGCTTATTGGCATTTCCTAGAATCACACTTCCCCTACTGGGATCAAAATCATTATTATATTAGAATTACAACACCAAGCATAGCCAGCTTTTCAAAGAAGGAAAATATACTGGGTACAAAATAAATAAAGAAAACTTGGATTTTTTTTTCTCTTTTGGCTTCCTCCATAAATCAACATTTTAATCCTAATAAAGTATAGTAGCCTGATGTCCTGCTTTCCTTTTAGAAAGGATTGCTTAGTTAAAGTTCACTTCAGCCTTGTGGTTCAGTGTTATAAAGGACAATGCTGTTTATATGCCTCCTTTCATACACAGGACATGCCTTCTCTACACACAAACTACTCATAGGGATAAGATAAAAAATGGCAGCTCTTCAAATATATATAGCCATATGACAGTTTTTCAAAGACAGAAAAATAAAATTAGAAACCCTTATTTTCCACAAAAATAATATTACTGTTTGAAAGTAAAGATAAAAATAAGTGGGAGCTATTTAAGTAGCAGTCTTTCTTCTACCACTTATGATCTAAAATTACATTCCTCAGTAAGGTTGATTCCTGAGAGACCAGAAATTCTAATTATGACCAATGGCAGAATCCAATGATGACAAAGGATTTGTGTCAAACATTCATGGCCGGCCAAAGGCAACCTTCTTCACTGCTATTTTTACAAATTGGGCCAGGATACTTTGTAAGAATAATGAAAAAGTCTTCTGATAGAGTATTTAGACAGCTGCATTTTCAGTCAGTACATTCAAAGTTTTCTCCAAATGCTCATGCATAGGCAGGTTTACATTTTGAAATAGTTTGCTAATAGATGAAGAATACAGGTGCTCTTCCTTTGTCTGCACTTACCAACTCCATGAACTTGGTCAATTCTCTAAACCACTGAAAACCACAATTTCCCAAACTGTAAAATAATAATAAATTTTCTGCCTTGGAGAGTTGTTGTGAGGATTAAAAGTAATTGCTCATTTAATTCATTTAGCTCAGGGTTTGGGCCTCAATAGGGGACCAACTAATGCTAACTATTTTTATTAATATTGTTATTATTAATATTAGGAAGGGTATTTTAGCCAAGCAAAATCATATTCTTAAAATTATACTGAAACCTATTATAGAATAGAAATTAATCAAAATATCGAATATTATATAGACTTTATTGATAAATTAAGATACGGACTTAACATATTGAAATATTGTCAGTTTGAAAGAAGTTCTGGGACTGATAGTTCACACCAAAATAGTGAAAATGTAATTTCCAGGGAATGTAAAGCATATTTAAACACTCAAATTCATTTCTCCAAGCTTTTTAAAATTATCTAACTTTGTTTACATTACTTTAGTGCTTTGTTTTGTTCATTGTAATATTTTTATTCAGAAATGGATTTTTATTGAAAATTCCTTTTGAAAATGTTCAACATGTCCCTGGGAATAATTACATGTTGGAATATATTTTACATCTACAGTTTGTGCTATCATTATATTTACTTTGTTGCTGAAAAATACAATTATCTCCCTTATACAGTATTGAAGATCCATGACCTTTCTTATTTTCTCTTTTCAATCAAAACATCAGGCTTCCTTTGAAAAAAAATTTTTGCCATTAAATAAAATATTTTTCCTCTAAAATTGTGTATATACAATACAGGCTTAAAAAGGACAGAACAAATTTTAAACGATATTCATGTCATCTCACTGGACAAGTATATTGACCTCATTTCAGCATATTAACCCTTTTAGAAAGAATAGAGAAAGGATAAAAAGATGTTAAAGAAAATGAAGACAAATGAAGTTTTAGGATGAACATTTAAGAAAACAATGTATATCAAGACTTTTCTTATGGGCATTCCAGCACATCTGCCCAATTCTCAGCAGCAAACACTCAGCACTGGACATTTAATGGCGGGTAGTAGGTAAGAAATTGAGAGTTAATAGAGAAAACCCTCAGACAAGGATCAGCTATCAATCTGAGGGAGCTAGTTGACTGGAAGGTAGAATGACCCCCCCAAAGATATCAATGCCTGAATCCTTGGAAGTAGTGAATATGTTATCTTACATGTCAAAAGGGACTTAGCAAACTTAATTAAAGTTACAGACCTTAATAAAGCACAGTCAATTCTAGTAAATTTGCAAAACAGAACAGACCCAATAACCCTTTAAATTACACAAACGCAATGAATTTTGACAGTTCAGTTTATATTTTAACTGGGAAGGATGCAAAAGAGATTTATATTTTAGCTCTGAAAATTATAGTTTGTTTTTTCACCTACATGACTTTCTGAAGGGACACAGGAAGTTTAGGCAGCAGGTAGGACAATTCTTAATTACATATGAGTGATCCATGTATTGAACTGCATGTAATAAACTTGGCCTCACTAGTTAATGTCAACATGTATCTCCAATGGCTGCAATAAATAAAATGTCCCCTACTCCCCTTTCCAAAATACTTCCTCAGAATCAATACTATTTTAGGAGAAAATCATACCAGTAAGTACATAAAGAGATACACTGAAAAGAAAGTGGAGATTTTGGCTTTAAAAGATATTATAGTTTAAATAGTGAAATTAGATCAACTCATAAATATCCATAATTAAAGAATATGAAATGTATTGTCTCACACTTGGAGTCTGGAAACCCAAATCTAGGTGTTGGCAGGGCCATGCTCCCTCTAATGCCTCCAGTGGAGGTTCCTTCTGTGCCTCTTCCAGGTTCTGATAGCCTCAGGCTCTTCCTTAACTCCAGTCTGCCTCCATCTTCATATGTTCATCTTTCCTCAGTCCATGTGTGCCTCTTCTTACAAAAACACAAATCAAAATGAATTTAGGCTCCATCTAAAACCGATATGACCTCATCTTAACCAAATATATCTTCAAAGACATGATTTGCAAATAAGGTCAATCACAGGTGTGTGTGCACATGTCTGTATGTTAGGATTTCAACATATCTTTTTTGGGGGCTCAATTCATCCACAAAACTACCTTTGCAATTCCAGATCACAAAACACACTTTTTTTCCCCCCATTATTCTTTTTCTTTTAGGGTTACGAGGATTTAATGAAATAATACATGCAAAGCACGTTCACAAGACCTGCACGCAGAGTGAGTGACCAATGGCTGTTGGTGCAGTGCCAGCTATTATAATTAATGTTTCAGCATGTAAACAGCCTGCTAGATCTGAATAAAAAAAATTTTATTGATCCCCTTTGGATACTTGACAAATAAAAATTTGAAGTTATTTTCCATATATTCATAGAGTGAGGGAATAATTTTAATTTTTCCCCCTTGATAATTTTAATGATCTGGAATGCCCTTAATTATATGATTTTGACATTCTTAAGAAAATTTTGAGATATAATGATGGTCAAGTTGGCAGATTTCTATGAAGTTGCTTTATAGTTTTCCTACTTCTTTTGTCCTCTTGGCAATACTATCATTATGGTGACTGGATTAATGTATTTCACCTTGTGGTTCCATTATATCCTTTTGATGGTATCCTTACTTTCCTTTAGCCAGCCTAGTATATCTTGTTTACAGAGATTTTCACTAGAAACAAAAGTTTGCTTTAGCTTATTAAATAGAACCACACTGCCTCACTAGTAGGATCTACCTGAATCCTTTTCTGTGGCTCCCTATCTGACAACATGTAAAATACATCCAATTTCCAGGCTGATGTTTTGTCACTGCTCTTGCCATTCCTGTCTATTATATTCACATATTCTCTCAGAAAATAAACCATGTCTTTCCTGGAAATCTGTCATTTCCCTGACCCAACAAATCTTAACCTAGACATAGTTATGTTTTTTCTGGAAATGTCTTTCTTTTAAATGTTCTAACGTTTAAAACCTCATGATCATATTTGAAGGTAGATGTTCTTTCTCCTTAGTATAAGAATTAAGTACAGAGCAGGCTTCATAAGCTCTTTTTTTTCTTTATTTTCTTGTTTGATGTACTTTATAACACTTTGTTAGAAATGAGAAGTTGAGCACTGATTTTCATTAGTCATGTTTATCCTAGTTCCTTATCCCTTGGTCAAAAAGTTTTCAATTCTTCTAGTTGGCTCTGGAGATTTTCAGATTAGGTTGGTAGGCACTAATTATTTCAAACGGACTTAGAATCTTTTGCCACGAGGCTTGCTGTCAGCGAATCTTTGATTTTCCCCTCATTTCCCTGGATCCAATTACTAAAGATCTTCCTATTCCATTTATTTGTCTGCCTCAGAATTTCCACCTGTTTGGTCAAATAACTAAAATAAACAATTTTCAGTACCTTTTCCTGACTGTTGTGTACATCTGCTGCGTAGAATCCTCCACGGATCGAATTCCTTAACTCAACAGCAAGCTGGAGACCTTTCTGGAATCCTGAACTTCAAACAAAGGGCTTGTCCTCCTTCACCTCAAACTTCTCCTCCAGGTTATCCTCCACCTCTGAGTAGGTTTCTCCTGTGTCTGCCTTCTCAGCTTCAGTCTTGAATTTCCGGTACCTTCCCCACTGGATTCGCTCTGGCATGGTGCAGGCCCCGCCCCTGCACTGCAGTGTGACTGGAGAGGGTCTGCAGGACTTGAAGGGCGTCCCAGAACCCACAGAGCCACAGAGAGGCAGGACACTCGGCCCCAGCCAACCCCTCACATCTGGCTTTGCAACACTGCTCTTCGTGTTTGGTTCAGAGAGACCACAAATAAGCTATTTGGTTCAAAGAAATAATAATATTTAAAAAGTAACGTTTTTTTCCTGTCATATTTTTTTTTCCTGTAATTCAGGCAGCTGCCTGAATTACAGTAGTGGAAAGGGAGGCCGGACTGAGCACCTTGAGATACCTGTGCTTGCTTAGGTAGGACACCTTTTAAAACAGGACTTTTGAACATGTTTGTGAATCTCTAACTTTTTGTTTTTCTTTGATTATTGATTCATATGATTGCATATTTTTCAACATGAAATATTTAAAAGTTCATGTAATAAGAATTCTATGTTTTCAACTTTCTTCTACAGAACCAGACAAAAATCATGGGTCTCAGAAAGCATTAAGATATTATAGAGTATAACAAACGAAAGTTCTTGTCTAAATTTAAAATATGAAGTTTTCTGTGGTCTTTGATAGCAAGCTGGATTCTAAATAAAACTTGAAAGACATCACATATCCAAAACTAACATAATGGCGGTCAAGTGACAATTTAATAAGTCTTTCTTGTGCAGGAAAAGAGGAAAAGGTGTATTTTAGTTTCCTGGCTTCTAAAGCAAATATCATGCAATAGGATGGCTAAAAAAACACCAGTTTATTGGCCCACAGTTATGAGTCTAGGAGAAGTTCAAAATCAAGGTGTCATCAAAGCAGTGATTGCTCCAGGAAGACTGTAGTGTTACGAGGTTTGCTGCAGCCATCCTTGGTCCTTGGTTTTTCTGTCACTTCACAATGATTTTTCCTGGGTATTTGGGTCTCTGCTGGCTTTCCCCATCTCTGCTGAGTTCCCTTGACTTTCAGCCTTTGGTTTCTTCCTTTGGCTTTTTCTCTCTCTGTGGCCTTCCTTGTAAGGCCTTCAATGATAGGATTAAAACTCATCCTGATTCAGCTGGACCACACCTTAACTGAAGTAACCTTAATTACTTACAATGAGTTCATACCCACTGGAATGGATTAAGTTGAAAGATTTTTTTCCCCTAGGGTACATAGCTTCAAGCCACCACAAAGTATATTATTTTGGGCAGATGTAGTTAAGTTTCACTTAGTGTTAGGTTTAAGTTCCCTGATAGAGCATTAGTGATATTAGAAAAACAAAAGGAAGAAGGATTCTAATTCAAAGACTAATGTCACCCAATTTTGTGATTGTTATACAGACAACCATATGGCTTGTGCTGCAAAATCTGAAAACTATTCATATGTTTTAAAATTTCTTTTGTATTAGAAAATACCTCTGTATGGACTAGATCTTCGAAGAATTTTTTTGCAGGTATAGGCTTAATTCTGATTCCCAACAATCCACCACAATTTTTATATGTGCAATTTCATGATTAGATGACTTGAACTACTTATATATTACCTAATTCTTTTCATTCTGATTTATTAACATATATCTGTTTTCTTGGTTTTTTGATAAATTTCCTTGAGGGAAGACCTATTTAATTTGTTCTTTTTCTAGTTAGTACATATAGTAAGAGTTTAGTATTGCTTATTTTTTAAATTAAAAAAAAATCTTATCCAAATTTATCTGAAATAGTTAATGATATATATGAATGTTTATTGAGTGAAAATTTAATGAATATATTTTATGTATTAATACAAAAATCAATTATAACTTTCATACATGCCACATAATTATTTAACTTTTCTTTTTCTCTATTTGTTAGTTCTCCATAACATGTAAATTCAATCCATCTACAATTTATTGTTGAACTGGGACTCAAATTTTGATAATAAAAGATGAAGAAATTATTATTGTCCCAGGCAATTCAGGACCAGATATGACCCTTCAAATAAAAACATCAATAGAGATATTTTTTATCAAATGCAGTATGCTTTCATTAGCCTAAGAACTTTCCACAATCATCTTATGTAAAATAGCATTTCCCAAAGCTATACTCTATTCTCTTTTATGCTCTATATTCCCTTTTTTAAAATAGTAATAGTTAATACATAATACACTGCAATAATAACTAAAAAGTAAAGAATAGTTCTGAGTAAATTACTTATGTTAATTTATTTATTACGCACATAATATTGAGATAGCTATCTGTGATTTACAAACAAGAAAACAGGTAAAGAGAGGCTTAGTAAGGTTTCTAATATCATACTGTTTGTAAATGTGTGTGTGGGGATGGGGACTGGGGTTGGAGGTTATAAGTATAGCACTAAGAAAATAAAAACAATATTATTAATACTGATAACTATTAATTACTGGGAATTACTATATACCAGTTTTGTAATAAATTACCTTAAATTCACAATGCTTCCTGGCTGGGTAGCTTATTATTATCCCATTTATTGATGTTAAATTTGGTGTTCAGATTACATGAATTACTAAAGATCACACGACTGAAAATGTTTAGACAATAAGGGAATTATTTGGTAAATATTTGTATGTGTATCTAGGAGTTTAAAATCTTAGTTATAAGACAATTTCACACTTAAAAAAGACTGCTTTGTCTCATTTACAGAGAATATGATTATTAGGGTTCAAAGATTTATTAGACGGAAAAGATTTCATGTAGTAGATGTTATCTATATATTACCTTATGCGTTTGCAGAGTGTTGATTAAAGCACTAGAGGGCATTTCAGATTGAGAATATAAGAAAAGTCTCAGTTAAAATGGAAGAAAATAAATGCATTACATGAAACTGGTTTAATAGTGATAAATATATTACATCGGCTTGGTTTAACAGAGGTTCATGTTGAGGAAGACAAGGTACACAAAATTTAAAATTTGTTGAACTGTCTGGCTAGGAAGCTTGACTTTTTATTGCTGTTGTTGCTCCTATGTAAGAGGAATGCATTCCAGATTTGCTGAGTAAGTGGATAAACATAAGCAAATCGAGTTTGTCAATGGTATGAGGATAGATTAAAATGTCAAGAAAAGTACATAAGGGTACTATTTTTTATGAAAAATGAGACTCAATTAGATGGTTTTTTGTACAAATGGAAAGAGAATACAGATACTAGATGATCAATTAATAATGATATAGGGTGCCTGTGAGACCAAAATTAGAACCAGAAACAACCTGAATTCCATTGCATGGGGATCACTGGGACTCAGAATTATATCATCTGTGTTTTAGGTCTTTACCTTTAATGTTCCTGATAACCAGTCTTTTGTTTGTTTGTTTTTTATTGAAATCTCTGCTGATAAAGTTAAGCTGGGTATTTTGGTTTCTTATTTGTAATAAAATGAAAAGAAAGAATTCCATTGGACTAATCTCACACACAATGGAAAAGATAATTACAACCAAAACCTATGTTTATACAGAATTAAGCCCATAATTGGTATATATCTAAGTAATTGTGTGTTTGTTTTCTAATATCTTGAACATTCTGTACTCATTAAGCAAGTCAGCTACAATCCTACAATTGTAAATACTTGCCATCTTCATTCCAGATAAATAATTCACTTAAATATGTACCTATCATACAACATGTCCTTTTTTTAAAAAATTATATGTCTGGGAAAGTAGTCCTCTAGCTGAAAGATAAACAATAGTTTCTTGTTTAAGGCAGGAGTTACCTTAGCTGATTTTCATGATCCTTTGGTTTTAGAATTCTTGCCTGGGTCAGGTAAATCCCTATCCTTTTTAATATAATCCATTGTATCATTCCTTCTAATTTCTCATTATATGAGGTGTACAGATTTCAGCTATATAATTCCTTGAGAACTGATCTAAATACACCCATAAAACTACCAATTGTCTTGGGAAGACAGCCATTCCTCAAATTCCAGAAAGTTGCTGTATATCCCTTTCAAGCAAATCAGCTCCATCTCCCCACCCATTTCTGAAGGCAAATACTGTTCTGATTTCTACTACCAATTTAACTTTTGGAAATTTATATAAATGTAATCATATAGTCTCTATTTCTTTGGTATCATTCACTTAATAAACTGTTTTTTGAGATTCATCCATGCAATCATGTGTATTAATAATTCACATACTTTTATTGTTGCTATTGATCAACATTTGGCGTGCTTACAATTTGAACATATACTTATAGCCATTTTGTGAATATAAAATTTCATTTAAGTAGATAATTAGGAGTAGAATTACCTGGTCATAGGGTCATTTTAAGTTTATATTTGTAAAAAAAGCCAAACTGTTTTCTAAAGGAATTAGGTCATTTTACCATCCCACCAGTATATATAAGAGTCTTACTTGCTCCACATCGTCTTCAGTAAACTGTCATTCTTTTTAAGTTGTAGCCATTTTAGTGGGTTTGAAGTAATATATCATGGTGAATTTCATTTGCGTTTCCTTGATGACTAATAAGGTTGGACAAAATTCAAATTCTTGCCCATGGGTATATATTCTTTTTAAGTTACGTTTTAGTCTTTGTCCAATTTTATACTGGACTGTCTTCTTTTTTAGGCATTTGTAGCAGATCTATAAATATTCTAGTCTCTTTGTTGTTTCAGCATATTCTTGGCTGCTGTAAACATTTCACTACTTTCCAGAGTTCCAACAAAGTTGATTCTGACAGTTTTTGCTCATTTTTTGAAGTTATGCTGTCACAAGCCAAGAAATGCCAAAGAATGCTGGTGACTACCAGAAGATAGAAAGAGGCATGGAAGGATCCCTCTAGCAATAGCATGGTCCTGCTGACACATTAATTTTGGACTTCTAGCATTAGGAAATCAAAGTGACCAATTTCTGTTATTTTAATTCACCCAGTTTGTGGTACTTATAGCAGCCCTTAGAACTAATGAGGTTAGAACTAATGAACTGAGGTGAAAGCCAGTATTAAAAATGGGTTATGTGGACACTTATAGCATGGCAGACTTTGTGCTAAGTATTTTGCATTTGTCATCTCAGTTATCCCTTCCTATATAACTGCTAGTATTATGCCTAGTTTAAAGTTAGGGATACTTAGATTAAGAAAGTTGCTTTGTCTCCATGTTGTATAAAAGGAATTGACAATATTCAAGTTCTCTCTGACCCAAGTGCTTCTACTCTTAACACCCAAAATTTAATCAACCAGAAAGAAAAACCCAACATACTTCTGAGTGTAATTTAGAAAATATGATGCTCCAAATCAGAATATATTATGTGACATTCATTCTCATCACATCTAGATAGGTAAAATTTTAATTGCTCTACTGACAAGCCTAAATTATTGCTACTAATGAAACACACTCAAGATAAAGGATTCAAAATCAGTAACTGTTGTATTAACATTGTAACTAGGTTGAATTCTATACATCTTTGAAAAAAAACAAAACCCAAACAACAATAATAAAACACAATTACAGTCTTATTTTTACATTCATCTGATACTCAATTCATCCTGCTTCCCAGTTTCAGTTAATAAGGAAAAAGAAAAGCAAATTAAAATCTACAAACTTAAAAATATATTTTAAATAAACAATTGAGGATAAATTGTCATATTTCAATTAACCTACCAATATTTGCTACCAAATGGTCCCATAACTTAGTTTTTCATTTTTGTGATTTGCATCATGTTATATAAGAATGCAAGAAACATGAAGGCAGAGAATGTGTCTTCTTTATGTTGTCTCTCTAGTGCCACTTCTAATGATTTGCATTTTGTAATATTCAAATACTATTTGTGGAAGGAAAGAATGATAACAGTGGTCTACTTTTAATAAAATTACAGATATTTTAAAATGCAGGTCAGGAATATATTATTTTAGACGTTTCAGGCATATATGAATTTTAGAAAAGGAGACAGCAATTTTGTATAAGTAATTTAAGGAAATCAAAAAAGTTGACTTTAAATAAGTAGCTTTCCTAATCTAATTATTTGATATTTCATATGCTATGATAACATTTGAAAGAAAATAAAAACATCCACTTTTAAAGTTCATTGTAATGTTCATTGAAAGTTTACTTACAAACATTTTAAAATAGTAAATATTTTCATTTACTTAAATATTAACCTTTAAGTATGTCTTTTCTCTTTTACTTTTTAAATACACTATAAAATTTGAATATTTTTAGATTTACAGGAAAATTATGTAGATAAGACAGAAAGCTCCCGTAAGCCCCATACCCAATTTCAGATATTACAGACATCTTATATTAGTATGATACATTTCTTGCAATTAATGATCTAATATCAATTCATTATTATTAATTGAAGTCCATAGTTCATTTATTTTTTTTAGTTTTTGTCTAATTTGATGTATTTTACTGTTAACAGGATATTTTAGTGGTTGCCTTATACATGCATTTTTAAACACTTTACAGTTTGGAATAATTTTAGATTTACAGAAAAATGGTGAGATGACAGAGAGATCCTTATATTCCTCAACCAGTTTCCCCTAGTGTTAGCATCTTACATTACCTTGATTCCCTCATCAAAACTAAGAAACTGGCCTGAGGGAAAGGGGAGTTGGGCAGGGCAGCTGGAAGCCAGAAGGGAGCCAGAGAAAGTGATCCAGCAGTTTGTTAGGCCAGCTTCTGAGGTGTGGGGAGCTGCAGGACAAGTAGCCTTGCCATGAGGAACTCAGCTGAGCTTTTCTTTTCTTTCTTTTTTGTTGGCAACATCTGAGTACCTTACCTGTAGAGGGTGGTTTTTGAGGGTAACTGTGGGCACAGGCACTCTGAGACAGTTGCTGGTAGCCTGAGAGGGAGGTATGTTTTTCTTTCTTTCTTCCTTTCTTCCTTTCTTTATAACTAGAAATATGTGTTTCATCATGAAAATGAATTCAAATCAGTGATTACAGACAAATTCATGTGAACTATTCTCTGTGGTTAAATTGTAAAGATTGTGAGATTGGGTTGAGAAGATGCACCTTTTTCTAGATATGCCAAGGAAATGAAAGGTAATAGTAAATGTATGGAAATATAGTAGGAAAGTATTAATTAAAGTCTAATAGAAGAATGTTTATACTTAAGGTATAAATTACTTTAAGTAAAAGTAAATGAGTCAATATTACACAAACTAACAGCAGGTCAATAGAATAAAAATCTATGCATAACAGAATAATACCAACCATATCACTTATAACAATACAATGTTTTTTATTTTTATTTTTTTGTATTCTAAAATTTCGTTTTAGTAGGTAAGACAACAATGGTTTTTATTCTTTAATTTGTTCATTTATTTCACATGTAAGATTTTAATTTGAACTAGATTCTTATTCATGAATATAAAATATTTTTGGAAATGTATACAACATATGATATTTAGGTATTTTGTTTATGTCTTTTCTCCTGATTTTCTTTCCTTTCTTTATTTCTTTCATATTTCATATTTTCCTTCTTTTCTTTATTCCCACCTTCTATTGTTTGGTTTTCATTTATTTCTTCTTGTCTCATTTTTTTGGTCCTTTATATTTTTTCCTGTTTCTTTTTTTTCCTTTTTATTCTTTATGATTTTCCACTCATTAATTTTTTCAGCTCTTTTATTATTCTTTTTCCATCTTTTAAAAATTATTTTTATTCTCTTCTTTTTTTCTTTCCTTTTTTGTTGACCTAATTTTTTTTTTTGGTGGAACTTAGGCAATATAAATATATAGAATAAGTGGAACAAAATGTCAAAGAAAACCCTTAACACAAAATCAAATGAAAATAAAACCCTAGACTAGAAAGAGAAGTTAACCACTGAATAAGCCCATCAAGGTAAACAGATGGCTAGACACTAGAAAAAAGTTACATGCCATACTAAGAAAGAGGAAGACATGACCCAATCTAATGAATGAACTAAAAAGCAGGAGAAAATGCATAATTTGGGACAACTAATCAAGGATACCCAAACAAATATCCTGAGTCAACATGATAAAGTGAATGAAGAGATAAAGGATATTAAAAAGACCCTGAGGTTACATACAGAAGAAAATGCAAATATACATGAAAAGGTAACAGATATGATGGTGATGTGGGATAACAAGGTGAGAAATTAAAAAATACACTAGAAGTACTTAACAGCAGATAGGAACAGACAGAGGAAAGAATTAGTGACATTGAAGATAGCAATGTGTGAAAGTACACAAATAGTAGAACACATAGATAAACAAAATTGAAAAAATTCAGCAGGGACTCAGGGAACTGAACGACAACATGAAATGCAGAAACATGTTTTATGGGTATCCCAGAGGGAGAAGAGAAGCAAAAAGTGGCAGAAGGAGTGTTTGAGGAAATAATGACTGAAAATTTTATAGCTCTTATGAAGAACATGGATGTACATGTCCAGGAAGCACAGCATATTGCAAACAGAATCAATCCTAGCATGCCTACTTCAAAATGTATACTTATCAGATTGTCAAACACTCAAGACAAAGAGAAAGTCCTAAAAGCAGCAAGAGAAAAGAGATCCATCACTTATAAGGGAAGTTTGATATGATTAAGTGCTGATTTCTCATCTGAAACCATGGAGGTGAGAGGGAGTGGTATGACATAGTTAAGGTGATGAAAGGAAAAAAGATTAATCTGCCAGTCAAGAATTCTGAACCCAGCAAAAGTGGCATTCAAAATTGAGGGAGAGTTCAAAAGATTCACAGATAAACAGAAATTGAAAGTTTGTCAACTAGAGTCCTGCTTTTAAGAAATACTGAAGGGAAATAAAACAGGAGAATAATGCCTAGAGGAGAATGTAGACAGGAGTATTATCAGAAAGAGTACCTAAAAGGATAAAGAGAAATAAAAATATTACATATATAAACCTAAAGTAAATTGGCAAAAGTAATTATTGTCATTAATTACCATTGAATATTAATGGATTAAACTCTCAAATCAAAAGACACTGATTGGTAGAATGGGTAAAGAAATATGACCAATCAATACACTGCTTACAAGAAATCACCTTAGACCCAGAGACACAATTAGGTTGCAAGTGAAAGTTTGGAAAACAATTTTACACACAAACAATAACCAAAAAAGGGCAGTAGTAGCTATATTAGTATTGGGCAAAATAGAATTTCAATGCAAAACTGTTGTAAGAGACAAAGAATTTCACTATATATTAATAAAATGAAAGTGTCACTGTATCAATAAGAAAGAACAGCCAAAAATATTTATGCACCTAGTCAGGGTGTCCAAAAATACATGAGGCAAATATTGGCAAAATTAAAGGGAGAAATAGCTGCTTCTACAGTCATAATGGGGGGGGGGGAGGCTTTAATAGACATATACAGAACATTACACCCAAATAAAGCAGAATTTATATTCTTCTTGAGTGCACATGGATCTTTCCCCATGATAGATCCCATGCTAGGTCACAGAACAAGTCTCAAGAAATTTATAAAGACTGAAATTATACAAAACAATTTCTCTGATACAGTGGAATGAACCTGGAAATTAAAAAGGGGCATATAACTAGAAAAGGCACAAATATATGGAAGTTAAACAGCACACTCTTAAACAATCAGTTGGTCATGGAGGAAATTGCAAGTAACTACCTTAATGTGAATGAAAATGAGAACACAACATATCAAAATGTATGCAGTTTGATATAAAGTGGTACTAAGAGGGAAATTTATAGCCCTAAATGTATATATTAAAAAAAGGAGAAAGAGCTAAATCAAAGACCTAACTGTACACCTGAAGGAAGTAGAAAAAGAACAACCATCTAATCCCAAAAGAAGCAGAGGAAGGAAATAACAAAGATTAAACTAGAACTAAATGAAATTGGGAATTAAAAAAACACTAGAAAAAAACAAAATCCAAAATTGGTTCTTTGAAAAGATTAATAAAATTGACAAACCCTTAGCTAGACTAACAAAGAAAGGGAGAAGATACAAATAAAATAAAAAATGGGAGAAAAGACTTCATCAATGATCCACAGAAATAAAGCGTAACATAAGAGGATACACTGAATATTGTATATATGAAAAACCCACAGCTAACTTCATACTCAACAGTGAAGCTAAAGGCTTTCCCTCTAGTCTAGAACAAGACAGGATGCCCACTCTTATTTAACATTTTATTAGAAATACTTCCTCAAGCACTTAGGCAAGAAAAAGAATTAAAAATAATCCAAATAGAAAAGGAAGAAGTAAAACTTTTACTATTTGTAGATGACTTGATCCTATCTGTACAAAGCCCTGAAAAATGTACAACAAAATTTCTAGAGCTGATAAACAAGTTCAGTAAAGTGGCAGGATATAAGACTAATGCAAAAAAAAATTCAGTAGCATGACTCTAAACTAGTAATGATCAATCTGAGGAGAAAATCAAGAAAAAATTCTGTTTACAATAGCAACCGAAAGAATCACATATTTAAGAATAAAGTTACCTAAGGATGTGTAAAGTTCTTGTACACAGAAAGTTTTACAACATTGTCAAAGAAAATCAAAGAAGACCTAAATAAATGGAAGAATATTCCATGTTCATGGATTAGAAGACTAAATATCATTAAGATGTCTGTCTTACCTAAATTGATTTACAAGATCAATGCAATCCCAATAAAAGCTACAACACCTATTTTACTCAACTAGACAAAACAATAGAAAATTTATGTGGAAGGATAAGCAGCCCCAAACAGCCAATCATTAGGAAAAGAAAAATGAAATTGGAAGAATCATGCTACCTGATTTAAAGCCTACTACAAAGCTACAGTTGTCAAAACTGCATGGTATTGGCACAAGGATAGACATATTGACCAATGGAACCACATTGAGAGTTCTGAGATAAAGCCTCACATATAAAGTCAACTGATATTTAGCAAGGCCACCAAGCCTACTCAACTGGGACAGAAAAATCCCTTCAATAAATGGTGCTTGGAGAACCATATCCAAAAGAATGAGATAGAATCACCATTTCATGTCCTATACAAAAATTAACTCAAGAAGGATCAAATACCTAAATACAAGTCCTAAATCCATAAAGCTCCTAGAAGATAATGTAGGGAAAGATCAATGAGATCTTGTAGTAGGAAATTTTTTTTTTTTAAACTTTACACCCAAAGCAGGAACAATGAAAGAAAAAAAATAGATAAATGGACCTCCTCAAAATTAAAAAAAAACTTTTGTGTTTCAAGGGAGTTTTTCAAGAAAGTGAAATAGCACCCTACAATATGGGAGAAAATATTGGGGAACCACTTATCTGATAAGGGTCTAATACCCTGCATATATAAAGAAAACTTGCATCTTGAAAATAAAAAGACAAACAACGCCTTTAAAAAATGGATGAGAGATTTGAATATACCCTTTTCCAATGAAGAAATACAAATGGCTATAAAGTTCATGAAAAGATGCCCAACATCAAAAGCTGTTAGGAAGACACAAATCAAAACTATAATGAGATATCATCTTACACCTATTAGATTGGTTGCTATTAAAAAATAGGAAAATACAAGTGTTGGGGAGGATGTGGAGGAATGGGAACACTCATCTCTTGCTGAGTAGGAATGTCTAACCACTGTGGATGGTAGTTTGATGATTACTCAGGAAGCTAACTACAGAATTGCCAAATGATCTAGCAATCTCAGTACTAGGAATATGCTCCAAAGAATTGAAAACAGTGACATGAACAGATAAATGCACACCAGCATTCACTTCAGTATTTTCCACTATTGCCAAAAGTTGGAAGCAACCCAACTGCCCATCAGTGGATGAATGGATAAAGAAAATATGGAATACACATATGATGGCATTTTTACTCAGCTGTAAGAAGTAATGAAGTGTTGACATGGGACTACATGGATGAATCTTGAAAACCTTATGTTGAGTGAAGTAAACCAGTCACTAGAGGACAAATATTGCATGACCTCACTGATATGACCTAGGAATGTTTAGCAAACTCACAGAGGTACAGTCTGGAAGATAGGTTACCAAGAAATTGAAAGGGAGTAGAGAGTGATAAATCAATGCTCAGTCTGGGCGAATCTGTGATAAGGTGGATAGGAATGGGTTGGCAGTGGGTGAGGGTGATGGAGGGGCAGGGATGTGGGTGGGTTGATGGGGCTGGAGTGTGAGGGTAAGTAGGGTTGGGGGTGGGTTGGGCTATCCATGGACTGGGTGGAGGGCTTGAGAAAGGAATAGATGAAATCTGTGGAGATGAAGGACTGTGGCTGAGAATAAAATTGTGATAATATTATTTTGAGAACTATGGTAGGGAAGACAGCCTGGAGCAGGGTGTCCATGGTGGGAGAATGTGTGTGAAGGGGGCACTTGGGGCATGCCTCCATGGAATATGAATGTGTTCATCTTGTAATGGAGTACTTTGTTAGTGGATGTTCTAACAATAATCAACGTAATATTAAACTCCTGCGGTCACCAGTCGGGCTGAAGTGTGGTTTGCTGGCCTGGCGGGGGAGCAGCCGCGGTAGGCCAAGCCGCTGCCCCCATAATAGGGTGGCTGGTCGGACTCACTGCCACCCCTGAAAGGAACTCGGCATGGGCGCAGAGTGCCCTCGGGTCTCCCCTTCTCGGCAGCCATGCTTCCGCGGCCGCCCCTCCTCCCGGATGGCGCCACCCGATGCCTGTGGGGCAGCACCCTTCTTCTTCTTTCTCCCTGCGCAGGCGCAGGGCGGAAAATTCCAGTCTGCCCTTTTCCCCTCCCCCGACAGCAGCAACAGCCAGGTGTGGGCGGAAAAATCCAGCCCGCCCTTTTCCCCTCCCCCAACAGCAGCAACAGCCAGGCGTAGGCGGAAAAATCCAGCCCGCCCTTTTCCCTTCCCCCGACAGCAGCAACAGCCAGGCGTGGGCGGGAAACTCAAGTCTGCCCTCCACCCCAGCAACAGCAGCCACCAATCCCTAAACCCTGCCCCTTCCCCCAGCAACAGCGACAGCCAATCCCTAACCACCACCCCTCCCCCGTCCAGTACCGCCCACTGACCTTTTGCCGGCAACCAATCAGAACAGGGCGTGGCTTCGACCAATCAGCCTTCCCCAGCCCCTATAAAACTGTTGCCTCTCCCTCAGTAAAGTGGACTTGCGTGTTTACCTTGTCTCCGCGGTAGTTCTTCTGCCGTGCGCCCTCCAGTCCTGAGAGCCCCCGACAAGGGCCTGGCCTCCCTTGTCCCCAGTTCGTCGCCTGCTTCTCCGGGCGACCCCTTCGTCGCCTGCTTCTCCGGACGACCCCTTCGTCGCCGGCTTCTCCGGGCGACCCCTTCGTCGCCGGCTTCGCCGGGCGACCCCGTCAGCCGAACCGCGCAACCCCTTGTGAGACCGATCCCTCGTCTGCTGCCGGACCGACCCCTCGTCCCAGGTGGGACCGACCCCTCGTCCCAAGCGGGACCGACCCCTCGTCCAGAGCTGGACCGACCCCTCGTCCGCAGCCAGACCCCACCTCTACCGACCGAGCAAGCCGCCGCAACTCCTATCCTGGAGACTCCTGTTTCATTCTCAAATGGAAAAGCAAGAATATCTCAAGTACATGGGCAATGTCTAACAAAATAAAACAGACCAGTTTCCCAAGACCTCAATATTAATGCTTGTCCTTATGAACCTTATTCTTGTAAAATTGAAACCTAGGCTAAAAATAACTATTGTCTGAGTTGTCTCCTGGAAATCCCCTTGTTACTCAACTGTGGATTCTTTCTAAGTCAAACTCAACAAATAAATATACTTCCTTCCCCCTAGTGTGGAATATGATTCCAGGGATTGAGCCTCCCTGGCCCCTAAGGGATTAATACCAAGCCCAACCAGTGATGCATTTGGAAAAAGACTTGACCAAAATGGGGAAACATCAAATAGAAAAGACATTTTGTGCCTGAAATGTTTCAAAGTGAGTCAGGATGTCATTCCAGAGGTTACACTTGTGCATGTCTCGTGCAGATCTCACTAACTGTCACAGTAAACAAAGCCTCAAATAAAGGTGTTCCTGAAAGCTCTAGAAACATCTGGACACTATAAGCAAGGCATGCAATCCCTTGAAATCAACGACTCATTTGTGGGTCTTAACCTGGAATATATGACAAACTATTTTCCCAATGTAGCAGATTTAAACTTATTTATAATTTCACTGCACATTATTATACTGCCTATTTTATTTGAATCTATAATTAGCACTATGATCATTAAATGTATGTCCCAGAGACTTAAATCTTTGGTCTGTTCATATGTTGGTTGAGCCCTGAATCTCAGCAGAGTTGTAACCAACTCTTACTCTCCAGTTCACGGGACACACCCAGGACAATTAACAAAATGATGATGATGGCAACTGCTAGTCCCCAAAGTAGAGAGTATCCACAACTGCAAGCAAAACAGTTCTTTCCATCTGCTCTGTAAAATCTAAGCCCTCTCTCAATCTAAAGCAGAACAAGCATCACCATCCTCAAATTCTCAAGGTTGATGAAAGACCAAATATAAAGAGGTAATGCAGCCTTGGACTAAAGTAAACTTATTATTGTAGTAATGGAAGAATTTGTAATGTTTATATAAAGACAGTAATTACCTGAGGTTCTGAGGAGTAGGGTAGAGAATAAAAGTTAGAATATAGGACATTGAAATTGTTCTATATGATATTGCAATGACAGATACAGGCCATTATACAATTTATAAAAATCTATTAAACTATATATATTCAAAGTGTAAACCTAAGGTAAACTATGGACCTTGGTTAGTATCAATGGTTCATCAATATTTATTCATCAATTTTAACAAATGTACCACACTAATATAAAATGCCATTGATAGGGGAAAATGTGGGAGAGGAGAGAGTGGAAATCCCTTGTAATTTCCATGCAATTTTTCTGGAATCTAAAACCTCTTTTAAAAAGTTTATTGTATGAGAAAAAGAAACAAGCATTAAAAAATAAGAAGCCAACATTCATACATTATTATTAACTAAAGTACAGACTTTATTTATATTTCATCTTTTTTATGCTAATGTCCTTTTTTTCCCTTCCAAAATTCCATCCACGATATCATATTGCATTTAGTAGTCATGTTTCCTTAGTACCCTCTGGTCTGTGGCAGTTTTTCCATCTTTTCTGTTTTCTATGACCTTGATAGTTTTTAACAGTACTGGTGTTGGATATTTTGCAGAATGTCCATCAATTTGAGAATTTTGATGTTTTCTCCTGAGTAGACTAGGGTGATAGATTTTGGGAGAGCATAGCACAGAGTTAGTTCCTTCCTCATCACATCACATTAGGGTGTACATACTAAAAATACTTATCACCGATGATGATAATCTTGAGCACTTGGTTAATGGAGTGTCTTCCAATTTTCTTAGCATAAATCACTGTTTTCTTTTCCATATTCTTTTCTTGGAAGCAAATCACCAAGCCCAGAGCACACCTCAGTTTTCATGAGATAACCACATTTTGGATTTTGGGGTAGAGTGAATTATTATCCCCAGTTCTTTACCAATCCCTGAATCCACCCCCTTAGTCATGGTGTCTTTGGAATCTTTCCATAAAGGCAAAGTGTATTTCCCTACCTTTTGACTTTTGGATTAGCTAGGTGACATTTTTGGTCAGTATTACAATGAAGAAGTGAAAATGTGCTAGTTCCAAAACCACACCTTACCAGGCCTTGAAAGTTTCCTCTTACCCTCTTGCATTTCTAATATTGCCTTTAGAAGAATTATAGACTACTGGTCAAAGAAAAGAAGAAACAATGGAGTAGACCCTCCTAGCAGCACATCTGTCTTAAGTGAAAGCTAGAGCCATCCTTACAGTTTAAAACAGAACCACCTTGTTAAATTTAGCTGCATAAGTTGAAAATAAGTTGCGTATAGATATGTGATCTATGAATAAAATGTGATTGTAATTTTTAAAACTTGGGGATTCAGGGAATTTTCTATGTAGCATGAATAAATGGTATGGTTTTAATAAAAATTCATGCTTATTTTTTGTCTTCTGCAATGAAAACACAGACATTTAAAAATCACAATGGTAATTTATCTTTTTTAAGATCATTGGCACTATTTGCACAATGTTGGTAATCACACTTGATAAATAATACAGAGAACACATATCTGTTAAGATATACTTTAAGTTGATACTATTCATCAGTGAACAGAGCAATTTTTCATATATAGTTGCAACGTAGCTTGGAAAATATCTCTGTATCTGTGTTACACATATAATATTAATATCAATTTTAAATAAATTAATTTGGTACTTTTCTCATATACTTGTATGGAAATGTCTTGATTATAAAATACCACCAATATCATGGTGACATTTCCTAGAAAAGTTTGTCTTAAGTTATAATTAAATATGCATGCTTTACAAGGTGAAATTTTATTTGAGTTAATATAGACCATTAAATTAATGTTAATTTATTGATAATTTAATTTTATTAAATGCCACCAAATTAGACAATCTAAATTAATTGGATGAATTCCTAGAAACACATGAACAGCCTACCCTTTACAAGAAATACAAGATCTTGAATAACATTTACAAGTACAGAGATTGCATAATCATAATTCCCCCACAAAGAAAACACTAAAACTAGATGACTTCACAGGTGAATTCTTCAAATCATTCCAAGAATACCAGTCCTGCTCACATTCTTCCAAAAAGTTGAAAAGGAGGGAATACTATGAAACTCATTCTATGAGGACAACATCACTCTAATACCATTGCCAGATAAAGATACTACAAGAAAAGAGAATTACAGACTACTATCTCTATTGAATTAGATACATAGATACAAAATAGAATATAGACATGTAGATGCAAAAGTCCTAAACAAAAACCTTGCAAATCAAACACATCATCAAAGAAATCATATACCATGATCAATTGGGTTTAATCCCAGGTATGCAACAGTGGTCAAATAAGAAAATCAAGTAATGCAATGATTCATACCAACCAAACAGAAAAATGAAAAGAAAAGCACACGATCATCTCAGTTAATGAATAAAAGACATTTGACAAAATTTGGAGTTTTTCTTATTAAAAATACTTGAAAAAATAGAAATAGAAGGAAACCTCCTCAACATGAAAAAAGGCATATGTAAAAAAATTTACAGCTAATATCATACTTTATGGTGAAAGACTGATAAATTTCCCTGTAAGATCTGGAAGAAGGCAAAGATACCCATTGTCACCACTTTTATTAAACATTTTACTGGAAGTTCTAGCCAGAGCAATTAGGAAAGAAAATATAATAAAATATATCCAAATTGGAAAGGAATAAATTAAACTTTCACTATTTGAAGATGACATGATCCTATATATAAAGAATCCCCCAAAATTGACAACAAAGCTAACAGAGCTAAAAACAAGTTCAGCAAAGTGGCATAGTACAAAATCAATACATAAAAATGAATATTTTTTCTATACACTTGTTATGAGCAATTGGAGGAGGAAATCAAGAAAAGAGTCCATTTACAAGAGCATGTGAAATAATCAAATATATAGGATTATATTTAAGCAAGGATGTAAAGGAATTACACATGGAAAACTATGAAATATTCCTCAAAGAAATCAAAGGAGAACTAAATAAATGAAAGTGTATTCCATGTTCATGGTTTGGAAAAGTAAATATCATTAAGATGACTTTTCTACCCCAAATGATTTAAAAATTCAATGCAATCTCAACCAATATTCCAACAGCCTACTATGCATAAATGGAAAAGCCAATTATCAAATATGTTTAGAAGGGGGAGGGAAATCAAATGGTCAAAAACATCTAGAAAAAGAAGATTGAAATTAAAGGACTCATACCTCTTTACTTTAAAGCATATTGCAAAGCTACAATGGGCAAAATAGCATGGTACTAGCACAGGGATAAATATGTCACCTAATGGAATTTCAAGTACAGAAATAAACCCTCAAACCTTTGACCAATCAATTTTGACAAGTCTCCCATTTCCACTCAATTGAGAAAGAATAGTTTCTTTAACAAATGGTGTTGAAAGAACTGGATATCCATATGCAGAAAAAGGAGGACCCCTTCTTCACATCATATTCAAGAATGAACTCAAAATGGAATAAAGATCTAAATAAAATAGCTAATAGTATAAGACTCCTAGAAGAAAATGCACAGAAGCACCTTCAAGGTCTTGTGTTAGGCAATAGATTCTTATAATTTGCACCCAATCCACAAGCAATGAAAGAAAAAAAAATAGAAAAATAGGACTTCCTCAAAATTGAAAACTTTTTCACATCAAAAGACCTTGTCATGAAAGTGAAAAGATCTTCTACTCAATGGGAGAAAATATTTGGAAACCACATATCCAGTAAGGATTTAATACCCAGAATAGATAAACAAATCCTTCAGCTCAGCAATATAAAGACAACCGAATTAAAATATGGGCAAAAAACGTGAACAGAGATTTCTCCAAAGAAGATACATAAATGGCTAAAAAGCACACAAAAAGGTTTTCAACATCAGTAGCTACTTGGGAAATGCTAATCAAAACTACACTAATGGGGGAAACGGACTTTGGCCCAGTGGTTAGGACGTCCGTCTACCACATGGGAGGTCTGCGGTTCAAACCCCGGGCCTCCCTGACCCATGTGGAGCTGGCTCATGTGCAGCGCTGATGCGTGCAAAGGAGTGCCGTGCCACACAGGGGTGTCCCCCGTGTAAGGGAGCCCTATGCGCAAGGAGTGCACCCGTAAGGAGAGCCGCCCAGCGCGAAAGAAAAAGTGCAGCCTGCCGAGGAATGGCGCCGCCCACACTTCCCGAGCCGCTGAGGACAACTGAAGCGGACAAAGAAACAAGACGCAACAAAAAGACACAGAAAACAGACAACCAGGGGAGGGGAGGGGAATTAAATAAATAAAAATAAATCTTAAAAAAAAAAAAAAAACTACACTAATGGAAGTGGATGTGGCTCAATTGCTAGAGCATTCACCTACCATACAGGAGGTCCAGCATTCCTGTCCCATGTTGTGAGCTGGCCCACGTGCAGTGCTGCTGCACACAAGGAGTGCTATGCCACACAGGGGTGTCCCCAGCATCAGGGAGTCCCATGCACAAGGAGTGTACCCTGCAAGGAAGTTGCCTTGTGCAAACAACATGTCCATGAGTGGTGCTGCACACACGGATAGCTGATGCAGCAAGATAAAGCAACAAAAGGAGACACAGACTCCAGGTGCCACTGAGAATGCAAGTGGACACAGAAGAACACACAGCGAATGGACACAAGAGAGCAGACAATGGGGGAGGCAGGAGAAGGGGAAGAGAAATAAATAAAATAAATCTTTAAAAAACCTACACTGAGATATCATTTCATACCCATTACAATGGTTACTATTTAAAAATAAACCCAATACAAGTATTGGAGAGGATGTAGGAAAATAGGAACATTCTTTTCTGGAGAGAATGTAAAATGGTAGAGTCACTGTATAAGAAATTTTGGCAATTCTTCAGGAAGCTAAATATAGAATTACCATATGACCCAGCAATCTCGCTTCTAGGTATATACTTAGAAGAATTAAAAGCAGAGACTCAAACATATATTTGCACACCAGTGTTCATTACTCAAAATGACCTAAAGATAGAAGCAACCCAAGTACCCATAAGTTGATGAATGGACAAACAAAATGTGACATATACATAGGATGGCATACTATTCAGCTGTAAAGGAATAAAGTCCTGATACATGTGACAACATGGATGAACCTTGAGTACATTATGCTGAGTGAAATAAGCCAGATATAAAAGGATGGATATTGTTTGATCTCAATGTTATGAACTAATTATAAGCAAACTCACAGAGTTTGAATCTATAATATAGATATATTGGGGCTAGAGAATGGGTGACAGATGCTTAATTAGTACAGAATTTCTATATGGGTTGATTGTAAATGTTTAGAAATAGATAGTGGTGATGGTAGCACAATATTTTGAGTGTAATTAACAGTGCTGTGTTATGAATGTGACTATGGTTGAAAGGGGGTGTTTTAGGTAGTGCATTTTACTAGGATGAAGTTGGAAGATAAAACAAGGACTGTATAATAGAGTAAACTGTTGTAGATGATGGACTTGGGTAAATAGTACAAGAATAAGAAAATTCTTTCATCAGTTATAACAAATGTAAGACACTAATACAAGGTGTTAATAATAGGGTGGTATATGGGGAAAAATACACATGATGTAATCTCTGGCTCTAGTTAACATCAGTAACACACTAATGCACATTTCAACAATAAGACAGTATATGGGAACACTATTTTTCAGATGACCTATCCATAAACCTATGACTTCTCTAATTAAAAAAAAATAATAATCGAGAGAGATAGCAAGATGGCAGCGGAGTAAGGAGCTCCCAGAGTCGGCTCCTGCTTCAGGGCAGTTAGTAAACACCCAGAGTTCTTGGAGCTAGCTGAAGCACCTGTTTGGGGGCTTTGGGAAGCCAGAAAGGCATCCTGCAACATCCTTGAAGGAATGGAAGAAGGAGACTGCCTATCTGCAGAGAAGCCTCATAAATAGAGAACTCCAAGTCCCTGAGGCCAGTGCCCATCCTCCATTGAAGGCACAAGACGCTTTGGGAGCTGTTCGGCAACTGGAATTGAAAGCTCCACTTCCCCAAAACAGGGGAAGAAGGGATAGTTGGGTACCATCTTCAGCTAATGATGAGTAAATTCAGCAGGCTAAAGTATAATCCTAAGAACACCTAAACTTTGAACCTGTCCATGTCAGAAAGAGGCTGGGAGCCACCATCTTAACTCCACACCTGGCACAAGGGGAAGTGGGGCAGACTGAAAATCCCAGTGCTGATGGCGACTGGCTTCTTTCTGTACAGGTCAGACTGCATGTCTAGCATAACACCCAGCGTCACCACTGACAGGGAGAAAACTGCAGGGACCTGTGCCAGCCTCGCTGGGAAATTACTGGCCAAGCTGCAGAGGCTGTTGATTGTCCGATACTCTGGTGATGCAAGCCACCCCAGGAGATGTTCTGTGACCAGAATCGGAAGTTCCATTTCCTGAAAAACAGGGGAGGATATGGTTGGCTACCAATTACAACTACTTATTGGTAGACTCAAATGGCTAAAGAATAACCCTAGGAACAGCTGGGGTGTGAATTTATCCAAGTTGATAAAGGCCAGTGGCTGACATTTTGAATCCACCCCCAGCCTGAGGGGAAGCCAGCCTGACCAAATATCACAGTGATGGTAGGAACCAGTTTCTTTCACCTAGATCAGCCTGCAGTCCTAGCCTAGGCTTCGGTCCCACCTCTGGGAGGGAGCAGGCTAGCTAGCTCAGCACCAGTCTATCCAGGTAAATGAGGGTACCTTTGGCTGGCAAAAACTGAACAATTTGAAGTCTACTGGAGCAACTGCAGTTGACCTGCTCTGCATAAATTGCTGCCCACACTTGCAGCTCTATCCTTGCCCCAGGCAGGGGAGAAAAGGGCATGAAGCTTCATCAGTCTCTCTGGGAAACTAGAGTCTAGACATGCACGACTTGGATTATTCCAAGCAACAGGGAAAGGAGAAAGTTGGCAGAAGCTTCATTGTCCCTGGGGCAATGAGAACAGCATGAGCCTACACAGTTTATAGCATCAATTAAGTCTTTGGCTCCTACTGCACAACCAGCAAGGGAGAAAGGGCAGGAAGCCGTAACCTAAAGAGAAAAACTGCACCCAGAATAAATACTCTAGAAATCCCAATGCCAAGACACCAAATAAAAATTACAATCCACACCAAGAAACAGGAAGCTATGGCCCAGTTAAAGGAACAAGATAAGCCTCCAGATGACATAAAGGAGTCGAGACAACTAATCATAGATGTTAAAACAAATCTCCTTAATAAATTCAATAAAATGGCTAAAGAAATTAAGGATATTAAAAAGACACTGCATGAGCACAAAGAAAAATTTGAAAGCATGCATAGAAAAAAAGCAGACCTTATAACAATGAAATGCACAATGAATTAAATTAAATGGAATTATGTAATAGCAGATTTGAGGAGGCAGAAGAAAGGATTGGTGAACTTGAAAAAATGGTCTCTGAAAATGAAAATACAAAAAGAACAGATGAAGAAAAGAATTGAAAAAATTGAATAAGGTCTAAACGACAGCCAGAGATGTGCAAACGTCTGTGTCATGTGTGTCCCAGAAGGAGAAGATTTAAAGAAATAATGTTAGAAAATTTCCCAACCCTATTGAAGGACATAGATATCCAAGTCCAAGAAGCACAGTGTACTCCCACCCAAAAAATCTGAATAGACCAACTCTGAGACACATACTAATTAGAATGTCAAATACCAAAGACAAAGAGAGAATTCTGAGAACAGCAAGAGAAAAGCATAAAATATAAGGGATACCCAATAAAATTAAGTGCTGATTTCTCACCAGAAAACATGAAGGCCTGATATATTTAACATACTACAAGAGAAAAACTTCCTTCCAAGAATTTTATATCCAGCAAGACTGTCTTTCAAAAATGAGGGCAAGATTAGAATATTCACAGATAAACAGAAACTGAGAGAATTTCTAAGCAAGAGACCAGATTTTCAGGAAATACTAAAGGGTGTGCTAGAGTCTGAAAAGAAAAGACAGGAGAGAGAGGCCTGGAAGAAAGTCTGGAAATGAAGAATATATCAATAAAAGTAAATAAAATGTCAAAACAATGGTGAAAATAAAATATGACAGATAAAACTCAAGTAGTCAGGAATAAACTTAACCAATGACGTAAAGCCCTTGTATTCAGAAAACTGCAACCCAATGTTAAAAGAATTAAAAAAAGTCCTAAATAATTGGAACAACATTCCATGCTCATGGATTGGAAGACTAAATATCATTAAGATGTCAATTCTACTCAAATTGATATACAGATTCAATGCAGCCCTCATAAAAATCCCACCAACATTCTTAAAAAAATTGAAAACCTAATTGGCCAATTTATTTGGAAGGGTAAAGACTCCTGAATATCCAGAAACATCATTAAAGGAAAAGTGAATCCTCATCTCAAGACTAACTCATACTACCAAGCTATAGTGGTAAAAACAGCATGGTACTGGCATAAAGACAGATACATAGACCAATGGACCCAGATCGATGGCTCAGAAATGGACACTCACATGTATGGTCAAGTGATTTTTGACTAGCCTGTCAAACCCACACAACTAGGGCAGAACAGTCCATTCAGCAAAATGGTGCTGAAAGAACTGAATGTCTATAGCCAAGAGGAGTAAAGAGGACCTCGATCTCACATCTTATCCAAAGATTTACTCAAAATGGTTCAAAACCTAAGAATAAAAGCAAGAACCATAAAACTTCTAGAAAAACTTGTAGGAAAATATCTTCAAGACCTGGTGGTAGGTGGTGGATTCTTAATGGAGGTAAGAGAAGAACTGAGATAGACTACTGATGTTAGCTTTATTGTAAAAGTATGAAAATGTATAGAATGTATGGCAAAAATAGTAATAGCTAGTTTATAAATAGGGATGTGGCTGAAAATGATAGTCTAGGGATGTAAATACCAATTGACAGAATGCTAGAGAATAATCTAGGAACTAAATAGCACAGTAAACCAAGAGGTGGATGAGAATTGTGGTTGACGGTACGGATGCAAGAGTGTCCTTTGTGAGCCAGAGCAAATGTGTATCACTACTGCAGGGTATTGGGAACAAATGGGGAAAATACAACTGGAATGACCTATATACTGTGGTTAGCAGTAATGATACACTATTCTTGCATCTATGCCAAAGATGTTCTGTGTTGATAATGGGACAGCATGGAAAATGTGGGCCAAATGTGTACTATGGACATGGTAAGAATAAGATGATATTATCTTATCTGTAATAAATCTTCCACCACAGTGCAGTGTGTTGATAGGGAGGTGTTGTTTGGGAATTTTGCTTATGTACATGATAATTTTATAAGTTTACAACTTCTGTCATAAAAAATGTATTTAAAAAATAATAATAAGGTGTGTTGGGGGAAAAACACACCAAATGTAAGATAAGGACTATAATTAGTAGTAAGATTTTGACACTATTCTTTCATAATTTGTAACAAACATCTCACAATAATATGAGGCGTTGATGGAGGGTTGATGTATGGGACCCCTGCATAATATTATGCATGTTTGCTTTGAAAGTTCACAACTTTTACTATACACTTAATTGTTTATGTATATTCATATATAAATGACATTAAGATAATAATAGGGACAGTAGAGGGAAAATACTTTGGTTAGTAGTAATATTTGGCAATGTTCTTTAATCATTAGTTAAAAAGCTTTAACAACAATGTAAGGTATTGGTTGTAGGGCGAGTTATGAGAGTCCTGTATTAAGTTATATATGTTTGTTTTGTAAGTTCACAACAATCACTATACACTAATTGTTTATGTATGTTTGTGTGTGGGTAATATATTTCAATAAATTAATTTTAAAAAATATTGGTGGAGTGGTGGATGTAGCTCAGTGGTTGAGGGCCTGCTTCCTATATTTGGGGTCCTGGATTCAATCCTCAGTGTCTCCTAATATTATATTTATATATATAATTTTAAAAATTATATTAAGTGATAGAACCAAATACAACATACTACATATTGGATTGTTCCATTTATATAAATGTAAATACAAATCAATCTATAGAGCCAAATACATTAGTGGTTATTTAGGACTGGGGAAATACAGCAGGATTGAGAGGTTACTGTTAAGGGCTTATGGGGTTTTCCTTTTGGAGTAATGAAAATGTTCTAAAATTCACTGTGATGATGAATGTACAACATTATGAATATGCTAAAAACTATTTATTGTACACTTCTGATGGATTGTATAGTATGTGAATATATATCAATAAAACGTCTTTTTAAAGAATAGAAATCTAGGCAAGTTATTCAATAGGTTGGCTTTCCTGGACGACTAGAATTTATAGAGTGATTAAATCAAAGACGGCAAGATAAAAACTGAGGAAGGTAGATAATAGGGAAAGATACTCTAATGAAGGTAGTATTTAGGTTAGAAATAGTTCCTGAACTTTTTAAAAGTGCTTTCAGAATGGTGTTTCTGAATTAGAGCAATTCTGTAAGGAATGGGTACTGAGCCTAAACTTGTAGGTAGGAAACCAATAAGCAAATGAGTAAAGTGCTGAGACTATCATGATTTTGATAGAGAATGGAAACTGAAGACATTAAGAAAATAACTTTAAAGCATTGAGGGGGCAGATAGCAACTAACCTTGAATTCGAGTGCTGCATTTGAACTTTATTATGCACTCATGGTGTTATGTTTCAGACTCTAAATCCATTTCCTTCAAGAATCACAATCATCCATTTTTAAATTGTTCTGTTTAAAAGTTGTACAAGAACTGGACACTGACTTTGTAAATTCTCCATGATGTAATCCTTAGTTCTTCAGTATTTTAAAGGAAATATGTTTGCATCTTAGCTGGCCTTACAAAAAATAAGAAATGGTAAAATTATCTTTGGACTACTTACTAATCTGCTTATCTTTCTGCTTTGGTAGAAAACCTTGGTAGAGGTAATTGATTTAAAGAAGTTAAAGGGGATCATTTCTGATCTTCTTAAGACATATATAAAGAGGGTAACATATTATTGTATTATTTTACCATAAGTCATCTAATGGAGATGCACAATCTAATTTTTCATACATTTAAATTGACAATACATCTTACATGTTTGCATTTGGACACCATCATCACATTATTTTTTCATACTAGCAAAATCAAAACATTTCTTTTCTTGATATTATTAAACAGTATGGAAAACTATAAGTGGTTCCAGCATTTTAGAGGTTTCTTCCTATGTTAAAGAAAGTCAGGTTATTTTCTTTGACATTGTCAGTGAAAATTTTTCCTGTAGCAGAATTTGTTTTAATTGGAGGCAACTCTCTGACTCATGTGTTTCATTAAATTTCATCATGTTAAAGTTTTAATGTATCTCAGCAAATAAGGAGTATTGTGTTAATAAGGGATGTGACCTGATAGAATTTATTTCCAAATCAAATGGTGGCAGTTTGGGAGTGAGATTTCCAATTTGCTTTACATAGTTATTTCCATAAGCTAGTATTTTGAATTTGATAAAGAACATCTCTTGCTATTGATAAGCATGAAAGATATTGTGCACTTCATTGGAATATCCTTTGAAATTGCAGAATATTTGAATGAAGAAAGTGGATATAGCCTTCTGTTGAAAAAAACAGGATACGTGATGATGGGAATTTATCACATGCAAGAGGAAAACACTTTGTTGCTAAGAAGTAAAATTTTATTATTCAGTAGCTGTAGCCTCCTGTTTCCTGCTCTTTGAACTCTCAATTTATTCAAAATTATTGTAGCAATCCTCAGGAAAGATAGCTTTTTCCTTGACATCCTTGACTGCAAGAGATGGTTATTCAACCTTCTTTTGGACAATGAGATATAAAGGGAAATCCAATAGGTTCAGGGAATCCCTTTGCCAAAATTTAATAAAGACTTCTGGAGAATTCTTCACTTGCACCACCCTTTTTCCTTCATTTTGGCTTTGAAACTGATGAGTTGTCTGGTTTACAACAGCTGTCTTTTTATCATAAAATGGAAGCCTTTATTATTAAAAAATTAAGAGCTTTATATCTTGGTCATGCCTTTGCTCATAGGCCTCTGTTGCTTGTAAACCAACCAAATATATATTACTAATGCATAAATGCAAGGAAAACTGGGAATAAACCTTAACTGCAAGTTGACAAATGAATGAGGGAATTTGAACTGAAGGAAGTGTTAATATTGATTAGGGATTAGAAGCAGAGGAAGGAGGCTAGAGCCTGAGACCACAAAATAGTGTGTTAAAATAGATAGGCATTTGGGAGCCTGAAATTATCAGAAACAGGGGACAAAATCTTGAGTCAAACTTAAATTTTTAAGCAACTGTCCAATATTTCAAACACTATTGTTGTTTTTTCAGTAGTGAGGAAATTAGAGAGTCATAAAAATTTCACATGTGAAAATATGTGATCTTAATTTCCTATTATTTGAAGTAACTTGGATCATAGAATAATTTTGTTAATTCATGGTACATCTAGTCACTTCCAGGTTTAAGACTTGCTCTAGTGTTTCTACTAAATGAATGACATATCACTCCCAATTCGTTTCCATTCTACCAGGTGATATGTGGATTTCAAGGAGGCTTACAACATATCACGGTGTCATGAATGAGGTACATTCCAGTCCATGGTTATAATCCTACACTCCTATCTTTTGTTACTGGCCTTTGCTGAGATCTTGAAATGTGTGGGAAGATCTCCTTGTCACTGTGCAACTAGCTGCTAATAATCTCTATTCCAAAATAGCATGTAGTTGTTGGACCAGAAAACTGAATCATCCTTTGAATTTTGAAGTTTCTTTTTGTCTGCTGGTCTTTTCAATCACTTGTATATGTACTTTAGGAGGTGTGAAATTTCCACAGCTTTCCCTCTACCTTAACAATTGAAAGATATGAATGACACATCTACTAAGAACTTTTAAAAAGTTAATTTTGTGATTCAAAAGCAAAAAGTTTCACTCTTTGCTCTTCATCTTTCTACCATCTATCATCTATCATCTACCTATCATTTTAGTGAAGTCCATGTATAAATATTTGTTGCTGCTTTAATTAAGAAGGATAGATATAATACATTCTAAAAACTCAATTTTAATATCAAATATCTAGCCTATTCCATATTCCATATGTCAGAGTCTGTCCTAAGCTTAAGGTAAATACAATAGAATATTTACCCTTAATGTCCTGCAGTCTACTGAAGCCCTCAGACATAGAAATGATACTAAACAATTACTGGTAAATAGAGATTTGTTTTGTGGATTTGCTGTGAATATTCCTAGAATATGTTCATTTTCTCATAGCATGTACTGATTATTAAGTTGGGGAATTATTGTCTTAGTATCAAAACCTATAATGTCCATACTGATGATTATGAGTGGCTAGAGCTCATTATAAGAATGATACCCTGCCTGTGTTCTCTCTTTCTATCTTTCTTTTGTTCATTCATTTCAAGTTGCCAAGGGGTAATACTTATTAACATGCATTAATACAGCTTAATGAAGATCCTTAAAAGGAAACTGACCATATGTAAAAGCAAGCGAGTCGGAGAAACAGAGTGGGAATCAAGGTCAGAATGAAGATAAAGATGTAAGAGAGAAAATCAGAATGAAACAAAGAAAAATAAATACTAATAGAAGGTACAATAAAATTAAGAAAGGAATAATAGTAGGAATGATGATAGGAATGGCTGAAAAAGAAAAACTTTTGAACATTGAAGTATTCAAATGTTTCAAACCAGTACTCTTACAGATGATGGATAGGAAAATTGCCACCAAGACTGAAATAGGGAATCCAGAAGAGCTGTTTACAGAAAAGAGTTGTGTTATCTTAATGTACTCATCCTTCAAAACCATGCACTACATATGAGCCTTTCTGCAGTATCTCAGCCATCACTTTTCCAGTCTGTTTAAGAATATTTCTTTTGCAATCCCCTACTGATAGTGCTGACCCTAGAAAGGTAGGAGAGGCTCTGCTGTAAACTGTGTTTTCAGTGAGGCTCTCTCTGGCTCTCCTTTGAATCAGAGGAGTCTATGAGGTCAAAAGGACTTGCCTTCTAGAACATGCTTTGGTTAAGTCATTCTAGGATTCCTGCCCCAAAGATATCCAACCTGCCTTTCAGATCCTGTATAGTCCATTTTCCCCTGGGTCATTTACTCAGAGGATAGACCAGAGTAGTGCATATGAGTGCAACATGTATACCTGAGAGGTAGGCAAGGGAGAGTTGCTTGGATATGTGTGAAGAGAGGGTATCACTGGGTAGGGTGCTTAAGGACATGCTTATATTCTAGAGAATAGCTGTAGAAGCAAGACAAAGGTGAACCAAAAGACAAGCTTTGTACTGAGGATGAAAGAGATTTGTCCTGTACTCTAAATAGGAAGAAAGTGTGCATTTATTCTGTGGTTTTCCTAGTGATTGGAGGAGGAGGTTAAACAAATAAGAACAGGCTAACCAGCAACAAGAAGAAATCCTTTTCTCCCCCTCTCCTCCAACTCCACTCTAGCAACTGAAACTTTTCTGCAAAAAGGATCACTGTCTTTGCAGGGAAAGAGAAAGACCAATTCAATTTGAAATTGAACTATGCTCTCCACCATTACTTTTAGTATGTGGCATTGCTTTAAGCAAAGTTTTCAAATGAGGTGACCTGACCTACATTTCCATTTTCCTCTTTCTTTTAACTGGGGATTTCAACAGCTGGACCAGCTATCTTGGATGATGCAGGGATGGAAGCGCATGGTGAGCGTGGCAGTCATGCTATCAGCATTTGGAGTTCTCTCCTACCTTTGAACTATTTTGTGAGAGAAAAATAAATTTCTATTTAATTTTTGGCCTATGCTTTATGCAATTTTTTTCTTGCAGTAGTTTAGCTTATGACCCAACTAAATAACCTGCCAGCTATCTTACCACAACCATCCAGGGGCATGAGTAAATATTTTGAGATCTGAGGAATTTCCAGGTTTCATTCGTATTATGCAAAGTGGATTTTCATGATATGCAGTGAAATTTGCACAAATTTAAGCAATAAAATAATACTTAACTGACCCTCTACAATTGCACATCCTTTTCTAGTTCAGGAGTCTGTGTACTTGTGACTTAGAAATTCTGTGGGGATTTTTATTATTCTATAAGTTAAAGGTATAAAGGTCTAGATATGCAAATGAAACTGTTTCTCAGATTAGACAGTAAAGAAAATAGCTACACACCACATATATTGTTATTTGTGGTTTTGCCTATTTTTAGATTGGTGGTACTTTAGAAGGGACAGGTTGCTGATGAAATCGGAGGAAAGCAACAACAAAATAAATATGGGATTCAGACAGGAAATTGCTGCTGGACATTAAAAGCATTATAATCTATTCTCAATACATTAAAAACCATATGAAGGACATTCAGTAGTTCTGTTTCACAGGGTTTTTCTTTTTTTTTTTTCTTAGAGAAATCACTGTGATTACTTATTTTGGGGAAAATTCTATTTTTATTTTTAACATTATTATATTATAAAAACATTCTATGGGAACATGATAGGGTGCTTCTTTTTGGTATCAATTCTTAAAAATTTTCTTTTACTCTATTAAGTATCAAGACAAAGAGAAAAAAAAGATTACTCAGTCTGCAGGTTTTTTTTTTTAAAGATTTATTTATTTATTTATTTATTTACTCTCACAAGAGTAAACTTTCATTTTTCAGCTAGTATCAGAGGGAGGCAGGAAAAGGATCTGGGACAATAAATGCTTCTCATAAAGATATCCAACCAATCCTATTTGCAACCCCAAAGAACCTCATTTTCAAATGTGTGTAATATCTTCAGTTTCTGAATGGCTGTGGCATTATAGGGCATGCAAAGTCTTGCTAATTATGCCACTATGCCATAATAGGCTTTTTCAGATGTGCTTTGTCAGCTAACAATGTTTAATCTTTTTAAAATACAGCTGTCCTCTATATACTAGTGTTATCTCTTTTTATCCATTTATTTTGTCCTCATGGTTTTATGTCTATTTATTTCTTTGCTGTCAGTTTTGTTGTGATTATGTGAGACAGCAGCAGGAAATATATGTATGTAATCTTCCATGTTTAATGTGAAAACTGCTACTTTTAAGATTTTAACAAACTCATTTAACTGAAGGTTTTTATAACTATTCACATTTAATCAATGTTACTCTTTTTCTGTGACAAGATAAAAAATGTAATTACTCCTTGAATTTTTCTTACTAATTTCTTCTATAATTTTAGTTTTTATCTTTTAACACAAAATATTAGTTATTGTTTTTTTAATTTAACAATCAACTGTTGATTCAATGTATTTACCTTTTGTATCAGTCTTTCCCAGCCATTTTTCTAATATCCTTCTGAGTTTACTCTTCTTATGTAAGAATATTTTTTTTACTGCTAACTGTAGTCTGTAACTTACATTTGCTATATTTTACCCACAAATTATTAACACCATGTACTAGTATTGTACATTTGTTATAATTCGTAATAGAATGTTCTAATATTGGTAATGTTAACCACAGTCCATCTTCCACCACAGGGCTCACTGTGTTATGCAGTCCCATGCCTTGCACACAGTCCCTCCAGTGTGTACACTCATTGGCTGTCAGTTTCATCTCAGAATTGTGCCGTCATCACATCAGTCAATTTTAGAAGGTTTTCATTGCACCAAAAGGAAAAATCTATACCTCCTTATACACCCCTATTCTTGACCCTTACCAATGATATAGTACTTTCTTTGACATTGATGCAAAAATATTACAATATTACTTTTACCTACGTCCCTAAGTTACCTTAGTTGCATTTTCCTATGTATCACTGTATTCTTAACACCTTGCAATAGTGACATTAACTTGTTCTAGCTCATAGAAGAACATTCTGGTAATTGTAGTATTAACCACAATCCTCATCCACCACTGAGTTCACTATGTTTTACAGTCCCTAGTGTTGGAGATTTGGACCCCAAGGGTATCGGGAATGAAAGAAAGAGAAAAGGAAGAAGGAAACAAAGAGAAAGAACGAGAGAGCAGGGATCAGGGGGTCTGCGAGTAATACTCCTCAGACAACTTTATTGTTTACAAGGGGCTCTTTCTATACCCCAGTGTACGTGCCAAGCAGACATATGTAGCCTATGTGCCAATAAGCATAAACATAGCATACGTGACATTAAGCAGCAACACGTAGCAACTATCAGTATTACCCATAGTCTAAGGAATTTTAAAAAATCTTATCTCAAGGTACAAAGTCTAAGTGTTCTATTCACTACAAAAGGTATGTGCTCATCTTTTCTTTCAGCCTTTAACAGCTTCATCCCATTTGCCGGGAACTCTGAATTACGGCATTCCTTAGGTTGCAAGCGTAGCTGTGGAGACAGCACTAGCATGGAGACAGCACGTCTCTACTTGTGAGGTCACTGTGCCTCAATTTCCAACACCTAGATTACCCTTAGGCTTTCGTTTATTTGACATTTATGTACCTAGATTACCCCTTCAGCCACAATCACATTTATTAATCAGCAGTGTTAGCTATAATCACTGTAATGTGTTCCCATCAACTTTATCCATTTCCACACATTTTTAATAATCTAATTAAAAATTCTACATACATTAAGTATCACTTCCCACTTTTCACCCTCATTCTATCCCCTAGTAATCTATACTCTAGATTTTAATTCCACGAGTTAACGCATGGTATTTAGTTCATATTAATGAGAGATACAATGGTGTCTTTTTGTGTCTGGCTTATTTTACTCAGCACAATGTTTCCAAGTTTCATCCATGTTGTCATGTGTATCCTGACTTCATTTCTTCTTATAGCTGAACAGTATTGTATCGTATGTATATACCACATATTGTTTATCCATTCATCTGTTGAGGGACACCTGGGCTGTTTCCATCTTTTTAGCAATTGTAAATAATGCTGCTATTAACATCGTTGTGCAAATAACAGCCATACTTGCTTTTAGTTCTTCTGATATATTCCTAGTAGCAGGATTTCTGGATCATACAGCAGCTCTATACTTAACTTTGTGAGGAACCACGAAACTTTCTTTCACAGAAGCTGCACATCCCCACCAACAGTGGAGTGTTCCTGTTTCTCCATACCCTCTTTGAACTTGTGGTTTTCTGTAGTTGTTTTTGTTTTTTAATAATGGCCATTCTATAAGTTATAAAATGTTATCTCATTTTAGTTAGATCTGCATTTCTCTAATGATGTTGAAAATCTTTTCATGTGCTTTTTGGCTATTTGTATTTCCCCTTTGGAAAAATGCCTATTCAAATCTTGTGCCCATTTTTAAATTTTGTCTTTGTCTTTTATATTTTTGAGTTGTACAGTGTCTATATAACATTGATATCAAACTCTTACTGGATATGTGGTTTCCAAATATTTTGTCCCATTGAATAGTCTGACTTTTTCATTTCTTATAGAAGTTTTTTAAGTGAAAAAGTGTTTAATTTTGAGGAGGTCTCATTTCTTTCATTGTCCATGCTTTCAGTGTAAAGTTTAAGAAATCACCAGTACCACAAGAGTTTGAAGATCTTTCCCTACATTTTTTTTTTCTAGAAGTCTTACGGTTGTAGCTTCTATCTTTAGGTCTTTTCTCTACTTTGACTTAATTTATATATAACTTATGAGATAGGGGTCCTTTTTTTTCTTTAGGATATGAATATCCAATTTTCCCAGAACCGTTTGTTGAAGAGACACTTTTAGTCCAGCTTGGTGGGTTTGACAGGCTTCTCAAAAATCATTTGGCAACAGATGTTAGGTCTATTTCTGAACTCTCAATTTAATTCCATTGTTCAGTATGTCATATGCTAGCACTATGCTGTTTTTTACTGCTGTAGTTAAGTAATATGCTTTAAAGAGAAGAAGTGAGTCCTCCAATTTCATTCTTCTTTTTTTTAAGTTAATTTTGGCTATTTGAGACCACTTACCCATCCAAATAAATTTGGTAATTGTCTTTTCCATTTCTGAAAAAAAAGGCTGTTGGAAGTTTTATTGGGAGTGCATTGAATCTGTAAATCAGTTTAGGTAGAACTGACATGTTAATGACACTTATTCTTCTAATTCATGATCATGGAATGTCCTCCCATTTATTTAGGTCTTCTTTGGTTTATTTTAGAAATATTTTGGGCGGCGGACTTGACCCAGTGGTTAGGGCATCTGTCTACCACATGGGAGGTCCATGGTTCAAACCCCGGGCCTCCTTGACCCGTGTGGAGCTGGTCCATGCACAGTGCTGATGCACGCAAGGAGTGCCATGCCATACAGGGGTGTCCCCTGCGTAGGGGAGCCCCACGTGCAAGGAGTGCACCCCATAAGGAGAGCTGCCCAGCATGAAAGAAAGTGCAGCCTGCCCAGTTGTGGTGCCAATCACATGGAGAACTGACACAACAAGATGATGCAACAAAAAGAAACACAGATTCCCGTGCCGCTGACAATAACAGAAGTGGACAAAGAAGACGACGCAGCAAATAGACACAGAGAACAGACCACCGGGGTGGGGTGGGGAGGGGATATAAATAAATAAATAAACAAATAAATCTTTAAAAAAAATACTTTGTAGTTTTCTGAGTAAACGCCCTATATGTCCTAGGCTATGTTTATTCCTAAGTATTTGATTCTTTTCATAACTGCTTTAAATAGAATTTTTTCCCTGACTTCCTCCTTAGATACGTCTTAAGTAGTGTATAGAAATGCTACTGATTTTTGCATATTGATCTTGTATCCTGCCACTTTGCTGAACTAATTTATTAGCTACAATAGCTCTATTGTGGATTTTTTGGCATTTTCTAGATATATGATTATATCATCATTTAATAGCAAAAATTTACCTCTTTTTTTTCTTTTTGGGTGCCTTTTATTTCTTTTCTTGTCTAATTGTTCTAGCTAGAATTTGTAGTACAATATTGAATGAAAGTGGTGACAGCGGGTATCTTAGTCTTGTTCCCAATCTCAGTGGGAATGCTTTGAGTCTTTCTCCATTAGTATAAAGTTAGTTGTGAATTTTTCATATATGAGGTTTACCATGTTGAGAAACTTTCCTTTTATTTCAGTCGTTTTGAGCATTTTTATCAAGGAAAGGTGCTATATTTTGTCAAATGCCTTTTCTGCATCAGTGGAGGTGGACACATGATTTTTCTTTCATTTTATTAATGTTGTGAGTTACACTGATTGATTTTCTTGTGCTGATCCACCCTAGGACACCTGGGATATATCTCACATGATCATAGTGTATGATCCCTCTAATGTGCTTTTGGATTTGGTTTGTAAGTCTTTTGTTTTGTTTTTTAGGCTTTTTGCATTTATATTCATTAAAGTGATTGGTCTATAATATACTTTTAAAATTGAATTTTTTTTCTGGCTTTCTTATTAAGGTGGTGTTGGCTTCATAGAATGAGGTTGTAGTGTTCTCTGCTGTTCATTTTTTGGAAGAGTTTGATCAAAACCAGTATTATATCTTCTTTGAATTGTTGGTGTAATTACCTGTGAAGCTATCAGGTCCAGGGTTTTTCATTTTGGGAAGGTTTTTGATGACTGTTTCTTTAATTGTGGTTGGTTTGTTGAGGTCTTTCACTTCTTCTAGGGTCAGTGTAGGTTATTTGTGTGTTTCTGGGAATTTGTACATTTCGTCTACATTGTCTAGTTTGTTGGCAAACAGTTGTTCATGGTATCCTTTTATGATCTTTCTTTATTTCTATGGGGTCAGTAATAATGAACCACCTCTTATTTCTGATTTTATTTATTTGTATCTTCTCTCTGTTTTTCTGTTTCAGTATAGCTAAGTGTTTGTTTACTTGTTGACCATCTCAAAGAACCAACTTTTAGTTTTGTTGATTCTATTATTTTCTTATTCTCAATTTCATTTATTTTTGCTCTAATCTTCTTAATTTGGGATTTGCTTTCTTTTTGTTTTCTAGTCCCTCCAGGTCTTTGATTTTTTTTTTTTTTTTTGAGGTAACCAGGACCCAGTATCAAACCTGTGATCTTGTATGTGGAAAGATGGTATTCAACCACTGAGTCGCATCAACTCCAATGAGCTGGCCTCTCATCTGTTTGCTTGTTGTACACCTCTTTTTTCCCTAGGAGGCCCCCAGAACCAAACCCCAGACCTCCCATGTTGGAAGCAGTTGCTCGACTGCTTGAGCCACATCCACACCCCTCTTTCTTCTTTTCTAAACAGGTTTTTAAAGTTATACATTTCCCTCTCAGCACCACCTTCACTGCATCCCACATGTTTTGATATTCTGTGTTTTCATTTTCATTAGTTTCAAGGTATTTTCTGATTTCTCTTGCAATTTCTTCTTTGAAACACTGATTACTTAAGACTGTGCTTTTTAACCCAATGTATTTGCAAATTTGTCTTTTCTCTGCCTGTTATTAATTTCCAGCATCATTCCATTATGATCAAAGAAAATGCTTTTAAATTTATTGACTTTTTTACCTTTAAAAATTATTGAGACCTCATACGTGGTCTATTCTAGAGAAAGATACATGAGCACTTGAGAAGAATTTATATCCTGCTGTTTTTGGGTGAAATGTTCTATATATGTCTGTTAGGTCTAGTTCATTTACCATATACTTTAAGTACTGTTTCCTTATTGATCCTCTGCCCCTATGTTGTATCCAAAGATGATAATGGTGTATTGACATCTATATCACTTATTTTAGAGGTGTTCTTTTTTCCCTTCAGTTTTGCTAGTGTTTGCCTCATTATTTGGATCACTGTGGTTCGATGCATAAATATTTATTATTGTTATTTATTCTTGGTGGTTTGCTCTTTTTATTAATATATATTGTGCTTCTTCAGCCCTTATAAAATTTTATATTTAAAATCTCATTTGTCTGAAGTGGCTACTCCAGCTATATATACATACATGCATACATATACACACACATACACGCACACACACACACATACACATATATATATACATGTATATATATTTGGTTACTCTTTACCTGGACTGTGTTTTTCCAGCCATTCACTGTTAGCCTATTTGTGTCTTTGCTTCTAAGGTGAGTCTCTTGTTGATAGTATATAGATGGCTAATATTTTTTTAACCCTTTTTGCCTGTCTGTGTCTTTTAATTGGGGAGTTCAATTCATTAAAATTCAATGTTATTACTGTAAAGGCATTTCTTGCTTCATCCATTTCATCCTTTGGCTTTCCATTGTCAAATGCTATTATTTTCTGTCTTTCTATTCTTTTAGTTACCCTTACAAATAATCTTCATTTCTACACTGTACTCCAAGTCTCTCTGTATTTTCTTTTCCATCTTCAGCATTTCATTTAGTATTTTTGTAAGTCTGGTCTCTTCATGATGAACTCTCTAGGTTTCTGTTTATCTGTGAATACTTTTAATGTTCCCTCATTTTTGAAGGCCAATTTTGCTAGATAAAGGAGTGTTAGCTGGCAGATTTTTTTCTCCCAGTGTCTTAAATATATCATACTACTGCCTTCTCTCCTCCCTGGTTTCTGAGGAGAAATTGGCACTTAGCCTTATTGATTTTCCCTTGTATATGATGACGGGTTTTTCTCTTCCTGCTTTCAGAATTCTCTCTTAATTGCTGGTGGTTGACATTCTGAATAGTATGTGTCTCAGAGTAGGTTTATTTGGATTTATTCTGTTTGGAGAGCATTGCCCTTCTTGAATATTGATACTTATGTTTTTAACAACAGTTAAAAATTTGGGTCCATTATTTCCTCAAATATTACTTCTGCCCCCTTTCCTTTCTCTTCTCTTTCCAGGAAACCCATATTATTCAAATTCCTGAGACCCTTTTCATTCTTTTCCATTCTTTTTTTTCTGTTCTGTCTTTTCAAGTTCAGTTGTTCTGTTCTAATTTACTTATTTGCTCTTCTGCCATTTCAAATTTGCTATTATAAGTCTTATATATATATAAATTAATTTATTGAAATATGTCACCCACACAAAAACATATGTAAACAATAAGTGTATAGTAATAGTTGTGAACTTATAAAATAAACATATGTAACATCATACAGGACTCTCATAACTCACCCTACCACCAACACCTTACATTGTTGTTAAACCTTTTAAACTAATGATTAAAGAGCATTGTCAAAATATTACTACTAACCAAAATATTTCCCCCAACCCTCCCTATTATTATCTTTATATCATTTATATATGAACATACCTAAACAATTAAATGTATAGCAAAAGTTGTGAACTTACAAAGCAAACATGCATAACATCATCCAGGGATCTCATATATCAACCCTCCACCAACACCTTGCATTGTTGTGAGATGTTTGTTACAAATTATGAAAGAATATTGTCAAAATCTTATTGCTAATCATAGTCCTTATCTTACATTTGGGGTGTTTTTCCCTGATCCCAACTTATTATTTTTTAAATATTTTTTTTATGACTGTAGTAGTAAAGTTATAAAACAAACATGCACATTTGCAGAATTTCCAAGCAACACCCCTCTATCAACACACCACACTGTGGTGGAACATTTATTACAGATAAGATAACATTGACTGATTGTTACCACATCCATAATATACATCAGGCTCACATTTTCCATAATGCTCCTTTATCAACACAGTACATTTTTGGCATAGATGCAAGAATATTGTATTATTAGTGCTAACCACAGTCCTTAGGTCACTCCAGTTGTATTCTTCCCATGCGTCACCAGTCCCCTGCAGTAGTGATGTACATTTGCTCCAGCTCACAAAGGACACCCTTGCATCTGTATCATCAGCCACAATTCTGATCCACCTCTTGGTTTACTGTGCTATTCAGTTCCTAGATTATTCTCTAGCATTTTGTCAAATGACATTTACACACTTAGACTACCATTTTCAGCCACATCCCCATTTATAAACTACCTATTACTCACTATTTGTTACCATCCATTCTATATATTTCTACACTTTTACAGTAAAGCTAATTAAAACTGCTACATATATTAAACATCAGTAGTCCATCTCAGTCCTTCTCTTATTTCCTTTAAGAATCCACCACCTACAACCAGGTCTTGAAGATATTTTCCTATAATTTCTCCTAGAAGTTTTATGGTTCTTGCTGTTATTTTTAAGTTTTTGATCCATGTTGAGTTAATTTTTGGATAAGGTATGAGATAGAGGTTCTCTTTCCCTCTTTTGGCTACAGATATCCAGTTCTTTCAGCACCATTTCACAGAATGGACTGTTCTTCCCTAGCTCTGTGGGTTTGATAGGCTAGTCAAAAATCATTTGACCTACATGTGAAGGTCTGTTTCTGAACCATCAGTTTGGTTCCACTGGTCTATATGTCTGTCTTTATGCCAGTACCATGCTGTTTTTACCACTATAGCTTGGTAGTATGACAAAGTCCAGAGATGAGGGTTTCCTTTTCCTTTTTATGATGTTTCTAGCTATAACGGGCTTCTTACCCTTCCAGATAAATTGATAACTGTGTTTTCAAAAAATTTAAATGCTGGTGGAATTTTTATCAGGGTTGCATTGAATCTGTATAGCAATTTGAGTAGAATTGACATCTTAATTATATTTAGTCTTCCAATCCATGAGCATGGAATATTCTTCCAGTTATTTAGGACTTTATTTCTTTTAACATTGGGTTGCAGTTTTCTGAATACAAGTGCTTTACATTATTGGTTAAATTTATTCCTGAATGCTTGAGTGTTATCTGTCATATTTTATTTTAATCACTCTTTTGAGACTTTCAGTTACTTTTATGGAAATAATCTTCATTTCCAGACACTCTTCCAGGTCTCTCTCTCTCTTGTCTTTTCTTTTCAGGCTCTAGCACACTCTAGTATTTCCTGAAAATCTCATCTCTGGCTTAGAAATTCTCTCAGTTTCTGCTTATCTTTGAATATTCTAATCTTGCCCTCATATTTTAAAAGATTTATTTATTTATATCTCTCCCTTTCCCCTCCCTCCAGTTGTCTGCTCTCTGGGTCCATTCACTGTGTGTTCTTTCTGTGACTGCCTCTATCCTTATCAGTGGCACTGGGAATCTGTGTTTCTTTTTATTGCATCATCTTGTTGTGTCAGCTCTTGTGTGTGCAGTGCCACTCCTGGGCATGCTGCACTTTCTTTTGCACTGGGCAGCTCTCCTTACAGGGTGCACTCCTTGCACATGGGGCTCCCCTATGCGGGAGACACCCCTGCGTGACATGGCACTCCTTGCATGCATCAACACTGCACATGGGTCAGCTCCACATGGGCCAAAGAAGCCCGGGGTTTGAACCACAGACCTCCCATGTGGTAGGCAGATGCCCTATCCATTGGGCCTAGTCCGCTTCCCTTGCCGTCATTTTTGAAAGACAGTCTTGTTAGATATAAAATTATTGGCTGGAAGTTTTTCTCTTGAATTATCTTAAATATATCAGACCACTGTCTTCTTGTCTCCATGGTTTCTGGTGAGAAATCAGCACTTAATCTTTTTGGGTATCCCTTATCTTTTATGCATTGTTTTTCTCTTGCTGTTCTCAGAATTCTATCCTTGTCTTTGGCATTTCACATTCTGATTAGTATGTGTTTCAGAGTTGGTCTATTTGGATTTTTTTTGCATAGGAGTAAAATTTGCTTCTCAGACATGTATACCTATACCCTTCAGTAGGGCTGGGAAATTTTTTACCATTATTTCTTCAAATATTCCTGCCTCTTTTCCCTTTTCTTCTCCTCCTGGGACACCCATGACACATAAGCTTGCATGTCTCTTGCTGTGGCTTAGTTCCCTGAGACCTTGTTCAACTTTTTCCATTCTTTTTTTCATCTGTTCTTTTGTATGTTCACTTTCAGAGGCCATTTCGTCAAGCTCATCAATCCTTTCTTCTGTCTCCTCAAATCTATTATATAATTCCAATTTTTTTTTTTAAATTTCATTGATTACACTTTTCATTCCCATAAGATCTGCTATTTTTCTATGTATACTTTCAAATTCTTCTTTGTGCTCTTCCAGTGTCATCTTAATATCCTTAATCTCTTTAGCCATTTCATTGAATTTATTAAGGAGATTTGTTTGAACATCTATGATTAGATGTCTCAACTCATTTATGTCATCTGTAGGTTTATCTTCTTCCTTTAACTGGGCCGTAGCTTCCTGTTTCTTGGTGTGGATTGTAATTTTTGTTGGTGTCTTGGCATCTGGCTTACTAGAGTATTTATTCTGCGTGTAGTTTTCTCTTTAGTTTAGGGCTTCTTGCCCTTTCTCCCTTGCTGGTTGTGCAGTAGGAGCCAAGGATGTAATTGGTGCTATAAACTGTAGATGCTCAAGCTGCCCTCATTGCCTTAGGGACTGATGAAGCTTCTCCCAACTTTCTCCTTTGTTATAGGTAGGGACAGATCACAGGTGTGTGGAATAATCATTGTTGTGAAGGCTTAGACTGTAGTTGCCCAGAGAGCCTGATGAAGCTTCATGTCCCTTTCTTCCCTGCCTGGGTTGGGGATAGAGCTGCAGATGTGGCCAACAGTCTATGCAGTGCAGGTCCAAGATGACCACAGTTGTCCCCTTAGATTTCCAATTATTCAGTTTCTGCCAGCCAAGTGTACCCACAGTTACCTGGATAGGCTGGTGCAGGGCTCACCAGCCTTCTCCCTGCCAGAGGTGGGGCTAAAGCCTAAGCTAGAGCTGCAGGCCAATCTGTGATTGTTAGTCAGACAGGCTTCCCCAACGCAAGAGGTGGATTTGAAATGGCTACCACCAGCTTCTTTCTGATTTGGACAGATTTAGTCATCCAAGTCTACCAATCAGAAGCCAAAATTGGCAGCCAATGGTCTCCTCCTCCACTGTTTCTTGGAAATGGAGCTTACTCTTCCTGCCACAGAACAGCTCCTGGCATGACTTGTGCCGCAAGAGTAGGACAATCACCATCCTCTGTGGCTTGGCTGGCAATTTCTCAGACAGGCTGGTGCTGGTTCCTGCAGCTTCCTCCCTGCTGGAAGTGGTGTTTGGGCCTATGCTAGAGCTGTAATCTTACCTGGATAGAAATAACCTAGTCCCCACCAGCACTGGGAATTTCAGTCCACCCTGTTTCCCCTTGTGCCAGGAGTGGAGTTAAGATGGCAGCTCCCAGCCTCTTTCTACTTGGACTGGATCAGACTTTATTTGTTCTCGAGATTATACATCAGTCCACTGAATTTACTCATCAGTAGCTGAAGTTGGTGCCCAATCATCTCTTCCTCTCCAGTTTTTGGGAAGTGGAGCTTTCAATTCCAGCTGCAGAACAGCTCCCAAGGTGGCTTGTGCCTAAGTAGAGTTCTCTACTTATGAGTCTTCTCTACAGATGGGCAGTCTCTTCCTTCCATTCCTTCAAGTATGTGGCAGGATGTCCTTCTGGCCTCCTGAAGCCCCCAAACAGGTGCTTCAGCTCACTCAGATAGATCTGGGTGTTTACTAACTTCCCTGTAGAAGGAGCTGACTCTAGGAGCTCCTTATTCTGCCGCCATCTTGCTGGTTGTCTCTAATATATTTTTAATCTCATCCATTGTGTCTTTCTTTCCCATAAGATATATTACTTTTCTTTGCAAGTATCAAATTCTCTTTAGATTCAGTCAGTGTCTTCTTAATATCCTTTATCTCTTTAGTCATATTTTCCTTGAACTCCTTTAGTTGATTGAGAAAAGTAGTGTGAACATAATTGACTAATTGTTTTAAATCCTGTCTCATCAGGAGTTTTAATGTGTTCTTTGGGCTTGGCCATATCTTATCTTTCTTAGTATGGCTTGTAAATTTTTGCTGATGTCTAGGCATTTGATTACGTTGGTTAGGTTCACTCTGATGGTCAATTTCTTTCTCTTACTTAGTGCTGTTTTTTTTTTTTTCCACAGCTATTCTTTGGTTTTTCATCCAACAAATTCTAAACCTTTAAAATTGCCCTGTTTACATTATCAATACACGGTCAGGGACCCACTAATGGAGCGTAGAGCAGATCTAAGGGACCCTGAGAAAGGGAACAAGAGAGACTCCAAAGAACTTTTTTTTCCCTTTCCTCTTCCAATTTTCCAGCCTGCCAGTTAATGGTGTTCTTCAGTGAACCTTTCCACAGGGGTGACTCTTGCAGCCTCCACTGACTGGTGTTTCCAGGCTGGTTAGAGCCATGATTCAAATCTGGACCCTGCTGTTTAAACTCACTGACGATGAACCACACTGAGTACTCCACAGTACCCTTCCTCTTCCAGGGAGGAAAATGTCCTCTCCAGTCTTAGCCACTATCGGCTGCGAGTTTTTCTGAGGCTGTTCACCTCAAGTGTGGGGGATGGATGGTGTTCCCAGCAATGGGGATGAGTAACTCATAGTTTTCATTTTGACCTCTTCATCTCTCTGTGCCCACTCCCTTCTGGACAATATGCATGACATTCTCCTTGTCTGCAGATCCCCAAAGCATCTCCTTCAGATAGCTTTTGCCTTTCTTCTGATGATTTTTTTTATGAGAGGTTTAATCTACTGACCTACTCAGACACCATCTTTCCAGAACTCCCTTTCTTACAATTCTGAAGTTCAAAGAAATTCCAAATCAAAGCATCAGGGCAATGCTTTTTCCCTGAAGACAGGTGTAATGGGCTGGCTTCTGGGGATCTTTGGTCCTTAGTTTGTCACATGACAAAACACACGGTGGTGTCTCCTGGTCTCTCCCTTCTCTTCCTTATCTAAGAATATTTTAATTCACTTTTTCAGTTAGGATCTGTGATGGCCTCTCTTTACAATTTTAAGCCTGAAATGTTTTATCTTCTTTTTGCTGGACATAGAATTATAAGTGAACAGATTTCTATTTGTTTTGTAAATATTCTGAATACTTTAGTTTATCTGATGTTTGTATTTTCTGGTAAGAACGGTTCTTTTAATCACATTACTCTTCCTTTTTAGATAATTTGTGTTTTTACTTTTAAGATTCTTTGTCCTGAATGATCTTCAGTTTTAGTTCTACATGCCAAGGCATAGCTTTAATTGAACAGTTGGAGGGTGACTTCTAATATTTTATGGCCTTATTTAATGTCAAAATATTGTATCAGGACTTATTGTATCTAATATTGCATCATTACAATTTATCTTATTCTGAAATATCATTACACACTTGATGTTTCTCCAGACATTCGTGTGTCATTTAGCTGCTTTTCCTCGTTTACCTATTTGTAATTCTATGCTTAATCCTCAGTGAATTCTTCAGTATTATATTCCATTTCATTAACTCTTCCCTGGACCATGTTCAGTGTTGAGGTTATCTCACCTGTATTTTAAATTTCAGTAAGAATATTTTACTTCAAAAATGTATAAATATTGCTTTAAATATTCATTAATATTAATTTAGCGTTACTTTATACTTTTTTATAATTTATTATCAAGACATTTTATCTTTCATATATTTTGTTGAAGATCATAAAATATATTTTACATTATTAAGTATTCTATTATTTTTCATTCATTTGGAGTGAATTTTGGGGGTGTTACATTTTTGTGTATAGACTACAAAGTCTTCACATATCCAATTTTTTTGTTTATTAATTGTTTTTTTATTTTTAAAAAACTTTAGATTACATAAGTGTTACATAAAAAGTGTAAGCGATTCCCATATGCCCCACTTCCTTCCCTCCCACACTTTCCCACATTAACAACATCCTTCATTATTGTGGTACATTTGTTACAATTGATGAACACATATTGAAACATTGCTACTAACCATGGACTACAGTTTACATTATAGTTTACACTCTGTCCCACATAATTTTGTAAATTATGACAAAATATAAAATGGCCTAAATCCATCACTGCAATGTAATGCAGGACAAATCCAATGTTCTGAAAATGTCCCCATATGACATGTATTCTTCCCTCTTCCATCCCTCAGAACCTCTGGTGGTCACTGCCTTTACATCAATAATAAGAGTTCTTCCATTGTTAGAATAATAAGTCTATAGTAGAATAATAATATGTATATTTTAGTCCATTGTTCATTCCACAATCTTGAGATATTTGAGATGATGATGCCCACTCTGCTTCTAATTGAGAGGGGGCTTAGATTCCATGAGGCAGATGGATGGATCTATCTTGCTTGCAACTGCAGACACTGTCTGTTCCTTGGGATAGGTGTTTTCTATCATACTCTAATTTTATATTCTGTATGCCATTGCAGTTAATCTCTTTGCTACCACTTTATACCATGAACTAAAATGTCAGTGGAATAGAGATGTTACAGCTTTTTTTACTTTGTATTTCTGTTACATTATAATCCCTGAAGACATGTTCTTTGTTGATGAATATGACTATGTCTTTTAAATGTTAATTTATTCATTATATCTATTGCTGCAGTGGATTGGCATGGAGGATTGAGGGACTCACAGCTTGATTTCAAAATGCTTCCTTGACTGGAAGTCTTGAGTCATATTTTTTCAATGATGATCATTAGAAAGAGAAGAATTTCAATATCTGCTGGTTTTATAATATGATCCTGTACTTTAGAAGCATTTACTTCACTAACTTCTGAAATCTTCAAGAATATAATACCTTTTAAAATTTTGAATCTCTTTACTACTAAGTATACATTAAGATCTTAATATATTTTAATGAGGATCCCTTTTATTCATTGAGCTTTCAGACTCAAAACATGAAGGCAGAACTTTTTTATTAAATGAACTTTTTTTTCACTTTAATAGGTAAATATATTAACTATTAGGACAGATATTCTTTGTGTTCATTATGCATTGGTATAGGATTTCTTTTAAAATATTTTTATATTTTTTATGTAATTTTGATTAAGTTATTACTAGAGCAAATCTGAGCTATAATTCAAAACAATCTGCATTATGGAGCTTTCTTCATATTTATAGTAGTAATATTACTGACAGAAAGTATATAAATTTTCCCTCAGAAGTCATACAGGTGTTTTTTATATAAACTGAATGACTATGGATATTGTTTATATGAGACAGATTCTCTAGTAAGTATAGTAAATCAATTCTATTCATCCCCGAAGGCTCTTAATGAAAAGAAACTCTAGCAAAATAAAACTGAATTAAATAAGTGATGATTATTATAACACAAAGTGAACACATATTTCAAAGAATATTCAGCTGTATTTATTCTAATTCTATTCCTTATCATTGGAATTTGTTTAATGCATGATTTATCAATTTCTGAACTGTTGGCATTTGGATTAGATAATTTTTTTGTTATCAAAGGCTGCCTTGGGTATTGTAGGATGTTTAGTAGCATCCCTGCCCTTTTACCCACTAGATATTTGTAATAACTTCCCAGTTGTGATGATCTAAATGTCTTCAGATATGGGCAACTATCCTCTAAGCATCAAAAATGACTTTATTGAGAATATCTGACTTAAAGTATTGAAAAATAAAGACAGAAAGATTTATATTTTATCATGCCAATTTAAAATATTATAAGTCTGAAAAGAATTGTAGGTGGCCATTAAAATATTTATTTAAAAACAAACTTTTTATAACCTGATGACTTCAGTACAATTAAGCTTGGGGTTTCTATTTTCTATCACTTTATCTTGGTAGTTATTCTTGAATTATTTGGGTAATTAATTCATGTGATATTTCTGCATTTAACTTAATGAGCATCATTGAATATCTTCTTGAACATGCCCTGAATTCTTGGAAATATTTACTAGGTTTAATAATTGCTGCAAATGGATGTCATAAAACATCACATTAGGATATGTACTGTGAGACTTCATAGCTAAACCCAGAACCCACAAGAGAAATAGACTAGGAAATTCATTTATTTTAGGAGTATAGTAACATATTTGAAATTCTTATAAGATTATTTCTTTTAAAAAATATTGCCGTAGATGAAGACCTTTGATTTAAAAGAAACATTTTTCTATATCAATAAATATATTTTATATTTCACACCTTTTGAGCTGTCTGTAGGGATCCTATCTTAATTCTTTTTAATTGATCTACCACATATCACACTTCACAAATAGTTATAAATATATGTTCATGTGCAAAGGCCAGAAAGTCATTATCACACTTCACAAATAGTTATAAATATATGTTCATGTGCAAAGGCCAGAAAGTCATAAATACATGAGTATCATCTCTATTTTTAAGTTCATGAAAATTAAAGGTAGCATATGCCTATTATTGTCATGATTCAGAGATGATATTTATTTTTCAAAAAGCAGCCATGCTATTCCTATTATTTCCATATTTTTCTGCTAATGTCTAAAAGAAACATCATAAGACTTTGATCTTGATAAAAGATTCTTTCTGTAAAAGATCTTACAGAAGTATATTTCTTAAGAATGAGGTAGACCAAGGTCACAAAATTTCCAATAAGAAATCCATTTTACAGTAGAATATAAGGAAAACAAGGAATATATTCCAGAGCATGAATCTAAGATTTAGTTAAATCATGAATTACATGGCACTATCAAATTAATATCCAATGACTGTCAGAACTTGGTAGAACTTGTTTAAATTAAAATTGCCTACAAATATATGTTTGTGTGTGTATGTGTGTATGCATGTGCAGGAGAGAGAATTTATATATTTATGGAAGAGGAATTGTAAATACATGGTGTAGGAGTTTGGCATTATTTATGAATTCCAAAAATAGATATTGGATTATGTTTATAAACTGGTTTGTTTCTCTGGGCATATTAGATTGTATTATATTCAGAGGTTTCACTTTTACTTGATTAAATTGTGATTAGGGTTTTGATTGAGCCATGCAGTAAAATGTTGAGTCTCTGTCCTCTTGAAGTGGAGACTCAGGGGACTCACAGAGAAAATGACATGGCAGAGGAAGGAATTGGAGTTTTTGATGCAGAGCCCCAGGAAGTAAACACACAGGAGAGGAATGCAGAAGAATGGAGACATCTCCATAGACACGGCAGTGTGGGAAAGTGTGGGAGAGGGAGAGAATGGGCATGTAGGAATCCCCTATATTTTTAATGTAATAATTATGTAATCCAATGCTTCTTTAAAAATTTAAAAATTTAAAAATTTTTAAAAAAAAAAGAAAAATAAGAAGGATGGGAATCCAGATATAACCCACTGTGTGGGTTCCTGCCCTAGAGTATGTCTTAAAACAGGAAATGTTTGAGGCCTGGAATTCAACTCTGTATATCCTTTTTGAGAAATAAAAAGCATAAACTTACAAAAATATTTAACAAGTCACTCCTGACCCTGCTTCTGTAAATCAGCCTGTGAAAACATGGCCTTGCAGGAAAATATCAAGTGAGTGACTCCTGCCCCCTACTTCTGTAAATCAGCCTGTAAAAACATGGCCTAGCAGGAGGATAACCAACAAGTAACTTCTGCCATCACATCTATCAGAATGCAAAAGCACAGCCTTGCACATGCATTCTGCTTCTGTAACCCTGCTTGCAAAATTTTGCCAAGCAACACGTTAGCCAATGCACAAAATTTGTACTGATCCCACCTGAAATCCTATATAAACCTATGGAAACTGAAAAATGGGGCTCAGAATTTGGAGATTGGCTCTCCTCTGGGCCTGCACATAATAAATCTGTTCCTCTACTTTTCCTGAGTGCCAGATTTGGGTTTCTCTGTGGTTTAGTACTCACGGCTTTGCTACAACATTTGGTTCCCTGGCTGGGAACCCTAAAAACACTGGCCCCTTGAGCCTCCGGTTTGGGACTGGCAGGTGCAGCTGGTGGAGACCTCCACATGAATGAGAGGTGCTACCTTTCCCCTTGATGGGGCCTCCTTCAGGGGAAGGATCCCTGTGGGCCACATCCGCCACCCTGGCCTGACTCAGTGGAGAGGTGAATTTAATATCAGAAAACATCAGAAAGGTAAGGGCCTGGGGTTCTGAGTCACATCAGGCCCATCTCTGGATGGAAGTGGTGACTGATCACCTCCCAAAATCTCAAGATTTGAATTTCCAGGATAGGGCAGTCCCTTGGGTTGGACTGTGTAACTCTGAGTGATTGAGTGATTGAATGGAGACTGCAGAGGCTTGCCTCTGCTGATCCAGGTTGTTGCTCCACAGCCTGTGCTACTGAGTCTGAGTCAGCCCCAACCTGCACTCTGCTGCTATGTCATACAGCATAACAGCTAATCCAGACTCTACACAGATGCCTTAGCTAAGACCAGTTTAAGTTCTCATGAGAGACACGGACAGGTGGGCATCTGATGGCCTCATGAGAGGCTCCCCTCCTTTGTTTGTCTTGCAACACTGGTTCAGGGATGGGATCATCACAGTCCAAACTCACAGTCTTAGATTGTATGTTAAAAAACTTCAAGAAAAGCTTTTCTGGGGATTATGGTGTCCATATGTCCCCCAGAACTCTCCAGACCTTGTGAAAATTGGAGTGGCCCACGTTTGGTGTAGACTGGTCCTCAGAAGGAACCCTGGATGCAACCAACATTCATGCAGCTTGGCATCGACTCACTGGGACCCCTGGCCAATTTCCCTACATCAATTTTTGGTTAGAAATCACCCAAACCCTGCTCCCTTGGGTCCAATTCTGTGTTGGAAGGAAGGTTCAGAGTAGGGTCCTAGTAGCTCAAACAGACACCTCAAAAACCTATGATTCTACAAGGACCTCTGGAGAAAGACACTTTACCCCTGCTCTATGTTCCAGCCATTCCAGGGTATCTCCCTGCCCCAGAGCCTCCACAAGCAGATCTCCCAGACTCCTCCTCATTCAGCTTCCCTGATCCCATCAGCCTCCCCTGACGGGGATCCTGAGACCTCTTTGGCAAGAAGACTTTGTTCCTCACAGCCTGCACTTCAGATGCCCCTCCATGAAACAGAGCCCAGCCCAGATTGGTGCAGATGGGACTGTTCAGCCAGCGAGGCCAATCCTGTTATATCAGCCTTTCACAACTACAGATCTTTTAAACTGGAAGCTCCCCACACCTTCATATTCAGAAAAGCTTCAGGCTCTTATTGACCTCATGGAGTCTATTTTTCCAAACCCACTGCCCTACTTGGGATGATTGCTGCCAACTCCTCCTAACCCTGTTAAATACAGAGGAGAGATGCTGGGTCCTCTTGGAGGCCAGAAAGTGATTGTGAGAACAGGCCCCCACAGGTGTCTTGGAGCTAGAGGAATGGACCGAGAGGTGGCACCAGAAGCCCATCCAGCCTGGGACTTCAACACAGATCAGGGGTGGGCTGTTCTTCAGCAGTATGAAGAAGCCCTCCTCAGAGGGGTATGGGAAGGAGCAAGGCAGCCCACAAACATGTCCAAAATGACTTCTGTCACTCAAAAGCCTGAAGACCCTCTGGGAGATTTCTATGAGTGACTCTGCGAGGTCTTCAGGATCTATACCCCCTTCCACCTAGAGGGCCGGAAAGCCAGAGGATGGTCAATGCAGCTTTCATTGCCTAGGCTGTGCCAGATATCAGACAGAAACTTCAAAAGCTAGATGGGTTCACAGGGATGCACATCTCTCAGCTCCTTGAAGTCAAAAAGAAAATATTCATCAATTAGAATGAAACTGCTGAAAAGGAAGGGAAAAAAGTGAATAAAATAGCAGGTCTCCCTGTTAGCAGCAGCTTTAGGGAATTCAGACCTGCCCAATCGAGGGGGCCACCCAGAAAAGGGGGGAATACCTCCAAGAGGGCACCCTTGGAGATAGATCAATGTGCCTACTGTAAAAAAACTGGACACTGGAAAAATGAATGTCTGCAGAAAGGCTGGACTAACAAGGGAAATGCTCTCAGAGGACAATACCAGCCCAAACGCCAAGACCTCCTGATTGGGCTAGTGGAACTCAACTCCAAATAGGCTCACTAGAACTCAGCCCCCATGAGCCCACAGTCAAAGTAAACATCTGGGTCCAACCAATGACTTCCACGGTAGATATGGAGCCGAATATTCAGTAGTAACCATGCCAGTTGCCCCCTTTAGCGGAAAGACAGCTAACATAATAGGGGTAATTGGAAATTAGTCCAGCCAATGGCCTTTCTGCCAGTCCAGAACCTGTCAGCTGGGTGGCAATGAAGTAACACTCGAATTTCTGTATCTACCTGAATGCCCAGTTCTGCTGGGCAGGGACCGTCCAACTAAACTGGGAGCTCAGATCACCTTTAGACCTGAGGGGTCAACAAGTTTAAACATTGGGACCAGTCTCACCCTCTTTGTCACCATTTCCCAGAGCGAGGAATGGAGACTGCATGCAGAAGAAACTTCAAGTCAAAATCCAGAAAGACTATTAGAACTGTACCTGAGGACTTGCCTGAAAGAAATTCACCAAGAATGGCCTGGAACCATGCCCCTCTCATCATAGACCTAAAACCTGGAGCCACCTTGGTCTGACAAAGGCAATACCCGATCCCCTGTGAGGTGCAATTGGGCATGGTCGAACACATAAACCACCTAAGAAAAGAAGGGATCTTGATCAAAGGCCTGTCACAATGGAACACTCGGCTGCTGCCAGTGAAAAAAATCTGATGGGACAGGAAATAGAAGAGCCAATTATCAAAGTTATTTGTCAAGTTTATGGTTCCAAACAGCCAAAAATGTTTTAAAAAAGAAGAATGACATTGGAGAACTCTCATTTCCTGACATTAAAGCATATTATTTAGCTACAGTGACAAAAACACCATGGTACTGGCATAAAACCTACAGATTGACCAATGGAATTGAATTTAGAACATAGAAATAGACCCTCACATCTATAGTCAAATGATTTTTGACAATGCTCAAGTCATACCAATTGGGCCCAAATAGTCTATTTATTCAACAGGTATGAGGAGAACTGGGTATCCATAGCCAAATAAAAGGAGGACCCCTATCTTACACCTTATACAAAAATTAACTCAAATTAATCAAGGACCTAATATAAAAGTGACAACCATAAAACTTCTCAAAGTAAAAAGGGAAACATCTTCAAGATCGTGTGGTACATGGTAATTTCTTAAACCTTACACTCAAAGCAGGAGCAACAAAAGAAAAAGTAGATAAATGGGATGTCCCCAGTAATCTACAATTTTGCATCCCAAAGGATATTGCCAAAATGGTGAAAAGACAGCCAACTCAATGAGAGAAAATACTTGGTAATCACATATTGAATAAAAGTCTAAGATCCATGATATATAAAGAGATCATTAACTGAACAATAAAAAGACAAACTTCCCAATTAAAAAATGGGACAAAGGACTTGAATAGGCAATTGCCCAAAGAAGAAATACAAACAGTGAAGAAACACATGAAAAAATGTTGAACATCACTAGTGATTAGGGAAAATGCAAATCAAAACTACAATGAGATATCATTTCACACCTATTAGAACTGGCCATTATTAAAAAGTAGAAAACTGCAAGTGTTGGAGAGGATATGGAGAGATAAGAATGCTTATTCACTGTTGGTAGGAATATAAAATGGTCACTGTGGAGGCCTGATTGGCAGTTCCCAAGGAAGTTGAATATAGACTTGCCATGTGACCTGGTGATACTATTTCTAGAACTAGAACCAGAAGAACTAGAGCAGTGACACAAACAGACATCTGCACACTAATGTTCATAGTGGTGTTATTCACAATTGCCAAAAGCCGGAAACAACCCATGTGTCCATCAACTGACAAATGGATAAACAAATTGGTGTATACTTTTGATGGAATATTATGCAGCAGTAAGAAGAAATGAAGTTGAAAAACATATGACAATATTGATGAAACTGGAGGACATTATGTTGAATGAAGCAAGCCAGACACCAAAGGACAAATACATCTACACGATTGCCCTATTTTGAATGAAATAGATTGTGTAAACTCATGGAGTTAATAAATAGAATATAGGTCACCAGAAAATAGATTGAGAATGAAAAGCTGAGGTTTAATCTGTGTAGTGTTGGTAAAAACGTAGTTTATAAATTTTTGGAAATGTATAGAAATAGTGGAAGCTCATCATAGTGTTTGTAACTAGGAGAGATATTATTCATATATGGGTATGAGAGTGGCTGAAAGGGTAAGTTTAAGTTTCATGTATATTACTAGAAGGAAAACTAAAAAATGTAACATAGCCTTATATAACATAATAAAACCTAATGTAAAACATGAATATGGATGATATTGCATATATAAGACTGTTTTTACAAAATACAAAGAGAAATAAACCAGAGACACTGAAACAGAATAGCAGCTATGTGGTAGGAGAAGGATAGAGAGATTGAGAAGTGATGACTTTTGTTTCTTTGTTTTTGTTTATTATTATTATTGGAATAATGAAAATGCCCTAAAAATGACTGAAGTGATGATGAACAACTATGTGTTTATACCATTTCTGCAAAAAATGTATAATGGTAATTGTATATTTTGGGTGGATTTATGCTTTATTAATAAGTGTCAATAAAATTGATTTGTTAGAATAAAAGGCATGTTACTTTCAACTTCTTGAATAATCCTTCTGTAACTTCTTCAGTGAAAAATTAATCACACTGTTTTTGTATCCTGGAGTATCTAAACACTAGTTTTGTATTTCTGTATAGTATTTATTTCATTCTTCCTTTTATAATAACTAGTTATTTAATTGTGCATCTTCTTAAGAAAAGGGGATTTTAAGGAAGAGTCTGTGGCGATTACATGATATTCATTATCTGAATTTGGAGATTAACTCTGAATTTAGGATTTTAACTTCTTTTATTTGATATTGTGTGTGTCTGTGAGTGTGTTTGTGTGTTTAGGGTGTGTTGAAATACTAACATTTCTCAAACAACAATAACAATAACAATAACGTACCTTTACTAATGCTGTTAGGGTCTTTAAGTCAGGGACTGTGTTTTATTCATTACTCTAACAAACACAGTGCATAAACCAATGCATTTCATATGGTAAATAATATATGCATGTTGAAATGAAATTAAATATGTAAGGGTAAATGGGGTGAGAGGTAACCTATAAAAATATTATAATGCCACTGAGATCTATTTTTTTCCCTTTACTAAATAATGATCTTGGGTATTTTAGATTAGCACTGTTCGAGAACTTTCTGCAATGATGGAAATATTCTTTAAATCTGTACTGTCCAATATGGAAGCCACTAGCCACATATGGCTATTGAGCCATTGAAATGTTGCTGGGATGACTGAGGAACTGAAATTTTAACTTTATTTAATTTTAATTTATTAAAATTGAAGTTTATTAACTACATATACTCACTGATTATTGTATGGGTGTCATTCAAATACCTAAACAATATATGCTCTGATTATGCTGTAAAAGGACCTGAGTATCAGACAATGTTGCATTTTCTAAAATAAGATAAGATTAGCAGTCTAGTAACTATTATTTAGTAAATGTAGATTAATGTTGATTAATACTTTTAAAAGGCTTAGAAATATTGAAATCTTCATAATATAACATTTGTGCATACTTATACTTCTTTATTCTGACATGCAGTGCATAGGCTTTAAACTTTCTCAAAGTCTATAATTGCAAGGCATCCTTCAGCAGAAAGTTTCCTTTTTATATATTTGAAGACATTGTTTTCATGTGCTTTTTATGTTTCAGAAAGAAACCACTTCTCTTGCTTTTTCCTGGTGTCTTTCCTCTCCCCATTCCTTTCTTTCCCATGTTTTGAAATAAGAGACAAAGGTATATCTGGATAATAGAATGGCAACATAAACACTGTAAATACATTAAATACTATATTGTCACTATACATGATTTAATAACATAATAATGGTTTTTCTCTATATCTTCAGTTGGAAGGTTTACTTCATCTGCATCTAAATGTAAGCAAAGTACAGTGTGTTAAGTTATGTCATTAATGGATGTTATATCTAGCAGTCCAAATACTTCAAGGCTTAAAATTTAGGAGTATTATGTTTGCTTTGAGTTCTATGAGTTTCTTCATGCTTAATATGAATATGGCTGTTCTTTATTATCTTATTTAACATTCACATTCTTTCTATGAAATTATTACATGGAGTCAACCTAAGCACTAAGTATTAAAAAGCAGTCTACACTTTTTAGATTAGAGAGCTAATGCTATTATCAGAACATTAACTTTTACATTTCTTCACTCTGTTCTGAAACTGAAACTTTAACATTTCATTAACATTTACTAGGTTTTCTATTTACTTTTTTTCCTGCTGGGTCTTAAAAATGATGCTCCATTTCTCTAACTTCTTACACTGTTCAAACTAACTTTTTTGTAATGAAAAGTATAGCATGGCAAAAATTTAGAACTTGAAAAGTGTTCATTAACAATTTCAGAACGTGCTCACTCACTCTGAGAAGCATAGAGGGTAATGCTATAATTGCGTTGAAATGTATCCTTCAAAGAGTACAGGCAATTATAATCCCAACTTCTTTAGGTATACATAAATCATTGTTGTTCCACATCCTTATGTAGAGAAATGAAAAGAATGAAAATTATATTCTAGTAACCTTAATAATCTCTAAGAAATAAAATATTTAAAACAAGGAGAAGTAAGGATTACACAAACCATTAATGGTTGCATAGCATGTATCAGGTGTCTTCCTGTTAGAAAAATATTTAATATAAATGCAGTGGCCTTAAATCACTGATTGTCAGGTAATTTTTGTAAAATGCAAACAACTAATTATACAACTATTATTGAGATAATAATAAGTCTTAAAAGAGACAGCCTGGGACATCATTTGAAGATGCCAAAATAAGGTGAGTTTTAAAGGTTACTTTCTCAAGTGAAGAGCTTGGAGAAGGAAGGCAGCAATCTGTGAGAAAAAATACTTATGCATGATTTGGAGGTATGAAAAAATACAGCTCCTTGGTATTGTTGCTATAGGACACTGCACCGACTTGTGATGAGGTCCAGGAAGTTGATGGGGAGCCAGGAATCCAAAGACAGTGTGCTTTTTTTAGAAACTAGACTTTATATTATTTCTGTAGGCAACATCACTAATCTGTTTCACAAAAATTCTATCAGCCCTTTGCATTCAATAAATTTTTTAAAACACAGGAACATAGCAAATGACTATGTATTGAACAATAGACTTTCATTTAAATTTCATATAAAGAGTTACCTGCTGTCACAGCTTTATATTTAATTCCATTTCCTTAAAGATTACTATTATGTTTTAACTATATTTTATTCTATCTACCCAGTAATATATGAAGAGAACCAAATTTTATAAATATATATATATATATTATTTTTAAAGAAGCTTTAGATTACATAAATATTACATCAAAATTATAGGGGATTCCCATACCCGCCCCTCCCCCTCCCGCTCCCACATTATCCCACATTAACATCTTTCATTAGTGTGGTACATTAGTTACAATTGATGAACACATATTGAAGCATTGTTACTAATTGTGGATTAGAGTTTACATTATGTTTTATACTTTGCCCTGCACAATGTTATAGGTTTTGAAAAAATGTATAATGGTCTGTATCCATCATTGCAATGTCATGCAGGTAGGGCAATTCCAATGTCCAAAAACTGTTCCCATGTTATTACATATTCTTTCCACTCCCTCCCCTCAGAACCTCTGGTGGCCACTGCCTTTATATTAATGATATAAGTTTTTCCATTGCTAGAATAATAAGTCTATAATAGATAATCATAGAATTATAATATGTCTACTTTAGTCCATTGTTCATTCCCCAATCTTGAAGATTTTGGGATGGTGAGGTCCACTCTGTTTTTCATTGAAAGGGGATAGATTCTGTAGCAGTTTGATATTATTGATGAATTTCAGAAAGAAATATTAGATTATGTTTGTAAACTGATCTTTTCCTCTGGGTTTATTAGATTATATTGGCTTCATAGGTTTACTTGATTAAGTAATTATGTAAACCTCTAGTGCCAGTAGGGTGTTTAATGCCCACCATTAAAGGGTGGGCATGGCAAAAGACGGAGTTGAGGGTTTTTTCATGGAGTTTTGATGTTGGAGTTTGATGAGGAAGCCTTAAGCTAGAGCCGTGGGAAGTAAACTCACAGTGGAAAGTGAAGCAAGACCCTGGAAGGGAGGAACCTAGGAAGCCTGAACCCTCACAGGCAGCCATCTTGCTCCAACACATGAAAATAAACTTTGGTGAGGGAAGTAACTTATGCTTTATGGCTTGGTACCTGTAAGCTCCTACCCCAAATAAATACCCTTTGAAATAACCAACTAATTTCTGGTATTTTGCATCAGCACCGCTTTGGCTGAGTAATACAGATCCCATGGGAAAAATGGATGGAATTGTCTTGCTTGCTGTTGTAAATACTCTGCTTCTTAGGGTATGGATGTTTTCCATTATCATCCTCTTATTTATCGTCCTGGACAAGTCCATTGAACTGGATAGTAGGTGTTGCAACTCTGCTGAGATTTGGCACTTAACTGGCATATGAACTGACCAAATATTTAAGTCTCTGGGACATGCATTTAGCAAGTATAGTGCCAATTATAGGTTCAAATAAAAGGGGCAAAGCACCCCTGCATAGGGAAATTACAAATGACACTAACTCTGTTATATTGGGGAGCATAAATTCCAAATTAAGGTCCACTGGCAGGGTGGAGAATTCTTGAGATTGTCTGTCCTGCCTATAGTGTTTAGATGTCTCTAGAGCCTTCAGGAACCGCGCTGTTTGAGGCATTGTTTACTGTGTCAGTCAATGAGATCCTGCCGAGACATGCATAAGTGTAACCTCTGGAATGACCTTCTGACTCACTTTGAAATCTCTTAGCCATAAAAACTCATTTGCATTTAATATTTACCCCCCTCGTCCAAGGTCTTTTTCTAGATGCATCACTAGTTGATGCTTGGCAATAATCCCTTGGTGCCAGAGGATTCATCCCCAGGAGTCAGGTCCCACATTAAGGGGAAGGTAGTACATTTACATGCTGAGTTTGACTTAAAGAGAGGCTACATTTGAGCAAGAAGGAGACTTTCAGGAGGTAACTCTTAGGCAATATATGATATTAGACTGTTTTAATTTCATAAGAAAAGGTTCATTAGTACAATAATCAATATCAAGGGCCAGGCATAATAGTCTGTCTTCCTCCACTAGGCACTGCCCATGTACTCAGGGGATTCTTGCCCTCTATTAGACAATGTAGCAGGACTCCCCAGGATGGGAATTCAATATTCTTTGGTTATTGTGTGGGACTCACACTCACCAAGCCAATGCACCATGAACACTTGAGTATATTCATATGCCTTGGAGTCATACCTGAGGTACACCCCTCATACCCATCCCCCCATCACTGACATCTCACACCAGTGAATCTCCCCTGCTATGATTGTGACCCTTCTGAGATTCAAAACCTCCCCCAAAATATTGCTTTCAATGATACTATGGTGTTTAAAAGCCAGATAGGCTAAGCAAGTGTTGTATGCTTTCTACAATTATGAAGTGAAGCTAAAATTAGTATTCCCATAATTTACTAATGAGGTGGCAATATAAAAAGACAAAATGTTTTAGTATCAGATAAGTAGTGTTAGTGAGACTAGGCCATAGCAAAAATATTTCTTTAAAATTCTAATTTTCCTTTCCTCCTTCTGTTTCAGTGGTTTTCAAGTTTATTTTTTCCTCCACCATCTGAATTGATTTTCCAAATTAAACATATATAAAAGAAATACCAAACTGTTCTGCACCTTAAAGTAGTAGTTTGGAACACAGTGCCCATCCAGATTGTTGTAGAATCCCTCATATCCACCAGACAAAGTCATGTAGTGACTCTGCTTAAGTAGAATTTTGTGGAAGAGAGCACTAAAACCATTGCACTCTAAGATGGTTTAAATAATATGTACAATTGCTATAAATCTCCACTTGTGCAAAATTTAAGATTTTTCTAAGAAATGGAAATTTCTTATTGAAACATTATGAAGGTTATTTGAAGATATAAAGCTCTTTTATATATTAAATCATTGCTGCCTTCTTATAATTTCTTCCCTTTCCTTTCTCTACTTGTTCTCCTCTCATTCCATCCTTCCTCCAAACTCATTGTCTTCACCATCTCTTCTTTTTCCTCTTCTTCATTTTTTTCTTCTTTGCTTCCTCCTTTTCTCACCAATACAAGGCTGACCAAGACTTGATTACCTTGTTCCCTATGATAAGTTTAGTGTAGAGCTTAGACCATTTCTTGTTAAGAAATGAATATAATTAACTAAAACCTTCAAATGCATTTTTCCTAGTGAAGATGGAATTGACTGTGCTTTAAAAAAATTTTTAATGTGGTATATCATTCTACAAACAATTCTAAAAACAATGAATGTATAGAAAAAGTTGCAAACTTATAAAACAAGCATACATATCATCATATAAGGCTCCTATGCATCATCTCACTAACACCCAGCATTTTTGTGAAACATTTGTTATGAACTAAAATATTACCACTAACTGTAGCCCATATGTCATATTTGGTGTACTTTTCCCCCAACCCACCCTAGTATTAACATCCTATATTAGTAGTATATGTTTGTTAACATTTATGAGAGAATCTTCTCATATTTGCCCTGTTAATCATAGTCCCTCTTTCACCACAGGGTTCATTGTGTTATACAGTCCCATGCTTTGCACAGAACATTCAAAGTGTACATTCAGTGGCTCTCATTTCATCACAGAGTTGTGCTATCATCACCTCTGTCAAATTTACATTTTCATTCCTCCAAAAGGAAAAATCCCATCCCCCCTTATATCCTCCTATGGTTCCTATTGTTGTCCCTCAGAACTGATATAATGTCTTCTTTGCCATTGCTGCAAAACTATTACAATATTATTGCTAACTATCATCCATATGTTACATTAGTTGCAATTTTCCCATGTACAACCATATTTTAACACTTTATAAAAGAACATTCTTATGTTTATACTATTAACCACAATCTTCATACACTACCAAAATCCCTGTTTTACAGGTGCTAGATTACCTTCTTTTCTATTAAAATTTATATCCACAGACTATGCTTTTAGCCACAATCAAATTTATAAAACAGCAGTGTTAGTTATGCTCACTATAATGTGTTAACATAAACTCTATTCATTTTCACATTTTACAATTAACCTTATTAATAATGCTGCATACATTAAACATCAGCTCTCATTGTCAACCCACATTCTATCTCCTTGTTATTTATACTCTAACGTTTATCTCCATGAGCTTAGTCATTGTATTTAGTTCATACTAGTGAGACAATACAATATTTGTCCTTTTGAGACTAGATATTTCATTCAACATAATATCCTCAAAGTTCATGCATGTTGTCAAATACATCCAGATTTCATTACCTTTTCAGCTGAATAGTATTCCAACATATGTATACACCACATTCTATTTATCCACTAATTCACTGATGAATTCTTGCGCTGTTTTCACATTTTAGCTGTGAATAATGTGACTATGAACATTGGTGTGCAAATGTCAGTTCATGTCCTTCCTTCCAAGAAATGTTCTTCCTTTCTAATAATGGGATTTCTTGGTCATATGTCAGATCTATATTCAGCTTCTTGAGGTACAACCAGACTCTCTTCCACAGAGGCTGCACTATTCTACATTCTCAAAAACAGTGAAGGAGTGTTTCTATTTCTCCATACCCTCTCCAATCCTTGTACTTCTCTGTTTTTGTTTTTTCCTTTTTTTAATAATGGTCATTCTATGAGGTGTGAAATGGTATCTTATTGTAGTTTTGATCTACATTTCCCTGATTGATAGTGATTTTGAATATTTTTTTCATGTGCTTTTTGGCTATTTGTATTTCCTTTTTGAAGAAATGTCTATTCAAGTCATTTTCAATTTTTTAATTGAGTTGTATGATCTCTTTATATAACACAGATATCAAATCCTTACTGGATATGTGTTTTCCAAATATTTTCTCCAATTGAGTAGACTGCCATTTTACTTTCTTGGCAGTCTTTTGAAGAACAAAAGTGTTTAATTTTATGGAGGTCCCATTTATATATTTTTTCTTTTGTTGCTTGTGCTTTGGGTGTAAGGGTTAAGAAACTACTGCCTATCACAAGATATTAAAAATGTTTTCCTAGATTTTCTTCCAGGAGTTTTAATGGTTTCACCTTTATATTTAGGTCTTTGATACATTTTGAGTTAGTTTTTGTATAACGTGTGAGACAGAGATCCTCCTTTTTTATTCCCCAAGCACACACTGATCTGTCCCAGCTGGGTGGGCTTGACTTCCTTGTCAAAAAATCATTTGACTATAGATATGAAGATCTATTTCTGACTTCTTGATTCATTTCAGTTGTTCAATGTGTCTATCTTTATGTCAGTACCAAGTTGTTTTCACCACTATAGCTAAGCAATATGATTTAAAGTCAGGAAATGAGAATCCTCCAACTTGGTTCTTTTTAAAAATATTTTTGGCTATTCAGAATCCCTTACCCTTTCAAATAAATTTGATAACTGACTTTTCCATTTCTGTTTAAAAAAAAGTTTCTTGGAATTTTTATTGGGACTGTTTTGAATCTGTAAATCAGTTTGAGTAGAATTGTCCTTTCAATGATAGTTTTTGAATCCATGAACATGGAATGTCCTTCCATTATTTTAGATCTTCTTTGATTTTGTTTAGCGATGTTTTTAGTTTTCTTAGTTCAGATCTTTTATGTCATTGGTTGAGTTTATTCCTAAATATTTAGTCTTGTAGTTTCTGTTATAAGTGGAATTTTTTCTGACTTCCTTCTCAGATTGTTCTTTGGTAGTATATAGAAACCCACTTTTGGTTTTGTTGATTTTCTCTCTTTTTTCATGTTCTTACTTTCATTTATTTCTGCTATGATCTTTGTTATTTCATTCTTTTGGCTTGATTTGGCATTAGTTTGCTGTTCTTTTTCTAGTTCTTCCAGTTGTACAGTTAAGTCTTCTATTTTAGCTCTTTCTTCTTTTTTAAAGTAAGAATTAAGGGATATATATTTCCTTCTCAACATAGCTGTTGTCATATCCCATAGATGTTGTGTTTCCATTTTCATTCATATTGATATATTTACTGATTTTTCTTGGAATTTCTTCTTGTACCCACTGATTACTTAAGAGTGTGTTGTTTAATCTCCATATATTTATGGATTTTCCCTTTTTATGTCCTATATTGATTTCCAGCTCCATTTCATTCCATGTTTTTCATTCTTTTCTCTTTCTGTTTTTCTGTATTTTCCAGTTCAGATATTCTGTTCTTAAAATCAATAATTCTATATTCAGGCAAATAAAATCTCTCTTTGTGCCTCTTAATGTACTTTTAATCTCATTCATCATGTATTTCACTCCTGTAAGCTTTGTTACATTTCTTTGCAGGCTTTTAAATTGTTCTTTATGCTCAACCAGTGAATTCTTAATACCTTTTATCTCTTTCATCATATTTACCTTCAATTATTTGAGTTGATTTAGGAGATTTGTGTGATTAACATTGATTTGTTGTCTTAAGTCCTGTATCTCATCATGATATTTGGTTTGTTTCTTTGACTGTTTCCTAGTATGGCTTGTAATTGTTTGCTGATGTTTAGGCATCTGAATATGTTGGTGAAGTTACTCTGGTGCTCAAATTCTTTCTCTTGCCTAGTGTTTTGTTTTTGTTTTGTTTTGTTTTTTCACAGCTCTTCTTTGATTTTTGGTTCAGATTATTCTAAGTCTAAAACTTCCCAATTAAGTTATCAAAATCAGACCAGGGACTCACTATCAGGGTGTAGATTTTTTCCCAAGGTTGGAGTAAAGAGAGACCTAAAGGAATTTTTTTCCATGCAATTTCTTGGCTGGCCAGCAGGTGGTGCATCTTGGTGAACTGTTCCACAGGGGTGTTTCTTGAAATCTCCACTTTGCTGTGTTTCTGGTCTGGCCAGAGTCAAGATTCAAAGTTGGCTCTGCTGGCCAAAGTCACTGAAGAGAATCCCTTTGAATAATCCTCTTTCTTCCCTTGTAACAGCTGATGATAGGGAAGAAGATGTCTGTTCCCCCTCTTCATCTGCTGCAGTGGACCATGGGTTTTATCCTGACTTACTGTCTTGAGACTGGGTGATGCAAGCCTGCTGCAGATGTTTAATATCTCACATTTGTTGTTTCAGCTTCTTCATCTCTCTGTCTCTTGCCTCCTGGGATTTGTGTCCTGGTCTGCTGACCCCCAAAGCAGGTCCTTCAGTTTTTGCCTTTTCTCCATTGTTTTTGTGAAAGAATTGAACCCTGCCTGCCTACTCTGATGCCATCTTCCCAGAACTCCTCTAATGTATTTTTTCTCTCATCCACCATGTCTTTCATTCCCATAAACAATTACTTTTCTTAGCAGTTTTTCCAATTTTCCTTTATGTTCAACTAGTGGATTCTTAATATTGCTTGTCTCTTTACTTATATATTCCTACAATTCTTTGAACTTATTTAGAAGATTTGTATGATTATTACAATTTGTTTTTTTGAATACTGTGTCTCATAGGATTTAGGTTTGTAACTTAGGCTAGGTCATTTCTCCCTATTTCTTAGTATGGCTTCTAATCTTTTGCTGATGTCTAGGCATCTGGTTCTCTTTCTTGACTAAAGATTTTGTTTCACAACTCTTCTTTAATTTTTGGTTCAACTTATTCTAAGATTTTAAAATAGCCCAGAATAAGATATAAAAATAAGGACAGGGACCTACCAGTGGGGCACAGGTCTGATTTAAAGAGTCTGGGATGAGAGATTCCAAGTGTTATTTTCTCCTTGCTGTTTCCCATCTTGCCAGTAGATGGAAATCTTTGGTGAATCTTACCATGGAGGTATATCTTTCAACTTTCACTTGCTTGTGATTCTGGTCTGGCCAAATTCAAAGTGGGCTCTACTGGCCAGACTCACTGGAGAGAAATCACTTGCCATCCTCTGCCATCAGATCTATTCCCAGTGAGGAAAGCATCTCTTCCCCCTCTCAGCTGCTGTGAGACATGGGTTTTATTCTGGCTCTTTGCCTTTGAGGGTGAGGGATGGATGCCAATCCTGGCCATGGGGGCTAATAATTCACCATTTTCATTTCAGCTTCTTCCTTTCTTTGTCCTTCCCTCTCCTGGATGCACAGCACTCTCTTGTTCTGTATATCCCCAAAGCAGCTCCAGCAGGCAACTTTATGTCCTTCTCTTGTTTTTGTAAAGAGTTCATCCCAGCCTACCTACTCCAATGCCATCTTCCCAGAATTCACTGTGCTTTCAATAAAAGAAAAACATCTAAATAGTAAATGATGATTTTCATATCAACTTGTCTTGGGGTTTTAGAAGAATGATCTGGGGGGATTTCAAAGCCCTTAGAATAATAAGAATTTCTAACTGTATTATTTATACTTTAATTCTAGAAAAAGAATTTAGAACTAGCACTTTAGAAATATTTTCTAAAGGAACTATAGAAAAATATATTCTACTTAATCCTATTTGCCAAGATATTTTAATTTAGCCTAACTTATCTCCAAAATCTTCCTCTGAATAAGGTAGTTATTACATAGAGATTCTATACACTTGAGTAATGACTACAGGAATAATTTTATGTGTTATATTTCTGTTATGCTTTTTTCAAGCTTAGCTAATTCAGGGGAAAATTTATCATCAGCATCAGCACCAACAACAATATATTACCACCACTATCTTCACTATTATAGCAATAATACATAAGTTTTATATATAATACTAATTTATTTACACATTTTGTTCCTTCCTTTCTGCTAAAAATTTAGACATAGGTATTGAGTGGTTAAATAATGCATCCAATGTAATAGAAGGCAATAGCACAAAAACTTAAAGGTCTCCAAATGCCATACTTATAAGTAATACACTTATGTATATATTATGTATATAGTAATACATAAGGCTTTATGTAGGCTCAAACCTGCCAAAATTTAAAAAACAACACCAATTTATTAATAGTGTTGTTACTTATGGTAGTATCATTATAGTTAAAGTCTTACTATGGTTATTTTGTGTATCTATTAAAATTTCCATTATACCATAAACTTCCTAAATTTTGCAGGTGTTTTCCTTATAACACTGATTTCTCAAAAATAGGTTAAGTTGAGTTCAGGAAAAGAATGTCCACAACATCAAAATTAAAAGTAATTCCTTTTAAATATTTCATTCTTAATTAAATTGCTGCTTAGCTTAAATGTTCTTATTTTTTTAGTCTTGTTTTATATGACTTTTTATTGATCATTTATTTTTAATGATCATTTATTTTTAAATCTATGTTTTATTGTTTCTGGTGAGAACTATATTTCATTGCTTCTATAAAATTTACACTATAAAATTATCACTTGGTCATATAATGCATTTACCTTACTTCTCTTCAGTTTGGCACTAGTCTAAAGTCACTCAGATAATTGTTTTGTTTCTTTCTCTCATTCCAACATTCTCACAAAAGAAACAAAGTGGGGTTAATTATTGCATGTAAATTAGTTGATACAGACTTTTATTCAGATAACAGTTTTGTAAATAGCTGAAAATTATCTAAGTAAAATGCTCAAGTATTCAATTAATTTTTAGTATCGTAAGATTTAGACCTTGTTAGAAGTAGTGGAGTGGTGTAAATCTACTGTATGCTACCTCTTATAGAGCTTGCAGTGGTCAATTCACTCTAATACATTTGTTGATGCAGAGCAACATGATAGTGTCCCTTGCAGAAAACAGACTTGTACAGTTAATTTCAAGTAAGATATGGGCTCTAAGCTCCTGTAACTCAATTTAAGGATAGCAACATATATTTTCCTAATAAATATACTAAAGGAAACAAATAATGTAAATATGAAATAGAGAGAAAATGTTTTGAAATATGAGCATGGAAGAGATTGGGATTGGCTTGGAAAAAACAGCATTGTAAGAGATTAGCTTTTGATTGGTCTTTGAAGATAGCTAAAATTGCTATGTATATTTTATTATTTAAGATCACCATCATAATAATTTAAAAGTCTTTGACCAAAGGAACAAATGTTTTCCATTCTGTTGCAGATAAAACAAATACTATTGTTGTGGCAGTCAAGAGGACTCAGTGATTGCAATATTGAAGACCAGAATGCAAGAGTCCTCTGAGAAGGAAATTTTATTAATAGTCAGCTGGGCCCAGCAGACTTGCATCCAAAAGCTGAGCCCCAAGCCAGATTTTCAGGTTCCTTTTATGCAGAGGATTTGAGGGCAGGGTCAGGAGGTGTTTCAGCATGAAAAGACTTCTTTTTGTTGGATTAGGTTTCAGTTTCTTGGGGACTGGGGACCAGACAAGCCTGAATACACATAAAGCTCTTATTATTCTTGAATACACATACAGCCCATATCATTCCCCCCTTTGATGCATGCTTAAATTCATTAAGCTTCAACATCATTATTGTTGGCGTTCTCTAGGACTGTCTGGCATGTGTACAGGGCCAAGAGGTGGGCAGCTGTTTGTGTTCTTACTGCATTATTTATCAAGTGTGTACCCTAGCTATTATTAAGGGAAGGAAGCAGGGAAGTAGGATGAGAGCATGGAAGGAGTTCCAGCTGCTCACTGCTTTGACTGCTTAGGGTCCAATGAAAAAGTCTTTGGTGAATACCCAGGGCTTCTCCTGGCCTGTGGAGGAAGTCTTTTTCTGAGTGGCAGAATTTGGGGAGAGTCTTCCAGAAGCCATCTTGGGGTTATTGATGTGTGTGTGGACTTTTTGCCAGGTTTCAGATCCTTCTATTGATTTTCTACTTTACTAGCACACTTCATTTCCCCCTCAAAAAGTTTACACCTTTAATCTTAGAGGGGTGCTGAAGGGAGATGACCTTTCTTTTTCTGTAGTTACTTCCTGATGGTTAGGGACAGTAGGCCCTAACTGATAACGTATAAAACTCTCTTGCTATTTTATCTCAGTTGGAAGAAAATGGATCTGGCATTCTGGGTGAAGCTGGATGAAGTTTCCATATGGCTAACATGATGTTGATTCTGGAAGAAATAAACTTGATTAGAATTCTGAGAATATATGGTCCCACTAAAGGAACGGTGGACCACAGGAGTAGTAAAGGTCAGGTGCCTGCAAAGGCTGCATTTTCCCAAAGTTGGTGGGAAACAGCATTCTTCTTTCAGTAGAATGGGAAAAAGCATTGCTTTTAGTTAAGTTAAAGGAGATGAAAACAGACATGGTTTCTTAAAGGGATGTTTGGTTTGTTTTCCCTCTAGCAATAGACATTTGGGCTAGAGTTAGAGGGAGCAACTGACTTTGACTTAGTTTTTCTCTTGAAAAGGTATTTCAGGCTGTCTAACAACTGGCATTCATACATTTTGTCAGGTGCTTCTGGTGAATAGGCACTTTCTGGGGCAGTTGGCTTCACTCAGATTAATGCACCAAGCTAGAAATTCTTTTGACTTTAATAGCTGTGGGAGAGATCAGAACTGCAGAGTAAAGATTTTTTACATTTTGGCTCTAATTGAGCAACTTCTGGTAATTTTTTTTACCATTTTTACCAGGCTTTGTTTTTCAAAAACCTGTTTGGCTAAGCTGTTAGGGCATCTTTCTCCAGATGAGTGCCTTGGTGAAGTCCATGAAGGACTTTTCACTGCACTGCTTTTGGCAGGCAGACTTAACAAGCCACCCATCAGCTTCCAGGGTGAATTACAGGCCAGTTGTCCTGGTCGGTTTATCCTGGGTATATTGTGGGACTTTAAGTACTGGTACAGTACTTAAATAAGGGTGGGAGAGAAACTTGGGTTTGTGCTGTCTTTTAACAACTGTGTTAGCTCAAGCATTTCCTTTTTCTATAACAGAGTTTTCTGATGCCTTGGACAATGCATAACTGTTATTTTCTGAGGTAACAGTATGGCTTCTAGTAAGTCTAAGATTTCTTTCCTGTGCTTAATAGGTGACTAACTGTTAGAAAGCAAGTTTCATTTGCTATACAGCAGAGTGAGCATGAAGGACAAGGAAAGTATTCTTACAGTCTGTGTAAATATTAGCCCATTTCCTGGCTGCTAGCTTTAAACTTCAGGTGAGGACAATCAGCTCTGCCTTTTGGGATTAAGTTTCAGGGGGAAGAGCTTTGGCCTCTATGATTTCAAACTGAGAAACCATTGCATAACCTGCCCTTTTAATTCCTTCTTTAATAAAATTGCTTTTATCTGTGAACTATTTAATGTCTGGGTTCTCAAGAGGCTCATCTTTTAAATCTGGCCTGCTTGAGTAGTCTTGGTTAAGAGTCTCAAGGCAGGAGTGAAGAAGGGGCCCATCAGGATCTGACTTTGGCCCTTTTACCAGTAGTAGGGTGGCTGGGTTGAGAGTTTGACACATCCTTATCTGCACCTCAGGGGTCTCTAGTAATTGAACCTGGTATTAATTAACCAGCTACCTGTAAGCCACTGGTGGACCCCGGCTACAAGCACATCCTTCACCTGATGTGGAGTGAAAACTGTGAGAGGCTGCCCCTGAGTTAGTTTGGTGACTTTATCAATTAAAGGGGCTGTTAGTCCCACTGGTCTCAGGCAAGATTGCCATTTCTTTATTTTATAGATATGTTTATTAAATAATCAGAAGATGAAATTTGCCAAGACTTTTAATATGTTCAATGTTTTTCTGCATATAATCTAATTAGAGTATCACCATAATTATTAGAAGATTGAGGAAATAGGGCGTAGGTATAGAATTTAATACTAATTAATGTACTTTTTTAATATATAAGGTTTTTTTTTAAAGCTGTAATTAATAGATTTAAGTTTCAGGTTTGCAATACTTTATATGTTATCTCTCCATAGAAGCAGGCTATACTGCCAATTGTGTTTAAGTTTTACTCACCGTACTCTGGTATTCATTGCTCCACTTGATATATTCTTCACAGAAGCTGCAGTACCATTGACCCTAGAGAGAAGCTGGGAAAGTAGTTTCCAGTATTCCACTGAACTGGTGCACAGCACCCTTGGCACTATGAAACATTGCCAATTTGGAGGTGATATCCATTGTATATTTGGCTGTACTGAGCCATGGTTGGTTCCTTCAGGAGTTTGAAACTGCTATGTAGTTTCCATTGACTTTAGGAGCACAACAGGAGATGTAGTAGATACATTTATTGTTTTAGGGGTCAATGACCAACCTACCCAATAACTGAACCTGCAGTGTATTGAGTGAACAAGAGAGTTAATAATGCTGGAGTTTATCTCTTGATGTTTATACACTTTTTAAATACTTCTAATAGAATGTGTAACATATTAAATGAACTTAACATTTTAGTACTTTGCTTCTTACTTGTACACTTTTACCATGAAGATGTTAATTAGTAGGTGTTCTTAGTTTAGTAGTAGAGGAAAAACTATGTTTTTCCATTTTTAAAATGAAAACAGAAGATTCCCAATGGAATCAAGGTAACTTTTCATTACCAGCACTTGAATATGCCAATTGAGGTGACTTCCAGACAGGTTTCACTGCTATGAAGTTACTTTTTGCCGTCAACACCAATTTAGGTTTCTAGCTAATAATGGCTTCTTAGAACTAGCCATTTAAATGTTCTAGTTTGGAAGATACTCTTATAAACTCTTTATAATTAATCACAACCACTTAGACTGGTTAATTTGCCATCAATTACAGTTAGCATCCAGTGGATTTTATATTATGCATTTAAGAGAGGGCAGATATACATTTCTTTAACTTAATTTCATTAGATATGAATGTAGAATTTTCATCACTTTAAAGATTTAATACACACAATGTTAATTTACTAACTTTGTAGTTTATAAATCAAAGAGATAACACCCAAGTTAAATAAAATGAAACTGTTATAGTTTATACAAATATTTTTTTTTTAATTTTTTACAGGGGGCTAACCCTTTTTTAATACAAACTGATTCTTAATTCCTTCTGCTTAGAAGAGTTTTAATCTAGCCCCTTTCTCAGAACTCTTGCAAAAAGAAGACCCTAGGGGTTGGGTAGGTTGAAGAGTTCAAGAAAATCCTTTTCCCTTTTTCAATAGCTGCTGTATTTAGATTTCTATATGACTTTTCTGTTTTAGCCTCATTTGAGCCCTAGGAATACTTATCACATATATAACTGCATATTTAATTTTTAACAATTTGAATAGAGTTCTTTTAAGAATTATTTGTTAATTTGATATTATCATCCCAATGTATGAAGTTATACACTGAACAAATAGGCAGACATGAATAGTTTAACACGGACACACAACTTAGTTACTTAAAACTTTCATATTTTTACAAAACAAGTTTAAGTGTAAAACAACATTTGAAAAAGATCTCTTTGAAGGTTTTCCTTTGCAGGCTTCCCCAGACTAGGTGTTTGTGGTTCTCCCCACTTTATGGCTTCATATAAAGGGAGGGAAAATGGTTTGCTGAGGTCCAGAAGCCCAAGGCTTGGGGCTTCCATGAGGGCTCATGTTAGAGTGTTGAAGGTTTTCCTTTAATATATATACTATGACCATGCAGTTTTGCACAAGAATTTTGTTTCTTAATTGCTTACAACCAAAATGTCCCCAATGCTTTCATACAATTTTCTTTTGTTTTAGAACCTTATATTTTACTTTGATTTTAGCAGACCTTGGATGAGCAAGACAAATTATATGTACACTCACTGAGGCCATTAAAGCCTCAGGGACCAGTAGGACAGGAGACAGGGTTGTCTCAAGCTTGTTTTCTCCTGAGCCATAGGGATAGAGGCTGTTAGGCTAAATTTAGCCAAATATAATTTCACTTATTATCCTTCTGCTTTTTAATAATATGAAAGCATCTATAAATAATCTCAACTCTGAAATAACAGTAAGCAAAGGCAAAGGATGAGGCTAGGCTTGAAGTGATCATGAATGAAGGTAAGGCCAGTTTAGAATTTAGTTACAGTTTTTAATAAGTTTTTACCTTAAGGCAAATTGGGTACTTTTATTAACAAAGCCACAAGAATTTTATCAGTAAAACTTTGTAAAGTTTCTCTGCTTTTCATTAATTAAACAAATTCTACTTGTGATTTATGCATTAAATCCACTAGCAAGACAAAACTGACATTTAAAGATTCATTTTTAGGTTACCTGTCATCATTACCCAATTTGTAACAGGTGAACCCCAAATCTGATTTCCTAGACATAAGCAAACTAACAAAGTTAAACACAGATTTTAAAGTTGAGCACAGAGTTAAGCACAGATTAAAACAGAAGAGAGAATTTTACACCTTTAGAATTTATAGAAACTCTTTGATCTTAATTGGCATATGAGCTCTCTTTATCTTGATCACTATTCACACATTTTATAGGTACAACTGAGTTTAAACTGAGAAGTCTGAGGTATAATTCCTCATTTCTTGGAGGAGATATGACCTGAGGTTTCTGGGCCTCAGATTTATTTGTCCTCTTTTCTTACACTGGTTTAACTGGAATTCAGCATTTTATACAAAGGCTGTTTTTGGCTATACTGTGGCCACGTGGACCAGTAGTAGGCAGAATTTCCTAGTTTCTGAGAAGAGACTCCTGTGGGGAGTTTGCTGGTATGCTAGTGGCCACACCATTACTTTAGGAAGAATGAAGAAGTACCTTTTTAGTTGACTGATCTGACAGCCCAGAGTCTTATTCTGACTAAAGTTTACCATTCCACATAATTTAATATTATCACCCAGAAGTATAAAAATATACACTGAACAAACAGACAAATACAAAAGACTTAAAATACAACAACACATACATAAAGTTTGCTAATTTCATTCATAATTTTTACTCTTTTGGTATGGTTGTTTCCAAGCTTTTCATCATTTCCCATTTTTAAATTTTTATTGCTTTTAATATTTTTGACTAGGGCTAAAGGGGACTCACACAGAATTAACTCACAAGTTTTTGGTTCCTTTATCTTTCTACAACTCAAAGAAGATTTGAGCATATGGGACCTTTTGCTTATTTTTTTTTAATTTTTAATGTTTATAAAACAAGTTTAATTGCAAATAGTATTAAAATTTAAAGACCCACTTCTGGCCAATTTTTTCTGTCATCTAATCTATATCTAGACCAAGCTTTATTACAAAAATTAATTAATTTATTTTCCTCTAACCAAGAGCCCCCAAATTTATACCAGATTTTCAGGATGCTTCCTAGTGGGAAGCATTGGGTACCAATGTTTCATTCCCCATGGTGGCAGAGAGAGACAGAGACAGAGAGAGACAGAGAGAGAGAGAGAGAGAGAGAGAGAGAGAGAGAGAGAGAGAGAGAGAGAAACAGTCAAAATAAAGTCAGAAAAAGGCAGTAGGCTTCCCCTTAAAGGGAGTGAGAGAGTGGGATTCTAACCCATGAAATCTCTCCCACTACCACCAAACTTTCACTACCTTAGTGAAGGTAAACCAAATGCTAACTCATGGTGTTATATTTTTATTACATGTTTTTAAAATGTTCCAAAGCATTCTAACACAAACCTGTAAAGAGAAATTCAGGGGCAAGAAGTAGGAAAGTGAAAATGTGGGTAAACGTTTTCAGCATATAACCTAGTGTGTTTCCCATGTTCTTGCCCTGTGTAGGCACTGTGCAACACATATTCAGCATTTTGCTTTGTCCCTCTCCAGGCCCTTCCCTCACAGGGGCTTAGAATACCTCTTAGTATGATAGGATGTTATAAATCCCAGTCTTGGATGAAGGGCCCTTAACAGAGCTCTTTCACTGCCTCTAACCATATGAGGTTGCTACGGAACTGTGGATTGGGACTCCACACCCCCCACAAAAGTTCTTTGCATCTCACACATTCTTCTTAATCAAATGCACACAACCACCCTCCTGTTCTTTCTTTCTCAGACCTGGAGAAGACAGTTTCCTCTCCTCTTGGAAGTACTCAGATCTTCTTGGGAGGTGATCCAGCTCCCCTTGTGACTTTCAGAGTCAGGCATTCCCTACACTATGCCCCCAGGGGGCTTATGAATCTTGCACGTGGTGCTCCTCCACTTCATTCTTAGGATCTCCTTGAAATACTTTGGTGCCTCTGGTTTCTTCTGGGGGGGCTCCAGCAGAGTCCACAACCTCTCTGGACTAAAGGGGCCCAGGGACATCCTGGGTGGGGTTTCACCTGGGCCCTCTCAGCCTCCTCGGAGGCATCTGAGAGGGGCAACTAAATGTTGTTGTCTCTGGGCTTTGCAGCGATCCCAGATGAGCCCCTAAGAAATATTGTGGCAATCAAGAGAATTCAGTGATCATAGTACTGAAAATCAGGATGCAAGCCTCCTCTGATAATAAAGTTTTATTAACAGCCAGCTGGGCTCAGTGGATTGTGTCCAAAAGCTGAGCCCAAGCAGGGTCTTCAGGTTCCTTTTATGCAGAGGATTTGAGGGCAGGGGCAGGAGACATTTTGGCATGAAAAGACTTCCTTTGTTGGATTAGGTTTCAGTTTCTTGGGGTCTAGGGGCTTTTCTGGGAGCCAGACAAGCCTGAATACACACACAGCCCTTATTATTCTTGAATACACATACAACCCATGTTACTATAGCCAAAAAATTTATGTTAGATAATAAAATGATAGAACGAAAGGGAGAAGAGGTATATACAGAAAAAAAACAAAATGATGCTAGTTTACATCAGTCACCATAAAGGTCATTAGAATCAAGTAAATCTCCAAAAGACTACTCTAATACAGTGGCCCACATATTATAATGAACAAATTCTATGATTTAAAACCCTTTGGAATGTCATTAAATGTATAAATTTGAATTTCAGTGGGAAAAAAATCATGCTGGTTTATTAACCACTGGCATATTGTTAATATTCACCAAGTTGAATTGTAGCTCTAGAATTTTAAGATACTAATACGTATATCTTGCAGGCTGTTGTACAATTAACAATTGAACACTTTAGTGCAGCTCCCCAAATGAGCAGTTCCCTTTACAGCTTCATTAATATATTTGGGAAAAATATGTATATATGGAATTAGGATTTATTCCGCTCTAGCCAAATGATTTCAAAGGGGCTGATTATTTTGTAAGGTTCTCAGAATAGCACTTCAAACTAAGAGGGACATACGTGATGAATACAACCACCAATGCAGTTAAAATTCCTTACAACTGAGAAAGTTAAATTTTGACACTAAGGTAGTTGCTGAAGTCCTGTTTTCTCTAATTAGTGGTCCTGTTTTGTTTATTGCTTGTTTGTCTATTTCAGTGCCACAAGCAATTTGGGGGTGGCGCCTAGTAGATGGGTTATTCGTATAATGTATAAAGAGGAAGAAGTGTGTTTTTTAAAGTTTGTACTTTAAATTAGTGTTCTATGATATGAATATATAATACATAAATCTTAATTTGAAGGACAAGGGTGATTCCAAAGAAATATATAACAGATGATGCTTAACATTTCATAGATGCTTTGAAGCAATGTGCTTACACAAGAGCATACTCAATCTATTCCTTTACACTGTCATCCATTCATTACGTATGCATACACACACACCAACGAAAGGTTATTGTGTTTGGAGCCATGGTAGAGGCTTTAATTTCTGTTTCTTTTTTCCATTTTTTCCTACCATTGATTCTACCGTAAATTAAAATAATACATACAAATAAACATATACTCTATACTGTATATAATGTAAACTTGCATGTATTAAGAATTAGTTTATCAATTGTAACAAATGTACCACATTAATAAAGGATGTTGTTAATGTGGGAAAGTGTGGGAGAGGTAGGGATTGGGACACATGGGAGTCCCTTACATTTTTTATGTAACATTTATGTAATCTAAGTATCTTTAAAAAAAAATGTGAGAGCTAATAAAGGTCTTCCAGTAACAACAACAACAACAAAAAGTATTAGAAAATTACAGAAATTGTGTATTACAGGATAAAACTAATCTTATCTAGAAGGACAAGATGGAATCCATATCTCAGTTTGTAATGTAAACAGAAGTTCACTGCTGAAGAAGGGGAGAAATTTTTGAGAGATACAGCATATTTAAAAGACCATGGAGTTTATGTAATGGACCAGTAGGACTAGTATGGCATTGGTAGGAGAAAAAGTACAAAGTAAATGGAGGGAAATGGTACTGGAGAAATAGGCTGCTAGCAAGTGGCAAAACATATTGTTTTTACTTGGACATGAATCTTTACTTTATCTTAAACCTTTTTGGAATCAATAAAAATATTAAATGAAAGTGTCATAATAATTCTAGGCACCATGGTAGCTGTCCCATTTATTTCTTTATTCATTTACTAAACAATATATTAATTCATTCACCAAATTTATTTTGAACCTGCTGTATGAATTAGACATTGCTTGGCTATTATAGATTCTCTTGTGAATCAAGACAAAGACAGTTTTAGAAAGAGAGTAAGAAAGACGCAATCACACAGACACCATACTCCACTTCTAATCATGCAATCCAGTCCAATCCGAGAAAGGTATAACTGAATGAAAGGCAAAAAATAGTCAAAGAAAAATTCTTAGAGAGTTAGAATTTTTCCTTAAAAATTATTTCAGTCTAGTTAAATTATGTTGCACGTAACCATATAAATATGGAGTTGAGGCCAAATTTTCCAGATTTTGTTTTATTTGTATTAAAAGGCATATAAATATAAAGTAGGGAAGAATAGGAAGGAAGTTAGTTTCCTTCTCATCCTTATTTCCAGTCCATCCAGATCCCCATATTGGATGTGATACCTGATACTAGTGTTTTCTCCTATTAGTTCAGAGATGTTTCATATAAATAAAAGTGTAATATACCTATGATAATTTTTATGTAAAATAATGTAAACCTTGGTTTTTCCAATGTATATATTTTGGATATTATAGATAGCAGCCTCATCTTTTCACTTTCTTCACTTTCTTTTTCTGGATATATTCTATTTTGTTCTATACATGGACATTTCAAATGTTTCCTATCTTTTGTTCTTATTAGTAATAATGGGATTAAGGTTTTCATAAATGTGTCATATTATGCTAGTGTGATTTCATCTCACATATAATCAAGGATAATTTCATTATTTATATCTTGCTAAGTCTCTAATATGCTCTCCTGGCTCTTTACTCTCCATTGATTACTTCACTGCAAAGAAGGAAGAAAACAGTTCCTCATTTTCCAACTTGGACAATGGAAAGGAAATGCAAATGATTTTTAAATATATGAAAAGAAAGATGTTTAACAACAATTATTGCAACAAAAGTCACCTACCAAATCTGTCACCCTGGGGATATCCGTCCCCTAACAATTTATCTTCCTTCTATAAGAAAAAAATAAATGCGATATTTGTGCATCTAACCAGTACTATCTACTCTATTTGCCCAGTGAACCCAATCCTCTGTCAATTCAGGGACTGGGTTATGACAATAATACACTCCTCTTTTTGTAGCACTTATCTTGCCTTTCCTACTACAATATTCTCATCAGAACACAAATATAGAAAACTATTTATTGACCTCAAATCTCCCTTCAGCATCATCACTATTTCTCTGCTATCATGGAAAGCATAATACTTCACTCCCATTTTCTCTTCAACCCATCTAATAATCATTTTATCTCTATTACTAGACCAAAACATCTCGTAAGGTAACCGTAACCTTTACATTGCCAAATACAAATGTTCTCTTCTTACTCAATCCCTCAGTAATGTTTAGAGACAGCTGCTCACTTCCTCATTCAAACAAAAAAAACAAACAGAACATTTTTTGCTCCATTCTCAGAACAAATATTATGTTTTATTCTAGGTTTTGCCTTTCCCTTCTCAGTTTCCTTTGCTGGATACTACTTTTTTCCTCTTCTTTGCTATAATGTTTTCTTCCTTGCCTTCTAAATGAGTGCCTCATGCTCCTGCCCATGAACTTTTCTCCTCTTTGGTATACTCCCTCTTTTGATGACCCCAACTAGTTCTACAATTTAAATATTTCTATTTCGAAGTAACCACTCATATGCTCAGCCATCTGTTTTGCATCACTTGGATATAATAAGTATTTTAAAAATTACTATGAATAAAATTTCCTCAGGTTTCTCCCTACAAAGCCCATCTTATAGATGGAGCCACATGTTTTCTAGACAAATGTATCAGTAATATATTAAACTTCTCTCTTATGCTCATAAACATATTCAATCTGTTACTGTATTCTGGCTACATTACATTTAAATTATATTTTAAATCCAACAATTGTGCTGCTAACATCTCATTTCAAACCAAAATGCTTGTTTCCTATTAATATAACCATTTAACCAATCGTCCTGCTTCAACTCTTGGTTCCATTTACAATAAAAACCTAAGATTGAAAGCTCTCCAAAATATGTCTGCATGTGAAAAATAAAATCCTTATCATGTCCTATTAGTCCCTACATGGTCTGATGCCATCCCCTACACCTATAAGGGTTGCTTATTGGTATCCAACACAGTGAACTCCTTATTAGCTTTTCAAGAAGTAAAACGCATTCTATCCTCATGGCATGGTTGCTCTGTGTTGATACTGGTTCATTTCTTAATTCATTTGTGTCTCTGCTCAAAAGTCTCTTCAAAAAAGACTTCTTCCACCACCTTTTCTTAAATAGCACCTCCAAGGATTCTCAATTGTGCTACCTTATTTTTCTTTACTTCTTATCAATATATATGGTATGAAGAAATACATAGTTTGTTTTTCCACTTTTAAGTAAGATGCATGATGGTATGAATTTTATCAGATTTTTTTCCATTGGTACATAAGACCAGAATACTAGTTGGTCAAGAAATATTTATTAAATAATAAATGCACTAATTTATTTCCTTTTAGTATCCAGAGTAAGAGTTGCAGTGTCAAAGGACTTGCGCAATTTATATTTCAATAACTATTGTCAAATTTTCCTAATTAGAAATTGCAACACTTTTATTTGCACTGTAAGTGAAACAGTGGGCCTCATATCTTCCCCTTTATGATCTATGGATCTTTCTGTTGTTTGCTAAACCAATGATTAGAAATTTTTCTCATACGAGTGACATTAAACATATGGTTCATAGTTAGACAGTTTTCTATTTCTTTGCTTTCTCCAGTTTTCTATTTCAGTGTGGTTTATTTTCATGTTGTTTTGAAAAAGAGCTTTTCACTAGCTCTTTGTAATAAGCAATTAATATTTTCCTTTTGGCTTTCGAAAATTTTAAAAATAAACTATTTTCAGGTACATTTAAATAGAATAATATTTATCATTTTAAATGTATAGATTGTGTATAAGTTTGCATAGAGAGCATAGATTTGGCAAAAAGTGTGTGTGTGTCTGAATAACCACCACTGGAATGAATATAAAGAATATTTTAATTATCCCAGAGTGTGCCTTGTGCCACTATGATACGAGAATTTCCTTAGAAGCTTTATTCATAATCCAAAAGCTGGGAATTTAAATGTTTAGCTACTGAAATGTCTATGAATTTTTTTATTTTTTTCTTAACTACAAATCTCATTTTTCTTCTTATTTGCAAGTTTCTTATTAATAATTTTATTGAGTTCTTATGATTATGAATAAAAATATATAGAAGCTGAATTAGATATTAAACAGAGACATGCATTGTGTCTGTGTGTAATATCATTACTTAGAGTTGCTCTCTCTGCCTCTCTGGCAATATTTTGATGACTGTAGAAATAAAAGTTTGTACACCCATGTTGTTAATAGTATTGCTTGCTTTAAAATAAATTCCTGCAAAGAATAAAGATGTATATGTTTCATATACACATGCTGTGTTTCCATTAAAAAATATCTGTATTTATTGATAAGGAAATATGTCCAAGTTATTAGCAAAAGGGGTCTTTTCTGTGTAGGTCTGAAAAATGTCAATATTTAAGTTGTCCATGTATGAATGTACAGAGAAAAAGTTCTGACTGCATGAACAGAAGGTTTTCAATATTCTTTACCTCAAAGAATGGAAATGGATGGGTACTTATGGGAGATATTATTTTCTTAAATCCAGAGGAATGGAAATAATTAGCTATTAAATGTGTTACCTATTAAATATGTTCAATTTTGAAAGTATAACTTCTGGAATCTACTAAAAGAGTTATGTATGATGTATAATCTTAGGTACCTTTTACAAAATGGGAAACAGATATACGAGGAGTCATCAAAGAAAGATGACACAACTTTAACAATAGTGTAGGAAGTTGATACAATATTAATGGTTGAGTTAAGCCGGAAACCAAGCTTTCAGGATGAGTAGTAAGGAGAGAAAACGTTTGAGGTAAGATTGTGAAAAAGTCCTACATTTGGAAATCCACAAAAGAGTGTAGCCTAACAGCTTACAACTCCAAGAAAAAAATGATGGTTTCCCACAGTAATGCCAGTGAAGAGATTCTTGTTAATGTGGACTTCCTTTCAAATGACTGGAATCATGCAATATCAATTATATTGCTGTTCATATTCATTAAAGATGGCATACAGCATCTAAAACCTACTATATGAACATGTTTCATGTTTTTTTCTGATAAAAAAGAAAAACCTATCAATTGCCTCAAATATATGCTGGCATTTTTCTTTTATTAGAAAATTTTAGGTTTATAGTACAATCATGCACAAAATACAGGATTCCCATATACCATTCTATTATTAACGCTTCCATTGGTATGATACATTTGTTACAAATGATGCAAGAACATTTTTTTATGACTATACTATTAGCTATAGTCTATCGTCTAATTTGGTATTCACTGTTTGTTATGTGCATTTTCATGGATTTTTTATTTTTTTCCAGTATCGTATATACATATATAGAACCATATATACAACCTAACATTTCCTCTTTTAACCACATTCAAATATATAATTCAGTATTGTTAATTATATTCACAATATAGTGCTACCATCACAATCATCTGTCAAATATATGCTTGGTTTTATTATTTTAAATGATGTAAACATACTGTAAAAAGAAATACAGATGGCATTTTTTGTTGTTTTGAGATATATCTTCTTTACCATGTTTGAAAAATAGTGCTAGGTTAGAGAAGCCTGTCAAACAGAACACTTATTACATGATTCAGTTCTTACGAAATGTCCAGAACAGGAAAATCTTTAGAGACAGAATGTAGATTAGTGGTTGCTTGGGGCTGTAATGGGGATATCGGAGGAAGGAAGGGTTATATCTAAAGGGTACAAGGCTTCTTTCTGAGGTGGTGAAAAATGGTCTAAAATTTGCTGTGGCGATAGTTGTACATGTCTTGAATATACAAAAAACATTGAACTGTACACATTAAGTGGTTGAATAGTACAGTGTGTGAATTATATCTCAATAAAGCTGTTTCATTTAAAAAAAGATATAGAGGACATTATATGTTGTTTTGAGATACATTCTTTATCATGTATTTTTCTATGTTCAGGAAGATGTTAAATAAATCAGTAGTGGAGTTAGCCTCTGTGGGGGGGTAGGGGGAGGTAATTTAAATGACCCTAATATTTTTCTGAATTGCTAAACTACATAAACTTCAGTTTTTCTAATATTGCTAATAATTAATAGAAATAAGAAAAATAAACAAATTTTCCCTGGAAATGTCTACTGTTAACCATTTGGAGAACTTCCTCCTAGGTGTTAGGTGGGTGGCTGTAATGGCTGGGATTGACTGGGATAAGCAGAGTAGGTGGAAAGAAAGAAGCTCCATCCTTTATAGGAGGAATGACATGTGTGTACCAGGATAGGAGAAATTTTCCAGGGACATCTTTATAGATGATCTGCCATAGAATGTAGGTGCTATCATGATGTAATTAATCAGTCTCCTATTGATTTACATTTACATTTTTTCCAGTTTTCACTATCATACAAACGCTAAATCTTCATAGATGTGCTTGAAGACAATTATATTTTACTGTAAGGAAAATTCCTGAATGTGCACAAACTGCCCAAATGTTTTCCAGAAAGCTTATTACAACTTATGCTCTCATCAACTGAGGATGCTTAAATTTCCAAAAGCTTGTTTGTCAAAATCCATTCACCCCTTCCAGAGTATGCAATTACAGCTGAGAGGTATTTCTCAATCTAGGATGACATTTCCCATCTCCCATCATAACTTATGGTGAGATGTGCAAGAGGCCTTCCATGGCAATAATATGGATAGTTTATGGGTCAGGAATGCACGCAGCTGTAATGAGGTATAATTTAAATATGATGCAATTTGCTCATTACAAATGTACAATTTAGAGATATTTAGTAAATATATAGGGTTTAACCATTTCCACAATCCACGTTCAGAACATTTCCATCATCCCAAAATGGTCTTTCATATTCTTTGCATTTAATGCCTGCTCTAACACCTAGAACACAGCAACCACTGATCTGTTTTCTGTTTATAAGATTTAGATGTGCCTTTTCTGCAGAATTCATAAAAATCGAATAGCATAGTACATAATCTTTTCGATCAGGTTTCTTTCAATCCTCATGATGTTTTTGAGGATCATACGTGTTGAAACATGTGTCTGTAGTTCATTCTTATTTCTTCCTGAATACTATTCCATAGTAATGAATATATCTCATTTTATTTATTCATTCATCAGTTGATGGGCAATCTATATGATTGTAATTAAACACAGTTAATGTTAAGCTCCACACCCTGTATGATGATATAAAAGTAATTTGGCTACAGAACTATGTTTCACTATGTTTGGATAAATTATCTGGAATCTTTGATTCAATTTAACTATCTTCAAGTAATTTATATCTCATAAATAGCCATCCCATATCATTAGTAAAGCCTGCAGTAAAATATATTAACAAAAAATATACAGAATTCAAATTTACTTTTAGTCTATATCCCTTTTCATTTCTCTATTAAAATCTTTTAAAAGTTATGATTCAATATACTATGCAGTGTTAATATTTATATAATTGTTAAAAGGGAATATTTTGAAAGTGTTTCCAAATATTTGATGGAATGAACCTAATTCTGGTCACATAAAATTTAGTTAATGTATTGCAGATAATACTTTAAACTTATATTGAATACTGTAGTATTCAATCATCTGCTACAAAAATGCTTTGCTTAACATTTGTGAAAGGCATTTTAAAATATAGCAGCTATTTGCTCTTTCAATGTGTATGGTAGACCTCATAAATAATATTCATTATTATTATCAATTCTGTTGAGAAAAATGTCATGTTGGGACCTTAACAATTTTCTTTATGGCCTTCAATTTCAGCAGAATGAGAACTGCCTAAAAAATGTTTAAATAGAATATAAATCATTTACCCATAGCAGATCAAGCAAATACTAAGCTAACCCCTGTGGATTTTATATCCATAACTTGTATCTACATATTTCTGTCCTGAATTTCCTAAATTACAAAGTGAATATGGAGGATTACATTCATACTCTTTTTACAATTCCCAATAATTGGAAGTTCTCAGACAGTGACATAATTGTATATAGATTTGAAGATAATATTGTTTGTGTTATGCTTCCAATGCCCAGTTAAATTAAATGACAAGACAGCTTTATTAATGTTTTACTTCAAATTTTATAGACATTTAACAAAATTTATTTGCTCAACTTCTTTCTCCCTAACCTGAGAGTGTTAAATGAGAATAGGAACTATTTAAGTATTTGGTGCAAGACTCCCTGTATGTCTCTTTCCTGAGTATTTACATGCTCCTTATTTCCCAGTTTCTGTGAATTTTCTGTGAATTTTAGATTATCACTGATGTTCCAGTAAGAACATACTGATTGATCTTCTCTTAATCCTGAACTAACATGGCTACCTAGGTATGCTGGAGATGGACATTCCCCTCCCTTGCAGAGCTGTGGAAAGTACTTTGGACTTTCCATTTTTTTTATGTCTAAAACTTTCAAATATCTCTGAGGCAAAGAATCTTCTGTGAAAACCAATGTAGAAAATGGACAGAATGAATTGCCACTTTTTCATAAAATGGTCACTTTTTCCTCTTTTATACCTACACTTACATTTTCATAATTAGCTGTGATAGAAGGAAAAGAGGAAAATGCATGCTATTTTATCACTTGTTAGGACTTTTGTATACTTTTTTCCTAACTTTTAGCCAGTAATAAAAATCTTACTTTGGTGAAAAGCTTTGTTTTAAGGAATACTTACCATGAGAAAATTTTGACAGAATTATGCCTGTAGAAAAACATGTATAATGTCTAAAAAATTGAGACCATACAGACTACTTTACAACAAAGTGTTCATTCATAATATTTAAAATTTGTGTAGGGGCATCCAAGTATCTTCTCTAATCACATACTTTCACACTGAACATATCAAACTATATAGGTGTTAATTCTCTCCTGGACATCCATGGTCTTTAAAATTGACTCACATCTAGAAACAGGCCTTGATGGTAATTCTTCTGTGATATGATATGATTTTCTGGGTCACAAGTCTAACATTTTTGTATTTTTGGTGATTTTGGTGGGAAACTCTTTTGTTAAATCTCAATTTAAAACTTTGACCCTAAATATATTTTATATAGTTTACTGGACGCTGAATGGGTTTTCTTCATATGACTGAACCAGTAGTAGACAAGAATTTTCAAGGATTGAAGTTCAGTTTTGCATTATCTCAATCCCAGTGATTTCACTGTGATATAAAATTGCTACTGTGCTCTTGTACGTGGAAGAAACTAATATAAATAAATAAAAGAAAGATACATGAAAATGTACGAATTTTTGGAGCTTTAAAACATGTTTGTAAATACCTGTTTGGTTAAACTAAAAAAAAAATCTGGGAAATTATAAAATATTTGGAACTGAATGACTATGAGAATACAACACATCAAAATTTGCAGGGTTCAGAAAACTTGGTGCCTTGAGGGACATTAATAACTTTAAATGCATGTATTAGAAAAAAAAACATCAAAAATCACTTTTAGGCTTCCATCTCAAGAAAAATCAAAGAAAGTATAAAAAAATATATATAAGCAAATATCAAATAGATAGCAAACAAAAGTAAAAAACTGTTTTTGAAAAGAGTAATAGACTTGATAACATCTGAGCTCAACTGATTTTTAAAATGTGAACATAAAATTTCCAGTACCAAGAATGAATAAAGGGGCAAAATTTCAAGCCCTTCCCACATTAAAAAAAGATAATAGGAGGATATTATGAAAACTTCATGTCAATAATTATGAAAACCCATGTAAAATCAATATATTTCTTGAAAGAAACATCTTACCAAAACTGATGGAAGAAATAAAAATACAAATAATCTCATATCTGTTCAATATTTAGTTGAAAACCATCCCACATATAAGACTCCAAACATTTAAAGAAGGTATAATACAAATCTTAACCAATATAACTTTGATACCGAACCTGAGAAGAATATTAAAAGAAGAGAAATATCGCCCATGAATGTCAATGCAAAAACTCATAAACAAATTATTCCTGGAATGCAACTTGTTTATTATTTTAAAAATCAATTTAATTATCCATAAAAACAGAATATGGCATAAAAACCATAGGATCACCAAAAAAGAATAAAAATAATTTTGTTCAATTCAACAGTCATTTATTAAAGATACTCAACAAAATAGAAATATAAGCATTCTCAATCACAAGAGTGATATCTACAAAACATTTCCTACTTAAGGCTGAAATATTGCTTGCCTCCTGAGGTCTGGAACAAGACAAAGTTGTTTGGTATAGAATTCAATATTCAATCAGGGAAGCAAGCCATTATTAGTTGTGAAACAAATGATTAATATAAGAAATTGACCTTATACAATTGTTGGAAGAATCGTGGAAGGAAATTTCATAGAGGCGAAGTGGATTATAAAGTTTTAGGGGCCAGGGATGGAAGGTGAAGGGAGTTATTGCTTGATGGTTACAGAGTTTCTGTTTACCATGATGGGAAAAAATTGGAGTAATGGATATTGGTGATGGTAGTACAATACTGTGAATGTAATCAATACTACTGAATTTGTACACTTGGAGCTTAAAAAAACATTTATAAATAGTGTATGATTTAAAACCTTTAATTTGTATAGGGACATCCTAGTTGAAATGAACAATTTCAAGTTGTATATGTTACTACCACAAAAACTTAAAAAAAGAATACTCATATATAATAAAAATCTATTAGAATGTAAAAGTTTATTAGCTTAAGCATATAATAATAATTACAGTGCTTTAATATGTACTGAAAGAAACCTTGCTGAATGCCAACACAAAACACAAGAGAAGAACAAATGGTGAAGAGAGAGGAAATGGAGAATAAATTCTGGGTTCTAACTTCTTGAGTCTAGCCAAATGTTTGTCAATTTTATTGACACTGCAAGTAACCAACTTTTTTACTCTTGATCTTTGCTATTATTTTCTTATTCTCAATTCTTTAATTTCCATTCTGATATTTTTTATTGTCTTTCTTCATATTGTAGGTATTTACAACTATAAATTTCTTCCTAAACACTGCTTAACTGCATCCTACAAGTTTTGGTATGTTGTATTTTCCATTTTCATCCAAGTCAAATTGTTTTCTAGTTTTGTTTGGATTTATTCTTTGAACCATTGGTTATTTAGGAATGAGTTTTTCTTAAATTTGTGAATTTCCCAAATATCTTTGTGTTATTCAATTCTACTTTAATTCATAGTATTTGAGAATATCCTTATGTGATTTTAATCCTTTCCAATTCATAGAGTCTTTTTTTGTGGCCCAGTATATGATCTCTCCTGGAGAGAGTTCCATATATATTTGAAAAGAATTTGTTATTGGATGGAGTGTTCCAGGGATGTCTGTTAGGTCTAGCTGTGTTATATAGTATTTTACATTTCCTCTCTTTTTGTTGTTGTTGTTGTTGATGATGATCTTCTACCTGATTATTATACCAACATAAAAAAATCCCTCATTCAAAGATAAAATAGTAAATATTGGTGGAGAAAATGAACCAATTCTAAATAATGTGATAACTTTTCCTAAATATAACATTATAGTTTATCATTAATGGAGTAAAATGCTAGATTGTGTCAGTGTCTGTGTGTGCAAAGCAAGAGAGATAAGTGTTACTTTGGCCATTTCATAGATCAGAGCTACATAAGTGTAAATATCAGATACACTCTGATGAAAACAGTCACTTACTCTTTATACTGGAGGAAAATATTTAATGAAATATGAATTTTCTTCCCATTTTGGTTTGCATTATTTTCATGATCCAAACAGTATATTCCAAAACTGGAATATGGGTGGGATTTTTCTCCATTTCTCTATAAAAGTTTTAATATTTTCTAATTTTATTATTACTTAATTTGTGAATCTAGGCATTCAGCATTGATACCAGACTTTTTTCCTCCTGTTTTTCTTGGATAATATCGTGAGAAGTTATCAGCTCCTGGCTGGGAACTATTGGGTAAATTTTATTTTGAAACAAATTCTCATTGTTTTATAACTTCCATATTGTAAACCTATTAATTTACAGGAAAAAAAATGTTAAGTCTGACATTATTGATAGTGATAGCAAGAACTGAAGTGCCAAAGAATGCCAATGAAATGCAGCAATGAGCCTAGATGTTCAACAACTATAAGATGACTAAATTGTGGTATCATTATACAATGAAATATGTAAGTAATAAGCATGAACAAAATACAGCTACATGCAATAACACTGGATGAATTCTACAAACATAAGGGCAACTGAAAGAGTAAAAACACTGAAGATGGACTGCAGTATGATATATTCAAAAAATGTTCAAAACCAGACAAAACTAAACTATAAAACTTAGAAAGGCATGAATAAATTATTAAAGTGAAAAGAATAGTGGTCACATCAATGGAGTAAAGAAGTACTCTATAGGGTGTTCAAGCGAACGAAAATGTTCCTTTACAAAATTTTTACTTACAGAATTATTTTTTAAACTCATTTGCTTTATACATTCTTTTTATATGATGTATTTCAAAGTCAAAAAGAAAACTATGTTAAAATTTTTAAAAGAAGTGAAATCTAACCCTTGGAATGATTTGCAAGACTATAAACCTGTGAAACTTTGTGGCTGATGACAATTTGACATACTGCCAGACATTTTTGGATGAAAACCAGGAAAGAGTCAACTCATTTTGTGCTCCTATTTAACTCCGTTGTGTTAAATACTAATTTTTTTATCCCATGAGTATTTACAAGTAATATTTTGTTTTTATAAGTACAATATTGTCTCCATGGTTTTATGCCTTTGAAGTTAGAAGATTTGTAATTAATTGTGTTTCCTCAGAAAGGCCTCCACTTACCACATTAGTAAAACATACATTCAGGGAGGACTTAACTAGGTTGCTTACTCTATAACCATTCTCTCGTTCTTGGAGGGATGGGCCAACTTCTTAAAAACCTAAGCTTTAAAAAGGGAGACATAGCTGTAAAGTGTTTAAGTTGCTAATTTTCAAGTAAAATTTCACGAAGTCAAGATGTATGACTTCTAGTTCTCTTTCCTATTAAATATATACTCATTTCATTTTTTACATCTCTGTACAGGATTATAAACTCCTTAACCTGGAGATATGTCTTTTTCATTTGTGCTTTTCCCATATTCATAGGACAATGCTTTGATTATTTCAGGGGCATAAGAATTTGCTGGAATTTAAAATGAAGCTGCATGCTTTTAGAGATAAATGTTGGCTAAAAATGCAGAGTGGCATTCTTAGTCTTAGTCTTGCCTCAAAATAATTTTTATTGCCCCAAAAGAGAAATTTGAAATCAGAGCAGTGTTGATCAATACAAATATAAGCTACATATATAATTTTTAAAGTTCTAGTAATCACATTAAAAATAATGTTAAAAATAAACAAGCTCAGTTATTCTTAATAATATATTTTATTTAATATATTCAAATATTGTCATTTCAGCATATGATATGAAATTATTAATAAGATATTTTACATTATTTTTCATTCTAAATCTTTGAAGTTAGTTTTTATTTTATACTTATAGCACATCTCAATTAGCACACTAAAAATTCATCAGACATATCAGTAATACATTTAGATTTTATAAAATTTATCATTGATAAAGTAAATTTATATATCCAAGTTGTTCCAGAATTAAGTATTTTCTAATAATGGAATTAAGCATGTAAAAATCATTCTTCCTTATACCAACTCTTATAATAAAACTTGTTTACCATTTTTAGAAGAATAAATTGGATTTTGAAGCAGAAGCATATGGATTGGCCCAGTGGTTAGGGCATCTGCCTACTACATGGGAGGTCCGCAGTTCAAACCCCAGGCCTCCTTGACCCATGTGGAGCTGGCCCATGCGCGGTGCTGATGCGCGAGGAGTGCCCTGCCACACAGGGGTGTCCCCGCGTAGGGGAGCCCCACACACAAGGAGTGCGCCCCGTAAGGAGAGCTGCCCAGTGCGAAAGAAAGTGCAGCCTGCCCAGGAATGGCACCGCACTCACAGAGAGCTGACACAACAAGATGACACAACAAAAAGAGACACAGATTCCCTGTGCCGCTGACAACAACAGAAGTGGACAAAGAAGACGCAGCAAATAGACACAGAGAACAGACAACCAGGGGCGGGGGGGTAAGGGGGGGAAAGAAATAAATAAAATAAATCTAAAAAAAAAAAAAAGAAAAGAAAAATCTTCATCTGTCTCAGTTAAATAAATTGACCAAATTTGATTTCAACTTAGTATTTTTTTCTCTTTTTATTTTTTTTAAATGTTACATTAAAAAATTATAAGAGGTCCCTGTATACCCCTCACCTCCTCATCCCACTCCTCCCACATCAACAACCTCTTTCATCATTGTGGCTCATTCATTGCATCTGGTGAATTGTTTTGGAGCACTGCAGTACCACAAGGGTAATGTTTACATCGTAGTTTACATCGTAGTTTACACTCCCTTCTAGTCCACGCAGTGGGCCATGGCAGGACCTACCATGTCCAGCATCTGTCCATTCAGTACCACCCAGGACAACTCCAAACCCTGAAAATGCCCCCACATCATATTTCTTCTTCCTTTCCCTACCATCAGCTGCTACTGTGGCCACTTTCTCCACATCAATGCTACAATTTCTTCCATTATTAATCATAACAGTTCCATAGTAGAATATCAGTAAGTCCACTCTAATCCATACACTATTCCTCCATCCTGTGGACCCTGGGATGTTTATGTCCACTCCAGCTCTATATCAAGAGGGGGCTTAGATTCCACATGGGTGGTGGATGCAATTCTCCTGCTTGTAGTTGTAGGCACTCTCAGTTCCCTGGTGCAGTGGTTGACCTTCTTCATCTCCCTGTTAGCTGGCCTAGATAAGTCCAATAAACCAGAGTTGCAAGTCTGCTGAGGCTCAGGACCTGGATATCACATGAACAGTCCAGGGATTCAGGTCTCCAGAGTATACACCAACCCCAGTGCCAACCACAGGTCCAGTAAAAGTGACAGAAGAGGCATGTGTGGAAAGATGACATCTGAGTCCACTCCATCACACTCAGGAACACAAACTACAAAGTAGGGTCAACTGACATGGCACTGAACTCCAGAGCTATCTGCCATGACCATAGACCCTGTGGGTCTCTGTAGCTCTCAGGAGAACCAGTAACTGGGGTTGTATCTACTTTGTTCGTCTCTGGGACCCTGCTGAGGCGTGCATAAGTGTGACCCCTCTGGTGACCTCCCAGATCTTCTTTAGAGACTCTTTAACATTGAATTCAAAGGAATTTTTAAAAATCCAAATTTATTCATGGCAACAAACCACCTAATTTTATTTTAGACTTGCAGTCAATTTTTATAATTCTGTTTATTATTGTGAAAATTTCTCACCCTGATCTTCTGAATGATGTGTACAAATAGTATTGATTTTTATTATGAAAAGTTTCAATTTCAACACAAATCTCTGTACTTGTCTAGCTAGGTCACAAACAAGTTCTTCCTTTCCTTGAAGATTCTAATTTAGTTTGTTCTTAAGCAGTGAGGTAACATAAATTGCATTAATATTTACTTCTTTGTCTTTGCTTTTTTAAAATATTTTGCAAGCATTTTTTGGTTTTAAGTAAATCTTTACTTGAGATTAACATTACAACAAATATAAAACTCTTCCACAACTCAATGCATGGTTTTAAATTATTTTTTTTCTATTTATTTCAATGGTTTCATAAACTGGGCTTAGTTTCTTGAATTTATATGAAAATATTGAACAATTTACACAACAGTATAAGCAAAAGTACAACTACTTTCAATATTTAATATGAACAAAACAAAAAGAGAAACACATGTCTTGTTTTAAAATTACAATATATCCAGATTTTTTTACTTAACATAGTTGGAACAGTAGTGGTTGAGATGGGTAGAATATTTTTCACACTCAGCTGAAATTTTTTGAGATATATATAAAAATGTTTAAATGTGTGATGCAAATTCAATTTTTAAGTCACAAGTTGAAAAAATTGTTTCATAAATTTGGATTTTTTTGAGATAAAATATATCCAAAGTATTAATTGGGCAATGTATTTTATATTATGTAACTCATCTACAGCTAAAGAACTAAATTTGTAAACCTCAAAAATTTTTATTCAGCTAATCTATGAAACTGTTAGAAGTATCTCACATTCTATAAGAAACAGTTTGGTGGTTTATTGAAGATCTTTCATTTAAAGTCCTCTTAGAATTTTCCTCACAATTTTTGACAAAATTTTCATAGCAGAAATTATTTCTTTTATCTTATCTATGCTTGTGATGGTCTTTTGGACACATCAGCTTGGCTAGCGGTAGTACCTAGTTATTTGAATCAAGCACTAAAGAAGTTGTTGCTGCAGAAGTATTTTACAGACGCAAAAAGAAAAGGTGTCTAATTAGTTGACCTTAAGTAAGTAAGTTACTTGGTTAATCAGCAATGGCCTGACTGAATTTTTTAAAAGGTTTTAAAATCTTTGCTGGTTTTTCCCTGAGTGGGGTGGGGGAGAAGCAGATTTCTTACTATGAACAGCACATTTTGGTCAATGCCATATTAAGTGTCTCTAATTCTAGCCTGCTGGTGATCTTCCCTCCTGGTGGCCTACCCAATGAATTATGGATTTGCTCAGGCAGCCCCCATAATCACATAAGGAAATTCCTCATAATGTCTGTGTATGTGAGTATGTGTTTATATGTATATATGTATATATATGTGTGTGTGTATATATATATGTATGTATGTATATATATATGTATATGCTTATTGAAGATCTCTATATATTCTATTCTATTTGAGTTTATATATCCTACTTGTTATCTTTGTCTGGTTGAATTCTGATATACCATTTAAAAATATTTTCATTTTTGTTCAAGAATCCAAACCATTTTATAACTGGTCAAAGATACAAGCCCAGATCTTGTTAACAATTGTTTAAAAATTATTTGTTGCCTATTGTCTCAGTTTGCCAAAGGGGTACCAATGCAAAGTATCAGAAATCTGTTTGCTTTTATAATGGGAATTTATTTTGGGGGTAAAAGCTGAGTTCCAAGTTCATGACAAGTCCAACTCAAGGCACCGTAAGAGTGTTTTCTCAACAAAGTCAGCTGCCACATGATGAAGCAAGATGGTCACGATCTCTGCCCTGGTTTCAGCCTTCCCTTCTGGGCTCACCCTTTCCTCTGAGCTTCTGGGGTCCAGCCTCTGGAGTCTTCATACTAAGGTGATCCTGCAGTCCTCTCTTTCCTGGCACTGAGCTTATTTCTTTCTGGGCCTCCTTTATCAGTCCGTGCTGTTTTGTACTCTTCTCAGTTTCAAATTTAAGCTCATAGGCAAATGGCTCATCTCTCCCTTGGGCCTCAGCTCTGTAAGCTTTCTCCTTTCTGTCAAATGGAGGATCAAAAATGACAGAGCTCTCTCTTCTTGTGTCTGTGTTTTCTGTGAGTCCGTTTATATCAGACCCAGCAAGGGGGAGGGGACTCAACATGAATCATGCCACAGTTGAATCAAAAGCCCTAAAGCAATCTTAACAGGTAATTTAATCAAAGTCGCCTTCAGCTCATTTTAATGTGATTAAAGGACATCACACCCAGAGGAATAGATTAGTTTACAAACATAATCTTTCTATTTTTTGGCACTCCTAAAATAATCTCAAACTGCCACAGATATTTAATTCGTATTTCAGACACCTAATTCTGTCAATGACTTTGTGTATTAAGATTTTAAAAATAAAATTCACAGTGCATTTACTGAACATGCCTCTTAACACTGTTCACTCTACTATGTATATTTATTAATTTATACAAAAAACTTAGAATTCTTTTGTGTTGCTCTGCTACAGCAAATTGCATTTGCCATCCATGGTAAAATTTGAGACCTACATTTTTACAGTCTCTTTTGCACTTTACTTTCCTGGTTTAATGGTAGCTTCTGCAGCTTCACTGATCAGTGGTTTCCCTTTTTTATTTTATTTTATTTTATTTTATTTTTTGTTGTTTGTTTTGGGTTTTTTATTGTTATTTTTTTTTTAAATGTTTTTATTGAATTGTCTTTTTTTTTAAAGATACACAGATCACCAAAAAATGTTACATTAAAAAATATAAGAGGTTCCTTCATACCCCACACTCTACCTCCCCCACTCCTCCCACATCAACAACCTCTTTCATCATTGTGGCTCATTCATTGCATTTGGTGAATACATTTTGGAGCACTGCTGCACCACATGGATAATAGTTTACATTGTAGTTTACACTCTCCCCCAGTACATTCAGTGGGTTATGGCAGGATATATAATGTCCAGCATCTGTTCCTGCAATATCATTTAGGACATCTCCAAGTCCCAAAAATGCCCCACATCTCATCTCTTCTTCCCTCTCCCTGCCCTCAGCAACTACCATGGCCAATTTCTCCACATCAGTGCTATGGTTTCTTCCATTATTAGTCGCAATAGTTCTATAGTAGAATACCAGTAAGTTCACTCTAATCCATATTGTATTCCTCCATCCTGTGCACCCTGGGATGGTGATGTCCACTCCACCTCTATATTGAGAGAGGGCTTAGATCCCACATGGTTGATTGGTGTGATTCTCCTGATTGGAGTTGTAGGCACTCTCAGGATGAATCTTGAGGGCCTTATGTTGAATGAAGCAAGCCAGGCATTGAAGGACAAATGCTACATGACCTCTTTGATATGAATAAAGCAAACCAAGCTGTCTTAGAGAGCCAGAGACTGGATGGTAGGCTTACAGGAAATTGTGGGGGAAAGGAAGTTTGTGAGCTGACACCTATATGGGTGAAATCTACACTAAAGTGGAGATATTTGTACAGGGAAAGGATAAAAGATGGGGGCATAGGGATATTATTGGATGGGGTTTTGCAGGCTTGAGGGGGGCTAGGGTTGGGAGGATGGGTCAGATGGTCCAAAGAATTAGAAGGAGGATTGGGGGTAACAGTTGAACATGGGAGATTGTTAGGTATGTGGTTGAAAACTATAATGTTGAGAAAAATTTAGAAAATATAATAAGGAAGGATTACCTGTTTGGGGTGCTTGAGGTGGAGCACCTGGTTCAGGGGCAGGCTTCTAGGGAGTGTGTGAGTGCTCATCTTGTCATAGTGTGCTAAATTATTGGGTAGAGTCCCATACAATGAGTGGGAAGCCATGCCCACATCCTGGGGAGTCCTGATGTTCTCAAACTGGGGGAATTGTATCTCTTGAAATAATTCACTTTAAATTTATAAATTGTGCCATACTTTTTCAAATTGGTGAAAATATAGAATAAATTAAATATATTTAATTATAGTTAAAATAATAAGTATGTCATTTTTTGATAATAATTTGCATAGGTGATACTATAACTTATTTGTGCTATATGTATAAATATTAAAATAAACATATTTAAACTGTACATCTGTTAATAGAGAAACATTACTTGAACTGAACTAATTTGTTCATTTTCATTAAGTTTGTGATGTGTAATACTACAAATAATGCAGGTCCAATATGATAACAAGCAATATCATATGTAGTGCAACAGATAAAAGGAAATTCCTACCTTTCAAACAATGGACTTGAATACATTTCTTCATTATTTATACTTAAATTTAAATTAATTAAAATTAATAATTATTTTCTTCCATCATAATACCCACATTTCATGTGCACAATAGCCAAATATAGTTACTGGCTGTAGTGTTGGACATGCAGATCTAGAGGATACATTTGCTTTAAATCAAAATACTCAAGAAACTTAATTGCTGAATCAATTTTCTTTTCCAATTTTGCATTCAACATCTAGTATTGTTAAACATGTAGAATCTAGAATTATACATTCTACAACCAACCCCAGCTCTTATTTAAAATTATAAAAATGATACACCATTCTAAGATAATTTTGCTGTGTATATTCAAATTGTATAGGCCTACTTTTTAATTAGAAATCTTGCACCTCAGTATTGATACCAGCTAAATAAACACTGATGCATATGAAAGCTGGCCACCTAGCTAGATCATTTAGTACTAAACTATAAGCATTAGTTTCCTAATTCAGGGCATAACTTTAATTAATAGTTTATGTAAATTTAGAGAACAAAAGAAAATGTGTGTATCCAAGAGTATCCATACTTTTATTCATTAGCAGAGTTGAGTCTCTGATATGCCAGGGAAGGCAGCCCTATCACTGAAAATGAGAAATGCTATTAAAAGTGTTATGGCATCCCAAGTTAAAATTATTAAAGGAATATATTTTCCCACAGAAACTCTTAAACATGGTTCTTAGGACAAACCACATAAAGGTAAAATTGCAATGTATGGAAGATAGATAGGTAGATAAGTGATTGATATATAAAGAGATGGATGACAGATAAATATGTACATTTTATAAAGCACACATTTTTTCTATAAAATATTATTTGTACATTTACAATAAACACTGGAAATTAACTCATTTGTAAGTTAAGAATTAGATGTCAGAACAAACATTTTTATACATAAAGGACTTGAAAACCTGGTAACATTTTATAGAAGCTTAACAAAGTATTTGCATCCTGGTTATTATCATTTTAGTTCTTGTTAAAAATATATAATTTACCCACCTCATCAGTGTTAGGCTCATTGGAACTTATAAAAGTAAAGAAGTAACATTGAGTCTGACAAAGTGAAAAACAGATTTATTATTTATATTTTAAATCAGTTTGGATATCTTAAGATCTTAGAGTGGGACCAGTAGGTATAGTATAAATATGAAAAATAGTAGAATGAAAATAGAAGTATAGATACAAATCAATATACTACTTCATAAATTTTGAGAACAGATCGAAAGCACTTCTTGATAAAGGAATGACTCTTAATCAGGGCTGGGCCTTCATATCAGCTGTGAAAATTACAAATTGTCACTCTTTCTTGTTCAGTGTATCAAAGAGGGAGCTTGGATATTTATAATTTTAAAGACTTTTTAATATTTCTGATGCACTTCCCCATTTGTGAAATGGCATTAGGCATAAAAATGGCTGATATTTAAATTGTTACTGACAACATTTAAATAATGATGTTATCCTAATGCTAAAATAAAAAATATATTTAATACTAATTGGACACTTAAACAATATTATAGTATAGAATCAGTCAACCTTTATAACAATATATGACAATTATAAAGATTCCTTAAAATTTTCTACTGAAATGTATTAAATGTTATCTTACTATTACTTTTTATCAGACTCTGTCTTGAGAAAATTACTTACTTTTACAATTTTAATCTTTTCTTATAATGCTTTTTTTTAAATTAATTCCCTCAATCAAAAACATATATTGAATGGTGTTGGAGAAAAATGGCGCTCATTGGGACACGGAGACTGATATGACTACAGGCAGAAAATTTATTGAGAAGCCCTCCCAGTGGAGGGGATCTGAAGAGAGACTTCAGCCCACTCATGGAAGATGCAGATGTGAATTTATATAGTACATCCATAGGTGGGGAAATGTTAGTTCATGGGGAGGGGTTAGGGTCCAGAGTACAGCCTTGAGTCAATAAAGTGTTGTAAAAGTGAATTCTTCTTGTGTATGGCTGGCGGTAGTGGACTAGGAGGTAGGGTTTTCTTGGAATGCAGGAGGGTTTGATGGCCTGGAAGGGATAAGGGTCCTTATCTGCTCCATTCCCACTGTGAAATGTCTCATTCTTGGGGGAAGATACACTGTCTTCCACAGGTAGGCACTTTGCTCAGTGGACTGGAATGGAACCACAGCCGTATGGCCTGGTAATCATTGCAAACCTCTAACAAATGGTTACTATGTGAATTCTACTCGTGCTGATTGCAGCATTTCAAAAGATAGCCTAACTTCTACCCTCAGAGAAAGCATATTTTAACAAAATAAGTACCAATTACTTATGCACAATTGTGACTAGTAAATTGTGGGAAAGAGTTAAGTTTAATTTTCACAAAGGGAAGCCAGAGCTGGCTTTGCTGTTCCAGGAGGGAGGGTAGGGGTTTCAGTGACTTTGGTGTGCCAAGAATTTGAAAAATGGCACTGAAATGAGGGAAGGCCAATGGTGAGTGCTTAGGGCAGGGCTAGAGCAGGGAAAGCCAATGGTGAGTGCTGGGGGTGGGGCCAGGAGTGAAAGCAGCACCAAATTTGAAAAGCAGGCCAGGGGTGAAAGCAGCACCAAGCCTGCCCAGCAGGGTAGGGGGTGGAGGTGGGGGGGAGTGGGGGGAGTGGAAATGTAGGGAACTCCAGAGTGGGGAATCAGAGCAGGGACTGGGAAAGTTAGTTAGATCTCTTGGGTAGGCTGTAACCCTTGAAGTACCCAATCAATGGGGGAATAGGGGAGGGACCTGCAGTGTTAAGCTTAGGTTATAAATAGCACTGTTTCTTGTTGTTTGGTGTTAGGGCCATTTTGTCCAGGTATAGGGCCTGTTCTTGAAAGATTAATAAAATTCTTTTCTCCTCCACAATCAGGTGAGCTTTTGTTTTCTTATAGGCACAGCTCTCTTTCTAACATTCAGTGAAAAAATGTTTTCATTGCTGATGAATTTTAACAAGTTGATATAATTTAGGCTGAGGACTTGAGGACTTTTTCTTTGAGAAAGTAATTTTTGGGTTTAATTCTGAGGTTTGCATAAAACATAATCTGATAGAAAGAAGGAAAAAAGAATGGCAGCATCTATAACCTCTTATGGATTTTTATCTGAAAGAAGGCCAGTAAAAATGTCCACAGATCTCAGGTAAATCAAGGAAGCAAGAACTACTGAGGGAAGAGGAACTAGAATACAAAGGTTTAGAATTTGATTATTATCTAAACAGTTGAGCATTAGAATAAAGACAATGATATGTTCAGAATTCTATTTTGGTTCTGAGTAGAGTGGTCACAGTGGTTCTGACCATTGTGGGGAGGGGAGAAAGAAGAGCTATGGGGAAGTACGTTAGTGTTCCATGGAATAAATTGAACTAGAGTAGGGACATTGACAATAAGGAATTATATTGGTAATAAAATTAAAAATAAATAAACAGTAAAAAATATTTGAATATCTTTTCCTGTGTAAGAAAGTTAAAATATCAGCAGCTTTACAAGGGAAAATACTGTTCATTAACTGTAAGGAAGACAACATAATATTTGAGCAATACAGTTAAAAAGTATTTAGAGAAATTTATATCATTAAATGATTATATAAGAAAAGGAAAAAGAAAAGTAGTATCAAATCAATGATCTAAGCTTCCATCTTAAGAAATTGGAAAATAATTTATCAAATTAGATATAAAAATGCAAATCTATTGAAAGAAATAATGAAGAAGATAAGAGCACAAATCAATTAAATAGAAATAGAAAAATAGTAGAGAAAATAAATAAAACCAACATTTGGGTTTTTAACGTTATCAGTCAATAAAACTGAAAAACCCTCATCATATTGATTATAAATATAGAAAGGAAGAAAGAAAGGGAGGGAGGAAAGGAAATAGGGAGGGAAGAAAGGAAGGGAGGAAGGAAAAAAGGCAAAAAGAATTAAATAGAAAAAAAAGAAATAAAGATTATTTCCCATACCAGGAATGAAAATCTGTCTATTCCTATTGATCCCGCAAACATTAAAAAGCCAAGGGAATATTACAAATAACTTTATGCTGATAAATAGAAATTATATAGACAAATTCTTTGAAAGGCTCTGCCAAAGTTCACTTAAGGGAAAAAAGATAATCTGGATATACACATATATATATCTTAATTTATAACTTTCCTAAAAAGAAACAACTGCCCAGATTGCTTCACTGGTAAATTCAACCATACATTTGAGGAAAAACTAATACTAACTCTACAAAAAAATTCCAGAAAATATAATTGGAAGAAACACTTCCTCAACTCAATTTATAAGTTCCAGGTTAATCTTGATAATGAAATCAGACAAAAATACTACAAGCAAAGAAACTACAGACAATAAGCCTCATGAACATAAATGTAAATATCTTTAACTTAATATTAGTAAAACAAATCAATAAATTAAGAAAAATATCATATTATGGTCAGGAGGGTTTATTCTCTGGATGCAAGTTAACATTGATAAACCAATAGATATACTTCACTGTGAACAAACAAAAAGAAAATTCATGATTTCCTCAATAGAAATTCAACAGATTTATGTTTTTAAAAATCAGCAAATTAGGAATAGAAGAAAGTTTAATCTAAGGGACATCTATTAAAAACCTGCTGTTAGCATAACAACTGAAAAACTGAGGTCTTTTCTTCTAAGATCAAGTGCAAGGCAACAATTTTCACTCTTCCCACTTCAATTTAAGTGTTTACTAGAAGCAAAGCGATATGGAAAATACACAATACATGTATAAAAATCATACAGATTTGGAACAAAAGCTTAAATACATCTTCTTCCCAGAGAATGTGATTGTTTCTATATAAAAATCTAAAGGGATCTATGAAAAACTGAAACTATAAGTTTAACAATGTCATAAGATTCAGTGTCCATATACAGAGATCAATTTTGTTTCTTTGAAAATGAAAAATTGAGAATTGAAATTTAAAAATAATTTAACATCACTGAAACATGCAATGCTGAATGAAAATTGTATCAAAGTATTTGCAAGAATTGTACACCAAAAGCTACAAAACATTGCTAAGACAAACTAATATCTAAATGAATGAGAGTTACAACATGATCATGCATTGGAAGATTCAATATTGTTAAGATAACAATTATTCCCCAAATTGAACTATGCATTCACCACAACCCAATTTCTAATTTCAGGGTGTTTTTTTGGTAAAAATTAACTAGCTGATTCTAAAATCTGTAAGGGAATGTAAAGGACCAAGAATACTCAATTTTTTTTTTCTGAAAAAAAGAGAAAGCCATTGGGAAATTACACCTTCTTATTCAGATTATTATAAAATTTCAGTAATCAGGACAGAATGGTTTTGGCAAAAAGTTAGCCCTTAAGATCAATGGGCACAATGGAGAATCAAAACATGTAACATACTTATATGGAAAATAGATTTTTTAAAAGAAAACTGGAAGATAAATCAATGGGGAAAGTTATTTCTTTCAACAAATAGTGCTGGAACAATTGGCTTTTCTTCCACATAAACATGAACATGAAGCAATTACCTTACAATACTGCAACACAAAAACTAAACGCTTATACACCATGAGCAAATGAGTTGTATTCCCTGAATAAAATGCTATTTAATATGTGAAGACCCATCAGTATATTAGACAAACTAATAGAATAAATGACAAAAACCACATGATCATTTCAAAAGATGCAGAAAAAGCATCTGCCAAGAACCAGTACCCTTTCCTAATACAGGTTCTCAAAAACTTGTAATATAAGGGGACTGTGGTAGTTAGTTTTGTGTGTTTACTTGACTAGGTTATAATACCCAGTTATTTTAAGCAAACACTAGTGAAGTTGATGCTATGAAAATATTCTGTAGATCGGTTCACTTTAAGTAAAGGAGATTACATTCTATAAATGGGGTGGGCCTCATCCAATCAGTTGAAAGTTCTGAAGAGCAAACACTGAGGTTTATTAGAGAATTCTGCCTTAGGTCTATGGCAACAACTCCTACCTGAGTTTCCAGCCTATCCTATAAATTTTTTTTTTCAGTTCCCCCAGTGACATTAGCCAATTCCTTAAGATCATCTCTCTGTAGGTATATAGCTAGATGATAACTAGCTAGCTAGCTAGATACAGACTGTCAGAAAGACAGCCAGACAGAGAGAGGGTGAGTGTGGTATATCTACATACACACATATACACAGATATCCTATTGTTTCTTTTTCTCTTCAGATCTCTGATTGTTACCGATTTGGACCAAATGGTTCTATAGGAACAGAATCTTATAGATGAATTTTCTTGGGTTTCTAGAATTGGTTCTCTAATCTGAGTAGATTTAAAACTATTATTGACTATTTCCAGTGATAAAGAGGGTACGGATAGTCCATGGTGAGATGTGGCAATTAGGATACACAACTATCACTATTGGATACTCCTAATCAAATACTTATAAAAGAAAGTGTTCTGGGTGACCATGTATTTGCCACCTCACAAAACGTTTGTCAAATTAATTATTATAATGAGACTGATTGGTTGCTCCTAAATGCTCTGGAGAAAGTGGTGAAAGAAAAGGAAGAGCTCAGGTCTTTAAATTCCCGGTTCAATCTATGAACAAATATTCTTTCTTAAGGTTCTATTCTTCTCTGAAAGAAATCCTTATCTCTTACAGCTCCAGAGCTGAAATATCTGAAGAGCAAATCTAGAGTCTCATCCTGTGAGAGGATGAATTATAGTGTGAATTAAATTCCCAACTTCACAGGGTATCTGCTGTTAGAGTGAGGTAATTGATTGAGAAGGAATGGGGTCCAGAAAATTGTAATGGGAACATATGGAAAGATCTTGATTAATTTGCTAACATTGAACTTCTAAATTTTACTGTGTATTTTGCCAGTGGAAATAGCTCTTCTGTTCTAGTATGAGGAAGTTAACTTTTTTACTCAAAGAACCTGTAATGGCCCTCCCTGAGGTAGTTGTAATGCAAGGCAGGTTCTCCTCAGAACCTATTGACACCACCTTTCTTTGCTCCTAGACTTATAACTTAACTCAAGTACCAGCATTCACTAAGTGTGGGGTACAAAATGTGGCCCATGAGGAGGTATGCTACCATCGAAAAATACTGCCTGGTTTTTCCAATTTACACAAAGAGAAATCTGGGGAATATGTGTGGGAATGGATATTAAGGGTTTGGGATAATAGTGGAAGGAACATAAAATTGCATAAAGATAATGTCATTGATTCAATATTGTAGCTCAAGGGATTATAAAGGAATCTAATTGTTTTGTTCATTAGCTGGAAACATGGGTCAAAAGATGGCCTATACTAAATAAAGGTGAAATTTCAGAACTGCCTTGGTGTGCTGTTCAGAAAGGTATGCAAAGGCTTAGGGATATTTGAATGTTAGAGTAGATGTATCCTTTAAGACCTGTTCATACAATCTGGAAGGGTACAAAGGACCCAATTTTCACCACAATTGTGAGAAATAAATTTGTGAGGAGAGGTCCAGAATCCTTGAACACTTCTATGGTTACTGATCTCAGCAGGTCAGAAATTTAAATGGAAACTGCCAATGAATGGGGATCTTTCAATGCAATGGGTGTAAGTGGATGCTCAGTGACAGCACTTAATACTCAAGACAAGGTGGCAGTGGTTCATGTAGTGTATCACAGAGTCAAAGCAGTATGAGAGCTGTCTGACTCAAAGAGACCTATGGTATTGGCTTAGTTGATCATGGTGTCCCTAGAAGGTAAATAGGTGAAAAGTCTTACTTGACCTCTTTTAAGTGAAACAATACTAGGTCTAGTGAATAGAAGTCTAACCTAAATCAGCAAAATAGAGAATTTCAGCTCATCTATAAATTCCCAGATGTAAGCCAATTTACAGACCCAAAACTCCTAGGATGAGGGGGAGCCCAGATTCCCTTAAAGAAGAACCCTACCACACTGCCAATTAATTAATCAAAATTAATACCATGATTCTTCCAGTTTTCCTGAAAGAGATCTACAGCCTTTTGTCAGGGTTATTGTGCACTGTGGAAAAGGAAATAATAAGACTTCTGAGGAATTACCAGACACTGGCTCTCAACTGGCAGCAATTCTAGGAAACCCAAAACATCACTGTGTTCCACCAGTCAGAAGAGGAGCTAATGGATCTCAGTTTATCAATGGAATTTTACTTCAGGTCCATCTCACAATATATCCAGCAGGTATTTGGATATATCAATTGGTTATTTCCTGAGTTCTAAAATGCATAATTGGAATAGACATACTCCACATCTGACAGAATCTCAATATTGGTTCTCTGGTCTATATAGTGAATGTTACTAGGGTTGGAAAGGTCAAATGGATGCCAGTATAATTACCAATACCAAAAGTTAAATATTTTGCAAACCAAAAGCTGTTCCACATACCTAGAAGGATTGCAGAAATGAATGAAAACATGAAGAACTTGAAAGGATGCAGAGGTGGCAATTTCCAACAAATCTCCATTCAAAGTTCCTATTTGGACTATGGAGAAAACAGGTGGGCCTTGGAAAATGACAGTGAGTTATCAAAAACTTAAGCAGGTAGAGACTTCAATTATTTGCAGTTGCTATTCCAGATGTGTTATAATTTCTTGAGCAAATAACATATCCCCTGGTAACTGGCATGTAAATAATTGATCCAGTAAAGCTTGTTTCCTCAATAGCTGTTAGTAAAGACACCAGAGGAAGATTTATTTTCAGCTGGCAAGGCCATCAATGTCCTACCCTACACGACATCACTTTGTCCATTACATTTATCACGTTATGTTAGTTGTACCTAGTGATAAAAAAATAGCAACTATTCCAGATTTATTATTAAGTTATTTGCATGTAGGGAGAATGTAAATAAATTTTTAAAAATCAGATGCTTTCTCCCACAGTGAAATTCTGAGGGTCTGGTTGTATAGAACATGCTAAGATATACTTTCTAGGGTGAAGGAAAACTGTTATATCTGGCCCCACCTAAACAGAGGCACCATGACTAGTTGGCCTCTTCATATTTTAGAGGCAACATTTTCAACTTTTCTGTCTTCTATTCTGGCCTGTAAAGCTGCTAGATATGAATGGGTCCAGAATAAGAAGAGACTGTGCAATAGGTCCAGTCTGCTATGCAAAATGCTCTGCCCCTTAAGCCATATGATCCAGCGGATTCAAAGTATTTTAAATGGCAGTGGCAGGCATAGGTGTCTGCCTTTGGCAGTCCCATAGGTGAATTATAGCACAGAAACTCAAGAGTTTGGAGCAAAGTCTTGCCATCCTCTACAGATGATTATTCTCCTTTTGAGAAGCAGATTTGCCTGACTGAGTACAGCCTTAGTGGAAACTGAACACTTAACCATGGATCACCAAGTTAACATGTGAGTTAAACTGCCAATCATGGACTGGTTGTTCTCAGACCCACCAAGCAAATATTTGGGCATACTCAACAGCACTCCATTTTCATATGAAAATAGTATATGTGAACCTGGGTTCAAGCAGGCCCTGAAGGCACAAGTAAGTTCTACAAGGAAGTGGTCCAAAGGCCCATGGGCCCCACTTCTGCCACGTTATCTTATTTCTCCCAGCCCATACTTATGACCTCCTGGCAAGTTCCTTAGAGTCATTTGACTGAAGAAGATAAAATGTGGGCCTGGTTAATAGATGGTCATTCATGATACTCAGGTACCATCTGAAAGCAGACAGCTGTAGTACTACAACCCCTTTCTGGAACATTCCTGAAGGACAGTAGAAACAGGAATCCTCCCAGAAGGCAGAATTTCAAGCAATGCTGGACCTGGTTGTTCGTTTTGTTTAGAAGGAAAAATGACCACAGTTATGAGTGTTTGTTGGTCAATAGGCTATGCCCATTGTTTTGGCTAAGTGGTCAGGGACTGGGAAAGAATATGACTGAAAACTTCATGCCAAGGAAGTTTAAGGATAGAACTCTCTGAATAGGCAAAAAAACACAAAGATACCTTTGTCCCATATAAATGCTCACCAAAGGAGTGACCTCAGCAGAGGAGAATTTTAGAAATCAAATGATGGGATGACCCATTCTATGGATACTAGACAGCCTCTTACCCCAGCCACTCCTGACATTGCCCAATGTATTCATGAGCAAAGTGGCCATGGTGGCTGGACTGTACTTCTACTCACCAATGCTGGGCAAGCTATAGCTACTTCTTGGGTCCCAGTCTGCCAGCACCAGAAACCACCACTGAGACTCCAATATGACACCATTCCCTGCAGTGATCAGCAGCTACCATGTGGCAACTTGGACTGCTTCCTTCATAGAAAGCACTGTATTTTGATCTTATCACAGTAGCCACTTACTCTAGATATGGTTTTGCCCTCTCTGCATACAACGTTCCACACATCATTGCTTCTTATCAAAGAACTCACATCACAGAAAATGAAGTGCATCATAACCTGCTCCCTATCATCCTGAAACAATTGGCTTGATAAAATGGCAGAATGGCGTTTTGAAAACTCTGTAACAGTGCCAACAATGTGGCAATACCTGCAGGCTTGGAACAGTTCTCCAGTCGACAAGTTTAGGCTCTAAATCAGTATCCAAAATATGATACTGTTTCTCCCATAACCATGATTCACAAGTCTGGAAATCAAAGGAAGAAATAGAGTGGCACCACTTACTATTTCCCCTAGTGATCCACTGGCAAGATTTTTGCTTCCTGTCCCTTAAACCTCATGTTCTGCTGGTCTAGAAGTCTTAGTTCCAAAAGGAAGAATATTTTCTTCAGGTGACTTACCATGTATGATGGTTTGAAGCTGTATGCACCTCAGAAAAATATGTTTTTGAATTTAATCCATTCCTGTGGGTCTGAAGCCACTGTAAGTAGGACCTTTTGATAAGGTTACTTCAATTAAAGTGTAGCCCAACTCAATCAAGATGAGCCTTACTCCTTTTGCTAGACTTCTTTATAAGAGGAATGAAATTCAAACACACAGAGAAAAAGCCTGAGGGAGCATCCAGAAGCTGCACATCAGTGGAAACTGTAAGAGAAGGGAGAGACAAGGAGGTACCAACCTGTGCCTTCCTGTGTAACAAGTTGAGGACGAGGAATTGCCAGCAGATAGCCCCAGAATGCCACAGTCTTTAGGCAGAAAATATCACCTTGAATGATGCCTTGATTTGGATGTTTCCCTAACCTCAAAACCATGAGGGAATAAATTCCCATTGTTTAAGCCAACCCCACTGCATGGCATTTTCTTGAGCAGCCAAGAAAATGAAAACACCATATCACTGAGCTGGAAATTAAGACCACAACCTGGACACTTTGGGCTCTTTATGCCTCTGAATCAACAAGCAAATAGCAGGGTTACTGTGCCCTTGGGGTAATTGATTCAGATCACCAAGAGGAAATTGGGCTGCTACTATACCACGGAGTTAAGGAAGAATACAAAATACAGAAGATTCCTTAAGGACCCCCTAATACTACCATTCCTGGGAATTGAAGTCAATGGAAAATCACAACAATCACATTTATGTAGAACTATTAATGGTCCAATACTTTCAAGAATGAAGGTTTGGGTCACCCTGCCAGGCAAAGAGCCATAACCATCTGAGGCCTGCTGATGACAAGGAATGGTAGAGGAAGTAGGTAGATAAATACCTGCTATGATCTAATGACAATTTTAGAAACAGGGAATTTAATGGCTATTACTATTTCTTCCTCCTTTTCTTACAAATATGTTCGTTTGTGAAAACATATATGTGTATGTTTAAGAAAATCCATATTTGTATATGGACCCTAGAATCATTCATAATAACATTAAAGATTAAGTATAAATAGGGTAAAACTGGCAGGTTTATACAGACAACTTTCAGTCAAATTAAAATAGAGGACTAGTTTCAGTAGGAAAGAGAAACATACATCTCAATTTGAAATGGCTTAAGAGCTCCACAAAATAAATTACACAATAAATTGTCGTTCAAGTATAATAGTTACACACAAACATTCTCAACATGGAAATATTCAGGAAACATAATTCTTCCATGTATTGCAGAATAAAAGTAACTCCAATTAGGAAAACAATAAAATCCTACCCAAAAGAGATATAAGGAACTCAAGAATGAATGGAGACAGGATCTTACAGGTCTATCCATGCTGAATTACTTTTACAATACTGAACTGAACCTAGCATCTATGGAGTTGTAGTTACAAAGTATAAGTGAAATACCCTAATTCTTGATGATAATTATTAATTAATACGTATTAGAATTTTAAAATATATACTTTGAAAATATTTTGCCCTCTTAACATTTCATGAGTTTATTTTTTCCTTAACTTTGTATGAGTCTTTCAGATCCAAGTATATCTAACAGGTTTTTTAAGAGCAGATACATCTTGCATGCTAATTGATCTTCAGTTGCAAGAAGTTATAGCTACTGTACTATGCCAATATAAAATACTGAAATGAAAAAAATTGAGTATATTCTTAATAAAGTGCATTTTATCCTTATTCTTTATATATTTGTCCTAAGAAAGATATGGGTAGAGAAAAGTTCACCAAAATAAAAAAAAATCACTTCTGTTTAAGGGAATTTGGGGTGATTTTCATTTCTACTTCTATTTTCCATACTTCTTCTTCTTAAAGGAACATATATATATATATATCATTAAAATAACATAAATTTTCTTAAAACAAAATGGTAGGTTATTTAGCATGTTTAAACTGAGTATTTAACCTATTACATTTTACCAAGATTAGTTAATAAATATAATTTGAAAGCAAGAAAAAGAAAATAAGGAATCAATAGTATATCATTCCTGAGCAAACTAGAGTATTGCTCTTCACAGCAGGCATGAAAGCTCAAGTACAAGAAAGAAACCCCTTACAGTTGAACAAATAGGAGAACTTAAGTGCAAATATATAGTTATACATTTGGTAACCAGAAGCTGAGGGAGTTTAGCTCTGACAAGTCTAGATATCTGTATACTATAAAAGATTAAGTCATCAATGAAGGAAACAGAGACATACGGGATGGAAATGAAACATAGAGGTTTGAAGAGAATGGAAGAGAGTAAAATAGATATTGCAGGACAGGTAATTGAGAGACCAAAAAAGCATAGTAGAATTTTTAGGCAGTATTAAGAATCCAGCTAAGTTAATGATCATGAATATTTAAATTTTACTCATCTAGTCTGTTGTGGAAATTTCTTCATTAGTCCAAAACTGCCCCCACTAATGAGCACAGAGAAAGCAGGTATTTGGGTTTTTCCAAAATTTCTTTTTTCTTTACTTGTTTGTTTGTATGTAGACAAGTTAAGAAGAAAGGAGTGAGAAAGTACTATCATTGTTAAGAAACTGGGCTGATGGACATTGATTCATCTGTGGAGGGACAAATAACTAATAAGTGGTAGAGCTGTGATGTGAATCTAGAGATCATCTAGTAAAGGAAAACTACATAAACACCTCACCAGTCTTTCTCCCATAGGGAAACTGACATGGATTAAAATGGCAGCTACTGCTCAGATTTCATCATCATTTTTCTGACTCTATTTCAAAACACAGGTAGGTAATTGTTTTGATAGTACTTTCCACCACGAGTGTAGAAAACACTTATCTTTATGATGGTGCCAATACAGTGATTCACCCATGATTGTCCAAGGCTACTTGAGAGATATGATGTAGAACTATGAAGCATAAAGAGTAATTTTTTGAGTGAAAAAGAAAAAGGGTATGAATAAATATGCAATGTAAGAATGCCAAAAGATCAGGGACAGCAGGTGTACACACTTGGCTATTACTTGGCTATTAAAACTACCTTTGGAGTTCTAAAGTATAATGTAGAAGACACAGTATGCATTATTTTAATTGAATAACAGTGAAGGGAAAATAAATACAACAGCATACATCCATCCTCCAATTTAAATTATGAGCTTACATTTTCATTTTACATTTTTATATGTATAAAATTACAATTATAAAATAGTGAACAAGATTAGAGTCTTTAAGTAGCCAAGTAAATAAGTCCTTTAGTGGCCATGGTTTATCACGTACTCATAAAATACTTTTCTCAGCTTATTCAGATTTGCATTAAAATAATAAGTTATTAATGGTGTTTTCCTCAATAACCTGTCTTAACATGGTGATAGGTTCAATGTAAGTATAAATCAATTCTGTAAATCCTGCCAATAAAGATTGAAAAGGAAAGGTTTATAGCTTACTTGTGCATTTATTTATGGATGGGTTGTTTGTTTCAGCAAAAGCAAATAACAAATCATTCAGCAGGCAGCTAGACCGATTTCTGTTTTTATCCTTCTGTTTGAATCAGAGCCTAAAGCATCTTTGGTCCTGACATTTTGGCACTTTTTCACAAAACCTGACATAAATACACAGTTGAGGAGTTAATTAGATGTACAGTTAGTCAGTTTGGTGCAAAATTCTCTGACTTTTTAAGTACATGCTCTTTTGGCCCATTCAATATTTTGTGGTATCTTTCATGTTTCCTTAGAAATATAGCAGACTGGAATGGAAGAAAAAGATCACAATAAAGTGAAGGCAAGAAATCATTACTGCTGAGTGTGCACTTCAACTATTCTGGGGCCCTCATTAGTATACTAATGTGAACATTCATATTGTGACTACCTAAGATCCCAATATATCATATCTGGAGGAGTGATGCTGTCATGAAATTGTCTTTAGTCAACAACTATTTTTTCCATCATTAATATATCATTTTACCATGAAATTTCCTTGAATAATATTATTTCTATAAATAAGCTCTGAGGTATTATAACATTAGTCCTTTCCCATAAGTTATCTGGAATGAGGATGATCCAGTTTATAGAAGAAAAGGCAGTTACCATTGAGTGATAATTTATAGCTAATATAATGATCTTTTGGAAATATGCCATATGATAGATAAGATTAGGAATTTTTAAGGACTTAGCCACATTTTTCATATCAGACACCCATAGTCCCTTTTGTTGACGAGAGAAAGAGAAGTTCTATATAACATGGGATATTTAAGATTCATTAAAAAACTGTTGAAAAACTAAAAACAAAAAGAAAACTCTTGAAAGCATCAAGAGAAAAACAACTGATCATTTATAGGAGAATATCAGTGTAATTCTGACTCTTACTGTTTCATATTCATGAACCGCCAAATCACATGTGCATTAATTATTTTGGTCTCAATATTAATACATAAAACATATTACTATTTGGTTTTACTTTTTCTCAACTTGGAAATGTATCTGGCATTTTGGCAACACAACCAAGCAGACCCTATGGAATTACAGATATCAGGATTTAGAAATGATGCTATGTGGAACTTATGGCAAGGACCAGTCATATAATCACAGCACAGCATGATGCTATTACTGTTCACAATAGAAATTATTTGTCTTTAAAAAAGCATTCCTTTCTAACTATTGAGTCTTGGTAGAGAAGGCATTCTTACCATAGAACCAAGTGATCATGTAGCCAAACTGACCAGTCTAAGTTGGTTCTGTCACCCCAACCATGTCATTAGTTTGGGTAGGCCCAGAGGCAATCCACTTTAAGTTGGAAGTGGTACATTCAGCATCTAAATGAGCAGGAACAGAAGGAAAAGTGAAGTGCATGAACAGGTATTCCAGAACATTACATTATCCATTCTTGTTGCTGCACAACTTATTCCTGTGGCCATATGGAGAATCCCTTTTGATCAACTGATGGAAACAGAAAAATCTGGTTGATTAATGGTATCCACTAGTCATTTCACATACCACACCAATCAAAAGTCATGAGCTTGATAGAGTGCTGGAATGGTCTGTGAATTTGCAGAGGAAGTGTCAGCTCAGAGGTGATACACTACAGAATATCATGCCATCTTACAGACTGCAGCATACATATTGCATTGAAGATCTTTGTAGAATCCCTGGTCCCCAGTAGGAACCAATGGGTAGAAGTAGTGGAAAAATTCCCACTTATGATCATATCCTAATAATCCACTAGAGGACTTCATGCTTCCCATGATATAATTATGGATTCTGAAGATTTCCTGCTCACCAGAGCAGATATATTTTCTCCATGTGTAACTGCAAGAATCCTATTGAACTAAAAACCATGGATTCTCCCTGGCTACTTCAGGCTCCTTGTGTCCAGGGAGTATCAGAACACTATCTGGCCAGTATAATTGACCTGGATCATAAGGATGGGATAGGGCTACTGTTACACAGTGGTAGCAGGTAGAAATCTGTGTGGCATCAAAGTGATCCACTTGGTATTTCATTGCCCTCTTTTGTGTGTGAATAAATATGGCCTGACGAAGGCATGATGACCTGGTGCACAGACATTTTAAGGAGGAGTTTATAACACATGCCACCAGGTAAACCACAAATATCATGAGCTGGTAGCTGAGGGTAAGGCAATACTGTAATAAATAATAATAGAATAGAAAAATGTTCAGTGTAAGGTGATGCCCTGAGACTAGTTTCAGCAGTAGGGACTGAACTAACTTCTTTTCCAAGTTTCCTGAGGAAGTAAGGTCTAGAATCCTGTAAGTGCTGTTCCCAGAGTGTACATGAAAAGTTGATCTCAGCAGTACAAAGGGTAGAAATGGAGATGGCTACTCCAAAACTCCTCATGAATTTTGCCTAGTCCTTATCAGGCCTATGTCACAGTTTTACTACTATCTTTACTCAATTCCACATAAGTTCCCTCCTTCTGCATGTGTTGATCCCCAACGAAAACCCTATATGCATTCTCAGTATCTCTTTCAGAGCAAACTCTTCAATGTCTGCTTCCAGAGACTCTAACCTGTTACACAATAATAAAAAATATGTCCAGAATGAAAACTGGTCACATCATATCTAGAATATTGTGATCTATTTTAGGAAGGATCCTTTAAGAAGTTTAGTCCTAAGCTCCCCAATACAATAACTATAGCACTAGCCACGTGCAGCTATTTAAATTTGTTAAAAATAAATAAAGTTAACTTGGAAAAAAAATCAGTTCTTCAGTCACACTTAACTATCTTCCAAGGATATAATAACCACATGTGGCTAAGACAAGCACATTGGAAAGTACATCTACGGAACAATTCCATCATTTCAGACCTGGAATATACCATTTTGGACAGTGTTGGTACAGACTGCATAAACCTCAGGCACAGAGAGTTACAGGTCTCAACTTATGAAAAATAGCTTTAAGAACAGATTGTGTTTGACCAGGAAAAGAAAAACTTCAGAAAAGACCATAGTAAGGCACTTTAGGAATGAGTTTGCTATGACCTGACTATTTTCACAGAATTTCTTGTCAATTCTTTTTGTGTAACTATTTGGAAGTTGAAAAGCAATTTCAGCCCTTGACTTCCTAATGGAGAATATTTCCTGTCCTTCTGGATGTAAGTACAAGTTAAAAGAGACATTGTCTTGTGATTACAATTTATATAGGCTACGCCTTAAATATTTATAATGTAGAAAATGTATTCTATATAGTTGATAATTTTTGTAGTACCTTATTCTCTCTGAAAATTTCTATGTTGCATTAGGTAACAAATATGATTTTGAATAGCTAATAACCTATATATAACCATAACGGCCAAAACACAAAAGGAATAAACCTATGAATTTTGTCACAAATCACTTGTGTGTTTTTAAAATTTTCATAAAATATAAATCACTATGATTGATTACATACCAAAATGAATTTCCATTTCTTGTGCCCAAGTGGAATTTTCATAGAGACAGTTTCCTTTTAAAAGTCTACAGACATTATAAGAAATGTTGATAGTTACAGGTCTACATTGCTACAGAGGTATAGAATAATCTATCTTTTATACATGAGGGGACTAATTAGGGGAAGGCTAAGTTTGGCATATACATGCAAGCATATTATATTTCTGCATTTGTTTATTTTTCTAATAATTGTCAGTGCAATGGGAACTTTAGTTTTGCTATTCTACATTTCTCAAGATAAAAATTTACTTAAGATAAAAAATGACTTAAATAATACAAAACTATAAATGAAAAATAAAAGTTAAAGACTGCCTTTTTAATATTGTGCTATGTTTTTTAATTTATTGAATGTCTGATTGTAATTCTAGGTATTCACAACACAATATACTTGTTAAAGCTTTTGGTAATACTATAAAAATGGGATTATATCACTGATCAATCATTATAACCTAATGACCATTCTATTAAATGATTAGGGCTCAGATTGACTTAATAAAGAGTATAAGTATTTGAAAAAGAGTATTTTCATTATAAATATAACAAGAAAATCTGCAAGTATATTTTTCTTTCTCCTATTGTAACCTGATAAATAATGATTTTTAATTAGGATTAAGAATCTTTTGAAAACAATGACACTTTTGTGGAAAGCAAAATAATATTCAGTGTTTAAAGATGACAGCAACAATTGCTTTCCAAATGATTAATCCTTTGTTATTTGACATATTTGTGGGTAGATAAGAAACAAAGAATTGAAATCTGGATAAATTAATTGGGGGTAGCATTAGCATTCTTGAAATTTTTAAACTACTTTTGATTTCTGCATGAAAATGCAAATAACTAAATATGAAATGTAACTCCATTACTTTTAATAAATGTTACAGTGATCATTGATTTAAAGAAAGACTTGAAGGTCATATCTGCAGCTATGCAAAAATTGCAATTGACATTGACATTAATTAAGTTATCCAATATACTACTATGATAAATATTCAAAATTAGTTAGTTTGGTGATGAAATGACTAAAAAGATGTCCTGAGATTATAACCTAATAAGAGAAAGATACTTTTCCCTTCTATATGCTTTACCATAGGGTATGGTATTACATGTAAGGACACTATTTTCACTGTGGAGGGTAATATTTGAGAAAGTCTTTGAAGAATGTTTTAAATTTTTATAGAGAACAAGAATATCCATAATGCTTCAGGGAGAAAGAGATAAAGCAACAAAATATCTAATGAAAGAGAAGTGTGAGGACTATAAGGTGGAAAATGTCTAAAAATATTTTTAATTTAATAAAAAATCATTTTGTGTTTGGCACTATTGGAATGCTTTATTTAGCTTAAAACCACACTATGATTTTTGTGTTTTATTTCCATTTTGAAGGGGATAAAACATCACCTGAAAAGTGGTGGAACTAGTACTCAAACTTCAAAACCCTTACTTCTCCCACCATATCATTTTTAATTTAAGTTAAGGAAAAACACCTTTAGGTCTATGTTAAATTATATTCTAGTTCAGTGTGCTTAGTAGATCACTTATTTTTCCTACTTGAAATATAATTTAGTAAGATACTAATGAAAATTGTACTAGAAAGTTAGTAATAAAATTACATTTGTGGTAATGGCGATGATTAAGATTCAATCATAGTATCTTTAAGGAATATATATTTTACCTCTAAAGTACAAATACATTTTTGCAATGGAACATGGTAAAGCATTAAGTCAGTGAATGCCAAGACTATTTCAAAATGACTTGCATCAATTTGGCTTCTCAGATATAAATGTAATCCTTTTACTAACAGAGTTTTAACATTAATACACATTAACACCCACCAAGAAATAGTGTCTTAAAAAATTAAATCGACTTTAAATACAATAGGCTTTATATCATTCTAGAAGTGAATAGTCCAATGGTTACAAGGGATTCAAGATGTGCATGTTTTTACCTTATCAGAAACAGACAGAGTGCAGAGATTACCTGCAAATGGAATAAGAAGTAAAGAGGGGGAAATGCAATTGCTGTTCTCCAGTATTTGAACAGACAGTTGCAATTACCTTTCTAATGAGTTTGGACAGAGCTCAGAGAAGATTGGAGTCATATACTATATATGTGGGAACAAGATTCTCATAGACAGGCATTCTTAGCTCAGGTTCATTGCTTCTTACATATTACAAGACATCTTTCTCTTTCTATTTGCATCAAAATGCTTACTCCACTCCAGTGACCATAGATCTAATTTTAATGCTTATTTTCCATGACGTCAAGGAACTATACAAATGAACCTATATGCCTTGCCTTGCTTCCCAAGAACTTAACATTGGAAGTAATTTTAAAGCTGGAAGAAAAATCTGTTGTTAATGTAATTAGATTTCACACAATGCACTTTGTTATTCTGAGTATGCCATTATTCACTATTCTGTGTGTATAGAGGAGTAGATGTACTGAATTTGTAGTATAGAAAGAAAAGCCTATGAGACAAGTTTTACTCTATGATATATTGTGAAAAAATACTACTTGAAACACAGTTATATAGGATCTGAGTTATAAGATATTTTTGAATTAACAAAGATATGAGAAATTTTGTAACTATTAATCTATTTAGATTTTTTTCAGACAGTATAGATCACAACAGCAATGACTCACAAATATTTTTCTCACTGGTTTTATCATCTTCCAGGTTCTGATTTGAGAAAATTTGAAAGAAACAATCTCTTTAACAAGAAATCACTAAACAAGTTCCTTTACTTGTCATTATAAACTGCAGAGATTCCAACCAAAGATCTTGATGTTATGACTTTCTGCTATAGGAAATAGTTTCTAAAAACTCAAGAGAGGCACTAAAACAAAGAAAGCAAATTAAACTGAAACGAGCTAAAATTATTTTTTATTTTTTATTTTTATTTATCTTCTTTAGAGTTAATAGATCACACAAAACATTATATTAAAAAACATAAAACGTTCTCACACACCCCACTCCCCATCCCCCAATCCCCATCAATTTTTTAAATTGTACTTTTTGAAGATACATAGATCACAAATAATGTTACAATCAAAAAATATAAGAGGTCCCCATATAACCACCCTCTCACCCCACTCCTCCTACATCAACAACCTCTTTCATCATTGTGGCTCATTCATTGCATTTGGTGAATACATTTTGGAGCACTGCTGCATCACATGGATAACAGTTTACACTGTAATTTACACTCTCCCCCAGTACATTCTTACATTGTGGGTTATAGCAGGATATATAATGTCCAGCATCTGTCCCTGCAATATCATTTAGGACAACTCCAAGTCCCAAAAATGCCCTCACATCATATCTGTTCTTCTCTCTCCCTGTCCTCAACAACTACAGTGGCCACTTTCTCCATATCAATGCTACAATTTCTTCCATTACTAGTCACAATAGTTCCATAGTAGACTATCAGTCTACTCTAATCCATACTCTATTCCTCCTTCCTGTGGACCCTGGGATGGTGATGTCCGTTCTGTCTCTATATTGAGAGGGGCTTAGATTCCACATGGATGATGGATGCAATTCTGCTTGCAGTTGTAAGCACTCTCGGTTCCCTGGTGTGGTGGTTGACCACCTTCACCTCTCTGTTAGCTGACCTGGGTAAGTCCAATGAATCAGAGGGTAGGAATTGCAACTCTGCTGGGCTCAGGGCACAGCTGGCACATGGACAGTCCAGAGATTCAAGTCTCCTGAGTAAACACCAACCCTAGCACCAACCACAGGTCCAGTAAAAGTGACAGAAGAGGCATGTACAGAAAGGCCACATCTGAGTCCAACTTCATCACACTCAGGAACACAAATTCCAAAGTAGGGCCAACTGGCAAGGCACTGAACTATAGAGCCATCCGCCATGATCATAGAACCTGTGGGTCAGGAGAATCAGTACCTAGGGCTGTATCTACTTTTTCTGTCTATGGGATCCTGCTGAGGCGTGCATAAACGTGACCCCTCTGATGACCTCCTGACTCTTTTTTGAAGACTCTTAGCCATATAAACTCATTTGTCTTTGCTATTTCCCCCTTTTATTCAAGGTCAAAATGCAGTTTATGGCACATGATCCTACATGTAGGCTGAGATACTCTGCTGGTCTGAGTTGATCTTTTTATTCAAGGTCTCTTTCTAGTTGCATCACCAGTTAGTGATTGATAGTAATCCTTCAGCACCAGGGAGGCTCATACTGGGAGTCATGTCCCATGCTGGAGGGTAGGTAATACATTTACTTGCTGAGTTTGGCTTAGAGAGTGGCCACATTTGAACAATAAGGCAGCTCTCAGGAGGTAACTCTTAGGCACCCTGAAGCTCTAGGCCTAGTTCATATTTCAGGCACACAGGCTCATAAACATAGTCATCAGTATCAAGGGCTCATATTTGGATCATCCTTCTTTGTTATACTTTGCTGTTGCACTTGGGAGATTGTTGATGATCCACTGGGGAATGTGATAGAGCTCCCCTGGGTAGGAACTCAACACTCCCTCAGTTGTCATTTGTAATAGTAACTACTATGAAAATACCCAACATATATCTGAACATTTTTATGTACCCTATATACATGCCCTGGAGAACTCCCTCCCAACCATGTGCCCCCCATCAATAACATCCCACACCAGTGTTCCTTTCTTGCCATAGTTGAAACTCTCTGTGGTCCAAAACTTCTTCAAAAATGAAACCTAGTATATTGCCAAATTTAATTGATAGGAAAATAAAATATAGTGGTGAGTTTAAAGATTTGAAATAGAATACATACTAATTTAGAAAAACTAAAATAAAAATAAATCGGGGTATTAAAAAAATGAAAAATATTATAAAGCTTTGTTTCTGATGTTTTGCCTTTCATCACTGCAATAGTTGTTGCCCTATATGTACAGTGGCATGGCAACTTCTTTCATTTTGTCCTCTACATCCTTTCTTTTTTTCTAATTTTTAATGTTTTCTTCACAAAAGTTTTAGATCACAGTGATTCACATATATAATATAGGGGACTCCCGTATATCCAACATCAAACACTTTTACCCCTTCCCCAGCAATGATTTTTTTTGTTCATGTTAAATTTGCTGCAGCTGATGTACAGATATTGAAACATAGCTTTCAAACATGGTTCCATTTTGGTTTACATTATGTTTTATATTTTAGACTGCATATTTTTCTAAATTTTAATTACCTTAGGTTTTACATTATGGTTTACATTTTATCCTATAGACTTTTATATATTTTTGGTGTAATTTAACATGTCCTATATCTATAATTGCATGATCTTGTGGAACACTTCCATTGCCCCCCAGTTACCCTGATTACATCTATTCTATACCTCTCTCTTCCCTCCCCTCAAGCCCACAGTGACAATCAATCTTCACTACTTGAAGGACCAGATTCACAGATACTTGCAACAATGCCGAGGGCTTGACATACTAGACTGCCCTAACCCACTGAGAGCCACCAATTCTCTAGAGAGACCCAACTCCCTGTGTTTGAGAACATTAGACCTCCCCAGGATGTGGATACACCTTCACACTCATTGTATGGGTCTCCACCCAATTATATAACATACTATGATGAAATGAGTACTCACACACTCCCTAGAAGCCTGACTCTGATCCAGATGCCCCCCCCATAAGCACCTTAAACAGGTAATCCTTCCTTATTATGTTTTCTAAAGGGTTTTCTCAACATTACAGTTTCAACCACACACCTGACATTCTCCCATGTTCAACTGTTCCCCCAGGTCTCCCCCCAATTCCTTGGGCCATCTGTCCCATCCTCCCAACCCTAGAACCCCTCAAGCCCTCAAAGCCCCATGCAAAGTTATCCCTATGCCCCCATTTTATCCTTTCCCTGTACAAATACTTACCTTCAGCTTATCATAGATTTCATCCATGAAGGCATCGACTCACAAACATCCTCTTCCTGCCCAATTTCCTGTAAGCAAAATTGGTGTTAGTTCTTTCCAGATTGTTTGGTAGAATTCACCTGTGAAGTCATTTGGCCCAGGACTCTTCTTAGTTGGGAGGTTTGTATGACTGATTCCATCTCTTTACTTGTGATTGTTTTGTTGAGATCATTGATTTCTTCTTTTGTCAATGTAGACTGCTTATGTGTTTCTAGGAATTTGTCCATTTCCTCTATAATGTCCTTCTTGTTGGAATATAGTTTTTCAAAGTATCCTCTTATGATACTCTTTATCTCTGTGGGGTCAGTGGTGATATCCCCTTTATCATTTCTTATTTTGTGTATTTGCATGTTCTCTCTTTTTTTCTTTGTTAGTCTAGCTAAGGATTTGTCAATTTTATTGATTCTCTCAAAGAACCAGCTCTTTGTTTTATTTATTTTTTGACTGCTTTCTTATTTTCTATTTCATTTAGTTCTGCTCTGATCTTTGTTATTTCTTTCTTTGTTCTTTCTTTGGACTTAGTTTGTTGTTTTTTACTAATTCCTCCAAGTGTACAGTTAGTTCTTATTTTAGCTCTTTCTTTTTTGATGTATGAATTTATGGCTATGAATTTCACTCTCAGTACAGCTTTTGCTGCATCCCATAAGTTTTGATATGTTGTGTTATCATTTTCAGTTTAGTTTAAGGTAGTTACTGATTTCTTTTGAGAGTTCCTCCTTGACCCACTGTTTTTCTAATAGTGTGTTGTTTAACTTCCATATCTTGGTGTCAAATTTGGGTCTCTGGCCCTTGCAGATTGCCAACTTCATTCCACTGTTGTCAGAGAAATTATTTTCTATGATTTCAATCTTTCTGAATTCACTGAGACTTTCTTTGTGGCCTAGCATGTGGTCTATTTTGAAGAATGAGCCACGTGCACTTGAGAAGAATGTATATCCTGTTGTATTTGGGTATAATGTTCTGTATATGCCTATTAGGTGCTAATCCTCTAATATATAGTTCAAAGTCTTTGTTTCTTTATTGATTCTCTTTTGAGATGTTCTGTCCAATGGTGATAGTGGTGTATTAAAGTCCCCACTATAATTGGAGAGGCATCTATTCCTTCACTTAGTTTTTCCAGTGTTTGCCTCACATATTTGGAAGTGCCGTTGTAGGGGCATAAATGTTTATGATTGTTCTTTCTTCTTGAAAGATTACCCCTTTCACTAATATATAGTAACCATCTTTTTCTCTCACAGTTGTTTTGCATTTAAAGTATTTTGGGAAGTGGAATTGGCCCAATGGATAGGGTGTCCACCTACCACATGGGAGGTCCAAGGTTCAAACCCAGGGCCTCCTGCCCCATGTGATGAGCTGGCCCATGTGCAGTGCTGATGCACAGAAGGAGTGCCGTGCCATGCAGGGTTCTTTGCATAGGGGAGTCCCATGCACAAGGAGTGCACCCCATAAGGAGAATTGCCCAAAGCAAAAAAAGTGCAGCCTGCCCAGGAATGGTGCCGCACACAAGGAGAGCTGACAAATCAAGATGATGCAACAAAATGTGACACAGATCCCAGGTGCCACTGACAAGAATACAAGTGAACACAGAAGAAACACAGCTAATAGACACAGAGAGCAGACAACTGGGGTGGGGAGGGTGGGGAAGAGGAGAGAAATAAATAAAAAATAAATCTGAAAAAATAAAAATAAAATAAAGTCTATTTTGTCCAATATTAATATAGCCACTCCTGTCATTTTTTGGTTATTGTTTGCCTGTAAGATTGTTTTCCAGCCATTCACTTTCAATCTCCTTGAATCCACTGGTCTAAGATGTGTTTCTGGTGGACAGCATATAGATGGGTCATATTTACTTATCCAATTCTCCAATCCGTGTCTCTTAATAGGTGCATTTAATCTATTGATATTCAGTGTTATTACTTTCAAGGAATTACTTATATTAGCCATTTTATCTTTGGATTTGGATTTGTCATATTTTGATTTTTTTTCTCTTTTTGTCTTTTTAGTTGTTATTACACTGTCCTCCAACTCTGTCTTTCCTGTTTCTTTCTTTCAACCTGCAGAACTTCCTTTAGTATTTCTTGAAGGGTAGGCTTCTTGTTGGCATACTCTCTTAGTTTCTGTTTATCTGTTTATTATTTTGAATTCTCCATCATTTTTTAATGATCCATTTTGCTGGCTAGAGTATTCTTGGTTGGAAATTTTTTTCTTATTACCTTGACTATGTCATACCACTGCCTTCTTGCCTACATGGTTTCAGATGAGAAATCAGCACTTAATCTTATGGAGCTTCCTTTATATGTGATAGTTCTCTTTTCTCTTGCTGCTCTTTGCACTTTCTCTTTGTCTTGAGCATTGGATAATTTGACAAGTATATGTCTTGTTGGGATTTATGCTGTTTGTTGTGCATTGTACTTTCTGGACAGGTACATCCATCTTCTTCAATAGCTTTGGGAAGTTTTCAGCCATTATATCCTCCAACACCCCTTCTGTCCCCTTTTCCTTCTCTTCTACTTATGGGATGCCTATAATGCATATTTGTGCATTTTGCATTGTCATTCAGGTCCCTAAATCCCCACTGATTTTTTCTATCTTTTTGTCCATCAGTTCTACTATCAGTTTGATTTCAGATGTACTGTCTCCCACATCACTAATTCTTTCCTCTGCCTCTTCAAATCTGCTGTTATTTGCTGAGAGTGTATTTTTGATTTCTTAAAATGTGCTGTTCATCACCATCATATCCATTATCTTTTTTTGTGTGTATAATTACAATTTCCTATGCATGCTCTCCAAGTGTTTTCTTAATATCCTTAATCTCCCTCTTTCTTTCATTAAATTGCTCCATGATATATATTTTGAAAGCTTTGATTAATTGTTCAATTTAGTTGCCAGATTTTGGGGAATGGTGGGGTCAAGAAATGGAAGCACAGGATAATGTGGACTCGGGGTATGTGGGCCTGTGAAATGTGCATTATGGGGTTCAGGGAACATGGGTTTGGGGATCCCATATTTGGGGAACACAGGGCTTGGAAACACTGCTGTGTGACTGGCAATTTTCAGGGAATACTGCAGCCCTCAGCCTTAGGGGGAAATGTTTTGCCTACCCATGGTTCCAACTTCAGTGTTAGCAACCCGCAGTTTTACCTTAAGTAAGCACTACTTTTGTCACAGTCTTTCCAGATCAACGTCCAGGCACCTCCTGTTTTATTGGTTACCAAAACAGCCTGCTCTGGTAAGATTCCATCCCCACTCAGCCAGTCCTTTGCAGGAGAGAAGATGAGGTTGTATTCACGTGGACTCCATCTTGCCCTGCCTCCAAGCTAAAATTATTTGTATCAGGCAGTGCTATAATATGCTATATTCTCATATTTTTAATGTGGTTCTTTGTTACTTTTCATCATGTTTTTTGCTGTTAGAGTGATGTATAATATTAACATTGAGCTTTAAGGAGGTAAAATGGATAGATCTATTTATGAGTTATGCCATGTATATGTATGATGTCGAAACATGGTGCTGATTTTAATATTCATCCCTTTGGATGAATATCAAAATATGTGTTTCTACAAGACATATTATGTATGTGTTTATGCTATTAGTTATTATATAACTGTGATTGTAGCTCTAAGTGGTAGTCTGTGGATGTAAATGTCAATTGAAAGGAAACTAGAGCATAATCTAGGGAATGTAGAGCATAGTGATTTGGTGGTGGTGAATATTGTGGTTAATAGTATAAATATGAGTGCTCCTCTTTTACCAATTGCTAAGAATATGATAATACATGGAAAATTTACAACTATTGAAACTTATGAACTATAGTTAACAGAAATATTGTAATATTTTGCTGTGATGACAAGAAGATATTATTTCAATTTTAAGGGACAAGAAGAGAGGACAAGGGGGTATGGGATTTTTCCTTTTGGAGTAAAAACAATCTTCTAAAATTGGCTGAGGTAATGACAACACAATTCTGTGATGGAAATGAGAGCCAACAAGTGTATACTTTGAATAGATTGTACAAAGCATGGGATGGTATAACACAGGGAATCCAGTGGTAGAAGATAGACTGTGGTTAAAAGGACAAATGTGAAAATATTCTTTCATGAATGATAACAAATACACCATATACCAAATGGCATGTTTATTTTGTAAATCCACAACTTTTGCTATACAATTTGTTCTTTTATGAATATATAATTCAATAAAATTTTACTCTTAAAAAATATATGTCATAGGACTACAGTTGATTTTTTCAAGTTGGTTCTTTATTATTTCTATATTTTGGAATTACTTTAGTAATGATTATGTCTTACTTTTATTTTTTTTTTTTAAGATTTATTTTTTATTTTTTTTTCCACTGAACCCCCCCCCCCCCCAGTTGTCTGATCTCCATGTCCATTCACTGTGTGTTCTTCTGTGACCATTTCTATCTTTATCAGTGGCACCGGGAAACTGTGTTTCTTTTTGTTGCATCATCTTGCTGTGTCATCTCTCTGTGTGTGTGGCACCATTCTTGGGCAGGCTGCACTTTCTTTCATGTTGGGTGGCTCTCCTTATGGGGTGCACTTCTTGCGTGTGGGGCTCCCCTATGTGGGGGACACCCCTGCATGGCACAGCACTTCTCTTGTGCATCAGCATTGCACATGGTCCAACTCCACACGGGTCAAGGAGGCCCAGGGTTTGAACCACAGACTTCCCATGTGGTAGACAGATGCGCTATCTATTGGGCCAAGTCCACTTCCCTACTTTGATTTTTAAAGGATAGAAAATAGGAAAGTATGCATTGGTGAATCTATGAGTTATTTATTTTCATTTAAGAGAGATAAAAATATTTCATTTTCTGCAATAAGTATTTAAACTTTTACTTTGTAAATTAAACTCACATATGTGAATTCACATTTGGTGATATTTTAACCATTCCATTTACTGAGGTGATGAGTCGCAATAAGTCAGCACTTTCTTTACCATTATTGTGTGTATTACATGTTTTTATGTTCATAATATAATTCTGATAACTTCTTTCTTCTATTTAGTAATGTACATTTGCTTTTATATGGGACCATACTGACTCATGGTTTTGATAAGAAATATTTAAAGTGATATGAATATGCCTGTTACCATAATTGACTTTTAGGTAAGTTATTTTACAAATGTTACACATTATTCTATTTATAATGAACATGTATCTAGTCAACAGCTGTTTTTTGTGTGTGAAACAACTATATGCCAAGCATTGCTTTTAGATGCTAAGCATATAAACCTGAATGAGACATAATAACCCAATAGCACAGTCCATACTACCAAGGATTTCTGACACAGAAACACATAAGTTCAACTTAATAATACTTTATTTACATAGACTTACAAAGGTGTGTGCAATGTGTAGTAGCAAGGTGGAAAAATTATTTATTCTGACAAATTAGGAGGTAGAAACTGAGGATATAAGGAAATTTAGTTTGTCCTTAATGGTCAAGTAAGGAAAAACAATATACAAAGTGATGAATCACTTAAAAGATGTGGACAAATTAGCATATTAGATATATTATCTGTCATTAAATTCTTTGCATTAAACATCTGTGTGTACATGTATATGTGTTTGTGTGTGTATTTGTGTGCATGTGTGTTTGAAATTATGTTTGTGGACAATCTTTGCACTTAAACCTGGTCAAGAGTAATTTCACTGACATCTAACAATATGTTTTACATGTGATTTCATTCACATAATTTTGAGTAAATTGTTAGGAGTCGGTACATAATTAACTTCCAATATGAACTTACTCTTGCTTTTTTATAATTTTCTTTTCATCGAAAAGAAGTGATGTGCTTGCCCTATAGATATGTTCATGTAGGACAAGTTGTAGAAAGCAATTTCCATAGATAAAATTATGTTTTTAATTTTATTTTAGTGGCTACACAAAGTAATTTTGTTGATAAAGTTTATTTCACAAATGATAGTGCCTAAGTTTGTACTCACCTTGTTTAACACAAAAGTGAATATTTTAAAATTAATAACACTGGAGAGATATTCCATGTTCAAAGATAGGAAGACTCAATATTAAGATGGCAATTCTTCTAAAGTTGATCTGTAGATTCAATGCAATCCCAAACAAAATCCCACAAAGTTATTTTATGGATATAAAAAACATGATTTTAAAGTTTATATGGAAAGGCAAAAGACTCAGAATAGCAAACACATTACTGAAGACCAAAGTCATAAAACTGATGCTACTCAACTTCAAGACACACTATTAAGCTACCATGATCAATTAGTGTGGTATTGTTCAAAGAGACAAATATCTCAATAAAATATAATAGAAAGCACAAAAAAACACCCACAAATATAGCCAACTGCATTTTTGTAAGTGAGCAAAGGCAATTTAATGGAGAAAGGACAATCTCTTCTACAAATAGTGCTGGAAAAATAAACTGGACATTTACATGCAGAATAAAAAAAGTAAATCTAGACACAAACTCCACACTTCAAACAAACAGATCACAAATGTCAATGTAAAAACAATAAAGTCTTATAAAATAGAACATAGGAGAAAATCAAGATCAATTTGAATTTGGTGATTCATTTTTAGATACAACACCAGAAACACAATACATGAAAGTAAAAAATGAATAAATTTACCTCATTAAAAACAAAAACAAAAACTTCTACTTTGTGAAGGACACTGTTAAGAGAATGAAAATATAATCCATAGACTAGAAGAAAATACTTGCAAAGCATATAACTGATACCTAAAATATAAATACCTCTTAAAACTTAAAAAAAAGAAAACAAAGAAAAGATCTGAACAGACACCCACCAAAGAAGATATAACTATGGCAGTAAGCATATGAATAAATGCTTAAGATATGTCATCAGAGAATTACAAATAAAACAATTAGATACAACTACACACCTAGTGAAATCCAAAATACCGACAACATCAAATGCTGTTCAGGCTATGGAACAACAGTAGCTTTTGTTCATTGCTGGCGCAGATGCAAAATAGTACAGCCTCCTTGGAAGGCAATTTGGAAGTTTTTCAAAGTTTATGATTCAGGAAGTGTGTTCCTAAGTATTTACCCAAATTAGTTAAAAGTGTATGCCCACACAACAACATCCACACTAATGTTTAAAGCAGAGATATTGATGATTACCAAAAATTTGAAGCAACCAAGATGTCCTTCAAAAGGTGAATGGATAAACAAAATGTGATACATCCATGCAGTGGTATATTATTGAGGGATAAAAGCAAATGTGCTTATCAAGCCATGAAAAGACATCATAGAATCTTAAATGCCTATTGCTAAGTGAAAGAAGCCAGTATGAAATGGTTATGGACTGTGTAATTCCAACTAAGTGACAGTTTGAAAAGGCAAAGTTATAGAAACAGTAAAATGATCACTGGTTGCCAGGGGTTAAGAGGGAGGTAGAGAGGGATGAAAAGGAACAAAGGGCATTTTTAGGGAGTGAAACTATTCTTAAAAATATTGTGATGGTGGATACATGACATTATGCATTTGTTAAAATGTAATTTTCTTTTTTCCTAATATCTTTATCTGGCTTTGGTATTAGGGTCATATTGGCTTCATAGAATGAGTTTGATAGCATTACCTCTTGTTCAATTTTTTGGAAGATCTTAAGTAAGATTGGTATTAAATCTTCTTTAAATGTTCTGTAGAACTCACCTGTGAAACCATCTGTTCCTAGGCTTTTCATTTTGGGACCTCTTTTCTTGTGTTTGTTGAGGTCTTCTATTTCTTTTAGGGTTAGTGTCTTAGTTAGCCAAAGGGGTGCTGATGCACAATACCACAAGACTGTTGGATTTTATAAAGTATTTATTTGGGGTAGAAGCTTAGAGTTACCAGGTCATTAGGCATAAATTACTTCCCTCACCACAGTCTGTTGTCACATGTTGGAACAAGTTGCCTGCTGTTATCTGCAAGGGTTCAGGCTTCCTGGGTTCCTCTCTTCCTGGGGCTCGTTTCCCTCCAGACTCAGCTGCTATGCTCTCTCCACAAGGCCAGCTGTGGAATTTCAGGCAAATGGCTCATCTCTTTTCCTGGGGCTTCTGCTCTGTCTAATTGAGCCTTCTTTCCTCCCTCACATATCTGCTTCTCTGTGTGTTTACTTCTCAGGCTCCAGGATCAAAAATTCTCACCTACCTTCTCAATGCTCTACTGACATGGCCCAATCAAGGCCTTAATCATTATTTAATCAAGTAAAAGTGAAACCTTGACTCCAATATAATCTGGTATGGAACAGACAAGCTTACAAACATAATCCAATGCCTGTTTTTTGAATTCATAAATCAAACTGCTACAGTCAGTGCAGGTTGTTTGTATTTCCTAAGAATTTTTCCATTTACTCTACATTGTCTAATTTATTGGTGAGCAGTTTTCCATATTTTCCTTTTATGATCTATTTTATTTCTATGGGGTCAGTAGTAATGTCCTCATTTCCATTTTTTAGCTTACTTATTTTAATCATCTTTTTATTCTTTTCAGTGGAGCTAAGGGTTTCTTGATTTTGTTAATCTTGAAAAACCAATTCTTAGTTTTGTTAAAATTCTAGTTCTAATTTTCATTTATTTCTGCTTTGATCTTTGTTATTTCATTCCATCTACTTACTTTGGGAATAGTTGCTGTTCTTTTTCTGGTTCTTCCAGCTGTATAATTAAGTCATTGATTTTAAATCTTTATTCCTTTTAAATGTAAGCATTGAGGGCTATAAACTTCCTTGTCAGCATTGCATTTGCTGAATCACATGGGTCTGATATGTTGTGCTCTCATTTTCATTTGTCTCAAGATATTTACTGATTTCTCTCAAAATTTCTTCTTTAACTCACTGGTTATTTAAGAGTATGTTGTTTAATCATCATATATTGGTGAATGTTCCCTTTTTCTACCTGTTGTTGTCCAATTCTATTCCATTATGATCAGAGAAAGTGCTTTGTATAATTTTGATCTTGTTGAATTAATTGAGATGTGCTTTGTAACCCAATATGTGGTCTATACTGGAGAAAGATCCATGAGCAAATGAGCGAACTGTATATCCTGCTGTTCTGTTTATATCTATTACATTTAGTCAATTTACCATATTATTCAAAATGTCTGTTTCTTTACTGATCCACTGCCCAGCAGTTCTAACAGCACTGAGTGGTATATTGAAGTTCCAACTATTATTGTACAGATATCTATTTTTCCCTTCAGTTTTGCCAGGGTTTGCCTCATGTATCTGGGACAATACTGGTAAGGTGCATATATATTTATGATTGTTATTTCTTCCTGGTTAATTCTACCTTTTATTAATATATAATTAATATATAATGTCCTTCCTTGTCTCTCAGCATTGCTTTTAAAGTCTTTTTCATCCAATATAAATACAGCTACCCAAGCTTTTTTTTTTTTTTTTTTTTTTTTTTTGGTTAATGCAGGTGTGCAATAATATTTTCCAGGCTTTCACATTCAATCTATTGGTACCCTTCTAAAGTGGGGCTCTTGTAGGATATATATGCATCATATTTTCTTATCCATTCCATAAGTCTGTGGCTTATGATTGGGGAGTTTAATCCATTAATATTCTATGTTATTAATGTAAAGGCAATTCTATTTTTTCACATTATTAACATCCTTTATTACTGCGTTACATTTGTTAAAATTGATGAACACATGTTGAACCACTGCTATTAACCATGGATGTTCTTATTTCACCCATTTTGACCTTTGGGTTTTATCTGTCATATTTTATTTTCACTTCTCTTTTTATACTTTTAATTACTGATATAGTTTCATTTCTAGACTCTCTTCCAAGCTTCCCTTTTATCTTTTTCTTTTTGGCTTTATCACTCCCTTTAGTATTCCCTGAGATGCCTGTCTTTTGATTTCAAACTCTTCCCATTTCTGTTTATCTGTAAATATTCTAAATGCCCCTCTGTTTGAAAGTCAAACTTGCTGGATATAAGATTCTTGGTTGGCAGATTTTCTCTTGCATATCTTAAATATATCATACTGCCGCTTTATTGCCTCCATCGTTTCTAATGAGAAATTGGCACTTAATCTTACTGGGTAGCACTCATATGTTTAGCATTGCTTTTCTCTTGCTGCATTTAGACTTCTTTTTTGACTTTGGCATTTGGCATTTGGATTTGTATTGTCTCAAATGTAGTCTATTCAAATTTATTCAAACTCCAGTGTATTGTGCTTCTTGTACACAGATACTATATTAGTCAGAGTTCTCTAGAGAAACAGAATCAACAAGAGATATCTGTCAATAGTATGTGATTCTATAAGAGTCTCTCATGCAGTCATGGGGATGCAAAAGTCCAGGTGCCACAGGCAGGCTACAACCAGGACTGCAATGAAAGTCCAATGAAGGTTCTAGATGAGTTCTGGAAGATGTTGGCTGTCCAAAGTAGAGCTGGGAAATTCTCTCTCAAAGCTGGAATCACTTCTGCTTTTAAGAGATTCAACTAATTGGGTTAAGTGTCACTAACTGCTGATGGCAATCTATGATTGATGTAATTATAACCAGCTATCTATGATTTACCATTGCAGTAAAGTTAATGGTGAGTAAAGTCCATAAATGCCCTTATATTAGAGTTAGCTCAGTGCTTGTGGGCCAAACAATTGGGCACAATTACTTGACCAAATTGACATAATAGCCTTACCATCACAGTCCAGCCCTTGTCAACTCAGCAACCACATGTGTTAAGTTAAACCATACTTTGTCTCTAAGTAAAAACAATAACATACATACATACATACATATATACATATATATATACATATATATATATTCCTGCCTAACAATGTTCACCTATCCTGCATACAATCAGAAGTACATTAATTCCATACAGAATATGGTACAAGTTCTTGGGTAATATTCATACTCAAACTGTACATCCTCAAATATTATGACATGAAATGGATACAACTTGTTATATGATAAGGGAAAAGTTTGGGAAGAGAAAAAGAAATTCATTTTGTATACATACACAATCATCATCATAATGAAACAAGGAATAAAGATTGATGACCATTTTAGTCTTTGTTTTTGTAACTGGTCATGTGGTCAAAGTTCATATTTATCACTACTTTCTTCCACCACCCTTTCCATATTTCCATTACCCTCAGCAAGCACTTCAGTTTGTCATGGTTCTTTACCTGGTGGGGTGACCCAAACTTTCATTTCTGAAGATTCTCGGTAATTGTTGGTTCCTGCTTGGATTGGGTTTTGCAATTTTCCATTGACTTTAATCATAGGACATGGCAGTACTAGGCAATGCCCTAGAGGATCTCCTGTATTCCAGGCAAACTCTTCTTTACCCCAATTGTGTATAGGCAGACCTATTTCCCCTTGATATTTGGGATCAATCACCACAGCCAGTACAGTAATTCCCTTTTTTGACTGCTGATTCATAGGTAAGAGGAGCCCAAAATGGCCAAATGGCAGTTTTAACATCCAGTTCAAAAGAATCGTTGTTGTGTTCCCTGGTGACAGCACTCCTCCTTTTGGGACTAAAACCTGTAGACCAGCTGAGTTTGAGGTTGCAGGGACAGGAAGCAAAAATATTCCTATTGGGTCACTAGGGGTAATAGTGAGTGGTACCACACCCATTTCCATCCCTTGATTCCTGGATCCATGGATCTTGGTTGTAGGAGAAAAAGCACCATAGAGTGGATGCTGACTTAAAGCTCTCCTGGAGAACATTGCCCCAGCCCTGCAAGGTATTGCCACCTAGTTGGTACCATAATTGAGTCTTCAAAGTGCCATTCCACTGTTCTATCAAACCAGCTGTTTCAGGGGGATGGGGAACATGGTGAGACCAGTGAATTCCATGGGCATGTGCCCATTCCCACACATCATTTGCTGTGAAATGGGCTCATTGATCAGAAGCAATGCTGTGTGGAATGCCATGGCAGTAGAGAAGACATTCGGTAAGTCCATGGATGGTAGTTTTGGAAGAAGCATTGAGTACAGGAAATGCATACCCATATCCAGAGTATATTCTATTCAAGTTAAAAAATTGCTGCCACTTCCATGGTGGAAATGGCCCAATGTGGTCAACCTGCCACCAGATAGCAGGCTGGTCACCTCGAGGAATTGTGCCATAGCTGGGGCTGAATGTGGTTCTCTGCTGCTGGCAGATTGGGCCCTCAGCAGTGGCTGTAGCCTAGTCAGCCTTGGTATGGGAAAGTCTATATTGCTGAACCCATGCATAACCTCCAATCCGATCTCCATGGCCACTTTGTTCATAAGCCCACTGACAATGACAGGAGTGGCTGGAGAAAGAGGCTGAGCATTAGCCACAGAATAGGTCATCTTATCCACTTGATTATCAAAATCTTCCTCTGCTGAAGTTACCCTCTGGTGAGCATTCATTTGGGACACAAAAATTTTCATGTTTTTTGCCCTCTCAGAAAGGTCAACCCACATGTATCCTCCCCAGACTTCTTTGTCACCAATTTTCCAATCATATTCTTTTAAGTCCCTGACCATCCAGCCAAATCATTGACAACAACCCATGAATCAGTTTACAAATGCGCCTCTGATCATTTCTTTTTCTAAGTAATGTGAACAACCAGGTACACACCTCAAAATTCTGCCCACTGGGAAGATTTGCCCTCACCATTGTCTTTCAGGGATGTCCCAGAAAGGGGCTGCAGTGCTGCCCCTATCCAGTTTTGGGTGGTACCTGCATATGGAGCAGTGTCATCTGTAAACCAGGATCACATTTTCTCTTCCTTAGTCAGCTGATTTTAACAGACACAAGAGGCCAAAGCTGTGGGCTGTGAAAGACAAGGTAACATGGAAGCGGTGGGGACTATGGGCATTTAGGCTACTTCTTCATGTAACTTATTTGTGCCTTCAGACCCACTTGAGCCCTATCTCATATATACCACTTCCACTTTATTAAGAAGTGAAATTTATGGTTTGGTAGGTCAGACAATACCCAGCTTATGATAGGCAATGGAGGTCTCATGGTAACTTGATGACCCATGGTTAAGTGTTCAGTCTACTAAGGCCCAATAGCAGGCCAAAAGATGTTTCTCAAAAGGGGAGTAGTTATCTGCAAAGGATGACATGGCTTTACTCCAAAATCCTAGGGTCTACATTGTGTTTCACCTATAGGGCCCTGCCAACAGCTCCAGACAACATCTATATTTGCCACAGAAACTTCCAGCAACATTGGATATGGTGCAAGTGGTAGTGAAGCTTGCCCAGCAACTTGGACCTGATGCAGGGCCTTTTCTTGTTTCAGTTTCCAATCAAAACTAGCAGGATTTCTGGTCACCCAGTAAATGGGTCGGGGTAGCACACACAAATGAGGAATGTCTCCAGAATCCAAAGAGACCAACTAAGTGTTGTGCCTCTTTTTTTGGTCATAGGAGGAGCCAGATGCACCAATTTATCCTTCACTTTAGAAGGAATAGCTCAATATGCCCCACACCATGGGACACCTAAAAATTTTACTGAAGTGGAAGGACCTTGAGTTTTAGTTGGATTTATCTCCCATTCTGTCTCACACAAAGGCTTTACTAATAAGTCTAGAGTCTTTGCTACTTCTTGCTCACTAGATCCTATCAACATGATATCATCAATATAATGGACCAGTGTGATGTCTTGTGGGAGGGAGAGACTATCAAAATCTCTGTGGGCGATATTGTGACAAAGGGCTGGAGAGTTGATATACTCCTGAGGCAGGACAGTGAAGGTATACTGCTGGTCTTTCCAGCTGAAAGCAAACTATTTCTAGTGGTCCTTACTAATAGCAATAGATAAAAAAGCACTGCCAAATCAACAACTACATACCAGGTACAGGGGACGTGTTGATTTGCTCAAGCAATGGTACCACATCTGGGACAGTCAGCTGCAATTGGAGTCACCACCTTGTTAAGTTTACAAAAATCTATTGTCATCCTCAAAGGTCCATCTGTTTTCTGTACAGGCCAAATACGAGAGTTGAATGGGGATGTGGTATGAATCATCACCCCTGTATCCTTCAAATCCTCAGTGGTGGCACTAATTTCTGCAGTCTCTCCAGGAATCTGGTATTACTTTTGGTTTATTATTTTGCTAGGTAGGGGCATTTCTAGTGGCTTCTACTTGGCCTTTCCAACCATAATAGCCCTCACTCCGCAAGTCAGGGATCCAATGTGGGGATTCTGCCAGTTACTGAGTATGTCTACTCCAATTATGCATTCTGGAACTGGGGAAATAACCATGGAATGGGTCTGGAGACCCACTGGACCAACTGTGAGATGGATCTGAGCTATAACTCCGTTAATCACCTGAATTCCATATGCACCTACTCTGACTGGTGGACCACAGTGATGTTTTGTGTCTCCTGGAATTAATGTCACTTCTGAGCCAGTGTCTAATAATCCTGGAAATGTCTGATCATTTTCTTTGCTCCAGTACAGTTATTGTGGTAAAAGGCCATAGATCTCCTTGGGGAAAGGTGGGAGGAAGAGTCTAATTCCATCACAGCCTTCCTTACAGTAATATCTGGACTACAGAGAAGAGCAACTACAGAGCTCTTCAGGGAAGATGGAGTTAGTCTTACAAATTTATTCCTCACAGTCCTCATTAAAGATGTGTCCTTGGGACAGTCCTGGGGTGTGTGGACAGCTCTCAAATGGTAAATCCATTCTAGCATTCCAATCTTTCTAAACCTTTGAATTGCCTCTTCTACTGTGTACCAAGACAAATCAGGCATCTCAACCTCAGACATGCTAGGTCATATTTTGGCCCATGTTTCAATCAGTCACCCAAACTGTTAGAGCCCTTTCCAACCCCTTGAACTACAGCATTGAATGCATAATTAGTGGGCTCATATCAATAAATTCAGCCTGATCCAACTTTTATTCCTTCTACCATTATTGCATACACTTAGTATCCATTCCCACACATATTCCTCTGATTTCTGTCTATTTAAGTTGGAAAACTCATGCAATTCTTTCTGAGTATACCTTACTTCATCATGGGTCTCTTATGCAGCCATGGGGATGCACAAGTCCAGGATCCACAGGCAGACCACAGCTAGGACTGCAATGAAAGTCCAATGAAGGTTCTTGACAAGTTCTGGGAGATGTTAGCTGTCCAAAGACAAGCTGGGAAATTCTCTCTCAATGCTGGAATTGCTTCTGCTTTTAAGGGATTCAACTGATTGGTTAACTGTCACTCATAGCTGATGGCAATCTCTGTGATTGATGTAATTATAACAGCTATCTATGATTTACCACTGCAGTAAAGTCGATGGTGAATAAAAGCCATAAATGCTCTTATATTACTGTTAGTCCAGTGCTTGCTTGACCAACAACTGGGCATATTTACCTGGCTGAGTTGACAATAGCCTAACCATCACAGATACCTATGTCCTTCAAAAGAGTTGTGGGAATTTTCTATTATTATTTCTTCAAGTATTCTTTATGTCTCTTTTACCTTCTCTTCTCCTTCTTGGACACCCATGACACATATGTGTTCATGTCTCTTGCCATCATTTAGCTCCCTGGTATTCTGTTCAATTTTTTTCCATTCTTTTCTTCATCTGTTCTTTTGCATGTTTGCTTTTGGGGGCCATGTCTTCAAGCTCACCATTCCTTTCTTCTGTCTCCTTAAATACGCTGTTATATGCTCCAGTGAATTTGTAATTGCATTTATTATGCCTTTCCTTCCCATAAGATTTGCTCTTTTTCTATGTATGCTTTCAAATTCTTCTTTGTGCTCACCCAGTGTCTTCTTAATATCCTTAATGTCTGAAGTCATTTTACTGAATTTATTAAGGAGATTTGTCTGAACATCCATGATTAATTGTCTCAGTTCCTTTATGTCATTTGGAGGCTTATCTTGTTCCTTTAACTGGTGCATATGTTCCTGTTTCTTGGTATGGATTGTCATTTATTGTTGGTGTCTTGGCTTTTGGCTTACTAGATGTATTTATTCTGGATGCAGTTTCTCTCTTTAGTTTAAGGCTTTCTTGTTCTTTCTCCCTTGCTGTTTATGTAATAGGAGCTGAGGATGTAGTTGATACTGTAACCTATGGAAACTAAGGCTGACCATATTGTCCCAGGAATCAATGAAGCTTCTCCCACCTTTCTACTCTGTCAGGGGTAGGGACAGTTAACATGACAGATTCTGGTCTCTTTCAAATTTATCACTGCTATGTGTAATAATCCAAGTAGTACCACTCAAGACTTTCTGTAGTTGCCTGCATACACTGATGAATCTTCTCATCCCTTCCTCCCCTGCCTGGGGCAGGGATGGATCTGCAGGTGTGGGCAGCAATCTATATTGAGCAGGTCCAAAATGACTGTGTTTGCCCAGGTAGACTGATGTAGCTTTGGTCCTCCTCCTCCCCAGCCAGATGTGGATGGACACTCTGGAGTGTCCAAATCTAATCTGTGTGGGCCGAATGTGCCTTCAGTTGTCCTGAAAGACAAAAGAAGTACTGTCCCTTCTGCCTTCTAGGTGGTGAGGATGTAACTACATATGCCCAACAGTTCAGTCCATGTAGGATGAAAGTGCCTGCTGTTGCTTGGAGAGGCTGAGGAAACACCAGCCCTCTCCTAGCCTATCAGGGAGTATGGATGGATTCATAGGTGCCCAACAGTTCAGTCCTTGTAAGCCAAAAATACCTGCCAGTGCCCAGAAAGGCTGAAGAAACACTGTTCCCCTTTATCTTACTTGGGGTCATGGATGGAGCTATATGTGTCTGACTGTTTAGTCCTGTAGGCCAAAAGCACTGCTGTTACCCAGAGAGACTAGAGAAACACTGTCCATCTTTGTCTTATTGGGGGTAGGGCTGGAGCCACAGGTATCCAACAGTTGAGTTTATGCAGGCCCAAAGTACCTGTAGTCATCCAGAGATGCTGAAAAAACACCAGACCCCTCCTATCCTGTGGAGATGGAGGGGTGGAGATGGAAAAGAAGGCACTCAACAAACCAGTTTGTGTGGTCTGAAAATGTGTGCAGTTGCCCTGACAGGCTGCATAGCTCCTTTCCTATCCTATTGTGGTACAGAGATTGAGCCTCAGGTATCTAACTATTCAGCCTGTGCTGGCCTAAAGCACCTGCACTTACCTGGAGAAGCTGGTGCAGGTACCCCCAACTTTTTCCCTGCCAGAGGTGGAGCTAGACCCTAGGGTAGGGCTGCAGTCTCATCTGGGTGGAAAGAAGCCAGTCCATACTGTCACTGTGATTTTCAATGAGCTCTGCTTCCTGTCATACTGGGGGCACAGTTAATGTGACAGTTACTGGCCTCTTTCCAATTTGGACAAGTTTGAACTTTAGTTCTTCTTAGGATTATACTTTAGTCAGTCAAATTTACTCATCAGTAGCTGAAGTCAGTGGCCAACCATCTCTTCCTTCCCCATTTTAGGGAAATGGAGCTCCCACCTCTAGCCATGCAATAGCTCCCCAGGCAGCTTGGGCCACCAGTGGTGAATGGGCACTGGCCTCCGCAGCATGGGGTGCTGTACTGTACTCACACAGTTTCACAGCAGATGGGCAGTCTCCTTTTCCCATTCTTTCAAGGATGTTGTAGGATACTCTTCTGGTCTTCTGGGCTCCCATAATAGGTGCTTTAGATAGGTCTGAGTGATTACTAATTGTCCTGTAGGATGAGTATTTTTTATTGATAAGATGAAACAATGAACACTGATATTACCTTGTTTTTAAAAAGTGGATACATATGAGCAAATTGATTCATTCTACCTATGCAAAGTAAGAAAAAGCAATAAAATAAAATATATTAAGATAAAAACTTTGTGGTTTCAATGAACTGTAGTTATTTGAAAATAACTGATTGCAGATTGAAAAGTGGGGAATATAAGTCATATCCATTTGAAAAAAGAAACTACTTTAATTTTGAAAGGTTATCACACCTGAACTCAGAAATTATCACTTTAAAGAAAATTATCATGCAAGGACTTGTAATGATAAACATTATTTAGTTAATTCACTAGTAGTTATTTCCTGCTTAAGAACATTAGTTTAACTTCTGAATCTATGCAGCATTACAAGACCACTTTCAGAAGGAAAAAAAATCAGCACCTAATGATTTGTTAACATTTTTAAGGACTTAAACATTATCTTATTGCTTCAATTTTTATTGAAATAGTCTTTACAAAAAAAATCCACACATTGTAACTAATTTTTTCAAGGGGGCTATTTCCATATAAACAGAACCCAGAAGTTTAGCAGCATCCTACAACATTCCTATATATCCTATTCCATGAAAACTCGTCTATCCTCCTATAAATAATGACTGTCCTAACTTTAAACAATCTAGATTCGTTTTGTCTATTTAAAAATGAAATAGAATTTTAAAATAAAAGGTGAACAAGAATACACTTGGTAGAATTAAAGGATACAAAATCAATTTACCATTCCTGTAAAACAATATAGTAAATATGAAATTAGATCTAGTACACTTTCATGTAGACTACATTCAAAAAAATGTAATTCGTTAATTCCCATCACAATTTTACTTTAATTTAAAATGCATAAAAATTTTTACATAAACCTCATAGGCAGAAGACAGAATGTATCCCCATTTATTCATTCGTTTATTAATCAAAACTTAACAGAAGATCTATCACATGCAATATTGTGTGAGTTTTGAAAAAATGACTAAAATTTATTTCCTTTACTCAAAAACAGTGTGGAGAGTTTCTGCAATGACTGAAAAATAAATGGTTTAATTTAAATAATTGAATGCCTTAATTGTCTAGGGATAAGTAGCAGATGCTAGAGCAAAAGAGATAAAATAGTGGCAAAAAAAAGGTAAGTTTGAATTAAATTTTGAAGGATATAATTATGAGACTTTTTAGATGAAGTAAAATTAAGAATATGAAACATTAAAGTATATAGTGCATTACTAAGTTATCTGGATTTAAGCCTTATATTTATATAAAAACCATTTCATTTAAGATTGTTTAGATAGTATCTTGCAGTCAAATAAGCGTAACAAACTCTATTTACACAATATGAGGTCATTTTTTAAATCCTTTAGCTTTTTGTATTTTTTTTTCCTGGTATATAGAAAGACTACATTTTTTAGAATCAGGAGTCTTGAAGCTATTTACTATTTTGTCTCTTACAAACAATAACAAATAAAAACAAACATAAAAAAAGAATAATTGATAGTGGGTTGTAAGAATTTAGGGTGCTATTTCCAGGTTTTGTATTTTCTGTTTTATATGTGTGTGTGTAAAAGATATATGTTCTAGTATAAATACGCATAACCATGTATGTACTTAAGTAGATGAAATGTATTGGGGAGCAAATTAAATGCATTAAAATTCTATGAATTTTGAGGAACATATGTAGTTGTGTATCCACCCACTATAAACAAGATACAGAAAATTTCCATTACCCTAGAAATTTCACTCATTTCCCATTCAAGTTAGTCTCATAACCCCAGACTCACCTCCTGGCAATTGTTGATCTATATACTATCCTCATAATGTTGCCATTTCCTAAAAATCATATAGTATGTATAGTATGTATCCTTTTGAGTCTGGCTTGACTTCTTTCATTATTTCTTTTTTTTTAATTAAAGAAGTTGTTGTTCTACAGAAAAACATGCAGAAAACATAGAGTTCTCATATAACCTCCATATTATTAAAACCTTCTATTAGTGTGGTGCCTTTGTTACAATTGAAGAAAGAATATGTTATGAATGAAGAAAGAATATTATTATAATTATACTATTAACTGTACTCTATAGCTTACAAAAAAGTTCATTATTTGTGTTGCACAATCCTCCTTTGAATTTTCGCAATGCTTTTTTGATTCATTGTTGTTGGATGTATCAGTAGTTCACTCCTTTTTATGGCTGACTGCCCATGCCACTGAGGGCAGGGTGTTTCCACTCTCTTTTCTTGCAGCTAGTTTTTCTGGCAGGTGCCTGTAGGGGAAGAGCTTGTGAATGAGTGTGAATATCCTTGTGCTTGGGGGGCACTCCTATTTCTGACAATCCCACACTCAGCCTTTGGCAGTTTGTTACAATTTTAGATAATTTCTTCTCACATGCTTCATGGCATCTTTTCTTCCCATGGTGTGCTGCAAATGAGACAGTTCATGTGGCATGTCTCTCCTTCATAAATTCAGGTTAATCCCTTGTCTTTTTAAAAAAATTGTTACTGTATATATAGTTATTTTGTCTTTATTTGGTTTTTTAATGTTACATTAAAAAAATATGAGGTTCCCATATACTCCCCACTTCCCTCCCCCCTACTCCTGCCCCCATAACAACACCCTCGTCCATCATCATGAGACATTGGACAAGGTCAAGAATGTTACAATTTTGTGGTTTATCTGACTTTTTCATTGTTCATATAAGAATGACAGTCTTTGCATCTTTGTACATCCTAAGTGGGATATGTATTGTATGTTTTAAAATAATGGATATATACCATTTTTATAAATGGCATAAATGCTTTTGAATATTTTACAAATATTTGAGTGAAGAAAGGAAGTGTAGATTTTATTTTTAAAATTATTCATTTTGCTAAAGAAACATAATTAGATCAATAAAATCCGATTCACCCTGTAGTCAAGTCTAGAATTTTTGGGAAACATGAGTTTTCTTCAAATAAAGATGTCAACTATTGTATTTTTTTAACTTTGTAGTCTGTATATAAGTTATCAATTGTTACATTACAAATTATCTCAAAATGCAATGCCTTAGAATAATAAACATTTATAATCTCAAGGTCCCTTGTGTCAGGAATACAGGTATGACTTAGGTGGGTGGTTCTGGCTTAAGGTCTGTCAAGAGTTTGCAATTAATATGTTAACTCAGGGCTGCAGCTATATGAAGACTTGACTGTAGATGGAAGATCCATTTCCAAGATGATTCACTCATGGTTTTCACCAGAAGGCTTTGGCTTCTCAGTGGCTACTGGCAAATATTCTCATTTCCTCACCATGAAAACCTCTCCACAGGGCTACTCTAGTGCCCTCATAACAGCAGTCTTCCCCCAGAGCAAATGTCAGAGAGCAAGGCAGAAGCCACAGTGTATTTTATGATGGAGCCTCAAAAGTCATATACTACCACTCCTACAGTATCCTACTGGTTACCCAGATATTTCATATACTTTATGAGATGAGATTTCACAAGTGTATGAGTACCAGGAGCTGCGTAGCATTGGGGTGGGATGGGGGTGATGCAACTTTGAGCCTAAATTAACACATTCTAAGCCTCAGTGAGTTTACAAAGTTCATTAGTAAAACAGTCAAAAAATAAATAAAATAAAAACAAAAAGAAACAAAAATTAGTCTGACTTTAAAACTGTTGCTCATTGAATATCTCAGACTACCTCCATTTAACCTCACTCTGAGACATACAAAGTACTCTGTATTTAATCAGACAATCAACATTTATGCACTTGAAAACCCTTCTCAAGAAGGTGTATTTAAAAGAATAAACCAGGGGCTTACCTGATACTTACCTTACCAAGTATAACATAGGAGCCAGGCCTTAGTAAATGCACACCATTATGCAAATTTTCCACCACTTCTATCTTCTGTTTTTATATGTTGATTTCATTCTCTTAGATTGGCTTCCTCTATATGGCTTCTAGCACTTGTCTGGTTGTCCCTGTACTGACATTAAAGAGGGGCAGAAAAACTATATATTTGAAATGTCTCTTGAAGAATTTTGATTGGTCAGGCTTTTGTCAGGTAGCTATTTTTGTCCCAGTTAATATGTACCCAGAGGCTGGGATACAGTGAATGGCTCAGCTCTTGTTTCATGACTCTCCCAAAACCATTCCTATGGCTAAGCAAGCAAGATCCAAAGTATTTATGGCAGATCCCATTTTAACTACATGGTTAAACTTTATGCTGTTTTCTAATAGATTGTATAGTTATATTGGGCACATGCAATAATGGTTATTCATTCTATTTAGTTTCCTTTCAAAAAATATATAATATGCCAATTGATGGACATGACTAAATTATTGCAGTTCTTTTAGTGCTCTTAGACAAGTTTATAAATCTGAATCATTTTAATATAAATCACACAGACAACTTTTTTTTAAAATGGGCTCATTTAAACATTGAGACTCATAAAACTATTATAAAACATATATGATATCATATTACTTAGAAAGATGCAAGATTGAGCTACAGCTTGGCAACCAACCGGGCAGCATCCAACTTTGCATTACAATGGGAATAGTCCTTGAAACACTGCATGCAGTAGTTCACACATGTTCTAGATTATGGCCATGTGTAAGCAGAGGAATTACATTTGGGGCTGTATGGAAATGACCTTGTTTCAAAAGTCGCATGCCCCTTCTTATAACACTACTGTGGACATAGCATCTAGAGAAACTGTGAAGGATATGCCACTTACAAGTGTCATTTAATGTAAGAGAAGCTGATGCTATGTTATATTCATCATGTACTTATAGAACATTTATAGTTCTTGGCAGTCTGGATGAAATTGTATCATTAACAATGTTGCTTAGAGACACAGTTGACATTTTATACTTTATAGATTCCAGGGGGACACAAGAAGAACTTATAACCAGAAGACAAATTATCAGGCAACAGTGGAAAATATTTTGCTAACGCTTTACCCACATATGCTAATGCTAGATTTATACAAATAGTTTGCTGTTTGGAAGTACTTACAAGTAAAGGTAAAACATACATGGCAAGAAAAGATAGAATGTTAAAGACCCCTCATTCCTAATGGCATTTTTCCTCTTCATAGTTTTCTTTAATCTCAGAGTGTAACTAGTGATAATTGTATTTTCAGATACTGACAGATTGCTTAGTACATATCAAGTGTTCATTAAATGTTCTTCAAATGATAATATGAATACATGGACAAAAACAATGATAAATTAAGTTCCTAGAGAATGAATTTTATTATTATTTCTTATTATTAAATATTTGATTTACATAAAAGACCATCAGCTATTTGTTAATTATATTCCTCTAGATGCTGGGCATATGGGTATGCTATGACTGAAATGTTTATAAGAAAATATTGGGAAAATTACAATCTTAGTAACAACTATTTTTAATATAGCTTACTATAAATTCTTTGGACTTGTATATCTCAATTTTTTTTAATATATTCAACTAGTGTTTATATATTCAACTAGTGTCTATACTTAGAAACCTCACATTCTCTGTCATGATGTCACAGTAGTTTTCTAAGTAGGTATTATATGCATATGTGTGTGTGTGTATATATATACACACACACACACACATATATATATTTCTTTCACAGTCGATAATTTCTATTGATAAATATTATATACCAAGGAGCTGACATTGCTCAAGTGGTTGAGTGCTTGTTTCCCATGAATGAGGTCCCAGGTTCAATCCCTGGCCCTGGTACCTCAAAAAAAAAAAAAAAGAAAGGAAGTTAATTATTTTTAGTTTTGTTTGATAGTAATGTCTAACTAAATCATAAGTAGATTCTTCTAATATAGTTTCTTATAACTAAACTACAAATAATTTCCTCTAAACTATAAATCTGTTCTAATGCAATAGGTCTTATTGAGATATCAATTCAGGTTCTTAATATAAGTGAAATTTCAATGATTTAGACACTCAAAAATCTGCCAAAAATAAATTAATGAAAGGGCTATAGGACCGTATAGGAGCTGAAGTTTCATAGCTTGTTTTAGGAAAATTACTGAAAAGAGCATTAACTCAGTTCCTTTTAAACAAAATTAAGCTCATTATGGGCTATAGCAATTGATAAAATACAGTTTAAATTTAAGGAATCAGTTCCTATCCAGTGCAAATTTTATTATAAAAGGAAAGGAATACTACACAAAATATCAGAGCATGATTCAGTTCAAAGTCTACTTCTACTTCCTATCTCTGTGACTATTGAGATAAAGCTTGCTGTTTTGTAAACTAGAACTTTCAGGTAATTATATATATATATATATATATATATATATATATATATATATATATATAAAACCATTCATCACATTATTAAGGACATAGTAATTACTCATCAGATAGAATATATGCAATGCTCTTTGCTCTGCAGTGGGCATATTCTTGGTACAATCATAATTTGCCCTCTAGGACTTCTAAACTTTACCTTTCTTCCTCAGATACTTGAGATCTTTTAACTAGAGGCATGAAATCACTGGAATATATTCTCTGTATTAAGTAGTTGATCAGCAATACTCTGGCTTAATGTTTGTTGTTGCTTTTAATATGACCAGGGATTAAAACAACATGAACAACAAGAGAAAACCTTTTTTAAGAACTCAACATTAGAGTGGGTAGACTTGTTACACCGCATAAAATTAATTTTTTGAAGTCTAAGCTTAGATTATGGCAGTTTTTGCTAATTCAATTGCTACAATTTTTGCTATCAATCTTAGAGCCTGGGTCTCGTATTTTACAATGTATTACATCAAAGCTACAATTTTATAATGCTTAAAATTCACTTGTCCTAGTACTCTTCAACTGTTAAAGCTGTAGATTGGCTCAAATTCTCTACTCCTCCTAATATTTTCCTCTGTTCCAGGGATCAAAGAAAAAATTCATGCACTTCATTTACTAGTTAAAAGCACCAACTGGTTTATGAAATATTGACATAAACCATTTCATTGTTTCAGGTACTACATGGGAATACTGATACTAAATTACATTTTTTAGCAGCACAAATCTTTGCCACTACTTTTCATTCATAACCAAAACGTGAATACTACAATAAATCTATCATGGAAAGTACTGATGCACAAAAGGTCATACTTTCATGACGAGATGATATCAGAACTTTTCTCTCAGGAGATTATATTAAAGAAGAGTTTTGCCATTTCAGGTATGGAAATAAGATTTTGTGAATGTTGCATAACATTTGCGGGGCGGGGAGGGGGCGCTTGGGGAAGGCTTTGGAGTAGGGGGAGGCAGAGGGAGAAAATAGAGAAGAAGATCATGAAGGCAGAATCTATTATTTTAAATTAATAAACTCACCAGATAATGACACTGCTCTGTGTGAGTAAAGAAAGAATTCTGCCTGTCAATTTATCTAAAACAGAACTAATTCTCTTCTGACTAAATTGTTGCAATTGCAAGACCATATGAATAAGCCTCAAATTAGTTTTATATCTGACTCTTTGTAAATAGTGAGAAAAAGTTAAACAAAAGCAGCAGTTTTATACCCATGTCGTTCTTAGTAGAAATATTATCATTAAATAATTTCAGGCTTAAATTAACCATACTATATTTTGAGGAAGACATTACAGTTTTCATTTACATGTTTTTTTCCTGGGGCAAATTTAGTGTTTCTTTTTTTTTTTTCAGAATAAATAAGAATTTAGTTGTTTTTAAATGAAATACTACACAAAACAATACAAAATCTGCATACGAATGGTCTCATTAGTTAGCAGTGAAATGTAAATGAGCTACACTATATGATTCATATCTTTATGCCTTAAATTTTTAATTTAGAAAACATGTTCATTTTGTAAAAACTCCAATATTACAGAAAAATAGATAAAAAAATGTTAAATTATCTCTTTCTCTTTCCAGTAAAACAAACCCATGAGAGATTACCAATTTTTTAACACTGGATTGTTTTCTCCCTTGATTCCTTTTTTTGCCCTATAGACACACTTGTATGTTTGAAAACTTGTTTTATTTAAGTAAGTTCCCAGAAGAGAAAAATTAAGATATTAGTGGGGAACTAATATATAAAGAGATTATGAGTGAGAATGCTTCCAATTTAAGATACTTCTGTACTAATCAGGATAGATAAAAATAAATCCTTCCTAGCACTAAGATCGTAGTTTCTAAATAGTGTTTTCTAATGAAAGAATAAGGGATTCCTAGTAAAACAGCTGAATCCCAGGTATGCGGCAATAAATGTACTATTGAAACCTAGACTTTTTGTCATAGCTGAGAATAGAAAGCTATCAGACCACAAGAGTCTTTGAAGGGCCTTCCACTTACCAAAGAAGGGGAATTTTAACTAAATAAATAAACAAGAATTAATAGAAAAGAATAAAGACAAAGTTGCCCAGAAATATATCAAATATTTAAATTCTATGAGTTCTTCTTTATACTAAAAATGTCATTGGTCAAAATGGCAAAATGTCAGGGAACCAAATCATTTAAAACAATGGCATAAAAAGGTATATATAACAGACTTAAGCAACAAAATTAACCAACTTGACCTAATTGTCATTTATAAAAGAATACATTCAATAATTTTTCAGGTACACAATGATTATTCACCAAACTAGATCATATGTCAGGGTATAAACAAGGTAGATTTCTCCATTTATTTGGATGTCTTTAATTTCTTTCAATGCATAGATCGTACGCATCTTTTGTTACACTTACCCTTATGTATTTCATACTGTTGATGATTATATAAATAGTGCTTCTGTTTTATTTTAATTTCAATTATAATTGGAGGACTGTCATAACCCTATCTAGGATTACCTTCACCAGGAGCACTCCTACAGCTTTCATTCATTAATTGGAAAAACAGGTGAAGCAATTTTCCTTAATATTAGTCTGCCAGGCTCTTAGCCATGCCATTGCAGCAAGTTAGTGCTTTTAACATCCAAAAGAGTCTGCTCACAAAAGTATGAAGCTGCTTGGAGATTAGTCATCAATCCAAAGTAATGCTTTCCATTCAGAAGAATATAGAATCAGGGATATGTCACCTGATTTTTTCACTCTGAAAATATTAGCTGGGATTTATCACCTTCGGTTGATATTTCTCTGTAAAATGACCCAGCATTTTAGAGAATAATATATTGATACCTTGGTTATGCTGCCACAAACAACCAGCTTTGTGAATAGTTATTCCAGAAATCCTTAGTCATAAGCAAATTCTTTGTCCATAAATATAAAGACTGCTATGTGGTCAAGGAAGCATGGAATGAGTATCTAGTAATCGAGAAACCCAGTTTAAAGTCTATTACTTCCAAAGTTCTATTCTTCTTTGCTTAGAAGCTATTAACAGATCTGTCGATACTAGCCAGGTGTTTTAGGTTCCCAGGGCTGCTATAATAAAGTACCATAAAGTACATGGCTTAACACAATGGGAATTTATCTTCCTACTATTCTGGAGGCTAGAAGTCCAAAATCAAGGTGGTGTTCAGACCTTGCTTCTTCCAACGATTCTAGAGAAGAATCTTTCCATGCCTTTCCCTAGCTTCTGCTGGCCTCAGATTTCCCTTAGTTTGTGGCTGCATAACTCCAATTTCTGCCTCTAGCTTCACATGACTGTCTTCTCCCTTGTGTGTCTCTGCCTTCACAGGGAGTCCTCCATTGTGCATCTATCTCTGTCTCTTCTCCTCATAAAGACAGCAGTCATATTAGATTTGGGCTTTCTCTAAGTTAGTGTGACCTCTCCTTAACTGGATTATATCCACAAAGACTATGTTTCCATATAAGGTCACAATCACAGATATTAGGGATTAAGACTTCAATATACCCTTTGGGAGAACAAATTTCAACCCATGGCTCCACAGAATAGTGTTGGGTTTTTTTGTTTTGTTTTGTTTTGTTTTTTTTGTGTTTTTTTTTAACATTACTCCTGCTTGATGTTCTCAGTCTATCCCATTAGCCAGTTCTCCATGGTCTAATTCAGTTTCCTCCAAAACCCATTAGTGAGATGTCTCCTCCATATTCTGCCACAGGGCTTTTATCATTACATACTAAACATGCATAGGAAAACATCCTATGTTACAAATCTTAAAATAAGTTAGAAAAAGATTCAGAGATAAATATATTTATTTTCAGGGCCAAATCAAAATTTAAAATGTGGGGTTCCTTTTACAAAAATCAGGGAAAATTAATGCAGTTAATGGAAATATAACAGAATTTAAATATTGTTAAAGGAAAATATGAAGCTTTTTCCCCTATTTTCCATAGTTTCTCTCTCCCCTTTTCATTGTTTTTTACTTGCTATTTAATGCATTCTTGGTAAAGAAAAAATAAAAATTTAAATTATTAGCATGAATTTTACCTTATTTAAATTGTGCATTTTCAGTGTGAAATGCAAATATAAGAGCCTTTAAATTGTATGTGAATAACTAAAATTATACAATTACTATTTTGTATCATACATGCATAAATATTTTGTTCTTATCAAAACAGTGGAAATGCTGCACAAAACTCATTCAACTCCTTTTATTTCACTTCTCAGTTCACATACATTTTATCAAAACTCTCTACCTTCAGTTTGCTGATGAAAAAAAAAGAATGGAAGGAAAGGAGCTGTGGGTTATCCCATATGTGGCATGCACACATATTGCACCATATCGCCTCCATTCATGCTCATGCTTCATTATCCCAACAGATGTCACATACAAATCACAGTTCAAAAATTAATTAAGGATTTCAAGATAGGAAAAGCAGAGCATTGAATCAAATGTGGAGCCCTTCTGTGTGCATGGCCCTGTGCAACTGCACAGGTGGCATGCCCAGGAAGGCATCCTGAATAGATGGTTGGAGTAGCCATGTGTAGTTGAATGACATGAGTTTCTGAAACTCAACTCAGTGGTTTACTTTTCACTTTTTCAACAGATGGTTATATGTAACCATAGAAAAATTTGTAGCTGAAATTTATTTGACTATTTCTAAACTGTTTGCTTTGCTTCTACAACATTAATAAAAGAATGTTTTAATTTCCGTTTGTGATATTTTTCAGTTTGGGTTACTGATTATAGACAATATGAATGATATCTTGCTGCTTTCAAATTTCCAAGTGTTTTCAGCTTAGCTCAAGTAAACAAAACAAAGTCTTATTTTAAGATGTAGATGAATCCCAGAAAGTTAAGGATTCAGTTTTATTAGTGAATGAATGGTTAATATATCTATATAATTACCATCAAACCTTGTACTGAAGATGTAAGATTTACAATCACTTCTTTGATTGTATAAGCACATTATACTCTTACTAAATAGAGAGAGAAAACTTCTTAAAAGCTATGCACTAATTTAAGATGCATAAACTTATTCTGAATTCTGCAAGAACATACTTGACAGTTTTTATATTTATAGTTAAACTTTATTTGGCTGAGGATAGAAAGAAGAGTGGTAAGAAATGAGACTGTCCATTTAAAGTTTATGTGTTTTACATATTTACCTTTGCAGTTAAACTAAATTGTGATCTATTAATATTGGTTAAACCAATTAATATTTAAACTAAAGTAACTTCAAGGAAATTTTTCATGAAGGTGTTCAATTATGTTATATAAATGAGCCAAAGATGGCTTCTGTGAAGTAACCTTGTGTGCTGTTTACTTCATCACAGTAACGTGGGTCTGTTAGAAAAACCCCTGGCACAAAACTCAAATTCTTACACATCCTAGTCTTTAAAAATAGCCTAAATATGCAATGTTTAGCCATTTTGAGTTACCCTGCTTAGCATACCCTATGAAACTTCACCCAGCTTCTGCCTCTCCTTTGATAAAACTGCACATAGAAGGCCCACCCACATTTCAGCCCTTCGAAGCTCTCTGGCCAAGTGGCTCTCTGGCATGCTGACTCTGTGCCATTGCCTAGACATGTAAACACCCCACTTCCTTTCTCCTTATTACCAGGAGAATTTTCTCTTGCTCTATTTCCCCTCTGCTCTGGTGGCTTCCTTACGTCTTTGGCCTCCAGAAGATTTCCTACTCTGAGGATTCCCCTCTCACGCAGCCCTGGCAAAGCATCATCGTCCCTAATAAATAGCTTGTATTTTACTGCCATCCAGGGGCACATATTTTTTCCTGGCCAACTCTGAAATCATTGAATTCGAACTCACTTGGAAAAAGAAAACTTTTTTCAGTCTTTGTTTCTCTCTTCCTTTTTTTTCTTGAAACGTGTTTGGGAACTTGGATATGAATGTACAGATGAATAATTTACTCTGTAATTTTCACCACACTATTCTTGGTCTTCAAACTACATTTCCAGGAACTACGACCCCTTGAGAATGCAAATGTGAATAATGAGAAAGGGGACAAGAATTTTGCAAGTTGGAGGTGGCTTTCAATTCTATATCAAGGGGGAAGTGCATCTTGTTATGGTGAAAATCACTTCCACAAATATCTGTCCCCACCCCTGTATTACATTTTGTACGTTAAGCGCAAATAATTAAGAATGACATTCTCCTTAAATCCACATACCTTCTATAAATTAAGCAATAAAATTAGAATGGTATTTTAAATGAAAGTAAATACTAGTTTGGATTTTTGTTCATTCATTCTTTCTTTTTTTCACTTGCATTTTATTCAGTATTTGATGCATGTCTACTTTCAAACTTTCTTGCAGATGGGATCAAAGTGGCAAACATAGTACTATAGATAGATTAAATAATGACTTGGCTATTTAATTGATAGAAAGTATTCTAATTCACATTTTTTTAAATTTCTCCATTGTTGATTATTTTGGAGCATGGAAATGGAAAAAGTGTTTAATCTTACATGCATTATGAAAACATCTACTTTTTAAAAAGACTCTCTTATCTATTGTTTCCTTTTAAGAATTACAAGAAAAATTCATAAAAAATGAGAAACAGCTAAAAATGTTAATTAACATGTTAGCTGAATATGTGTTTAAAATAACAAATAATTATAAATATATAAGGCAAATATGAAAATTTGAGTTGGTGATTTAAAAAGTTGACCATAAATCAAATTAAAAATAATTTAAATGGAAATTTGGACAGCAAAAATTAGATATAAGAAAATAAAATAATCTGAACTACTTCTGGGCTATGGATAAGAATATTAGAAGATGCATTAATACTCAGAAAAGTGATTGCCACTTTGCTCTGAAGTTGTTAAGAATGGAAAAAAAAGTTACAGCAGAATTCTTTTTCTACTAAATTTTTCAGTTAAACTCTTCTTTAAAATACTTTATTTTCCTCAAATTATTTTCCCAATTTTTAAATCCAAATATCTGACAGCAAGAAAATAATATAATGGTAGAGTACCATAATTAAGTCTTTTGATAGTTAATTGAATTTAGCCAAAATGTAAATAATAAAGGTAAGTCAAACAATGCCCCACAATTATGTCACTCCTTTTTTCTGAGTTATTAAATGTATTGTAGAACAGAATTCTTTAGCATTATTCCTGTATTGGTAACATATTTATGATTTTGAAGGAAATAGAATTCATAATTTAGTTAACATGAGTTTGTATTATAAAAGGTAAAAATGTGTACTATACCATTCAATTTATCCTCAACAAGGAAAACACACAATTCCAGGTTAGAATTGTGAATATGGCTTGTCATTAGAGTAAATGCATTATGATTTCAAATATATTTCCACATTTTTCTACTGTCAAAGGCTTGTGTTTTTTTGTTTTGTCATCTCACAACTTTGCTGGAAGCCAAATATTTTTAGCTATGAATTATATATTATAAATTCCTTATTAACAAGTAGAGGTCATGTTCAGCATCTTTGGGTTGACTTATACTTAGTTTTGAACTGTTGGATTTTTTCAAATATCTATCTTGAATATGTACAAATGTTTTATGTTAAAAATGTAGACAATACAAAATGGAAAGAAATGACATGTATGTTGAATTGTAGAATTAAAGAGCAAGCCTCTCATTATTTTCAAATATATTATAAAATGGTTCAGAATTCTACTTTAGATAGAATGTAGTATGTTATAAGAGGCTTTTATACTTACCCTAAAAAGAAGCTGGATAAGTTACAATAGTATTTTTAACTCACTAGCTGAAAATGCAGTAGCCTTAAATGACAAATAGAAGAAAATTCAGAAGGTTATGAGATCTTACAAAAATAAGGAAAACCCACGGGTGCTTTTCTCCTTAGTAGAATGACAGAAGGAAAATAAATTCACTTAAATGTGAATAAGAAAATGTATCCAAACCATTAGCAAGACATTAACAGTCACATGTGGAGAGGTTGGTGGACTGTAATCCCATTGCACCAGACAAAGAGAAAACCTATAAATACCGGCCAGCAATTTCCCATGGGTATTCACCAAGCATGTATATGTATAAATATATACAGAACCATATATATATATGTGGTTCTGAGCAAAGAACAAGAGATGTGAAAGAGCCCATCAAAGACATGTGGGGACTTGCAAAGAAGTGGAATATTGATGACTGCGTACATACCAAGACAGTGTCCAGAAATCTCTTCCAGGCAACTTTGTCCCTAATCAAGATTAAGTTCACAATTTCTAATAGCTGGAGAAAAGGAAGCAGAGACAATGAGATTTTTTTCAGGTGAAAGAGCTGGGGATAAGATAAAATAGTAAAAAGAACACCAATGTGATCCATAAAACTGGAAAAGAAGATTAAAGGCAAAAAAAAAAAGAGATTTCCAGAGTCTTGTTGGTACTCCAAGCACCACTGAAAGGATAGTTATGTATAATCTTTTAAATTATCTGAAGTGACTGTAACAATAAATCCATCTAAAACTGAAAAGAAACCCAGACTCAGTCAAATACAGATTATACTGCTCCTTACTTCCATTCCATCAGCATATGAGTAGAAATGGCATATCATTTTGGGAGATAAATATTATTTACTAAAATCTTGGCTATTTTCTTACCCACACTATTCAGCATAAGTCATAAAATAATTAGAAATGTGAAGAAACAAGAAAATCTGATACATGGTTAAGACAGAAACACACAAAAATAATAGATGTAGAGATAGCCCAAATGTTGAAATTAGCAAATAGGGACTTTAAAATATTTATTGTAAATATGTCAAATGATTATTTGTAAAACTTGGACCCTGGCTTGAACATAAGAAAATAATGGCACAAAGAAAGAAAGAAGATAAATGGAAATCCAGTAAATGAAAACTGTGGTACCAGAATAAAGAGTTCATTTGATAAGATTAAAGCCAGACCCTGTGCCAAGAAAATTAAATAGGTAAAATATAATCTTTTCAACAAATCATGTTGAAGCATGGGTGTCCATAAATAAGAGAATGAAATTGTAGCTCCTCCTTTCACCAGTCACATAAATTAATTCAAAGTGGATTAGAGATACAAATATAAGAGCTAAACCTTTAAAACAGTGAAAAGAAATTATGGGGTAAATGTGTGTGATCGTGAGTTAGGAAGTCTTTTTAGATATCACATGAGAAGCACAAGCAACAAAAATAAATAAATAAATTCAACTTCATCAAAATTATAAACTTTATTGCTGTAAATGATACTATCAAGAATGTAAAAAGACAACCTTCATAGTGGAAGAAAATATTTGCAAATAATGTATTTACTAAAGCACTCATAGCCATAATATATAAAGAACTCTTGTAACTCAATAATAAAAGAACAAACAACCTTATTAAAATTGGGCAAAGTATCTGAAGGGACAGTTCTCCAAAGAGAGAACTGCCATTTGAATGTGGCAAATAAGAACATAAAAAGACGCTTAACATCATCAAACTAGTTTGAACCTGTGTGTACCCACAAAAACATGTTCTTAAATTCAGTCAATTCCTGTGGGTCTAAAACCCATTTGAAATAGCATCTTTTGATGAGGTTACATCAGTTAAGGTGGGTCTCTCCTCAGTCAGAATGGATCTTAATCATATTACTAGAGTCCTTTATAAGAGAATGAAATTCAGACAAGGGAGAGAAAAAAACACAGATGGAACATCCAGAAGCTGAAATGAATGGACCTCCAAACAGTACAAGACACCAGGAAACATTACCCTGTGTTGTGCCATCTAACAGGAACCAAAGATCACTGGCAGCAAGACCCAAAACATTACAGTGTTTGGGGAAAAAGCCTCGCCTTGATGACGCCTTGATTTGGGCATTTTCCTGGCCTCAAAACTGTGAGTGAATAAATTCCCCTTTGTTTTAGCTGAACAATTTCATGTTATATGCTTTGAGTATTTGCAAGGATGTGGAGAATTTGGAACTCTCATACATTTGTAATAGGAATGTAAAATGGCACACCCATGTTGAAAAACTATTTGGCATTTCCTCAAAATGTTGCACATAGAGTCACCATTATGGCACACCAGTTCCATTCCTAGAGATCTACCCAGGAGAAATGAAAGCATAGGTCCATACAAACCATAGATGTGAAATTTGACAGCAGCATTTTTTATAATGGTAAAAAGTAGAAACAAAGCAATGTCTATCAACTGATGAATGGTTAAAAAATTAAGTATCTGTCACTAAATGGCATATCAATCAACAATAAAAAGGAATGAAGTATTGATACATGGTACAACATGGATGAATCTTAAAAATATCAAGCTAAATGAAATAAGGAAATCTAAAAGACCACATATAGTATGGTTATTTTCATATGAAATGTCCAGTATTAGCAAATCAAAAGTTACAGGTAAAGCAGATTATTAGTGATTGTTTGGGAGTTGTGGAAGGGTTGGGGGCTGGGAGGTAATTCATATTGCCAATGGGTGTGAGATTTCTTTTAGGGTTGATGAAAAATTTCCAAAATTAGATTGTAGTTCTTGCTATACATGCCTGTGAATATAGAAATGGACACAGTAAGTTCAATTGTATGGCATGAAAGGAAAGACCTGACCTAAAGAAGAAAGGATTAATGAACTTCAAATCATGTCACCAGGAATTAAACCAAATTGGACCATAATTGGTGTCCCAGAAAGATAGCAGAGAGAACAAATTGAAAGAACATTTGAAATGGTACTCGAGAATAATTTTTCAAAATTAATTATGTTAACTCAAGATACTACATTCTCAGTAAAGCATAGGAAAATACAAAAACAAACAAACATTGTACCTAAGAATATACGTCTAAATGTTGATAATAATCATAGTCATAATCATAACAAAATATATCAAAAACAGCCAGAGGAAAAATATACTACATACAAAGAAACAATGATTATGTTTCACTCAACAGAAACTAAGATGTCAGAAGACAATGATATAATATCTTTAAAATGCTGAATAAAACTAAAATGTTGCTCTAGAATTCCATATCAATGAAGTATCTGAAGAATCTTAAAATTGAAGGTGAAGAGTAACCAGATTTTAGAAACACTGTCTCAGATAGCAATTACAAACACTGAACATGATGGAAAGATACTGAATAGGAAATTCCTGGAATCACTTCCTCCATGAGAAAAAATTTTAAACTGGCAAGAGCTGTTCAATGCAACAAATGTGAAACTCTGAAATTGAGTAGAACATTGTATAGCATCCAGAGAAGAGTAGAAGAAAGAGGCTGGTAAATTACAGAAATACCAGTAAATTGCTCTCTCTTATACTATGGCTACTGTCATCCAGTCCTCACCATTCTTGTGGTAAGAAGTAGTAGGGTCTAGACCCTGGCATAGCTTGCTGGTGCCCAAAAGGGACATGAAAATCCACTTCCTCAAGATCTGTGGTGGGCACAGACAAATTGCTGATCATGACTTTTGAATACCTACTTCAGATCATTTAGAGCCCCTCTCTGAGCGTAGTGATTGTTTCAACCTACCCCCAGACAAAGGTGACTGAAGAGACTTCAAGGTGATGTTTCCTTGCTGTGGAGGACAACTGAAGCCTACATTTGATGTGCAAGTCAAAAAAGCACAGCTTTGAAGATCCCATGGAAGAAGCTCCTAGCATGCTTCCTGGTCCATCTCTGACACCCTCTCCAAGGAAGTTTGGAGCCAACTTGTGCTTCCTTTGTGGGTCCCTAGCTTTGTCCCAACAGGGTAAATTTTTTTTTTTTAATTTTTTTATTTTTTATTGACTTTGTAATAATATTACATTAAAAATATATATGTGAGGTCCCATTCAACCCCATCCCCCCACCCCCCCTCTCCCCCCCCAACAACACTCGTTCCCATCATCATGACACATCCATTGGATTTGGTAAGTACATCTTTGGGCACCTCTGCACCTCATATACATTGGTTCACATCATAGCCCATACTCTCCTCCATTCCATCCAGTGGGCCCTGTGAGGATTTACAATGTCCGGTGATTGCCTCTGAAGTACCATCCAGGGCAGCTCCATGTCCCAAAGACGCCTCCACCTCTCATCTCTTCCTGCCTTTCCCCATACCCTTCGTCCACTATGTCCACTTTTCCCATTCCAATGCCACCTCTTCTATGTGGACATTGGATTGGTTGTGTCCATTGCACCTCTATGTCAAGAGGAGGGTCAGATTCCACCTGGATGCTGGATGCAATCCTCCCATTTTCAGTTGTAATCACTCTAGGCTCCATGGTATGGTGGTTTTCCTTCTTCAACTCCATCTTAGCTGAGTGTGGTAAGTCCAATAAATCAGATTGTAGGTGCTGGAGTCTGTTGAGGCTCAGGATCTGGCTATCACATTGTCAGTCCAGAGATTCAAATCCCCTAAATATATCTTAAACCCCAACATTAACTGCACCTCCAGCACATTGGCATGAAAGTCTTATGAAGGGAGATCCCATCTGAGTCCAGATTCATCACACATAAACACCATTTCCAAAGAGGGGCCATCTGCCCTGGTAGTTAACCCCATCGGCCATGACCATAACTCCCGTGGGTCTCTTTAGCCCTCAAAGGAACCAATATCTGGGGGTTGTATCTGCTTTATCTGTCTCTCTGACTCTGCTCAGTTGTGCATGAGGGCAATCCTTCTGCCAGCCTCCAGACTCTTTTTTAGAAACTCGTAGCCATATAAACTCATTTCTCCTTTCCATTTCCCCCTTACTTTAGGTCAAACAGCATTTTAAAGTCATGTTGTTTTATGTAGACATGGATATTCTGCTGATCCGCATTGAACCTTCCGTATAAGGTCATTTTCCAGTTGCATCATCAGTTGGTAGTTGATAGTGGTCCCTCGTTGCCAGGGAGGCTCATCCCCGGGTGTCATGTCCCACGCTGGGGGGAAGGCATTGCATTTACATGCTGAGTTTGGCTTCGAGACTGGCCACATTTGAGTAACATGAAGGCTGACAGGAGGAAATTCCCAGGCACAAAGTTGTTCTAGGCCTTGTTCTTATTTTGGGTTTATCAGCTCACAAGCATAGTCATTAGCATCTGGGGCTCACTGTTGAACCCTCACTCCCTCCCGGTCCCCGCCACTGTACCTGGGAGACTGTCGCTGCTCCCCTAGTGACCACGACAGAGCACCACTGGCCAGGAACCCAGTACCCCCCCTACTGTGGTTTTTAATTGTTACTACTATGAGTATATCCAAACATTACCATGCACCCTGGACATATGTTCTGTACAGCTCCCTGTCAGCCATATATCACCTGTCATTGGTACCCCATACCAGTATCCCTCCATTGCCATTCCAACAGGGTAAATTGACATGGGAAACTCCCCTTCTAGAATTTGCCCTCCTGGCAAAAGCAGCTTGAGACAAAGAAAATAATGTGTGTTAGTCCACTAATGGAATGCAGTTGCAAAGTACCAGAAATCTGCTGGCTTATATAAAGGAAATTTATTTGGGGTATAATAAAAGCTTACAGTCCCAAGACCCTAAAAAGTTCAATTCAAGATCGCTTTCTCACCAAAGTACAAAGTTGCCATGTGTTGAGGCAAGATGGGTGCTGATTTCCTTGAGGGTTCAATCTTCCCCTCTGGGTTTCCTCTCAGCTACAGGTGTAGTCTCTCAGGGTTTCCTTTCTCTCCTGATTAGGGATCATCTCTCAGGGCTTCCTATATCAGTCTCAGCTCACTTCCCAAGGTCAGCTGCAACTATCAGGTACGTAGTTCACCTCTCTTACTAGGTGTATTCTTGAGGGTGTGTCCACTTATATTGGCCCACCAAAGGGACAGAGACTCAACCTGAGTCACATCTTACTGACATGATTGAATCAAAACCCTCAACAGACAACCGGGGTGGTGGGCGGGGCGGGAGTAGAGAGAAATAAATAAATAAATCTTTGGGAAAAAAAAAAAAAAACCTAATCTTAACAGGTAATTAATTAAAGACCCCTCAACTGAATCCAATATAATCAATCAAAGGATGTCAAACATAATCTTATCTTTTTTGAGAATTCATAAAATAATCTAAAATTGTCACAAACAGTAAGAAAATATTGAGGCAAAGTTGTACCTGCTTTCAGTCTGGCAGTGGCCACCTAGGAGTGGGAGAAGTTCTGTCTCCTGGGAAGTAGAGGGAGCATTCAGACTTCTGTAAGGAAGGTAACTCCTAAGCCACTAGCATGCACAAGAGCAGGACATGACATTGGCCCAGAAAAGACAGAGAGGACCTTGCACTTAGCATTTGCCTTTGGGCAGACCTTCCTGATAAGAGGCCTGGCATTCAAGAAAATCTCTGTCATATCACAGGCTGGTTAAAAAACTCAAGAAACAGACATTTCAGGGAATGAATCCCAGAGTTAATATTTTTAAATATTAAAATGCACAGTGTGAAACAAAAGATTACATGGTACACAAAGAAACATGGAACAATGGCTTATCCAAAGGAAGAGGATAAAAATCCAGAAAACACAACTGAAGAAGACCAGACTGTGGACATACCAGGCAAAAACTTTTTAAAAATGGTCTTAAAAATGTTCAAAGGTATGAAGGAAAATACAGAAAAAAGAACTGAAGGCTACCAATAAAAAAATAAATGAACTAAACAAGAATCTCAATAAAGAGATAAGAACTTTATAAAGAAAACTGAACTACTAGAGTTGCAGATCACAATAAATGAAATTAAAAATTCCCAGGAGGGTTTCAACAGCAGATTGGCTGGAGCAGATAGAAGATATAACCTACAAACTCTAAAATATTACAAATGAAATGAGACAGGCGACAGGCTGAGGAGCAGAAAGAAAAAAATAATTGTAAAGAAATGAAAATATCCTAAGAGATCCCTGATACACCATCAAGCATACCAATCTATGCATTATGGGAGTCCCACAGGAGAAGAGAGAAAGAAGAAGGAATATTTGAAGAAATAATTACAGAAAACTTCTCAAATGTGTAACTATTATGAAAAAGATGGGGGTGGTGGTAATGATTAGGCTAATATGTCAACCTAGTCAGGCACTGATGCCTAATAGTTTGGTCAAACCAGCACTGGCCTAATTGTTACTGTCAGGGCATTTCATTAACTTAAATCATTAGTAAGTTAATTGCATCTTTGGCTAATTACAACCAAAATCAACAAAGGAGATTGCCGTGAGCAATGGGAGACTCTTCTGCAATCAGTTGAAGACCTTAAAAGGAGAAGTGATTTCTTTAGCATTTGGAAGAGAGAATTTTCATCAAAAGAATAAATTTATGCTCATCAAAAAAAAAAAAGGTAAGCTTGAGAAAGAAATATTCATGAAACAAATACTTGACAATTAATCTGTATCCATAATATATAAGGAATTCCTCAATACTAAATAGATCAATACTTAAAATCATCAAAATATTGGATGCATATTTCAAAAATTAAATACAAATAAGCATTAAGCACATATAGATTAATTAAAACCATTAGTCTCCAGGAAAATACTAATTAAAATACTAATTAAATACCACAACATATTTAATAGAATTAATAAAATGATGACAAGAATGAGGTATGACTAGGAATACTCATAGCTGCTAGTCTGAGTATAAAATTATACAATCAGTGGAAATATGTGGTAATTCTTATAAAGTTAAATAAACACCTAGTTTATACCCTAGCAATTTTACACAAGGAGAAATGAAAACATATGTCCACAAATAGATGTCTAAAAAATGTTCACATCAGAAGTGGATGTGGCTCAAGCAGCTGGGTTCCTGCCTACCACACAGGAGGTCAAAGGTTCAGTTCCCAGTGCCTCCTGGAGAAGATGAGCAAGACAGAAGTGGACATGAAGAGTTGACACTAAGGGCTGACATAGTGAGCTGATGCAACAAGGTAATGCAGTGAGATGATGCAACCAAGAGGCACAGTGAGGAAACACAATGAGAGACACAATGAACAGAGAACAGGGGTGGATCAAGTGATTTGGCACCTTCCTCCCACATGGGAGACCCCAGGTTCAGTTTCCAGTGCCAATGCCTCCTAAAAAAAAAAAAGTTTGAGCAGATACTGAACAACAACAACAATGGGCGGGGGGGGGGGTGATAAATAAAGCAAAAATAAGTCTAAAAAATACTATTCATGTCGATGTCGATTTCATTCACAAGAGCCTTAGACTGTATTCTACCTAGGGGTCTTTCAAATAGGAATAGACAAACAAATCATGGCTTATTCATACAATGAAAATCAATTGCCATGAAATAAATGAACTACTGATATACAAAAATACTTGAATAAATCTCAAAAATATTTCCAGTGAAAAATCTGGAGTAAAAAGAAAGTAAAATATAAGATTCAGTTTATATCAAGTCCAAGAAGAAAAAGCACTGAACTATAGTGGGACAAATCAGAAAAGTATTTGCTTTTGAATAGAGAGTGGATTGCCTGAATAGGGGAAAGCAGGAACTGTCAAGGGTTGGTTGCATTATTTTCTATCCAGTTTTCGCTGTTAATTATGTAGGTATACAAAATGATTGTAGTTTTTCCACTTTTCTGATGATGGACACCTGTGTTGCTTCCACTTCATCCCTATTGTAAATAATGCTGCTATGAACATTGGTGTATGGGTATCGGTTCAAATCCCTGCTTTCGATTCTTTGGCATATTTATGAAGAAGTGGAATTGCCAGATTGTATGGTTATTTTATGTTCATCTTCTGAGAAACACAAGACTGCTTTCAATAATGGCTGCACCATTTCACAGTCCTACCAAAAATGTAAAGGTTTCCAATTTCTCTGCATCCTTGCTAACACTTATTTTCCCTTTTCCTTTTTTCTTTAAAAATAGCCATCCTAGTAGTGTGTTAATTGATATCTAATTGTTGGTTTGATTTACATTTCCCTGATGACCAATGATGATGAGCATCTTTTCCTATTCTTATCGGTCATTTGTATTATCTTCTTTGAAGAAATGGTTATTCAAATACTTTGCCCATTTAAAAAAATGGTTTATTTTTCTTGTTATTGAGTTGTAGCAATATTTTATATATTCTCAATATTCCAAATTCTAGCATTAAATTAAATTATACACCTCTACTCCCATTTATGTTAATACTATAAAAGAGGCAGGTTCAAACCTTCAAGACTTTATTGGTGTGACATTTCTAAACTTTTAAGAGGAATATAAATATGAATGGAATGTATTAGTCAGTCAGAGGGGTGCTAATGCAGAATACCAGAAATCTGTTGGCTTTATAAAAGGGCATTTATTTGGGGTAGAAGCTTACAGTTATCAGGCTGTAAAGCATAAGTTACTTCCCTCATCAAGGTCTGTTGCCATGTGTTGATGCAAGATGGTAGACAATGTCTGTGAGAATTCAGTCTTCCTCTTCCTTTGAAGGCTCCATGGTCACAGCTTCTTCCAATATCAGCTGTAGGCTGCGATAACTCTTGTATCTCTTCTGGGTCTCATTTCCCCCTAGGCTTACATATTGTGCTTTCTCCACAAGGCCAGCTGTAAACTGTCAGGTGAATGGCTTCATCTCTCTCCCCAGGGCTTCTGCCTTGTCTATGGAGCTGTCTCTATTCCTCTGTGTTCTACTGCGCGTTTACTTCCCAGGGCTCTGGTTCATAACTTCAACCTCTCTTCTCTGCAGTGTTATTTCTGTGAGTCCCTGCCCCCGTGGTGGGCTGAGGCTCAATGTCCTACTGACATGAACCAATCAAAGCCTTAATCATTATTTAATCCAGTAAAAGTGAAACCTCTGAATCCAATATAATCTAATATGCCCAGAGGAACAAACCAGTTGACACACATACATTCAATATCTGTTTTTGGAATTCATAAATAATGCCAAATTTCTACATGGTACAATTTCAGATTTCACTCAAACCTATCACAACATGTTTCTGCATCAAGATAATGAAGGCACATAGTTCATATTGTAATTTTAAAGATCACAGTTTCCAAAGGAGAGAGGGAGGAGTATAAGAGAAATAAAGCTCTAGAAGGATGTGCTCAGAAACAGACAACCTGAGATTACAACTTTATTGTAATTGAATAAATATTCATGTGTGAATAGACCTTCGTTTTTGGACTATATTTCCCAATCTGCAACTCATTGTTCCACAAGCAATTCATTCATTTAGCTTAAATTTTTTCAAACAGTCAATTTGTTTTTCATGTACACAAAGAACCTTTAAAATGAGCTTAGTCCCTGGTTTTATAGACCAGGAAACTAAGGTAAAAAAATTTTTTTTTAATTAAGGTAAAGTTTATATGCATGTGTATATGTGTGTGTGTATATATATATACATTTACATATATTGGATATTTCTAAAAGTGAGTCCAAAAAGCATGTTTTAGACCTACACATTTTTAACTCCTGATCTGATTTAAAATTAAGTGAAAAAACACAAAGAACAAGAACAGAACTTCTATTTTCATCAATAGATGGAGAAATTTCACTACACACAATTTTGGACATTTCTCTTTAATGTTAAAACATAATGGAATAATATATCTATGTATATGAAGAAAGCATCAATACATAAGACAATCCAATGTGCTTTAGAAATCTTACAGCCATCATGCATACATGTGGAAATCCACATTAGTAAAAAAGTCAAGCCCTTCACTTTTCAGGACAAAAACCTAGCCATTCAATTTAATGCAAAAACAAAACAAAACAAAAAACCCCAAAAACTTTATAAAAGCCTTCTCCATACCGTTCTTACCATACAATTTACAATGAAGTTTTAAGTTTAATTGGCACTATCTACTAACAATTTTATTTCTTTTCTCATTTTTAATAGCTCATAAAATTGCTGGATTCTAATCAAATGGCAGCCACTATAGCTATGAAATGCTCATTAATTTTGCATGAACATGAAAATGTTTCAGTGCTATAAAACTGTCTTTTGTCTAAGCAATTTTTTAATCTTCTAATCAAAACTAAAAAGGATGAGCTATGAAAATGTTGTGCTAATTGCTATGAGCATCATATTTATTATTGTCTTTATAAAATATTATGTCATATGAATCTGTTATGTGTATGTCTGTTATGCATCATATAAAACAAAAATATATTGTGATTTGCATAAAAGTATTTGGGGACATAATAGAATATAGAAACCAAACTAGATTACAGTGTGGCATTTATATAAAAGGAAGGTGTATATGTTGTAGAGAATGAGTTTAGCTAAAATGGATATGTAATATATGAAATATATAACAAATCTGGTGACTAAAATTTTTAAGTTGCAGATGCTTAAATTATCATTTTACTGGATTTGAAAAAAAATTGTTACTACTAATATAAAAACCCTTATAAATTAATTACAATGTAAATAAATAAAGTAATTGTTGCTTTGAGATAAGCCAAATTTCAATAATACACTTTACATCTGAGATGAATGGTTAAGTATTTTGTACTTTATGTACAGCAAATTATCAAATCAGAGGAAGCAAATTAGATTATTTTCAAATTTCATTTTCTCATATATACATAAGTAATGTCATTTGACTTTACAATTTAAAAAGTAAGTGAAATCTTGTTCTTCCATATATTTGATAGGAATTAAATAAATAAGCAGTTTTAAGGAGGAAAGTTTCAATTCCTGTGAAATGCCCTCTGTCATTCATGTTCATAGCTAGAGATTTTTAAATGGATGCAAAAGATATATTTTACTTGAATCAAAATATGATCAAAATATGTAAATACAATAATTCGTATTTTTGAGAGAATGTAATAATATACCGAGTGTTTGTTATTAGGCTTTATTAGCTAAGAAAATTTTAAAAAGCATGATAATTGAAACCAAAAAGACCCGAAGATAAGCATCATTCCAGCTACTATTTAGTTGGGATGAACTTTGATAAATCAACTTTCTTTATAATTCTTAGACCATTCACCTGAAGAAAAGAACTAAAATATAGATCTTCCAGCCATAGATCATTGAATAATTTCTGCTTTGCTAGGGAAATTTTAAGATGAAATTTAATATATTTTTGGATATATCATTCCCTGCTCTATATAAAGCTAAACAAAGCAAGTATTTGAGTATCCATAGGTATTAAGAAACTTACAGAGTTAATTGCTAGATGAGTAGGACTTCAATAAAGGTTCTGGAGTTTTAATTACGTATTTTTAAATTATGTGACAGTGTCTTCAAGAGTTGTCAAACTCCATAGTTATATTAGATATAACTCAGTGGACCAAAGAGATCATATAAAAATACTGGTACAGATATGAGCTAGGAAGGCATAATGGATGAGGAATGACATTTAAAGTGGTGCTTACAGGAATGATAATACAGATTATTTGTGAAGTGCATTTTTTTTGTGAAGTTATCTATTAAGTGATGGGATAGAACTGTTTGTATGTTATACTGTTAGCAAGGAGGAAGGTATAATTGAGTGTTCTCACACTCTAGGGGGTGAGAGCACACCAATGACATTTTAAAATTAATTGACTGTTGTATGATTATTTTAAAATGAAGGATAAGGCAGAAACCAGGGAGGATAATTAGAATTTGTCTTTTTTTTTCAATCCAAACGTAATTAATAAAGCCAAAGGCTATTATCCTGTTGGGGGAATGGAACACTGGTAGTAGGGAAGCTTCAAAGAAGAAATATTGCTGGGTTATCTTTCAAAGGAAGAAATAACCAACTTATCAATAGATTAGGAGCATGAAGAAGAGAAAACTGTAAAATGCATGAGACCCCTGGTTGAGGAGATAGGAAGTCTGAGATGACAGAACCTGCTTGTGTTCAAAGCTCTCTTCTTTGACGGCTTCCTTCCAGCTATAAACACAATCCATTTGGCACCCTGTTTGAATGGTTTTGTTGAAATGTCTGCTGCTTCTAACATTTCCAGAAACTTTACTTTCCCTTCAAATTATTTTATTGATAAGAGTGCACAAAGCCATTATTCTAGAAAATATTATCTTTATTTTAAAATTTCTAGAAATAATTTCAAATCTTCAAAAGTGTAGTTTATCCATGAGTCAACAGATACTAAATGAATACTTAGTTTAGCAAACAACTCAGGTGCATACATGTTTCTATTGCTGGGAAAAGACATTTGAGATCCTTGGTTATTTTTCTCTTAATTCATATAACATGCAAATATATATATATATATATATATATGAAATGCTCTATGCTTTGGATGCAGATTACATACTTTAGCTCTTATGTTTATTTCCTGTCTTCTATTTGCTGTAGTGTATTCTAATATTTTTCTAGTTCCTAAGGAACTTAGATTATTGATTTAACAGCTATCCTTTAAGTCTAAGATATAATCATACAATGCTATAAATTTCTCTCATTAACATATAATTTTCATCCCACAAAATCTGATATTTCTTTTTTCCATTCAGCTCTTTTCCATTCAGTTTTATTTCCTTTGAGAAATCCTCTTTGATCCATGGATGGTTTAGAGGTGTGCTGTTTAATTTCCAAGTGCTGGAAGATTTACCTGTTGTTCTTGTGATTTGATTTTATATTGGCTGGAGAATATGCCTGACATAATTTCATTATTTTTAATTTGTTAAGGTTTGTTTCATGAACCAGAATATGATCTATTTTGGTGAATACGCCATGGGAACTTGAAAAAAAAAAAGTGCATTGTGTTGTTGTTAGATTAGAATCTTTCTCAATTATCAATTATTTCCTGTATTTGCTGATGTGATTGTTTTTCTGTATCTGCGGTCACCCCTCGGGCTGAAGTGTGGTTTGCTGACCTGGCGGGGGCGGCGGCCGCGGTAGGCCTATTCCAAACCGCTGCCCCTGTAATAGGGTGGTTGGTCGGGCCCACCACCACCCCTGAAGGAAGCTCGGCATGGGCGCAGAGTGCCCTCGGGTCTCCCCTTCTCGGCAGCCATGCTTCCGTGGCCGCCCCTCCTCCCAGATAGGGCCGCACGATGCCTTCTTTCTCCCTGCGCTGGCGCAGGGCAGAAAAATCCAGTCTGCCCTCTTCCCTTCCCCCGACAGCAGCAACAGCCAGGCGTGGGTGGGAAACTCAAGTCTGCCCTCCACCCCAGCAACAGCAGCCACCAATCCCTAAACCCTGCCCCTTCCCCCAGCAACAGCGACAGCCAATCCCTAACCACCACCCCTCCCCCATCCAGCACCTCCCACTGACCTTTCTCCGGCAACCAATCAGAGAAGGGCGTGGCTTCGACCAATCAGCCTTCCCCAGCCCCTATAAAACTGTTGCCTCTCCCTCAATAAAGTGGACTTGTGTGTTTACCTTGTCTCCGCGGTAGTTCTTCTGCCGTGCGCCTTCCAGTCCTGAGAGCCCCCGACAAGGGCCTGGCCTCCCTTGTCCCCAGTTCGTCGCCTGCTTCTCCGGGCGACCCCCTCATCGCGGGCTTCGCCGGGCGACCCCGTCAGCCAAACCGCGCAACCCCTGTGAGACCGACCCCTCGTCTGCTGCCGGACCAACCCCTCATCCCAAGTGGGACCGACCCCTCGTCCGCAGCCAGACCCCACCTCTACCGACCGAGCAAGCCGCCGCATGTATCTTTGCTAATTTTCTGGCTAGCATTTCTATTAATTCCTGAAACTGGGGTATTGAATTCTCCAAGTAACATTACTGATTTTTCTAATTCTTTCACCTCAATCAGATTGTGTTTTTTATATATTGAAGATTGTTGTTTGTGGCATACATATTTAGTATTGCTATATTTTCTTTGTGGATTGATCCTTTAATCAAATTTGTGTGACTCCTTTATTTTTGCATTTTTACAGTAAAGTGAATATTGCAAAAATAAATGAGTCACACAAATTTTTGCTTTCCCAATGCATATAAAATTTATGTTTAAACTGTACTGTAGTCTTTTAAGTATGCAACAGCATTCTATCTAAAACACAATATACATACCTTAATAGAAGTATGAAACAGATACATAAAGTGGGCACATGCTGTTGGATAATGGAACCAATAGACTTATTCAGTGTAGGGTTGTCACTAACCTTCAGTTTGAAAAATGCAATGTCTGTGAAATTCAATAAAGTGAATTTCATAAAATAGATTCTGCTTGTATTGGACTGTCATAAAGTTCACAGGCTCTATCTTCTGCTGTTGCCACTATATTTTGGGCCCATTCAACTCATTTCTTGCACTTTTTGGTTATGTACTTTACATTTGTTTTTTTCTTTATATAGTTTCTATTTATTGCTCAGACTCGTCTTTTTAATTTGTTTCAAGAGAATTTGTAATTGATATTTGAAACATTTTTATGATGGCTATTTTAAAGTCCTTTTCAGTGATTTTCAAATGAATGCTGAACATTTTGTGTATTATGTTAAGAAATTATTTATCCAATTTAAACATTCTAAGTTAATAGGTAGTTGCCCTGTTTAAATTACTATGGAGGCTCTGGACTAATTTGTGTGCTGTAATTCCAATGATAATTTAGTTTACTGAGCCATTGCAATGTTAATTTCTTGTTGTTTCACTTGTGCTTAGGCTTCATGGCTGGATGTCTGCTGGTGCCACCTGTGAGGCAAAAGCACTTCCCTGAGCCATAAAATGTATGGGTGTGGGGTGGTCAGAGTGGTGAGGGATGCCATACCCACATGGAAAATAGAATTTCCCTTGACCTGTTCCTCAGCTACCCAATGTTGATTGTCCTGTTATATCTCTGCTAGTGGATGGGGAGGAGAAGTGTTTACCTGAACAGCCTTCTGTCATTGGATGAGATGTGGATGGCTCTGTTAGTAGGTGAAGTTTAATAGATGCTGGATTAAGTTGCCTTTTGCCATTGAGCAAAGGACTGGGAGATGATGGCCTGAATCATTTTTTGCTATTGGGTGGAAGGGCAGGAACTGCTGGGTCTACTTGGCCATTGGGTGGAGCATTTGGGATATGCTGGCCTGGGTTGCCTTTGCCACTGGGTGGAGAGCAAAAAGGTATCAGGCTTATTGCTGCCCCCAGTTCTACCAAAAGAGCTTGCCTGAAGATGTGGGGTATGAGTTAGATCAGTTTGCTTAGTTTCACTATTGCTGCTGCTGAGGGCACATCTACAGAGGATGGATTGGACTTCATTCTTCAAGAATGTCATGTTACTTCCATCACTAGGTGTTAGATACCTTCTCAAGTACCCTTTCTTGATTTTTTAGCCAGAGATACAAAGTTAATCCTTCCTCCCTCCCTCCCTTCCTCTTTCCTTCCCTCCCTCTCTCTTTCTTTCCTTCCTTCCATATTTCTGATGTCTGCCTTTCCATCTTTCTCTACCTTTTGCCCTTTTTTTTCCTATCCTTTTCCCTCTTTCACATATCTGTTGGCTGTTAAAGTTTGCAGATCTCATATATTCAGTTCAAAATATATGAAAAGTAAAAAAGAAAAACTAGAGTACTCATCGAGGTTTTTTTTTACAGGTGTCAATGCCCCTAGCCACTCCACATTCTTTACACCTTTCAGAGTCATTTTATTATTGTTGAATTATATTCAAGGTAAAAAAGGAGTCTCTGCTATCTTGCCCTGGAACTGAAAGGGTATCTTGTATCTTTCATATTAAGAAAATTAGATGTATACCAAGAATAAATTTATAAACATCCATTTTGCAACCATTTCAAATAAACTATATTACTGTAATTTGCACAGATATTTTATTATTAAGATATATTTATTATTAAGATATAAAAATTGGTGATAAACTTTAAATCTTCTATGTTATCCTTCCATTCACAATCCTCTTTTTCTTCCCAGAGACAATCAATATGAAGAAATTTTTTTCTAGTGAGCTGTGAAAACACTTATATTTAGTTTTGAAACCTGCATGAGATACATGTTTAAAAAACAACAAAAAAGAAATACTAGCTTCTTTCACATCTTGTTCGTCTACTGGCTTTTGCATACTCAGGGGACTTGAATCTCTGGACTGCCCATGTATCAGCTTAGCCCTGAGCTTCAGCAGTTGTGACTCCTACTCTCTGGTTCATTGGACTTACCCAGGTCAGCTAACAGGGAGGTGAAGACAGTGAACTACCACCAAGGAATCAAAAGTGCTTACAAATGAAGCAGAGAAATTGCATTCATAATCCATGTGTAATCTAAGCTCCCTCTTGATCTAGAATGGAGTGGACATCACCATCCCAGGGTCCACAGAATGGAGGAATAAAATATGGACTAGAGTGGACTTACTGATATCCTACTATATCATGCTACTTTACTGGAATTGTAGTTGGCATTGGGGTTTAGGATATATTTAGGGGATTGAATCTTTTTACTGACAATATGATAGCCAGGCCCTGAGCCTCAACAGACTCCAGCTCCTACAATCTGATTTATTGGACCCACCTCACTCAGCTAAGATGGAGTTAGAGAAGGACAACCACCACACCATGGAGCCTAGAGTGCCTACAACTGAAAGCAGGAGGATTGCATCCAGTAACCATGTGGAATCTGAGCCTCTTGACATAGAGGTGCAACGGACACAACCAATCCAAGGGCCACAGAGAAAAGGTGGCATTGGAGTGGGAAAAGTGGACATGGTGGCTGATGGGTATGGGGAATGGCAGGAAGAGATGAGATGTGGAGGCGCCTTTGGGACTTGGAGTTGCCCTGGATGGTGCTTCAGGGGCAATCACCGGACACTGTAAATCCTCCCAGGGCTCACTGGATGGAATGGGGGAGAGCGTGGGCCATGATGTGAACCAATGACCATGAGGTGCAGAGATACCCAGAGATGTACTTACCAAATGCAATGGATGTGTCATGGTGATGGGAGTGAGTGTTGCTGGGGGGGGGGGAGGGGTGCGGTGGGGGTGGTGGGGTTGAATGGGACCTCATATTTTTTAATGTAATATTTTTACAAAATCAATAAAAAATAAATAAAAAATTAAAAAAAAACTATTAGAATTGTTTATCAAGTTAATGATTTCATACTTCTATTATAAAAGTAGGCATTCATATATATTAGCATTGTTTATATATTTAAAAATAAGTATAAATGATATTTTAGTGCATAATTTTTTCCCTTTTGCTCAGCAACCAACTGATCAACCCCATGTCTACTTCTATACTCTAAATTCTAACATATTTGACATGGAATAACAAGATCTAGTGAGGAAAACTTATATTTTCTCAGATAGCAACAGAGACTAAGGCTACAATGGATTATAACTGCCTTGGGCATAGATTTTCTACTCTTTATGATTAACTATTAGCATGTACTGTTCTTGCCAGTCTTCTTTTTAATAATCAGTTACCCTGTTCATACAAGTCCCCAAATTCCAGGAGATATATGCCACTGTATCCCAAGAGTTATTTCATTCCAATCTGATCTTTTCTCTGACAGCCCAATTTTAGGACTGCAGATTCTACAAAAACACTGCATTGAAAATGAATCTATGCAGGAGTCAGCTCAAAACTTTCCTCTCCCCCTCAATTTCCTGTAAGACTATCATCCAATCTATAGCTCTCTAAGACAGCTTGGTTTGTTCATTTCATATCAGAGAGGTCATGTAGTATTTGTCCTTCAGTGTCTGGCTTACTTCACTCAACATAAGGTCCTCAAGATTCATCCATGTTATCCCATGTGTTTGTACTGTATTCCTTCTTATAGCTGAGTAGTATTCTATTATATATATATATATATATATATACACACACACCATATTTTGTTTATCCATTCATCTGTTGAAGGGCATTTGGTTTGATTCCAGCTTTTAACATTAGTGAAGAATGCTGCTATGAACATTGGTGTGCATATATTGGTTTGTGTCCTTATTTTCAATTCTTCTGGGTATACACTCAGCAGTGGAATTGCCAGGTCTTATGGCAAATCTATAGCTAGTTTTATGAGAAACAGCCAAACTGTCCTCCAGAATGACTGGATCCTTCTGCATTCCCATCAGCAGTAGATAAATGTTCCTGTTCCTCCACATCCTCTCCAACACTTGTAGTCTTCTGTTTTTTTCTTAATAGCCACCAGTCTTATGGGAGTAAGATGCCCTCTCATTGTAGTTTTGATTTGCATTTCCCTAATAGCTAGTGATTTTGAGCATCTTTTCATGTGCCTTTTAGCCATTTGTATTTCTTCTTTGGAGAAGTGTCTGTTCAAGTCTCTTGCCCATTTTTAAAATGAGTTGTCTTTTTATTTTTGAGATATAGGAGTTCTTTATATACGCAGGATATTAGTCTCCTATCAGATATATGGTTACCAAATATTTTCTCCCATTGGGTAGGCTATCTTTTCATTTTCTTGACAAACTCCTTTGAGGTGCAAAAGGTTTTAATTTTGAGGCGGTCCCATTTATCTGTTTGTTCTTTTGCTGCTTGTACTTTGGGTGTGAAGTTCATGAAGCCATTTCTTATCACACTAGAGAAACTAGAATGCCTACAACTGCAAGCAGATAAATCACATCTATCAACCATGTGGCATCTAAACCTCTCTCAATACAGAGGTGGAGTGTACATCACCATCCCGGGGTCCACAGGATGAAGGAATAAAATATGGATTAGAGTGGACTTACTGGTATCCTACTTTAGAACTGTTGTGACTCTAGCAATGGAAGAAATTGTAGCACTGATGTGGAGAAAGTGGCCAAGGTAGTTGCTGAGGGCAGGGAGAGGGAAGAAGAGATGTGATGTGGGGAAATTTTCAGGACTTGGAGTTGTCCTAAGTGATATTGCAGGGCAGATGCTGGACATTATATTACTGCCATAACCCACTGAATGAATGTACTGGGGAGAGTGTAAACTACAATGTAAACTATCATCCATGTGGTGCAGCAGTGTGAATTGCATTCACTAAATGCAATGAATGTGCCACAATGACGAAAAAGGTTGTTGATGTGGGAGGAGTGTGTGTGGGGGGGAGGTGTGGAGTATATGAAAACCTCATTTTTTTACTGTAGCATTTTTTGTGATCTATGGGTCTTAAAAATACAACTAAAAAAGAAAGAAAGTGACTCTGAACTGAAAAGAAAAGAAGAAAAGAAAAGAAAAAAGAGAAGAAAAGAAAAGAAAAGAAAAGGAATCCATCCTCTTTGACTCCCTTGACCTTTCACAGTTTTCCTTCATAGACTGGAATGGAGTGATGGGTTAATGCCTGGTGGTTGTATACCTGGTTCTGTTAAAAATGGAGAAATTTTTCCTACCTTAGTTTTTAAAAGCTATCTATAGAATGCAAAGTGCTTGATAGACTAAAGAACAGAATTAGACTCAATATCTTATTACGAACTTGTTGATCTTTGCTTTCTTATTCTTAGTATTGATATTTCCCCATCCCATAGTATGATGCTAATCAAATAAATATTGTTATAGTAGATTAAAAAATGATTTTATAGAACACATACATGTATGAACTAGAAATTTTATGTTTAGTTTATGTTTTAATTAATATGCACATGTTCAAGGGTATCTTTTGGAATATTCACATTTAAAGCTTTAAATTAATTAAATAATCTGACTAGAGGCACTGTGCTATTTAATAGGGTATGAGGTATGAATTTCAAATTTTGAAGCTACAAGGTTCTAATGAAGAGTTTAACTTTAAAATGGCTTGCATTAAAATTAGTCATCATGTCCCAGAATTCCACTGGGAGATCTTGTCTCACTTTGAATGTCAGGATGACTAAAAGTTCCCTACCCACCTCACCATCCCTATCCTCAACAAAGAACTGGAAATGAAATTTTCTATGAATTCTTCAATTATTCTGACTAGTAATTGGGAAGATATAATTAGTTATCACCTCACAATGAGAGTGAAATAGCAAACTCATTCCAACTAAGAATACATCTTTTGTTCTTTCAGCAAAATGTCCCATGGCAGCTGTCTTTTGGCTAAAAAAATGGCACCATGTTTAGAGACATGATTGCCAAGAAAGGCAATTTTCCAGTAAGCTATAATCTCTGTGTCTATAGAGAAATGAATTTATTTTCCTAGGGATAGTACTCTTATTAAGTTTCACATATGTAAGAATTAGCAATTTTCTTGGCTATAGTACCTTATTGTTTATTGCTGTTTCTGTTATAAACTGAAGCTGCTTTTTTGGAAGTGAAACTGCTCTTTCATCAAATATGTTGTTATGATTTCTCTTTAGTTGGCTTTGTCATAATCTGCACATTTGTGTTAATGCTTTTTTTTTTCCAGTTAATTTTACAAATGTGTTAGAAAATTGTCCTATCTACCACTGGAAAGGAGTATATATGCAGCACATTTATTCACAATTTATACACTGTACATTTCTAAGCCTGGGAAGTACATCAAAAAGACATACAAGTGTTAATGTGACATTTTGACTTTTGAACAGGAAGGTCACTTGAGTAATTAGTTCTAGATAAATCCAGAAGACACACTATGCTAGTGTGATCATTTAGCTTTGTCCACTGTGGTTAACAAGCAGAAAGTAGAAGAAATACATTTACTAATTACAAAAATCTTCTTTGCTCTTTATTGAATACATTGGGCTTCCTCAAACTTTAGAACTTTCTGAGAGAAGAGACATTGCTTACTTTGATGAATATTACAGAAACATGACAAAATAAGATTAGGTCTATCAAGACATAAATTGAAGAGAACAAACAAACAGTTATTGGTAGGGTTGTTCCTGTGACCTCCATTAAAATGTATCTAATGATGATTTTTAGTTAAAATATTTTTTTCCTCTGAAATTCTGTCTTCCTTTTCATTTTTAACTTCTTTTGGCTTCATGAAAACTCTGAGTAGAATTCAGGGACTACATTATTCCATGTTATCAGCAAACATTTCCAACTTTATTGACCTAATTGAACTGAAATACATATCTTACCTATTCTTTTGTATGAACTTATACAATATATATGGAATTGCAGGTTACATTTTCAGAACAAGAACAATGGTATAACTTAAAATAATTAAGAATATAAGAGTAGTAATAGTTAAAAGAACAAATATATGCTGGTATAGGTTATTTGCCTTGGGAAGTTTTACGGTTACCTCTGAAATTCCCAAAACGAAGGCAATGTTTATTTGGTAATCTATGATATTTTCCCAAAGCACAGGACTATATGCAGAATTTATCATTTTAAAGAATATGATCTAAACAAAGCTATATTATGGAGTGACAGGGGAAAAATGTCAAAATAATGAACTCCAAAACTCCATTCCTCACAAAAAGCAAAAACCTAGCTAGCAAAATCTGCCAGAAACAATTTTTACAGAACTCTTGAAATTAATAAAAATCTTACAACACCCAAGATAATGTTTTTGTTTTCAATTTTAAATTAAAAAAATAGTTTGAGATTGCATAAGTGTTACATAAAAAAATAGGGGATTTCCATATACCCTACTTCTCACACCACCCACATTTAGCCACATTAACAACATCCTTCATTAGTGGGGTGCATTCACTGCAATTGATGAACAATTTTGGAGCATTGTCACTAAGCATGGATTATAGTTTACATTATAGTTTACACTCTCTCCCAAACAACTCTGTAGGTTATGGCAAGACATAAAATAGCCTGTATCCATTGTTGCAATGTCTTTCAGAACAATTCCCAAGTCCCAAAAATGCCTCTATATTACATGTTTTCCTCTCCCTGACCTCAGAACCTCCAGTGGCCACTGCCTCTACATCAATGATATAAGTTCTTCCATTGCTAGTATCACAATAAGTCTATTGTAGAATACCAGTAAGTTCAATTTAGCCCATAGCTCATTCCTCAATCCTGAGCATTCTGGGATGGTGATGCCCAGTCCCCCTCTAATTGAGAGGGAGCTTCAGTCATATACAGCTTGTGGATGTGACTCTCTTGCTTGCAGGTGTAGAATCTCTTGGTTTCTTGGAGTGGTGGTTGTCCATCATCACTGCCTTGTTAGTCCTGGGTGAGTCCACTGAACTGGAGAGTAGGTGCTATAACTCCTTTGAGGCTCAGGGCCCAGCTGGCACATTAACAACCCAAAGATTCAAGTCTCTTGGACTTACATCTACTAACTCCAGCACCAACTATAGGTTCAAACAGAAGGGACAGAAGAGCCATGTGTAAGGAAACCACAACTGAATCCAATTCTGTCACACTGGGGAGCACAAACCCCAAAGTAGAGCCTACTGGCAAAGCACAAAACTCATGAGCTATCAGCCCTGACCATAGTACCAGGGTGTCTCCAGAACCCTCAGGAGCCCCACCAATTAAGCAGTCAATGAAATCCTGCTGAGACCTGCATAGCATAACCTCTGGAATGAACTCCCAGCTCACTTTGAAGTCTCTTAGCCATATAAACTCATTTGACTTTACCTTTCCCCCCCTTTTCATCAAGGTCTTTTTCCAATTGCATTGCTAGTTTGTGCTTGGTAGTAATGGCTTGGTGCCAGGGAGGTTCATCTTCAGGAGTCATGTCCCATGCTGGGTAGAAGTCATTGCATTTATATGTTGAGTTTGGCTTAGAGAGAGGCCATATTTGAACATCAAGGAGGCTTTCATGGGGTAATGCTTAAGTACCCTACAATACTAGACTATGTTTCAATTTCAAGAGTAAAGGTTCATGAGAAGAGTCTTCAATATCAAGGGCTCATCAGTAAACCATCCTCCTTACTAGCTCTTGTCTCTGTACCTGGGAAAATTCTTGCTGTTTCATTAGAGAATGTGGTAGAGCTCTCCAGGATGGAAATTCAATATCCTTTCAGTTATTGTGTGAATCCCTACCCACTGTGACAATGCCCCATGAACATATTTATATGCCTTATATGTATGCCCAAGTGAACCTCCTCCCATGTATCACCTATCACTGACTCCCCACACAAATGATCCTCCCCTGCCTCAGTTGTAACCCTTCTGTGATCCAAAACTGCTTCAAAAATGAAGCAAATAAAATAGCCATTTAAAATAAATAAGAAAATGAAATAATAATGATAGTTTAAAAAATAAGAAATAAAGTACAAAAAAGTTTAAAAATTAAAAATTTGGAATAAAAATAATGAAAAACTATAATTTTTTTTGAAATTTTGTCTTTCATCACTGTAATATCTGTTGTCCTGTATGTACAATGACATTTTCTTCCATTTATTCTCCCAATGTTTTACTTTCTTCATTTTGTCTTCAAAAAAGTTTTAGGTCACAGCACGGTCATATAGAGAATGCAGGGGACTCCCATATAACCAACACCCTCCTCCCCTTTTCTCCCTTCCCTATTAATAACATTTTAAATGTGGATGGTACATTTGTTACAACTGATGTACAAATATTGAAACATAGCTACCAACCATGGTCAATGGTTTACATTATGGATTACATTTTTGACCATAGAGTTTTATAAATTTTGATGAAACTTAATATGGCTTGTATTCATCATTGCAGGATCACATAGAACACTCGGATTTCCCTAAAAATGTCACCTGTTTCATCTATTTTTTTCTTCCCTCTGCCTACCCTTTGAACCCATGGCAACCACCAGGTTTCACTCCTTGCAGGGCCAGATTCACAGTCACTTGCAACAATACTGCAGGCTTCACAAACTGGTTTGTCCTCTCTTATTAGGCACTGCCCATGCTTTCGAGAAACTCCTGCCTCTCTATTTGAAAACTTAGTGAGTCTCCCCAGGATGGAAGTCTAGCACCTTCCAACTCTTTATGTGGGTTTCCACCCATTGATATAACACACTATGTCAAATGAACACTCACACACTCCCTAGAAGCCTGCCCCAGGTGCATCCTGTTTCAAATGCGCCCCATATCCAAGGTGCTAAACTGGTAACCCTACTTTGCCCTATTGTCCAAAGAGCATTCCCAACATTGTAGTTTCAATCATGTATCCACCAATCCCCAGTATTCACCTGCTCCCTTCCCTAACCCTCCCCTCAGTTACACTGACAGTCCAACCCCCATCCACTCCCTACCCCCTGACATACTTTAACTGCCTAACCCAATAGCATCACTGGACCACTCTCACGCCCCTCCACTGCATAGCTGCACACTTCTACTTTATCATAGATTTTATCCATTAAGGTATTGGCTCACAGCCTTCTTCTCCATTTCTATTTCATGTAAACCTATCTTCTAGACTTAAGCTCTGTGAATCTGCTCAATTTGCTTAATTCATATCAGTGAGGTCATATAATTTTTGTCCTTCAGTGCCTGGCTTGCTTCACTCAAATAAGGTCCTCAAGATTCACTCAAGTTATTCCACGTGTTAATACTGTATTCCTTCACACAGCTGAGTAATATTCCTTTCTATGTATATACTACAATTTGTTTTTCTATTCATCTGTTGAAGGGTCCTTGGGTTAGTTCCAACTTTTGGCAATAGTGAATAATGCCATTATAAACATTGGTGTGCATATAACTGTTCATGCCTTGCTTTCAATTCTTCTGGGTATACACCCAGCAACGGAATTCCTGATCATATGGCAGTTCTATAGTTGGTTTTCTGAGGAACCACCATACTGTCCTCCACAATGGCTGCACCATACTGCATTCCCACCAGCGGTGGATCACCCATTACTGACACCCCAAACAAATGCTCCTCTCCAACACTTGTAATCCTCTTTTTTTAAATAGCTACCCATCTAATGGGTTTAAAATGATATCTCAAGGAGTTTTGATTTGCATTTCCCTAATAGCAGAGATGCTGAGCATCTTTTCATGTGTTTTTAGCTATTTGTATTTCTCCTTCAGAAAAGTGTCTGTTCAAATTATTTGCCCATTTTATAAATGGGTTGTTTGTCTTTTCATTTTCAAGATGCAGGATTTCTTTATATATGCAGAATACTAGGCCCTTATCAGATATATTTTTACCAAATATTTTCTTCCACTGAGTAGGCTGCCTTTTCACTTTCTTAACAAACACTTTTGAGGTGCAAAAGTTTTTAATTTTGAGGAAGTCCCATTTATCTAAGTTTTCTTTCACTGCTTGTGCTTTGGGTGTGAAGTTTATGAAACCATTTCCTATTACAAAATCCTGTAGATGCTTCCCTACATTATCTTCTAAGGTCTTTATGGCTTTGGCTCTTATATTCTCTGATTCATCTTGAGTTAATTTTTGTATAAGCCGTGGGATGGTGTTCCTCTCCCATTCTTTTGGATATGGATATCCAGTCCTCCAAGCACTATATGTTGATAAGACCCTTCTCTCCCAGTTGAATGGACTTGGTTGTTTTGTTGAATATCAGTAATTCAAGGATCTATAATTCTGTAAAAACTGTAATTCAAGGATCTATATCAGAACTCTCAATTCAGTTCCACTGGTGAGTATGTCTATCCTTATGCCAGTACCATGCAGTTTTGACCACTGTGGCTTTGTAGTATGCTTTAAAGCCAGGTAGAATGATTCCTCGATTTTCTTTTTCTTTTTCAATATGTCTTGCTATTTGGGGCCTCTTGCCCTTCCAGATAAATTCATAGTTAGTTTTTCCAATTCCGTAAAAAATGCTGAGGTGATTTTTATTGGAATTGTGTTAAATGTGTAGATCAGTTTGGGTAGGAAAGACATTTTAATGATGGTCAGTCTTCTTATCCATGAACAGGGAATATTATTGCATTTATTTAAGTCTTCTTTGATTTCCTTTAACACTGTTGTGTAGTTTTCTGTATATAAGTAATTTACATCTTTTGATTATTTGATTCTTTTAGTTGCTATTGTAAATGGGATTTTTAAATTTCCTCTTCAGATTGTTCATTGTTGATGTACAGAAATGTTACTGATTCTTGCACATTGATCTTATAATCTGTGACTTTGCTGAACTCATTTATATGCTCTAGAAGCTTTGTTGTAAATTTCTAAGGGCTTCCAAGGTATAAATTATGTCATCTGCAAATAATGAAATTTTAACTTCTTCGTATCCAATTTGGATGACTTTTATATCTTTTACTTGGCTCAGTGCTCAAGCAAGTACTTCTTACCCAATATTAAATAAGAAGGTGAAAGTGGTCATCCTTGTCTTGTTCCCAACCTTAGAGGGAAAGCTTTTGGGATTTATCCATTGAATATGATGTTAGTGTGGGTTTTTCATATATACCCTTTATCATTTTGAGGAAGATTCTTTCTATTCCTATCTTTTGTAGTGCTTTTATCAGGAAAGTGTGTTGTATTTTGTCAACTGCTTTATTTTGCATCTATAGAGATGATAATTTGATTTTTTCTTTCAATCCGTTTTTGTGATGTATCACATTGTTTGATTTTCTAATGTTGAACCGTCCTTGCATGCCCAGGATGAAACCTACTTGTCATGGTGTATAATTCCTTTGGTATGCTGTTGAATATGATTAGCAAGTATTTCATTGAGGATTTTAGCATCCAGATTCATTAAAGAGATTGGTCTATAAGTTTTCCTTTCTTGTGATATCTGTTTTGGCTTTGGTATTAGGGTGATTTTGGCATCATAGAATGAGTTAGACAATGTTCCCTCTACTTCTATTTTTGAAAGAATTTAAGCAGGACTGGTGTTAGTTCTTTCTGGAAAGTTTGGTAGAATTCAACTATGAAGTCATCTGGTCCTGGACTCTTCTTAGTTGGGAAGTTTTTGATGACTAATTCTCTCTTGTTACTTGTGATTGGTCTGTTGAGTTCATCAATATCTTCTTTTATCAATGTAGGCTGCTTTTTTTTTCCCCATTTCCTCTAAATTAACCTTCTTGTTGGCATATAATTTTTCAAAGTATCCTCTTATGATACTTTTTATTCTATGTGGTCAGTGGTGATATCTTCTTCCCTGTTACTTATTTTTATGTATTTGCATCTTCTCTCTTCTTTTCTTTGCTGGTCTAGCTAAGGGTTTGTCAATTTTATTGATCTTCTCGAAGGACCAACTTAAAAAAAATTTTTTTTCTAGCACTTTCTTATTTTCTATTTCATTTAGTTCTGCTCTAATCTTTGTTACTCCCTTCTTTATACTTGCTTTGGGGTCAGTTAGTTGTTCTTTTTCTAATTTCTCTAGGTGTACAGTTAGGTCTTTGATTTTAGCTCTTCTTTTTTAATATAGGAATTTATGGCTATGAATTTTCCAAGGTAATGCTTAATGAAGATAATAACTATTGAATTTTGTGAAGAGAGTTCTGTGGCAATTTAACTTATGCCTTACTATCCTCCAACCCCAGCTCAGTGGTAGCTTAGAATATAGCAACCCACTCTCTCCTGGTGAAGGTTCTCATATGAGAAGGAGCAATAGAGAACTTCAACCTATAAAAATCCATATCTTTCAGTGAGGGTAGGGAATAAGGAGCTGATGCTTAAATTGTAAAGATTTTCTATTTGGGATGATGGGAAACTTTTGATAATAACAATGTTTTAGCACAACATTGTGAATATAATTAAGAGCAATGAATTCTATATTTGAATGTGGTGAAAGGAGAATTTTTAAGTTGTAAATATGCTACCAGAATAAAAATTTTAAAAAGAACTGTACAACATAAACAAACACCAACTCTAATACAAAGCATGGGCAACAGTTAATATTAATAGTACAACTATAATAGTACTATTTCATCAGTTGTAAGAAATGTACCATGCTGTGATAATCTGAGTCTTTTGTGAGTCCCAGAAAAAATCATGTTCTTAGAGCTAATCAATTCCTGTGAGTATGAACTCATCTCAGGTGGTATCTTATGATTAGATTACTTCAGTAAGATATGATACAGAGTAGTCTTAATCCTCTTACTGGTGTCCATTATAAACAGGATGAGTATGGAGATATAGACAGAGAGAAACCCCCAGAACCTAAGAGAGAAAGCAAGAAGCTGAAATCAAGAAAACATAGAAAGGCAGAGGAAGTCAGAAGCTAAATAATGAAATTCAGAAGAGAAGGGATAACAGCAGACACCATCATGTGCTTGGCCACTTTACAGAGCTGTCCAGGATCGCTGGCAGTTGATCTTTGGTAAGAAATTCATTGCCTGACAAAGCATTGATCTGGGCATTTTCACAGCCTCAGAACTGTAAAATTAGAAGATAATAAATTGTTTTTGGTACATTTTAGCAAACTAGAACATACACTGATGCAAGGTGTCAGTAATAAGGAAAGTATATGAGAACTCTGTAGTTTCTGCATGATTTTTCTGCAGCATTCACATTCTCTAATAAAAAAATAAAAAGAAATCAATGTAATACTTTGCATTAATAGAATGAAGGAAAATAAACCATGATTTTTTTAACTAATGCAGAAAGGAGCATTTGATAAATTTCAACACCTTTTCATGATAAAATATTCTACAGACTAGGAATAGAAGGGAACATTCACAATATGTTAAAGGACATGATGAAAAATCCACAGATAGCTGAAAACTTAATGGGAAAGATATTTCTCTTCTAAGATCAGGAATAAGGTGAGGTTCCCAACTTTTTCCACTTCTGTTCAACATTGCACAGGAAGTTCTATCCAGAACAATTCGACAAGAAAGAGAGAAAAAAGGCATCCAAATTAGAAGGGAAGAAGTAAAACTATCACTAATCCCAGATGACATGAGTTTATATGCCTCAGTTTGCCAGGCTGCTAACAAAAATGCCAGACAGTAGATTGGCTTGAAAATATGAATTTAGTGGCTTAACGTTTCATAGGCTAGAAGGCTTGCTTCTTCCTGGGGTGAGCAGCTTTCTTGCTATCCAGAATCCTTAGTGCATTGGTTTTCCCACCACATCATGCTGTCCTCTCCTTTCTCTTCTAGATCATATTGACTTCCAGATGCTATTGACTTCTAGCACCTGGCTCCTCCCTGAGGCTTTCTCTGATTCTGGCTTCCAGTTTCTTTCTGTTTATAAGGCCTCCAGTAATCTGGATTAAGACCCAATCTCCTTCAGTTGTGCCACACTTCAACTTTATAACATCTTCAAAATATCCTATTTACAATGGGTTCACACCCACAGGAGTGCATATTAAGATCAAGAATGTGTCTAAAGTGGGGGTGATAATACAGTATACCACATAATATAGAGAAAATACAAAATAATCCACAAAAAATCATTTAGAGTTATTGAATGAATTCAGAAACATTGCAAGATGCAAGATGAACATTCAAGTATCAGTTGTATTTCTATATACTAGCAATGAGCATAATACTAAAATAATATTAAGAAATCAATTCCAATTACAATAAGACAAAAAAAATAAAGTAATAAATTTAACCAAGGAGGTGAAAGACTTATACACTGAAAAATACAAAATATTGCTGAAATAAATTAAAGAATACCTAGATAAATGGAAAGATATTTTGTGTTCATGGATTAAAAACTAAACATTGTTAAGGTATCGATACTACCTAAATTGATCTACAGACTGAATGCAATCCCCATCAAAATCCTAACTGCTCTTTTTTGGCAAAAATGGAAAAATTGATCCTCAGATTTATAAGGCATAGCATGGTAGGTATCCTGAAGAGTGAAATCAGTATTGAAAAATAAAAACAAAGTTGGAGAAATAGCACCAATTTCAAAACCCACTACAAAGATGCTGTAATAAAAAATGAGTGGTGCAGACATAAGGATGGGTATATAGGTTAAGGGCATAAAAATGAGAGTCCAAAAATATAATCATTCATCTATATTCAATTGATTTTTAACAAGAGTCCCAAGACCATTCATTGGAGAAAGGATAGTCTGTGCAACTAATGATGTGAAAACTGGATATCCATATGCAGAAGAAGTAAAATGTTCCCATATCTCATACCATATACAAAATTAACTCAATGTGGATCAAAGACATAAACATAGGAGCTAAAACATACGGATAAATATTCAAGACCTTAGATTTGGCAATGATTTATATGATATAATACCAAAAACATAAACAACAAAAGAAAAAAATAGATCATTGTAGTTCATTAATTTTTTAAAAATATGCATGAAATGACACTATCAAGAAAGTGAGAAGACACCTCACAGATGGAAAAACATTTTAAATGTGTTAACCAGTCAAAGGGATACTGATGCAAAATACCAGACTCCTAGGTCACCAGCTCTGTCTCTCTCCCTGGGGCTTGATTCTCTCCAGGCTCATCTGCTCTGCTCCTCTGTAGGCTTACTTCCTGATTCCAGCTCAAAAGTTCAACATCAAAATTCTAATATCAAAACTCCAATTTTGTCTTTGCCATTTCTTTTATTTGTGAGTCCTCACTCCTTGGTGGGTAGGGACTCAACACCCTACTGACTGGTCCAATCAAAGCCCTAATTATAATTTAATCATGCTCAAGTACAGACCAGTTTACAAACATAATCCAATATCTGTTTTTGGAATTCAGAACCCATATCAAACTGCTACACAACCCAGCTTAAAAAATGGACAAAGGACTTGAATAGACATTTCTCCAAAGAAGATATTTAAATGGAATATAATCACATGTAAAGATGCTCAACATCTTTAGTCATTAGGGATATGAAGAGCAAAATCAAAGTGAGATATTGGGAAGGAGAAGTGGCTCAAGTGATTCTGCCTACCACATGGGTGGTCCCAGGTTCAGTTTCTGGTGCCTCCTGAAGAAGGCAAGCTGGCACACCAGGGCAGGTGCAGCAAGCTGATCAACAAGATGACATAACAAAAGAGACACAAAGAGGAAAACAATGAGACACACAACAAACCAGGAAGCTGAAGTGGCTCAGGTGATTGAGTGACTCTCTTCCACATGAGAGGTCCCTGGTTTGGTTCCCAGTGCCTCCTAAAGAGAAGATGAGCAGACAAAGGGAGCACACAGCAAATGGACACAGAGAGCAGACAGTGACCATAAACAACAGGGGGCAGGGGATAAATAGACAATAGATAGATAGGTAGATAGATAGATAGATAGATAGATAGATAGATAGATAGATAGATAGATGACAGATAGATAGATAGATAGATAGATAGATAGATAGATAGATAGATAGATAGATAGATACCAGGTCATACATACTGGTATGGCTACAATTAAAACTAGAAGATAATAAGTGTTGGTGAGGATGTGGAGAAATTGGAACCCTCCTAGATTGCTGGTGGGAATATAAAATGTAGCTGCTATAGAAAATAGATTATATATACTCAAAAAAATTAAACATAGAATTGCCTTTTGACCCAGCATTTTTCACTCCTAGGTATGCCCTAAAATAATTGAAAACAGGTCTTCAAACAAAAATTTATACATGAATGTTCATAGCAGCACTAATCACAACAACCCAAATGTCCATCACCTGATGAATAGATAAACAAATGTGGTACATATATAAAATAGAATTTTATTCAGCTATAAAAAGGAATGGAGGTTTTATAAAACAAGGATGGAGCTTGCAAAAATCTTAGTAAGTGAATGATACCAGAAATAAAAGGTCACTTATTGTATTATCACATTTATGAAATGTCCTAAATAAGCAAATACAGAGAGACAGAAAGAAGATTAGTGGTTTTCAGAGTCTGGAAGAAGGGGAAAGAATAGGAAGTTACTTATAAATGTGTAGGGAATTTGCTCTGGAGGTGATGAAAATTTTCAGGACCTAACTAGCAGTGATGGTTGCACAATATCATGAATGTGTGAAAAGTCACTAAATTGTACACTTTAAAATGATTAAAATGGGTAATGTTATTTTATTTTAACTTTACATATAGTATACAATAGATAATACATAATATATGTTACATAATATATAATATTTGTGCTAAGTTTTATCTTAAGATTTTTGTGTCTTCTACAATATTTATGTTGACCTCTGTAATAATCAGCCAAAGAGGTCCTGATGCAAAATACCAGAAATCTGCTGGCTTTTATAAAGGGCATTTATTTGGGGTAAAAGCTTATAGTTACAAGGCCCTAAAGAGTCCAACTGAAGGTTTCTTCCTTACCAAACTCTGTTGTCACATATTGAAGTAAGATTGGGACAATGTCTGTGAGCGTTCAGCTTTCCTCTTCCCTGTTAAGACCCCATGGGTCCAGCGTCTTCTGATCTCAGTTGGAGGCTGGCATAGGGTTTCTCTCTTCCCTGGGCTCTTTTCTTTTTAGGCTCAGCTTCTCTGATCTCCTCATGAAGTCAGCTGTAAATTATCAAACAAATGGCTCAACTCCCTTCCTGGGGCCTCTGCCGTTTCTATGGAGCTGTTTCTCTTCCTCTGTGTATCTTCTCTGTGTATCTACTCCTGTGTAAGAGTCTGTTTTATCTGCCCACCTTGGGGGTGGGGACTCAACCCTGTATGACCTAAAGATGTGGTTGAATCAAAGCCCTAATCTTGATCTAATCAAGTAAATATAAAGCCTTTGAATTTAAGTCAATCTTAAAATAATTTAATCAAAGACATCTCAGCTGAATGTAATACAATTAAGGGTATCATGCTGAGAGACAGACCAATTTACAGACATAATCAATATCTCTCTTTGGGATTCAAAAATAATATCAAACTGCCACAGCCTCTTAGCAAAATCTACAAGCAAAATATGTAAATGCCATCTCCTACTAATAGTGGGGCTAGTGAAGAAACAGAAACAGCGATGTCCCAATACAGGAAGGCATGGTAGTTAAGAGCACGGAGCCTGAAATTACACATTGCCTAAACACTGTCTCTTTCATTTTCTAGTTCCTGAACTTTAGACTGTTTATGTAATCTCTCATTTCTTTTTCATCGCAGCTATTTGGTGACTGCAATTTATAGGTTGGTGTTAAGGATTAAATTACTTAGCATAAGCAAAAAATAGAAAAATTCCCGGCATAGAGTAAGCTCTATAGAAATACTTGCTATTGTTTTTCTTATACACAGTCCAAGAGGATCTAATTTTAATTGTGCTAGAAATATTAGTTAAAATCTGTGTCAACATTGAGTGAACTAAAATCAGAAGTCATCATATTCTGAATTCCTGTAAACTTATACACTGAGCTTTCTTCAATATTGCTTACTGTACCTTAATTTTATTTGTAACTAATATATCATTTTTTCCCCCTTTTTTACACTGAACTATGAAATGGTGCTAGCATATCCATGTTCAGGCTACTCTTGGTCCAAGATACGAAAACAGAAATCTACTTGCTCTCCTTATCTCTTTTCTTCTTAAATTACTCTACACTGCCCCATCTCCCAAGGCATATACACACACTCGAACAGGCACGCAAAATATTGGAGACATATTTTTCTTTTCTTTTTCTCAGCCTAGACCTGCGGTATCTATGTTCAATTGTATAGACACAATGCTATCTATAAAATTTGGGGGGATTCTCATTTTCTCTTTGCCTATTGACAGCAGCAGGTAGCTTTAATGTAAAAGTAAATGTCCTGTGATTCTGAACAATGAGACCATTGAAGGGGCGGGGTCTCCTTTGGACTCATTGGAAGGCATAGGATCAGGTTTTACTCTCTTGCTGAAGATAACAAGACTAATATAGGCAGTCATCCATAGCTATTGCTAATTTCACTTTATCTGGAATTCTCCACTCTGCTAGACTCTAAGCAAGACACCCTGCTATAGTAATTTTTGGTTCTCTCTGCTATCAAAAATTTTTCCTTTTCCTCTGTGACTTCAACCCTTAGAGAAAAACTTACAACGCTTAGGCTTACAGGATTTTAGACAGTTTAGTATTATGTACACATATTGACCAATATCATAGCATAACGTAAAAACCTTCTCATCTGCCTAAAACGAAATTCCTAATTCCATCTCTATCTACCAAACTTTTACCTGAATTAAGAACATCAGAAATGATACTTTTTCTCCATGACAATTTTTTCTAAATAATTTCTATAAAAATAATCTCTGCATACTGTTATGAAAATACCTAACACATGAGAGATTTGTTGCTCTTATCCCATGTCATTTTCTATCAGAATTATCTGCATGTCTTTACTTCAACAAGCCTTTGATAAGTATTTATATTGCCAAGTAATCTGCTTAAAAATATGCACATACCTGGCAAATATTTAAGTATGTTTATTATTGGAACAAATTAATAATTTGGCTTTCAGGCAGCAAGAAAGATTTTTTTTACAGTACAGATTGTAAAGAATCACATATGTATGTGATTATGAATATTTATATGTAGATAGATATAGATGTAGAGAGAGAGAGATGTAGAGAGAGGAAGAGAGATAGTTTTCCTGGTATTGGTAAGCTTAATCAGAATTTATTATTCTTTTCTGAGAGAACAAGTATGCCTCATGAAATGAAATAATCAAAGTGAGTACACTAGTTCTTACCATCAATATATTATTTTATAAAAAATGTGCCAGAGGATTGAGCATGTATTTTATGTACCATATATATGTCAGTACTTAATACAATGTTGGGCATCTGAGATTCTTCTATTAGGTCATCTTGTCTACCCACAGAGAAACTCAGTCAATTCTGAGAATTAGATTTTATTTGTCACACTGGCAAAGAGAAAAGAAATTGAGCCCTTATTTTTGGGTAAAATTTCTTTCTGCCTTCTTTCTATTTTTATTTTACTAATTTTATGAAATGTATATTAGACAAGTTATTTATGAATATACTTGTATATCTATTTATGTTTGTGTACATGTATACACACACTCATGGGCACACATACGAACACATTATAGCAGAACCCAAAGTACTTGTAGTAGTTATATTCTATCCATGTCATATATAATTATAAACTTTTTTAATATAGTTTCTGCAGCAAGAGTCATGGTACTAATGAAGAAAAAGTATCTAGGACAAGGAGTATGTCTTCAAATTATCATCTATAGATTATACTCTATAATCTGTTCACTTTGTTTCAATGCATATTTCTTTTTGAAAAGTTCTATTAAGGGTGATGAAATGGGTATCCATGTGATGAACACGTGTTTGTTTCTGTTGCCAATAAATCAATAGCTCCTTCTGACATGAATGTTATAGTATTAAGAATCCTTAAAGTAATCTGCTTTCTCAGTGACAGACAGATAAAGATGCCTTGAATTCTTTGAAAATAATACTCAGAGTAAATGTTGTTCTAGTGGGCATTATTTCATTGACCTAAGAGTGAATGGTCACTTATGTGATGAAGAAAAGCAGTTGTCTTTTTGTAAAGAACAAAGGGAAAGAATAAGAGCACTAGACACACACAAAATGGTAGATCAGGAAGATAAACTGATGGATTCAGATAAAATCAATGAAGAAAGTTCAGATGATAGCTTGCAATATGAATAATTTTGTTAGCAGGTGAGAATTAGGAATTGAGAAAGGGCATAACATATATGGTCTCCTTGGCTTTCAATTATTTTGCATTGTTATATATTTTAAATACATACTCTCTGAATTACCCTAGAGTATGAATGGGGAAGCTGAGATATGAGCCAAGTTAAAAAAGTTCTCCTACTCTGAAAATGACAGAATGAGGAATTAAATTCCACGTCTGTCTGACAATAAAAGCCTAGATCTTCTATGATGGCACCAACTTCAAAATTGAGGCAAATTGCTAATGCATTTATAACTTGGCTAATGCCTGATTCCTTCAATCAATAATTTTCTCATCCAGGCATAAACATTCTAAGGTATGACACAGGTTAAGCAATGATATATTTTTCCATATTTGCATTTTAACTTATTAATGACTTACCATAGATACTTGAATATTCATTTCCCATGAGACAGTAAGACTTTATTTGTATTGTCTTGGGCCTTTCAATTTCACACAAAAGGGTGAATTCTTCTGTAGCAGTTTCATATTATTTACGGATTCCAAAAAAAAACATTTGATTATGTTTGTAAACTGATCTGTTCCTCTGGGTCTGATACCCTTTGACTGTATTAGATACAGTTTAGATGTCTTCATTTAAATTCTGATAAGAGTAAGTCTTTGATTCGACCATGTCATTAGGGTACAGGATTGATTCCCCACCTCCTTGGTGGGAATAAAACAGACTCTCACACAGAAATAGATATACAGAGGAGCAGATATGTGAGGAAAGAGAGGAGGCTCCATTAGACATGGCAGAGTCCCCGGGAAGAGAGATGAGACTGAGAGTCTACAGGTGACCTGTGAGGAAAGCAGAGCTGCTGAGCCCAGAAAGAAATGAGCCCCAAGGACAGAAACTAGCCTTATGCCAGCCTACAGCTGAGACAGGAAGAAGCTGGGACCACAGAGCCTTAAGAGGAGAAAGAAAGGCTGCACACTCACAGACATTGCCCGCCATCCTGCTTCGACAGGTGGAAAATGACTTTGAGTGAGCAAGTACCTCTTATGGTACCTTGAGTTGGACTCTTTAGGGCCTTGTGACTGTAAGCTTCTAACCCCAAAAAATACCCTTTAAAAAACCAACAGATTTCTGGTACTTTGCATCAGCACCTCTTTGGATGACTAATATATTTTGTTAACCCATTTGTCTCAGGGTCTTCTCTGCACTTCATGAATATTCCCTCCTTCTCTTACAAATCCTATTTCCATGCCCATCATGTCCATCCTCCATTTCTTTGTTCTTGTAGCTTCTCATTTTTTCACTTTAATATCTATAATATTAAGCTGGAAATTTGGTATAGTTGTAGATTAAAATCTCTTGTAAAAATGCCCAAAATACAGGAAGCTTATCTGGGTATTAACAGTCATAGAGATGACTTTAGTTTATTTGTTTCTCTGGAATTTAGTTTCCCAGTACATATCATAAATAAGTTTGACAGTTCTGCCTTCCAAACTTTTGTCCAAGTTTAAAGTTTATAGAAGGATTCAGTAGCTTCAGAGTCCAGACTTATTTGGAAAATTGGTTTTATTAACTATGACCAGACAGATTACATGACTGTTTGTGACAGCAACACAACTACAGTTCATAGTTTTATTATCAAACTTTGGCAAAATATTGTATAATCCAAGCCTAGTCAATGTTAAAATCTCCTCCATTTAGAAGTATTTTACATCAGCATTGATCACTTCTAATAATTAAAGTGGCTGATTGCCTGATTTCACACATGTTCCTTCAGTCCACACTGTTTTGGAGAGAGAAATAAAGTTCCTGGGGTGCCGGAATCTGTATATTTATATTAATATTTTATCTATGATCATTATGATGTCATATCACTCACTCAAAAGTAATCATATGCTAAGATTTCCTCACATGACAGTGATGAATTCACACACTAAATTTGTCCTATTGCTCTTCCAATAATATCAAAAGGGAAATTTGTTTTTATTATACTACATCTCCATCATTGATGCGTCAATGTTTTATGTTTTCTGCTGATGTAATTTTCTGTCTCCAGGATAATCGTTAGCATGTGAGTTTATGCATGCCTGCAGGCTTCTTTTAGACTTTAATTTACTTGAGGACAGTGACTTTATCTTTAATCTAATTATTCTCATATCCTTTTATAATCCCCAGGAGCTGCTCAAGTAAGTTTAATTGATAACAGGTAGATGAAAAAATAGATGAATTGTAAATGAAGACATATTCTCTTTGTTCTGATCTCATTTACAACAATTGTTCCTGAAATGGATATCCCATTATTCCTTTGTGAAGAGCAGTATAGTGAAGTGGGATATCATTATAGAACAAAACAGAAGGCAGTATGGTTCAAGAGTAAGGTAGACTGCTGCGTGATTGAGAGATCCAATCCTGGCTCCACTGATTATAGGCAATGTGATTTTATATGAATAATTTAACCTATTCAAGCCTGAAAATCTTTGTTTATGAAGCAAGGATAATAAAAATGCCTCACTTACAGATTAGGCTTAAATTAGATAATTCAAAGGAAACTCTGAGTGTGCCTATTCAATAGCACTCAATATATAGTAGCTGTTTTAATAACTGAAATAGTAATGTTTACCCTTCAAAAGTTTTTATTTTCAAAATTTGCCTAACAAGATTCCCTGGTTATTAAGCAATTTTTATACAAATTATGAGCCCTTCACCAGTCCCAATAAAAACACGTTTTCTTTATAAAACTAAAAATTATTTCTAATGGAGTTTCCATTAACAATATTAACTAGCGCTTTATTATTTAAAACATTGTAATACTGGGGTCAAATCATAAAATGGGTGTCAGGAATTAGAACTATTTAAGGAGAGATACTTTGAAAATGCATTGCAATTATATATCTTAAACCTTTGCTTTTTGCATACACATTTAATTGATTTAATTAGAACACCTGAGTGAATTTAAATTTACATTGAACTATGGATATGTTCTTTCCTTTATAAACTAATTGCCTAGATTCACTATGATATATTTTTATGACAACTAACTGGTGCTCTGCTATAGTCCTTCTCTTTCTTGCTAAGCCATCATTATAATGCCACGTTAAATAGTTATCTGGGTAAGCCTTTGCCTTATGTTCAGTTTAAATTTAGCAAAAATTCTCAGAGGTGTGTTATGAAAGAATTACCCAACATTGGAAAAATTTTAAAGAGCTGAGTCTGATTTAAAAAATGGTGGAGATTAGAAAAATCATATATGGATAAGCTTGAGGTAGAAATATATTATCTTCACAAATAAAAATACTCACAAATAAGATCATGAAATGGATTGTTACAGTGATTAAAGAGTTTAAGATCTAAAGGGAAATAATTTGATTTTGAGAAGTACCCATGCTAGTTTGCTAACTTTGGGCATTTTTTATAACATCTCTCGATGTGTTCATGTGTTCATTTGTTTTATTAAAGTGAGAATTAATTAATTAATCAGGGAGTCCCCTAAGTCTGTTCCTGTAATAATGTTCATGTTAGCTTTCCCCTATCTCTGCTCTTCCCAAGAAATTATTACCACAGAAAGTTATGCCAGTTCTACCTCTAAAATAACTTCCCAATACATCCCCTTCTTCTCTTCCTCACTGCTACTCTTATGGTTCAAGTTCTCATCTTTTGAAGAGGTTATTTCAATAGACTCCCCATTACTCTTCTTTCAGCTATTCTTACCACAATATAATCATTACTCCACAAAATAGCCAGAGCCATTTTTTAAAGATGAATCAGCATGTGTCATGTGTCATCTTCCTGCATAAAACCTCCAATAATTTCCCTATATATATAGAAGATAATCCTCTTTCTGACCATGACTCAGAGTAACCAGGCTATTTTAATCACTTCCTGAATCACTTACTTAAGTTTATACCACTCTTCTATGCATTTTTTTTCCTTGGTCCCAGCTACCTGAACTTGAGCATACTAAGCCCTTCCTTCTCAGAGGCCTACATTACCATGAAGCTAGTATTTCTTTGTTGTACAAGTCTCAAATTAAACTTCACCTGTTTACTGAGGACTTTTTTAACCATTAAAAGGAAATCAGTGAGACTTATCAGTGCTAAAATGTAAAGAGCTTGGCAGTTTTGAAGCCCATCCTTACAAGCAGCTTGATTTTCAGGACAAACCAAAAATTAAGGACTTTTCTTGAACCCATCAGGGAAATGAGTTTTCAGAGCAAACCACCAGCACCAAATCTGGCAAGATAGGTGAATCCAAAGAGTTAAATCTAGACTGCTTGCCTGGAGCAGAAATTACTTCAGTCATAAACTGGTAGGAAAACTTCAATGGACTTTACCTCAAGGAACCCTACCAAGATTTCACAGTGAAGAGCTAAGGAAAAGCCCCTCCTGTGTCTGACAGTGGTAAGCAAAAAGTAATCTTTGTGAACCACACACAGAGTATTCTCCATTACAAAGACCTGCTCTTCAGGGGGGAAGAATTTACCAGAGTCCTGTCCCAGAGCAATAAAAGAAAAGACTCCTTCTTACTCCAACCCTTCTAGCATTCCCTTCTCACTACAGTGGAAACACTTTATAAGAAGAAACATTTGTGAAGGTTCTAGACTCAAAACACAGGCCCACTAAAAGAATGAGATTTAATTAGAGTTTTGTAGAATGCTCCCTTCCCCTACATCTTACCACCACAACAACAAGGTCCCAATTTAATAATAGTGTACTTCATCTGAAAGAAATACAAAACTTAGACTCTTAGTGAAGAGGAGCACTTAGGGAAACCCAAAGACAGGAACAGAAACAAAAACAAAAAGCCTAGAGAAATTTGATGCCTGTCTTCTGTACCTACAGCAAATATTAAACACAGTCTAACTCCCAGTCAGATTAAGTCAAATCCTTATACTAAAAGGATTCTCTTACTTCTGATTACCTGAACCACATCCAGTTTTTAACCAAAATTACAATACATATCAAAGACAAAAAACAAAAACAAAAAACACTTTCTAGTCAGAGAAAGCAAGCATGAAAACCAGACTGATATGACACAGATGTTGGAATTTCAGTTTGGGAATTTAAAATAACTTTGATTAATATGTGAAGGGAATTATAGGAAAGAATCAAAAGGAAATGCTAGAAATTTTAAAACAATGCAACTGAACTGAAGAATATCTTTGAAGAATCAATGAGCTTAAAGATAGGTCAATAGAAACTTTCCAAGGAGAAGTGGGGAAAAAAAGAATGAATAACAAAATAAAACAGAACAGCACATCCAAGAGCTGAGGACCAGTTTTAAATCTTGTGGCATATGTATAATTGGAATACCACAAGGAGAAGAGAGGATGAAGCAGAAGAAATACTTGAAGTAATATATTAGTCTATGTTCTCCAGAGAAAAAGAACTGACAGTATATATATGAATATGAATATTACTATATTTATTAGATTCATTACAGGAATTGACTCACATGACTATGGGGATTGGTAAGTCTATATTTCCTAGCAGGCCACAATATGGGAATTCCAATGAAGGTTTCAATGAATTCCCCAGGAGAAGCTGGCTGGCTGAAGTAGAAATAAGAATTCTTTCTGACTGCAGAAATCATCATTTGTCCCTTGAAGGTCTTCAAATGATTGGATTAGATTTCTCTCATTGTTGAAGGCAATCTCCTTTGCTGACTAAACATGTAATCAATCATAGATGCAATCAATTGACAATGATTTAAATCCTCGAAATATCTTGACAATAAAATCAGGTTACTACTTGCTTGACCAAACAACTGGATACCACAACATAGCCAAGTTGAGACTTGAAATTAACCATCACATGTAATAAAGCCAAGAATATTCCATACTAAATGCAGGCATCACAGATTTAGAATGTGCAAAGAACATAAGAAAATAATTAGACCAAAATAATTAGATCTAAACATATCATTTTCAAACTGCAGTACACTAAGAGGTACTCACCTGTAGAGGAACAAGGGTAAGAATTACATCAGACTTATTGTCAGAATCCACGCAAGCAAGAAGAGAATGGAGTGAAATATTTAAATTGTTTAAAGAAAAACACTAAGCAAGATCTATATATCCAGTTGTAGCAGTTTTATATTGTTTATGAATTCCAAAAATAGACATTGAATTATGTTTGCAAACTGGTCTGTTCCACTGGATGTATTAAATTGTATTATACTCAGAGGTTTCACTTTTACTTTATTAAATTCTGATTAGGGATTTGATTGGGCCACATCAGTAGGATATTGAGTCCCTGTGTCCTTGGTGAGAAGGGGCTCACAGAGAAAATGACATGGTAGAGGAGAGAGTTTGTAGTTTTTCAATGCAGGAGTCCCAGGAAGTAAACACACAGGAGAAGAATACAGAGGAATAGAAATGGCTCCATAGATAGGGGAGAGGCCCCAGGTAAAGAAAGTGCCTGATAGGCTAGCTGACCTTGTGAAGAGAACAGAGTATCTAAGCCTGGAGAGGTATGAGCCCCAGGAGAAAGACAAGACGTATCCCAGTTTACAGCTGAAATGAGAAGAAGCTGGGACCATGGAGCTTTAAGAGGAATGAGAAGAAGTTGAACCTTTGAAGCCATTTTGCTCCAACATGTGGCAGAACATTTTGGTGAAGGAAGTAACTTATGTTTTATGACATTGTAACTGCAAGTTTCTACCCCAAATAAATAACCTTTTATAAAATCCTATGAATTTCTTGTACTTTGCATAAGCACCCCTTTTGCTGACTAATACACCAGTGAAATTATCTTTCAAAATTGAAGGAGAAATAAAGATATTCTTAAACAAAAATTGGCAATCCATTGTCAAAAAGTGTTCATAGTGGTTGTTCAGAAAGAAGGAAATGATATAGTTTAGAATCATGGATCTAGATTAAGAAAATAATAGGGTTTGAGAGGAATGAAAAAAGAGAAAATAAAATATTTTAGTTTTCTTTTTCTTAATTGATTTAAAATATAACTTAAAAGCAATAAAGAAAAAGAGTAGATTGGGTCATTACAGCATATAGATTAAAATAATTGGCAGTATTGTCAGAGGGACATGAGCGAGGAATTGAGAATATTACTATAATTATCTGCATTGCATGTAAAAACATGAATAATATTCATTCTCTCTTGTTCTATTTATTGGAAGAGTTTGAGCAAGATTAATTCTTCTTTGAATGATTGGTAGAATTTACATGTGAATCCATCTTCCCTGGACTTTTTATCTCTGGACGGCTTTTTATGACTATTTCAATCTCCTTACTTGTGATTGGTCTGTGGAGGTCATCTATTTCTTCTAGAATGAGTGTAGGATGTATATGTGTTTTTTGGAATTTGTCCATTTCATCTACATTGTCTAGTTTGTTGTCATACATATGCTCATAGTATCCTCTTATGATCTCTTTTATTTCTGTGGGGTCAGCAGTAATATCCCCCCTCTCATTTCTGATTTCATTTGTACCTTGTCTCTTTTTTTCTTTGTTGGTCTAGCTAAGAGTCAATTTTTTTGAACTTTTCAAAGAACCAACTTTTGGTTTTGTTAATTTTCTACTGCGTTTTGTTGTTGTTCTCAGTTTCATTTGTTTCTGCTTTAATCTTCATTTCTTTTCTTCTGTTTACTTTGGGATTAGTTTTCCGTTCTTTTTCTAGTTCCTGAAGGGGTTCAGTTAGGTCTTTGATTTTATCTCTTCTTTTTAAAATTTTATTTCATTTTTAACAAATCAGTTTTATTGAACCATAATGATAAAGCATAAATCCATCCAAAGTGTATAGTCAATGGCACTTGGTACAATCATTAGTTCTACATCATTCATAACTCTTTCTCCTTTTTAAATGTATGTCTTAAAGGGCTATACTTTTCCCTCTTTGCATTGTCTTTGCTCATCCCATAGGTTTTGATATGTTCTGCTCTTATTTCCTTTGGTCTCAAGATATTTACTGATTTCTCATGAGATTTTGTCTTTGACCCATTGATTGTTTAAGAATGTGCTGTTTAACCTCCATATATTTATGAGTTTTCTGTACTATTCTGGTGCTGCTGGCTGACAATTCTTGGATAGTTTTGGCTTGTATTCCAGCCTTGACTTACATGGAGATGCCCTCTCCTTTCTCTTCCAGATTCTGTTGACTTCCAGAATCTGCTAACTTCTGTCCTCAAGCTCCTCTCTGTGGCTTTCTGTGGCTCTGACTTAAGATCCAACCTCATTCATGTAGGTCATATCTTAACTAAAAGTAGCATCTTCAAAAGATCCTATTTACAATGGGCTTACACCCACAGGAATGAGGATTAAGATGAGGCAGATATCTAAACTGGAGTACAAAATTAAATCTACCACAGGCAAAATAATCATAAGCAAAGCATCAACTACCAATAGAGAGGCATTCTACAAAATACCTCACCAGTAATCCTCAAAAGTGTGCAAGTAATCAATAATAATGAAAATCTGAAGAACTGTCGCAATGCAAAGAAGCCTTAGGAGACATGATTACTAAATGTAGTGTGGTATCCTAGAACACAAACAGAACATTAGGGAAATACTGAGGAAATCTGAATAAAATACAGTTAATAATATTGTATCAATATTGATTCATTAATTGTGACAAATGTACCATACTAATACAAGATGTTTATAATAAAAGAACCTGGGAGTTGGGTATCCCAAAACTCTCTGTACACTTTTTACAATAATTCTGGAAATCTAAAACTGTTCTAAAATAAAGGTTTATTTTAGAAAAGAAAAGTAACCCTGATGTAAATCACTATCATATCATTCTGTTTTGTCTTCATATATGATATCACTTTCTCAAATTATGTTTTTCTTCTATTGACTATTTTCTGCCACTTTCTTTCCTCCTCTCATTATATAAACTATAAGTAGGAAGGCACTTTGATTGTAAAATTCCCACTATATTTCCAGAACCCAGGAGAGAATCTGGCACACAACCATTTTCCTGAAACCTTCATGTTATCAGCAAGATATTTATTCAATTATGTATAATAACCCCAATGCAGATAGCATGATCTGGAAGAAACACACTTTTGGAAAAGTTTAATTGGTTTGTTCCAATGACTTAAAAGGGAGAAGTGAACAGCAATATACTTACAGGGAATCTACAAACAAGTATATCTACCAAAGAATAGACATCTTTTGGCCATTGCCAGAATCCACTATTTTAATAATGAATTGTCATTAGGGCAAATTATACCATTTAAACTATTTAATATTATATTAACTACTTACCTTTTATTTGTAGATAAACTTCTTCCTTACCTTTTCAGGAATTTTATTACTATTTTTCTTTTTCTCCCCTTGCCAAGTCTCAATTAGCATTTAGAATGCTTGTTGCAGAAATACAGATACAGATTGAAGTTTTGTGCAATAAATTAAGTGTTACAGGAGGCTATAGAAATGAAGCTTTTAGAAAGTAAGAAGAAGCACTTCCTAATATAAAGCCCTGTTTTTTTTTCATGTAAAATCCATCTATTCTATATGGTGGGATACAAAATAGCTTGACTGCTCAACAAAGCCCTTGTGCATGTGTTCTTTCATATTTAATTTTGGTGAATGGTCTATAGGACTGATGAAGATCAAGATCATAGGCTCACATACTTGACTGACTAGGCATTAATAATAAAGACACCAGGTGAAAGAATGTTGTGTACTGACCTATCTGTAATAACCTGTATCAAATAAATTCAATAGATCAAATAAAGCAGTATAACAATTCCTTATATTTTTGTCATAAAAATTATAACCTTAGTTTTTAAACTGTGTGGATATAGGTACTGATGATTCATTCCCAACATCAACTTAGAAGAAACTAAGAAATTCCTAAAATAGCTGCAAATGAAGAGTTGACATTAGCTCCTTCCAAAAAATTATGTTTTTAATTACAAAGTTGATACATGCTTATTTAAAAGATCTCACATGTATAAATAAAAAGTTAAAATTCAGATCATGTTGGCAGCATAAGACATGCTAGGTTCTTATGTCCCACAGAATCTTTAACAAATTGGAAAAACTGGCAGAACCATATTCCTCAAAACACCAGAAAATAATTAATGGGTTGCAGTAACTAGAAGAGGGTTAAATAAAGAAATTCAGCTTTAAAAATGGTAGGAATAAAATATGTACTTAAAATTTGAAAAAAAAAGAAAAAAAAATGAAAGAAGATTAATTTTGGCACATTTGATTACCCTTCCCCTAGTTGATGGGCTGTAGAGCTGACCTACAGTCCCATTGTCAGTCTCTGGCCCTTTTCCAGAAGGAGCTGAGGAAACTCTATGAACATACTGGGGTTTCTGTATGCTAGCATCACTCTAAAGGGTGGCATTTTACAAGACTGCAGCAGGAAAACTTTTATTGGCACACCTTTTCAGAACTCAGCCTGCAGGTAGAAGCAGCTTGCACACAGATAAAGTAGCACAAAGAAACAAACAAACAAACAAAATGGAACAATTAAGTCAAAGTGGTCAGGACTAAAGGATTACCCATTTTAAGGAATACAAGAGACCACTTGAGAATGAGGATGTCTATTTCATAGGGAATGGAGATGCCATTGACTTCCTGTACTGGGGAAGACTGTCTTTCAAAACCAAGAAGGGAGGGAATTGAGATGCTCCCAATAAAGAGAGAGAGAGAGAATTCCTCTCCACTAGAACTACCTTATAAGCAATGCCAAAGGGAATTCTTCAGACTGAAAGGAAAGGACAACTGGCAATGGATTGAATTGGTCCGTGTTTAAATAAAGACCTCTGATAATAGGCTAATTATAAAAGTCAGTATTATTACATTGTGTATTATGCTATGTGCTTGATCACCCACAGCTGATCTCTGAGACAAAGCATCTTTAGATGATGCCACCATGTGCCTGATCACTGATAGCTGCAACTTGGTGAGACAGCATTTCTGATGATGCTTTGATTTGGGCATTTTCACAGCCTTGGAATTGTGAGCTTTTACTGTAATAAATTCCCATCATAAAAGTCTATCCATTTCTGGTATATTGCATTGGCAGCCTTCAGCAAACTAAATCTGCCTCAATATGATACAAGGTATACATGAAAAACTCACAGCCAACATTGCACTCAATGGGGAAACACTGAAATTTTCTCTCTAAGATCAGAAAAAGACAAGGATGCTCACCATCACTACTGTTATTCAAGATTGTGCTAAAAGTTCTACCTAGAACAATTACACAAGAAAAAGAGGTAAAAGGCATTCAAATTGGAAGAGTAAAACTCTCATTACTCCAGATGATGTATTATTAATATATATGACACTGTATTTAGGAAATTACAAAATATTTACTAAAAAGCTACTAGAGCTGATAAACAAGCTCAGAAAAGGGCAGGATACAATAGTAACATGCAAAAATCAATAGTATTTTGATATACTATTAATGAACAATCTGAGAAGGAAATCAAGAAAAAATTCCATTTACAATAACAAATAAGTTCATCAAATATCTAGGAATTAATTTAACCAAAGATGCAAAAGATCTGGACTCAGAAAATTATAAAACATTGCTAAAAGAAATCAAAGAAGACCTAAACAAAAGGAAGGACATTCTGTGTTCATGGATTGGAAGGACTAAATATTAGTAAGATGCTAATGCTACCCAAATTAACAGGTTCAATACAATCCCAATCAAAATTTCAACAGTCTATCTCAAGATAGAAAGACATCTTTCTATCTATCTATCTTAAGACATCTTTCTATCATAAGATAGAAATAGAAAAATCAATTACCAAATTTGTTTGAAAGGAAAATGGATTCAGAATAGACAAAACTATCTTTAAAAAGAACAAAGTTGAAGGACTCACACTTCTTGATCTTCAAGCATATTACAGAGAAAAAGTGGTCAAAACAGCATGTTGTTGGCATAAATATAGACATATTGATTAGTTTAATCAAATTGACAGTTCGGAAATAGACCCTCTTCTCTGGCAACTGATTTTTTTAGAAGGCTATCAAGTCCATCAGCTGGGATAGAGGAGTCTCTTCTGGCACCACAGGATATTCATATCCAAAAGAATCAAAGTGGACCACTCTCTCAATCCATGTACAAAAATTAATTCAAAATAGGTCAAAGGCTAAAATATAAAAGTCAGGACCATAAAACTCCTAGAAGATAATGCAGGAAAGCAGCTTAAAGATCAGGGCATAATAAGTGGGTCCTTAGACCTTTAACCCAAAGCACAATATAAGGAAAAGGAGATAAATTGTACCACCTCAAAATTAAACATTTTTATCCTTCAAATAACTTTGCCAAGGTGTAAAGACAGTCCACTCAATGAAAAAATATTTGGAAACCATATAGCTGATAAGGCTTAATAGTCATGATCTATAAAGAGATCCTACAACTAAATTATGAAAAGACAAATGACCCTATTAAAAATGTGCAAATGACTTGAAGAGACATTTCCCAAAGAGGAAATACAAATGGTAAAAAATCACATGAAAAGTTCAACGTTACTAGCTATTAGGGAATTGTAAATTAAAACCACAATGAGATAACATTTCACATCTGTTAGAACAGCCACTGTTAAAAAAACAGAAAACTACAAGTATTGGAAAGGAAATGAAGAAACAGGAATGCTTATTCTTTGTTGGTGGGACTATGAATGGCGGAGCCACTGTGGAAGACTGCCATTTCCTAAGGAAGTTAAATACAGATCTGCCATATTATCTGGTGATCTCACTACTAGGTATATACTCAGAAGAACTAAAAGCAGGGACATGAAACAGATATTTACAAACTGATGTTTATAGAAGCATTATTCATAATTGTCAAATGATGGAAAAAACCCAAGTGTTCATCAACTGATGAATGGTTAAACAAATAGGGCATATACATAGAATGGAATATTATTCAGCTGCAAGAAGAAAAGAAGTATGAAACATATGACACCATGGATGAGCCTGGAGGACATTATGTTGAGTGAAACAAGCCAAACACAAAATGACAAATATATGATTTTACAAACATAAACTAAATATAAGGAACAAACTCATGGAGTTAATAGCTAGAGTACAGGTCACTAAAAGATAGAATGAGGATAGAGAATGGGTGCCTGAGGCTTAATTTGTGCATTGTTTGTAATAAGTTTGATATTACTTGTTTGGAAATAGATTTAGGTGGTTATAGCACATGGTAGTGACTGTAATGTGCAGTACTAATTATGGGTATGATAATGGTTGAAATGGAAAGTTTAAAGTCATATATGTCACTAGAAGAAAAAACAAAGGATGAAATATTGGACTATTATGTGATTATACCAAATACCATTGATTGTACACTTTGGATGAATTGTATATGTTATTAATATTTCCTAATAAAATTGATTTGTTAAAAAAAAAGGAATTTTTTTTCCATGAAGCAGAACAAATGTATGTTAATGTTACAAGATGTTAGTAATAGGGTGATATTTGGACCAAAATACAACTAAAGCAAAGTATGGACTGTAGGGAAGAATAATATATTAATATTATTCCATCAATTATAAAAACAAAGGAATTATGCAATGAGAAAGAAACCAGATGCAAGTATTACAAATTGTTTGACTCCATCTGTACAAAATGTAAATACAAATAAATTTATAGAGATGGAATTAGTTTAGCAGTTATGTATGGAAGGAGAAGGAAAGAGAGATTGAGAGGTGACTGCTAAGGGATAGAGGATATTTTCTTGGAGTAATGAAAACACTCTATTATTGATTGCAGCAATTAATATATAAATATGTGATTATACCCAAAACAACTGATTGTATATTTTAGATAGATTATATGGTTTGTGAATACAAAATTCAAAAAAAAATTTATTTTTAAAAAGCTCTATTCAAGTCTTTTCCCATTTTTAAATTGGATTGTCTTTTTGTTGTTGAGTTGTAAGAATACTTTATATATTAAGGATATTATACTCTTATCAAATAGGTGGTTGCCAAATATTTTCTTTCATTTTGTGGGTCTTTTTGCTTTTATTATCAAGTCCTTTGATGAACAAAATTTTTTATTTTTATGAGGTCTCTGTATTAGTCAGCTAAAGGGGTGCTGATGCAAAATACCAGAAATTGGTTGGTTTATATAAAAGGTATTTATTGGGGTAGGAGCTTACAGATACCAGGCCATAAAGCATAAGTTACTTCCCTCACCAAAGTCTATGTTCACATGTTGGAGCAAGATGGCTGCTGATGACTGTGAGGGTTCAGGCTTCCTGGGTTCCTCTGGACTCAGCTCCTGTATTTTCTCCACAAGGTCAGATGTAGACTATCAGGCAAATGCTCTCTCTCTCCCTGTGGCACCAGCTTCAGCATCAAACTCCAACATCAAAACTCCAACCTTAAAAGCCCTCAGTTCTGTCCTTTGCCATGCCTTTTATATGTGTATCCCCACCAACCAAGGGGTGGGGACTCAATGCCCTAATGATGTGACCAAATCAAAGCTCTAATCATAACTTAATCATGCCCAGGTACAGCCCACTTTGCAAACATAATCCAATATCTATTTTTGGAATTCATAACCATAACAAACTGCTACACTCCACCCTCCGAATTCCAAAAAGATATTACAATATTTTTGAAAAATTTAAATCAGTAACAATGCAAGTACTAAATCATATCACAATCAATTTAAAGAAAGAGTTTGTCTTGAGGCAAAGTCCTATCTGCTATAATCCTCTGAAGTTTACAAAACAATTTATCTGTTTCCAATACAGAAATGGACAAAGGATAAACATTCTCATTACAATAAGAAGAATTGGGAGGGAAACATAAGTTTTGGGTCCTCTACATCCTCTACAGTTCAGTAAACCTGCAGCGCATCCTCAATTTGAGAGCCATTCTTAAGATGATGGTTTCTTCTCCTCAGTGCCTTATGGGAAGATACCCTTTCCACATGCTTGCCCAACATCCATTTTATTGGTTCCACCTTCATCAATCATCTGGGTACTGGCCAAGCTCCAGGCCTCACCCTCTAAGAGTGTTGGGGTGATTGCCACACATTACTCAACCTTTGGGTTAGAATCTTAACACTCCTAGTACAGTGATGTGAAGACAACATTCCCCCTAACATTTGGCATATAGGCTCAACCCTTTCAGAGCAACAAGTTAACCACCTGGCCTTCCCTAATCCATGGGGGACAGGTCCACCCCTCTCAGACCTGTAGGGTGGTATTCTTAACTGCCCTAATCCTTGGGGAATGTGCTCCACCCTCTCTGCAACCTAGGGCAGCAAAACTCTCCCAGAACATTGGGTGGGAACATCCACCCTCTTCAACTACTGGTGCAAACTCACCCTCTCTGTACACATGTGTGGGGTTCCTTTCTTGGCCCAAGGTGATGTCTTAATTCCAGATCTCTTAATTCCAGCTTCAATTATTTTCCTCTTAAAGCTGGTTCTCCTTCAATCTCTCCTTTCAATGCCCCTTTTTGTCCAAACTGACAGTGACTTTGTTCATACAGTTCTCTCAAAAACCTTGTTGGTGTAGCATATAAGAAGCAGGGGTCTAAGCAAGCCTTCAGACAGTAAGACAATTCACAAGTCTCTGAGATAACTGCATCTTCAGTCCTGATTTACAAGTTCCAAGTTTAGGTAAGTTCTCCAATGGGGCACTTTCATCTGGGATCTTGGTTTCCAGAAACTTGGAATTTCCAGAATCAGTTTCTGTTTTCTTTGTACCTGACAGTTCAGTTCTTAGCATATCTCTCTCATCTAGCATTTTGCTATAAACTGCAAGCAGAAGCCAAGTTACATTCATTGTGTTTACTTTGGAAATTTCTTCAGCTAAATGCCCAGGCTCACTATTTTCAAATTCTGCCTTCCATAAAACACCAGGAGTTAATTTTGCTAAGTTCTATGCAACTTTAAAACATCGACCACCTCTCCTCCAGTTTCCAATAATAGTTTCATCATTTACTTTTTAGGTATCATAAAAAGTGTCTTTAGCATCCATATTGCTATCAACAGTCTCTTCAAAGGACTGTAGGTCTTTTCTTCCAAGCATCTCACAATTCCTCCAAAAAATACCCTTTATCCATTTATAAAACCATTCCAGCATTTTGGTAATTGCAAAAGTAGTTCCCCCCTCCTCAGTACCAAATTTTGTATTAGTCAGTCAAAGGGGTGCTGATGCAAAATACTAAATAAAGAGTATTTATTTGGGGTAGGAGCTTACAGGTACCAGGCCATAAAGCATAAGTTACTTCCCTCACCAAAATCTATGTTCACATGTTGGAGCAAGATGGATGCTGATGTCTGTGAGGGTTCAGGCTTCCTGGATCCTCTAGGATCAGTGCCTCTCTCCTCCACAAGGTCAGCTGTAGAATGAGGCTCTCTATGCTTTGCCTCTCTCCAGAAGGTCAGCTGTAGATTATCAGGGGAAGGGCTCTGTCTCTCACTCTGCAGCTCCTAGCTTCAGCATCAAACCCCAACATCAAAACTCCATCATTAAAAGCCCTCAAATTTATCTTTTGCCATGACTTTTATCTGTGAGTCCACATAAGGTGTGGGAACTCAATGCCCAAATGATGTGACCCAATCAAAGCCCTAATCATAACTTAATCATGCCCAGGTACTGACCACTTTACAAACACTATCCATTTTTTTTTGGAATTCATAACCATATCAAACAGCTACAGTCCCATTCATCTATTTCTTCTTTTTATTTTTGTTCATGCTTTTGATGTAAAATTTAAGCAACCATTGCTTACCACAAAGTACAGAAGAGGCTTCCCAATGTTTTATCCTAGAACTTTTATAGCTTTGGTTCTTTCACTTAGGACTTCGATCCATTTTGCTTTAAGTTTGTCATATGGTATAAGGTATGAGAAAACTTCCATTCTTTTGCTTATGAATATCCATGTTACCCCCACCATTCATTGAAGATATTATTCTTTCCCATGGTGGACATGACATCCTGAATAGAAATCCAATTTCCTATAGATGTGAGGTTTACACATGAACTCTCAATTTGATTCCACTGGTATATGTAATTCTGTTCCTGTGCCAGTATTTATGGATGTAGGATGATCAAATACTTGAAAGTAACTTGTTTCTCTCCCTATTGCTAGGATACAAAAAAAAAAGAATTGTATGTAAATCAGAAGGTAATGAGACGCAACCCTCTCTTTGTGACAAATTCTGCTTTTGGTGGTCAAGAACATCCTTTTGAAGCAATGAAGTATGAAAACCAGCTTCAACCAGTTGGCTGGACCTGTGCAGAAGAAACCCCTTGCTGTCCTCACTTCAACTTACTTAATTAACATAGTAAAATTCCCACCCATGGGTGAAGTTCTCCCCCCATTTTTTGATCATGCAATGTACATGCAAGCATGATTTCCTAAACATACTAATCATACAATTATTTAACCAGCTATGTGTTCATCCATATGCATAAAAACTAATGCATAATCAAAGCAGATGCTAAGTAGTAACTTGGGTATCTAAGCAAGAGTGAAACTGCAGCACAGGCAGTTGGGTCTGAGTCACTTTAGACCGGCCTTAGCTCCTTACCTCTGCAGACGTAATAAATGTGAGTTTGCCTAACTCTCGTGTTGATGTTTTCTTCATGCCATCTCTGGTTATCCATAAAGGCTCTGCCTTGAAGTCTAACACTATCATCTGTTTTTGTTCCTGTAGCCTTAGAAGCAGTTTTAAAATTGGGAAGTGTGAGTCCTCCATTTCATTCTTAGTTTCATGTCGTACTTGACTATTCAGGGCCTCTTATATTTGCATATAAATTTGATGATTGCCTTTTCCATTTCTGTAACAATGGTTGTTGAAATTTTGATTTGGGTTTACATTTGAATCTGTAAATCACATTTGGAAAAATTGACATCTTAACAATATTTAGTCTTCTCATCCATGAACATGGAATGTGTTTCATTTATTTATAACTTTTTCATTTCTTTTAGCAATGGCTTATAGTTTTCCATGTATAAAACCTTTGCATTCTTGGTAAAATTAATTGCTAGAGTTTTGATTCTTTTAGTTGCTACTGTAAATTGATCATTACCAGTCTATAAGAACACTACTCATTTTTGCATGTGGGTCTTAAACCCCACCATTTTGCTGAATATTTTTATTAACTTTACTAATTTTGTTGTGAATTTTCAGGATTATCCATATAAAGGAAGAGACCATCTGCAGGTATAGGAAGTTTATTTCTTCCTTTCTAATTTTTATATCTGTTATTTTCTTTTCTTACCTAATGACACTGACTAGAACTTCCAGTACAATGTTGAGAGTAAGCATTCTTGTCTTGTTCTTGATATTAGAGGGAAAGCTTTCAGTTTTTCACCATTGAGTTTGATGTCAACTGTGGATATGTGCCTTTGTTCATGTCAAGGAAGTTTCCCTCAATATCATTTTCTGAGTATTTTTTATGAAGAAGGGGTGTTGGATTTTGTCAAATGCAATTTATGCATCAACTGTGATAATCACATAATTTTCTCCTTCATTTTCTTAATGGGGTGTATTACATTAATTGATTGCCTAATGTAGAACCACCCTTGCATATTTTGGAAAAAAATACACTGCATTATAGTGTATAATTCTTTCAGTTCACTAGTATTTTTCTGAGTATTTTCACATCATTCTCATCAGGACTATTGGTCTATAATTTTCTTTTCTTTTATATCTTTATTTGACTTTGGTATTAGGGTGGTATTAACCTCAAAGACTGTGTTAGGAAGAGGTCCATCCTCTTAAAACTTGTTGGAAAAGTTAGAGCTGGATAAAATGTCAATTCACCTTGGAATGTTTGGCAAAATTTACCAGTGAAATCATATGGTCCTCAATTTTTATTTGATGGAAGATTATTGATTCAATCCTTATACTTGTTATAAGTTTGATGAGGTTTTCTGTTCCTTCCTTTGTCAATTTGGGTCATTTATATATTTCTGGGACTTTTCTATTTCTAGTTTGGCATATAATTGTTCATAAAATCCTCATAACATTTTATATTTCTTTGGTGTAATAATGTTGCCCTTTTCACTGCTGATTTGTTATTTGCCTCCCCTCTCTTTTTGTCTGTCCAACTGAACATTTATCAATTTATTAATCTTTACAAAGAACCAAGTTTTGGTTTTGTTGATTCTATTTTTTTAATTGGGTATTTCATACATTCTGGCAATCTCTGCTTCTTGACTGCAGCATTTCATCCATTTACATTTAAAGTTGTTAATAATGCAGGACTTTCTTCTGCCATTTTGCTATTGAGCTTTGTAAGTATTATTCCTCTTTTCCTCTCAGTTCTTCCATTAATGCCAACCTGCAGCTGTATTTCAATTTTTTTTGTAGTGTATTAAATTGAATCCCTTCTAAGTGTCCTATGTAAATATTTTTCAGATTTTTCTCTGTGGTTATTATGGGGCTTAACGTACTATCTTAAATCTATAACAATTATGTAACTTTTCAAGCCAACCTAATCATAATAGCTCACACATTCACTCTTCCTATACCACTCCATCCCCCATCATTTTTTGTTAAATATCACATGTCCAAAAAAATGGATTTATCATTACTCACTTATGCATTTGCATTTTAGAACCCATAAAAAGTAAAAACTGGAGCAAGCACATAGCAGGGCATATGGAAAACTGCTTTTCTTTCTCATTTCCTCCTAACCTGTAGCTACTTCTGCTTCAGGCTGCTCTGTGACTTCTCTTTGTCACTGAAGCTTTTTTTTTTGTATATGGCTTTTTAGTCCTGTTTATAAAGGACTCCAGTAAGAGGATTAAGACCCACTATGAATGAGGTTGGTTACATCTTATGTTGGTCACATCAAAGGTCCTCCTAGCTAAAAGATCCCACTTGCAATGAGTCCCATCCATAGGAATGGATTAACTTTAAAAACATACTTTTCTGGGGTTGAAATGGTTTAAATCCACCACAGGAAGTTTCCTGTGAAGTGTTTTTATCAAGAAAGAATGCTTGATATTGTCAATTGTGTATTCTCTTTCAATTGAGATAATCATGTGCATTTTCTCTTTCAATTTGTTAATGCGGTGTATTACATTAATTGATTTTCTTGATCGAACAATCCTTGCATACCAGGAATAAAACCTACTTGACTGGAGTATATAATTCTTTTAATACATTGTTGGGTTTGATTTGCAAGTATTTTGTTGAGATTATCACATCTATATTCATTAGAGATAATGGTCTGTAATTTCATTTTCTTTTCTTATAGTATCTTTATCTAGCCCTGGTATTAAGATGATGTTGTCTCCATGAAATGGGTTATGTAGTTTTCTCTTCCCTTCAAAATTTTGGAAGAGTTCAAGCAAGATTAGCATTAATTTTTCTTAAAATGATTTGTAGATTTTGGAAGAATTCAAGCATTTGGTATTAATTCTTCTTAAAATGATTGGTAGAATTCATCTGTGAAACCATCTGGTCCCAGACATTTTTGGGGTGTTTTTTTGGTCTCTATTTCAGTCTCCTTACTTGGTGATTGTGTGCTGAGATCTTGTATTTCTTCTAGAGTCAGTGTATATTGTTGCTTTGTTTCTAAGAATTTGTCCATTTCATCTAGGTTGTCTAATTTGTTGGCATACAGTTTTTCATAATATCCTCTTATGATCTTTTTATTTCTGTGAGGTCATTTTTATTTTATTTATTTACAACTTTTTTCTTTTTTACTTTGTTAGTCTAGCTAATTATTTGTCAATTTTATTGATCTTCACAAAGAACCAGCTTTTGGTTTTGCTGACTTCCTCTATTGCTTATTGTTCTCACTTTCACCTATTTCTGCTCTAAACTTTGTTATTTATTTCAATAATATTATCCTTTGGATTTCATATGTCTCATCTTATTTTTGTTTTTTTAGATTTTTTTATATCTTTTTTTGTATTCTCCATTTCTACACTCTCCTCCAAGGCTGTCTCTCTTGTCTTTTCCTTTCAGGCTGTACAATTCCCTTTAGTATTTACTGTAGGGCTAGCCTCTTCTTTATGAAATCTCTTAATTTCTTTCTGTCTGTGAATATTTTAAACTCACCTTCATTTTTGAAGGAAAATGTTGCTGGATAAATAATTCCTGTATGGCAGTTTTTATCTTTCATCATCTTAAATATAACCTACACTATGTTCTCACCTCCATGGTTTCTGATGAGAAATCTGCACCAAGCCCATTAAACTTCCTTTGTATGTTATGGATTGCTTTTCTCTTGTGGCTTTCAAAATACCCTCTCTATTTTTGACATTTGACATTCTAATACATATGAGTCTCAAAGTAGGTCTATTGGGTTTATTCTGTTTGGAGTATGCTGCTTTTCTAGGATGTGGATTTTCATGTCTTTCAGAAGGGTTGGGAAAATTTCTGCCATTATTTCCACAAGTATTCTTTTTTCTTCCTTTCCCCACTCTTCTTCTATAAATCCCATGATGGACAGGTTGGTGCTACCATGCTATCATTCTATTCCTTGAGTCCTTACTCAAGTATTTCCATTTTTTTCTCTCTGTTTTTCTCTTTTCAATTTCAGATGTTGTGTTCTCTAATTCACTGACCCTTTCTGCTGCTATTTCAAATATGTAGTTGCATACCTCTAATGAATTCCCATCCACCAAGATGGCTCCCTTGTCTGCTCACTCATTGTTTTTGCTTGTTGTTTTTTCCTTGTTGTTTTCTTTTGCTTATTGCTGTTTTGCTTTTTATTTGTGCTCATTGATTTGCTCATTGTCTGCTTGTTGTTGTTGTTGTTGTTTTTTGCTTCTTGTCTGCTTGTTTTCTGTTGTTTTTTTTTTAGAGGCACTGTGAACTGAACTGAACCCAGTACCTCCCATATGAGAGGCAGGTGCTCAATTGCTTGAGCCATATCTACTCCCTCATCCACTGTGCCTTTAATTCCCATAAGTTTTTTATTTTTCTGTCAAGCCTTCAACTCTTTTAATTGATTTAGATTTCTTTTGAACATCATTCATCAGTTGTTTCAAATCCTGCATCTCACCTGCCATTTTAATTTGTTCCATATCTTCATATTTCTTGATACAGCTTTCAATTTTTTGCTGATGTCTAGGCATCTGATTATGATGGTGAGTTTACTCTGATCACAAGTTTCTCTTCCCCAGGGTTTTATTGTTGATGAGCTTTGTGTTACAGCTCTTCATTGATTCTTGGTTCACCTTATTCTAAGTCTTTAAAATTGTCCTTGTTTAACAAATCAAACAAGGGCCAAGGATCCAATAATAGGGTTCAGACAAATTTCTAAGTCCTAGGTGAGGGGACAGTAAAGATGGCAAAAAGTCTCTTTATTCCCCCCTGGAGTGTGCTTTCCTAAGCCCGTCAGTATATGACAGTCTTCAGCAAACCTTTCCCTCCAGCCCTAAGATGGAGTGTGTTTACTCCAACTGCAACCCAGCAGGTGGTGCCAAAAGAAGGGTATGCTAGAGTTCCACACCCTCTCCAGCCAGCTATTTAGACCCAGGCCCAGAAATCCAAATTTGTCAATTAGAAACCACTCTCATTCATCAACTACACCCTCCCTTTTCCCAGGGAGGAGAAAAATTCACCACTCCCCTCTGCATCTGTGTCAGCAAGTGCCAGTTGGTAATAAGGGTATTTACCTTGAAGGTGGGCGGTGGGTGCCAGCTATGAGAGTAACTAACTCATTTTTTTTTCTTCAGCTTCTCCTTCACTCCATCCTGCTCCCTTGTGGAAAGTAGACAGCACTCCCCTGGTATGCATGCCGCAACAACTGCTTTTTCAGGCAGTTTCCGCTTTTCCTCTTGATGTTTTTAGAAGAAAAGTGAACGCTATTTATCTCTCTGTTGCCATTTTCCTGAAATTTCCTTGTATATACATTTATTCAAAGAAGATTTATAAATGGCCAAAAAGCACATGGTAAGTTCCACAACCTCATTAGCCATTAAGGAAATGTAAATCAAACTAAAATGAGAATCCATTTCACTAGAAGGCTACTATTTTAAAAGAAACAGAAATTAACAAGTGTTGAGTAGAATATGGAGAAATAGGAACACTCGTTGATCATTTCTGGAATGTAAAATGGCATTGCCACTGTGGAAGACAATTTGGCAGTTACTCATAAATTTAAGGATAGAATTACTGTATGAATCATCAATCCTCTTCAAGGTATATTCCCCAAATATTTGAAAATAGGGACTCAAACAGATGTTTTCACACCAATGTTCATAGAGGTATTATTCACAATTGCCAGAAGATGGAAGCAACCTAAGTATCAATTAATAGAAGACTGATTAAGAAATATGTGACATATACATAAAATGGACTCTTATTCCTCTGTAGAAAGAAATAAAACTCTAACACATGTGACAAGATGGATAAAGCCTGAAGACATCTTGTTGAATGAAATAAGCCAGAACACAAAAGGACAAATATTTTATGATCTTGCTGATATGACATAATTAGAATAAGCTAACTCTTAGAATCAGAAACTAGAATATAGGTTATTCAGTCATTTAAGTGGCTTTAACTAATTCAATTCAATAGAAGCATGGTGTTTCACCATTTCTCTAATAAGCCATTTTGATAAAAGTGTAAACTGCTGCAATACGTGCACCTACATATATCCATGCACACACACATGGTTTATGTAAGAGTTTCTGTAAAATAATTTCCTTGAAATATAATTGCTGCACCAAATTATATGGAGGTCTATTTTTATTGATAATGATGGTAGCAGTTTGATATGGCTCAAGAATTCCAAAAATAGATATTAGATTATGTTTATAAACTGGTCTGTACCTGGGCAAGATTAAACTATGATTAGGGCTTTGATTGGGTCACATCAGTAGGGTTTTGAGTCCAGGGTGGGGACTCAGAGAGAAAAACAACACGGCAAAGGACAGAGTTGGAGTTTTTGATGTTGGAGTCTGGAGCCCCAGGAAGTAAGGACACAGAGGAGCTAAATCATGAGGAAAGAGAAAGCCCTGGGAAGAGAAACAAGCCATTTGCCTGATAGTCTACAGCTGACCTTATGGAGAAATATAGGAGCTGAAACTGGAGAGAAACAGAGCCCTGGGAAAAGCGGAACTCAGGTAGACTGAACTCTTGGCAGATATCAGCAGCCATCTTGCTCCAACATGCAGAAATAGATTTTGGTGAGGGAAGCAACTTATTCTTTATGGTCTGGTAACTGTAAACTCCTACCTCAAATAAATGCCTTTTATAAAAGCCACCAGATTTCTGGTATTTTGCATTAGCACCCCTTTGGCTGTCTAATACAATGACTATGATTGGAGTAAATGTATATAGTACTTTAGGAAAAAATGGTATCTTTAAAATTACATCATTTCATCCAGGAACACTTTTCATCTATCTTTCTTAATATGCTACAAATTTTTATGAATTTTCTATAGATCTCCTATACATTTTTTTGTTTAATAAAAATATTTTGAAATAATTTTGGTATGACATGCTTTTCATTATATGCTAAAATTTGCTATGGATATTTCATTTGTAACATACAGCTAATATGCAGTTATTAACTGGTACACTTTTAATAATATTTCCCATATATATAATTTTTACTAGGAGATAGTCTTATTTTTTACTTATTTTTTTTGTAATATTAAAATAATTAAATATATACTAGGACATTTTTTTAACTGGAGGGAATTAAAGTTGCTAGAAACCTCATTTTCTTTTAAAAAGAAGTTGGGGGAAAATGCCTCAAATGTTATTTATTCAAATAATAAAATCTGTTTGGTACCTGGCAATGGATTAAATTTAAGACCATGATTTTCTGATGTACATAGTTCCAAACCACCACACTTATGGATCAAAACACCATAAATTATAGAGAAAGTTACAATTCCAATCCAGTTGTATCCTCTGAGCTCAAGATTTATTTATTTAACTCCTTACTTAAAACAATGAATATAATGAATATACAAGAGCATAGATTCTGAATTCAACTCCCCTGGGCATAAAATCCAGCTCTGTCACTTAATAAGTTTGGGGTAAATCACTTAAATACTCTGTGCCATAGATTTTTCTCATTAAATGGTATTCATAATGGAATCTACCTCATATGGCTATTGTGAGGATAAATGAGTATATATTTCATCCTTATATAAGGAATTTAAAAAATGTACTTAGCAAAGAGTAAGAACTATTTATGTTTTTACTACTGTCGGGCATTTAATCATTTCTCCCCACAAAATACATGTTCAAGCCCTAACCCTGAGTTCTATGGGATTGGGCCTATTTATAAATGGCATCTTCAAGTCCTAATACCCAGTCTACTGGGTGTGGACTCATTTGTAAATAGATCTTCAAAGGCCTATTTAGATGAGGTCAAATTGGATCAGATGGATCCTTAATCTATATGACAGAAGTCCTTAAGCAGAGGGAATTTAGAAGCAGTCAGTAGAAAGAGGAGGTAGGGATCTGTATATGATGGGGAAGAAATTCATCTACAAGCCAAGCAATGCTGAGGATTGCTGAAAAGCCATCATGACAATGTTATATGCTTGAGGAGAAACCATGGCCTTGTGATACCTTGATATTCCACTTTTTGTTTCCAAAACAATAAATTTCTGTTGTTTAAGCCAACCAGTTCATGGTGTTTGTAATAGCAGCCTTGACAGACTAGGACAATTACTGTGGCAATTGAAATTATCTCTGAATTCCAAAAAGAGATATAGATTATATCTGTAAACTGGTCTGTTCCTCTGGATGTGATACCCATTCATTGCATTAGATTCAGCTGAGATGCCTTTGATTAAATCATGTTAAGAGTAGGTCATTGATTCAGCCACCTCATTAGGGCAACTTAGTTTGAGTCCCTGCCCCCTTTGTGAGCTATGTATATGGATACAATCAAGAACACTGAAACAGATCCGTGAGAAAAGAGAGACAGCTCCATAGACATGGCAGAGGCCCAGGGAAGGGAAACGAGCCATTCACCTGATATTAACAGCTGACCTTGTGAAGAGAACAGAGCAGCTGAGCCCAGACAGATATGAACCCTGGGAAGGGAGTCCAGCTCTATGTCAGCCTACAGCTGAGATAAGAAGAAACTAGACAGATGGAGCCTTTTTTCTCCTCATATTTTTTATTGTCTTTTTTAAAAAAGATAAATAGATCACACAAATGTTACATTTAAAAATATAAGAGGTTCCCATATATCCCACTCCTCATCCCACCCCCAGTCCTCCCACATCAACATCCCCAGTAAGGCGCATTCGTTGCATTTGGTTAATATATCCTGGAGCACTGCTACACCATATAGACCATAGTTTACATTGTAGTTCACACTCTTCCCCAGTCCATTCAGTGGGATAAACAATGTCTTGCATTTGTTCCTGCAATATCATTCAGGACAACCCCAAGTCCCAAAAATGCCCCCATCACACCTCTGCCTTCCTCTCCCTGCCCTCAGCAAATCTTGTGGCCACCATCTCCACATCAGTAATACAATTTCTTCCACTGCTAGAGTCACAACAGGTCCATAGTAGAATACCAGTAAGCCCACTCTGATCCATATTATATTACTCCATCTTGTGGACCCTGGGATGGCAGTGTCCATTTCACCTCCAAATTGAGAGGGGGCTTAGATCCCATTTGGCTGATGGATGTGATTCTCCTGCTTGCAGTTGTAGACACTCACAGTTCTCTGGTGGGTGGTTGGCCATTCAAACCTCCTGGTCAGCTGACCTGGATATTTCCAACAAACAAGAGAGTAGGTGTTGCAACTCTGCTGAGGCTCAGGACAGAGCTGGCATATGAACAGTCCAGAGATTCAAGTCTCCTGAGCATACACCAGCCCCAGTGCCAATCACAGATTCAATAAAGTTACAGAAGAGGCATGTATAGTTCAGCTCCATCCAAATCAGGAGCACTCTGCCCCAGGATGGGGGTACAACACTTTCTTACTCATTGTATGTGTCTCTACCCACTAAGAACAACACATTATGACATGATGAGCATTCACACATTCCCTAAAAGCCTGCCCCAGGTGCATCCTGTGTCAGATGCCCTCCATCAAACATCCCAAACAAATAATCCTATCTTACTAAATTTTCTAAAGAATTTTCTCAACATTATAGTTTCAGCCATGTAACTGACAGTCTCCCATTTTCACCCACTCATCCCAAATCCTCCCTCCAATTGTGTGGACTGTCTGAACCCTCCTCCCAGCCCTAGCTCCCCTCAAGTTTGAAAAGCCCCACCCAATAGTGTCCCTATGCCCCCATCTTATCCATTCACTGCACAACTACTTTCCTCCACATTATCAAAGATTTAACCCATGTAGACATCAGCTCACAACTTTCTTCTCCACCTCTATTCCTGTAAGCCCATTGTCCAGTCTCTAGCTCCCTGAGATAGCTTATTTTGCTTAATTCATATCAGAGAGGTCATGTAGTATTTGTCCTTCAATGCCTGGCTTGCTTCACTCAACATAAGATCCTCAAGATTCATCCATATTATCCCGTGTGTTAGTACTGTATTCTTTCTTACAACTGAGTAGTATTCCATTGTGTATATATACCACATTTTGTTTATCCATTCATCTGTTTATGAGAATTTGGGTTGATTCTAACTTTTGGCAATAGTGAATAATGCTGCTGTGAACATTGATGCACATATATCAGTTCATGTCCTTGTTTTCAGTTCATCTAGGTATATACTCAGTAGTGGAATTACTCGGTCATATAGCACATCCATAGCTAGTTTTTTAGGAACTGCCAAACTGTCCTCCAGAATGGCTGGATCCTTCTACATTCCCACCAGCAGTGGAGGAGGGTTCCCATTCTTCCTCATCTTCTCCAACACTTTTAGTCTTCTGTTTTTTTAATTGCTGCCAGTCTAATGGGAGTAAGATTGTATCTCATTGTAGTTTTGATTTGCATTTCCTTAATAGATAGTGATGTTGAGCATTTTTTCATGTGCTTTTTAGCCATTTGTATTTCTTCTTTGGAGAAGCATCCGTTCAATTCTCTTGCCAGTATTTTGAATAGGTTACTTGTCTTTTTATTTTTGAGATATTGAATTTCTTTATGTTGGATATTAGGCTCCTATCAGATATATGGTTACCAAATATTTTCTCCCATTGAGTAGGCTGTCTTTTCACTTTCTTGATAAACTCCTTTGAGGTGCAAAAGGTTTTAATTTTGAGGTGGTACAATTTATCTATTTTTTCTTTTGCTGCTCATACTTTGGGTGTGAAGTTCATAAAGCCATTTCCTATTTCAAGGACTTATAGATGTTTTCCTACATTGTCTTCCAAGGTCTTTATGGTCTTGACTCTTATATTTAGATCTTTGATCCATCTTGAGTTGATTTTTGTAATAGGAGATGGTAATCCTCTCTCATTCTTTTCCATATGGATATCCGGTTCTCCCAGCACCATTTTTTGAAGAGGCCATTCTCTCCCAATAGAGTGGGCTTTGTGGCCTTATTGAATATCAGATGACTAAACACGTGAGGACCTTTATCAGAACTCTCAATTTGGTTCCATTGGTCTATGTGTCTATCCTTGTACCAATACCATGACATTTTGAACACTATAAGTTTGTAGTATGTTTTAAAGTCAGGTAGTGTGATTCCTCTGGATTCATTTTCTTTTTCAATATGTCTTTGACTATTCAGGGCCTCTTTCCCTTCTAATTAAATTTTATAGTTAGGTTTTCCAGTTCAGTAAAAAATGCTGTGTTGATTTTATTGGAATTGCATTAAATCTGTAGATCAGTTTTGGTAGGATAGACATCTTAATAATACTTAGTCTTCCTATCCATGAACAGGGAATATTCTTGCATTTATTTAAGGCTTCTTTGACTTCCTTTAACAGTGTTGTGTAGTTGTCTGCGGGCAGCGGCGGGCCTCCGGGAGGGTCGGCGGTTGGCCGGGCGGGCTCTCCGGACGGGGGCTGCCTCGCGGTCGAAGGAGAGGAGGGGGTTCGGCACGAAGCCGTTGGGCCCTCGCTCTCTCCGCTCAGGCACGGGGGACGCGTGGTGCAAGCAAGAACACCACGGAGACAAGGTCTAGGCACAAGTCTACTTTATTGTTGAAGGGGACATGGTTTTATAGGGTCTAGGGATACGTAAAGGGACTTGATTGGTGCCGGCAGGTGCTGTTGCTTGCGTAGGCGGTTACTGGACAGTAGGCGGTTACTGGACAGTAGGCGGTTACTGGACAGTAAGCTGGCTAAGAGGTTAGGAGCAAGGGAGGGGAAGGGGAAAGTGTGGGCTGTCTAGATAACGGCTAGGCGGAAGATGGAGAAGGGGAGAAGGAGGGGCAGCGCCAGCTGCCAATACTGGGCGGGAAGGAGATGGGGACAATTGCTCCCTTTTGTTTAAAAGTATGTGCTTCAGGGGAGGTGAACTGGTGGCAGCAGGGGCAGTATGGGATGGGGTACTGGGGTAAGACGAGGGGAGGAGGGAGACCACGAGGACCGGCTGGCGGCGAGAAGCAGAGGGCCCTCCCAGCTGCTCTCAGCTGCAGAGGACACAGCGTCTGGCCAGGACGCATGTGCCTGCTGCTGGGGTCGGCGCACGCCGGCGCCTGGCGCGCGCTGAGCTCTGCCAGCAAAACGGGGTCGTGATGTTCCTGAACCCCTCGCCTGATTGGGGGAGAAGGAGGGAGATGAGTGAGGAAAGGGAGACAGGAGGTTACAGGCGTGTGGTTCGGTGTTTGCGGCGGGGGTGGGAGGAGCGCGGCGGATGGCTTGGTGGTGGCTCTTTAGGGGCGAGGCATTGATAACGAACCTGCACAAAGGAGCTGAATACCGCGTTGGCTTGGTCTTTGGTGAGGCGGACTATTTTTTTTGATGGCCCAGGGTCCTACAGTGAGGGCTAAGATGATGATGATGAGTGGGCCTAAAAATGGAAGGAGGTATGGGAGGAGGGTATGGAGAACACTGGAAAAATAGTTCACATTTTCTCGCTCTTTGCGGCGCTTATCCAATCCCTCCTGGACCTTTCTCAGGTTGTCCTTGAGTAAGCCGGTGGAGTTGGCGTATACGCAGCACTCCTCTCCAAGGGCGGCACAGAGACCCCCTTCCTTAAGGAGGAGGAGGTCGAGGCCGCGGCGGTTCTGGAGGACTACCTTAGAAAGAGAATTGAGAGAATTTTTTAGATGTTTTACAGCATTTTGAAGGTAGGTGATATCTTCGTCGATGGCCTGTCTGAGAGAGGAGAGGGCAGAGGACTGTGTGGCGAGGGCGGCGATCCCTGTGCCTGCCCCTGCAAGACCTAGAAGGGTAGCTACTGTTAGGACTGCGGTGACAGGCTCTCTCCTTTGTAAGTGAAGGGAGGTTTGTCTGCTCAGCACGCAGCAGAAAAATTCGTGGTCAGAATGGTAAACGACTCGAGGAGCGAGAAGTATGAGCAGGCAAGTCTGATGGGTAGCATTGAGGGTGGCGACATTGAGGCAGGGGGTTAGCCTGGTGGAGGTGCAAAGCCATTGGGAGGTGTTAAGGGGGATTAAGAACTTGGCGGAAGCACTGGGAGAGGAGTAGTTAGAGCAAGCACTAAGGGAGGGGTGGGAACCTTGACAAGAATGAAAACAGCATCCTGTGGAGGAAACAGATTGAAAGGTTAGGGGGATGGAGGAAGTGTTCCAGTTGCACTCGGCTGGGTATACTGAAGGGATTCGTTGAACGTTAAGTTAATGGCGACAGGCTCATAGATAGGAAGGGAGGGGGAGAGGCAGAGCCAACAGTTCTTGGTGAGGTTGGGGTGAGAAGTATTTAGAGATAAGTAGGATGCATAGATTAATGCGAGAAGGGGACTGGAATACTTGGTAGGGGGGGCCATGGCTGGGGAGCGATGGACAAGGGGGGGTGCCGCTGGAATGGGGGGGAGGCGGGGGGATTGAGGACTTTGTTGGGGCCAATGGCGAGGGGTGGGAATTCAGGCGTGGGCAGTAGTTTTCTGATGATGAGGAAGGCTTCCTCTTGCCAGCGCTGGAGGGTCCAATTGGAGCGTTGATGGGCCGAGTTGACAACGGCCGGGGAGATGAAGGGAAGCATGACGATGAGAGCAATGGGAAGAACGGAACTACCCGCGTGGCGGCGAATCATCTGTGGAGACAAAAGAGAGAGAGAAAACTACAAAGGAAACAGCGATGGGAAGGAGGCAAGTTAGGTAGGCAACTCGTTAGGAGGATCATTGGTGTCAGCGTTAGCGGAAGCCTCGGTGGTGTGGGGCTTGATGAGACGTCCTGGGACCCAGATGGGCTGCGGCTCTGATTCAGGGAAAACGCAGGCGAATCCCGGTCCTTGGGCTAAGAGAGGGGCAGGTCCATGCCATTGGGTGGTCTGCGGGTCATGCCAGAGAACAAGCGGTGCAGGGGTGGGCCGGAAGTTAGGCCCCCAGTGCATGTGGACCGGTGAAAAGCCTTGGGCATTGAAGGTCATCAGGTTGTGTCGGATCAGGGCCTCTGTGACGATGTCGCGAGGGGTGCGACACAGCTGGTCGGCAGATGTCTTGAGAATGAGGGTTTTGAGAGACTGGTGAGCACGCTCTACTAGGCCTTGTCCCTGCGGATTGTAGGGAATGCCGAAGTGATGGGTGATGTTGTAGAGCTTGAGGAATTCGGCAAAGGAGGCGCTCCGGTAGGCAGGTCCGTTGTCTGTCTTGATGTCCCATGGAACACCCATGAAAAGAATAGATTCTCTGAGCGCTTGGATGGCGTGCTTGGCCGTTTCTCCAGTGAGCGCGGTTGCATAGCAGAGATGAGAGAAGGTGTCGATGGCTACGTGGAGGTATTTCCATCGGCCAAACTGGGGGACATGAGTGACGTCCAGTTGCCATCTGGAATTGGGGCGGAGCCCACGAGGGTTAACTCCCTGCGGTTGGAGCGGCCCCAAGGGCAGCAATGGAGCGCACATTCGGCATGACCGCACAAGGTGTTTGCAGGTATGGATTGGGAGGTCTGGAAAGAGTTTGTGGAGGCCAGCTGCTGAGAAGTGAAATCTGGCATGCAGCAGCTTGGCCTGATTGATGAGGTCTCTGACTGCAACGGTGGTCTCGGCTGGAAGCAGGTGAACAGCCTGATCAGCAAGGTGGTTGCCATGGGCCAGGGGCCCAGGAAGGCTGGAATGGCTGCGGATGTGAGCGATGAGCCAAGACTGTCGGCGGTTCTCTATGAGCTCTTGAAGGTCCAGGAGAGCGACATTGATGCTTTCACTCGCTGAGTTGTCGGGCGGAAAAAACGCAGAAAAGGCGATGACTTGGCAGACTTGTAGGCAGTAGAGGCTGTCTGTAAAGATGTTCAGTGGACAGTGGGGATGGGTTTGGAGTGTTAAGATGACAGCACGCAGTTCGGCCACTTGCACAGAGGATTGATGGAGGCGCACATGTGAACGTGGCTGGTGCTCGCCGGGTGCGAAGACAACGGTGGCAAACTTAGTCTTGGAGGCGTCTGTGAAGATGGTGGTGGTGTCTGGAAGAGGCTTGCTGGACGGAAAAGGGAAATGGCCGGGGGCGGCGATTTCTAGCAGGGGAAGGCCCTGCAGTAACCGATGCTGTGGAAAGTGGTTATCGAAGTTGCCATGATAAAGCTCCATAAGAGTCTGCATATCAACGGAGCTGCGTAGCAGGGTGGTGACTTGCTCGGCGGTGAAGGGCCACACAATGGTGTCAGGTGGGCACCCATAATGATGGGTGGCTTGTGTGACTAGGGCGGTGGCGAGCTGAACGAGTAGGGTGGTTTGAGGTCCAATCTTTTGGAGCTTGCTCTTTGCCATATGGACCCAGAGGAGCGGTCCGTCTTGCCAAAGAAGGCCAGTAGGTGTTCCCCGAGTGGGTAAGACTAGGCCTAACAACGGTTTCCCAGGCTCATGTCGCTGGAGTTGGCACTGTTCGATGGCTCTATTTACCCGGGTCAGGGCATTTTTGGCCTCGTCGGTGAGGTGAATCCTCTTTCCGGGTGCGGATGATGGCGGAGCGTTGGAGCAGAGTAGCCAGTACAGGGGCTGGAGTTGCTCTGTGGTAAGCAGCAGCGCTGGGCGCAACCAATTGATCTGTCCGCAGAGTTGTTGCAATTCGAGGAGCGTAAGCAGGTCAGGAATTCTGATGTGTGGATTTGGGGCGCAACGGTGGAAGTGATGGAGAACCCTAGGAACTGGTAGGGTGGATGAACCGTTAGCTTCTGTGTATTGACTTTGAGATCTAGGTCTCGAAGGTGGTGCAGCAGTTGCTCCAGGACTGCGTGCAGACCTGACTCTGAGGGATGGGCCACGAGCAAGTCGTCCATATAGTGGATGATGTTAGCGTACTTCAAGAGTGGCTGGATGGCTTCGCGTACATACATCTGGCAAATGGCAGGGCTGTTTCGCATGCCCTGAGGCAGAACGCGCCAGTGGTATCGCAGTGCCGGTTCCCGATGGTTGGTCTGAGGAACCGTGAAGGCGAATTTCGGTCGGTCGTCCGGGTGCAATGGGATGGAGAAAAAGCAGTCTTTAATATCTATCACTGCAACGAACCAATGCCGGGGCACCGCGGTAGAGTGGGGGAGGCCGGGCTGTGGTGATCCCATAGGCTTGATATGTTTGTTGATTTCTCTTAAGTCTTGAAGTAGACGGGACTTCCCGTTCATCTTTTAAATGAAGAAAATTGGCAAGTTGTATAGGCTGGTGGAGGGCTCGATGTGGCCCGCGTGAAGCTGCTCATCAACAAGCCCCTTAAGAATGTCCAGTTTAGGGATTGGGAAAGGCCATTGCTCCACCCAAATGGGCTCCTCTGTATCCCATTGCAGAGGAACGGGTGCTGGAGGTCGAACGCGAGCAATGGCCGAAACTATTGGGGGGGCAGCTGCAGTGGCGTGGCAGTGAGAACGGCTCCCGACTGATGCAGGATATCACGGCCCCAAAGAACTTGCGAGATTTCCTTCAGAACGAGGGGGCGGAGGGTTCCCTGTCCACCTTCTGCGTCTCTCCAGATGACGTCCTGGGCAACTTGCTGGGAGGGTGCTTGGCCGGTGGCTCCCACCACTAGGGGGCCATCGGTCAGAGGGAGGTGCCCGGCCTGGTCGAGTGGGATGCAGGAAATTTCTGCTCCTGTGTCGAGTAGCCCTGTGAGCCAGCGGCCGGAGACTTGGATAGAGAGAAGAGGCCTGGTGGAGGGTGCGATGGGAACAGACCAGAGTACTTTCGTGGGTGGGGGCGCTGAGTCGTGGCCTCTTTGTTGCGGGGCTGAGGCCTGCCCCCATGGCCGTTTAAAGGCTTGCGGCTGGTGTTAGGGACGCGGCAGTCGTGGGCCCAGTGGTATCCTTTTCCGCACCGCGGGCACGGAGTGGAAGGAGGCCGTGGTGGATGGCCTATGTTGGGCACGTCCGGCGGCGGCCGTGGCTTGTTGGGGCAGTCTCGAGCGAAGTGGCCGAGTTCGCCACAGCGGAAGCATTCGTTGGAGGCCGAGATGGCAGCGAGGACAGCCTGGGCCATGGCGGAGGCCTGGGCGTTGACTCCGGAGCAGGCAAGGACCTAGTCGTGGAGGGGCTTGTCTCTCAGCGGCCTGATGATCGCCTTGCAAGTTGGGTTTGTGCCCTCCTGAACAATGTCCTTGATGAAGGAGGTCTGGGCCTGCGTGCCAACGACCTTGCGCTCGGCCGCAGCCTGGACATGCGCCATGAAGTTGGAGAACGGTTCCTCTGGTTTCTGGAAAAGTCTGGTGAGTGGCTCGGGTGCAGAGGTGGCGCAGTTGCGGAAGGCACAGAGGGCACACTGCTTTAGCTGGAGGAAGAAGCCTTGAGGGAGGGCGATGTAGCTCTGTGTCATGGCATAGCGCCCCAGTCCGAGGAACGCGTTGGCAGGATATCGGGTGCCGTCACGGGCGTTCTCGGTGATTTGTTTTTCATTCTCAGCAGCAAAATGTGCGCGCCAGTCAATAAACTGCCCCGAGGGAAGTATGCCTATCGCGAGGGATATCCAGTCGTAGGGGAGACAGCGGGCAAAGGTCATACGTTCAAGGAGGTCTTGAGCATGGGGGCTGGCGAGACCATCCTCTCGGATAGCGCTGCGGAGGGTTTGTACGTCTTTCGGGGAGAAGGGAACCCATACTTGGGGGTTCGCTCGAGAACGATTGGGATTTAGCAGATACATATCAGCGATTGGAGCAGTGGGGGGTTCGAAAAGAAGATTATTAGAGCGCGGGAGGGGGTGTCTATTTGGCGGCACATAAGATGGCGGGCGCTCGTATGCATCATCTAGGTCGTCATCAGAAGATGGCAGATGAAGCGCTTCTGGTTCAGGGTAAGGGCAAGATGACACCGGTTCCAGGTAGGGGCAAGATGGCGCCGAGACAGGAAGGGGAGGGTACAATGGCGGATAGTCCTTCCGTGAAGAAGCAGGAAGGGGCGTGGAGTGCGGCTTCTTCCTCTTTTGGGAGGAAGAAGGAGGGAGCGCGCCCTCTTGGGTGGGCTTTCCTTTGTTTCGTGAGGAAGAAGGTGGAAGTGCGCCATCTTGGTCGGAGTCAGAATCAGCGGCGCAAGGGGGGTCAAGCTCAAGCGCAGCCTCCAACTGAGCCGAGAGCGATTCGGCATCGGAGTTGTTACCAGGAGCGCCGTCTTGGCGGCCGCGCCCTTCCCCTGACTCATCCACGGTATCGCACGGGAAGGCCTTGGCCTCGGGAGCGGGCACACCTTGCAAACAAGCGTGAATGGCCACAAGAGCAGGGAGGAGGCCAGGGGGAAAGACCCGGCCCTCATCTTCCATGGCTGAGGCTACTCGTTCAATCAGCCGGGCATAAGTCTGAGAACTCCAGAGCGGGCAGGTGATGAGCCAGGGATTGAACGGGAGAAGTAAGTCCCAGTAGCGCTGAAGCTGGTGGACGGAAACTCTAACCTGGTTAGTTTCCAGGAGGGCAGCCAGGGCCCGAACCTGCGGGACCTGACGGGAGGAGAGCGAAGCACCCATTCTGGTTTGAATGGAAGATGCCAAAGAGTCCCTACCTTAAGCGAAGTGTGGGGGGTAGGCGTCAGAGTGGGCCCCACCCACATTGGGCGCCAAATGCGGGCAGCGGCAGGCCTCCAGGAGGGTCAGCGGTTGGCCAGGCAGGCTCTCCAGACGGGGGCTGCCTCGCGGTCGAAGGAGAGGAGGGGGTTCGGCACGAAGCCGTTGAGCCCTCGCTCTCTCCGCTCAGGCACGGGGGACGCGCGGTGCAAGCAAGAACACCATGGAGACAAGGTCTAGGCACAAGTCTACTTTATTGTTGAAGGGGACATGGTTTTATAGGGTCTAGGGATACGTAAAGGGACTTGATTGGTGCCGGCGGGTGCTGTTGCTTGCGTAGGTGGTTACTGGACAGTAGGCAGTTACTGGACAGTAGGCGGTTACTGGACAGTAAGCTGGCTAAGAGGTTAGGAGCAAGGGAGGGGAAGGGGAAAGTGTGGGCTGTCTAGATAACGGCTAGGCGGAAGACGGAGAAGGGGAGAAGGAGGGGCAGCGCCGGCTGCCAATACTGGGCGGGAAGGAGACGGGGACAATTGTCTATGTATAAGTCTTTTACATCTTCAGTTAAATTTATTTCTAAGTATTTGATTTTTTTATTTACTATTGTAAATGGTATTTTTATTCTTGATCTCCTACTTGGATTGCTCATTATTGGTGTACAGAAATGCTACTGACTTTTGTGCATTGATCTTATAAACTGCAACTTTACTGAACTCGTTTATAAGTTCTAGAAGCTTAATTGTAGATTTCTCAGGGCTTTCTCTGTACAGGATTATGTTGTCTGAAAATAGTGAATTTTTTACTTCTTTCTTCAATCTGGATGCCTTTTATTTATTTATTTATTTATTTATTTAATTGCAGAGCAAAATTATTTTGTTTTATTTTAGAAAGCTGAAACTGATTGAAAATTGGTGACTTTCTCATGAAAATTCACTTATCCATGATTCTTTTAGGCAAGTATGACAGAGGTTTATTAGAGTAAAGACTTTGAAATGAATGTAAGATATATTTCTATTTTAAGATCTTGGAAATGACAAGTTTTTATAGAACTGCAGCCTTAGCTGTATTTTCAGGTAGTATCTTATTTATTAAATAAATAGTATAGTAAAATGCCCTGAACTAATATGAGAGAAATAATACTATAATTCCTAAGACTGTTGTCAATGTCAAACAACAATTTGAAGATCCACTTTTGCTTCATGCTATGAATTATGAGGGAGTTAGAAAATGACTTCTATTTCCCTAAAATCAGAGTAATTTATATATAGAGAAAATACAGTAATACAAAATGTGATTCAATGTAAGACCACTTTTAAAACATTATTATTAAAACATATAAATTTAAATATTCAGAAAAAGTGACTATGCAGAGAATACCACAGTGAAGTCAATGTTTCTCAACTGGGGGTGATTTGCTTCCCAGGTGCCTTTTGGCAATGTCTGTAGACATTTTTGCTTGCCATAATTACAGGTATGCTACTAGCATCTAGTTACTAGAGTCCAGGGATGCTGCTAAACATGTCACAATGGTGCACGATAAATAATCATCTGTCCCAAAATATTGGTATTCTTAGGTTGGGAAGCCCTAAGCTAAATTTTTGTAAGTCAAATTCATGATATCCTTGGCATTAACTGTCATCTTGTTGCAACAATATTAGGTTACTAAATTTGCACTACTGCAACTAATATTTCAATGCACATATTGCTTTAAAATTTATGAGATCTAAGTCTATTTACCAACTTTAATGGAATAACACTTGTCTCTTAAGCATCAAAATAATTTTAATGGGGGACATAACATTATTGTTTGTTAGGGGATGTGATAATATTAGTATGGGTTATTTTCCATGACTATTTTTAATTTTCAAAGAGGAGTAGTCAATCAGTAAAAGGTTAATGACATCTATTATAATTTGTTATATCTTGAAGGTAAACAAATGTAAATAGAATAATACATTGTGGCCACAGCCATATAATAAGTATTGTTGATTTTTTTAAAATTTAATTTAATTTTTTAAATTTATTTTTAAAAATTATTATATTAAAAAAATATGAGGTCCCCATTCACCCCCCACCACCCCTACCCCACCACTCCCCCCACAGCAACACTCTCCCCCATGATCATGACACATCCATTGCATTTGGTGAATACATCACTGGGCATTGCTGCACTTCATGGTCAGTGGTCCACATCATAGCCCACACTCTCCCATGTTCCATCCAGTGGGCCATGGGAGGATCTACAATGTCCGGTAATTGTCCCTGCAGCACCACCCAGGACAGCTCCAAGTCCCAAAAATGCCTGCACATCTCATCTCTTCCTCCCATTCCCCGCACCCAGCAGCCACATGGCCACTTTTTCCACACCAATGCCACATTTTCTCAGTTACTAACCACAATAGTTCATGAATAGAATATCAGTAAGTCCACTCTAATCCTTACTGTATTCCTCCATCCTGTGGACCTTGGATTGGTTGTGTCCATCCCATATCTATGTCAAAAGGGGCTTAGAGTCCACATGGATACTGGCTGCAATCCTCCTACATTCAGTTTCAGGCCCTCTTGGTTCCAAGGTGTGGTGGTTGACATTCTTCAACTCCATGTTAGCTGAGTGGGGTAAGTCCAATAAACCAGAGCGTAGGAGCTGAAGTCTGTTGAGGCTCTGGGCCTGGCTATCATATTGTCAGTCCAGAGATTCAGATCCCCTAGATATATCTTAAACCCCAGCACCAACTACAATTCTGGTAAAGTAACAGGAAAAGCTTGTGAAAAGAGATCACATCTGAGTCCAGCTCCATCACACAGAAACACCAACTCCAAAGAAGGGCCAACTGACATGGCACTGAACTCCATCTGCCATGACCATAAAACCTGTGGGTCTCTTTAGCCCTCAGAAGAACCAATACCTGGGGTTGTGTCCACTTTATCTGTCTCTGAGACTCTGCTCAGGTGTGCATAAGGGCAATCCTTCTGATAACCTCCAGACTCTTTTTTAGAGACTCATAGCCATATAAACTCATTTGTCCTTTCCATTTCCCCCTTGATTTAGGTCAAAAAGCATTTTTAACTCCTGTTATTATATGTAGACAGGGATATTCTGTTGGTCCGAGTTGACCTTTTATTCAAGGTCATTTTCTAGTTGTCATCAGCTGGTACTTGGTAGTGATCCCTCGGTGCCAGAGAGGCTCATCCCACAGTGTCATGTCCCACACTGGGGGGAAGGCAGTGCATTTACATGCTGAGTTTGGCTTCAAGACTGGCCACACTTGAGTAACACGGAGGCTCTCAGGAGGGAACTCTTAGGCACAGTGCTACTCTAGACCTTGTTCTTATTTCAGGTGTATAGGCTCACAAGCATAGTCATTAGTATGAGGGAATCACTGTTGGACCCTCATTCCTTCCTGGTCCTTACCATTGCACCCGGGGGACTGCCGCTGCTCCCCTAAGGACTGCGACAGACCCCCCCCCCCCCGGCCAGGAACCCAGCACCCCCCAGCTTTGTTTTTAATTGGTTCCACTATGAGTATATCCAAACATTTCCATGCACCCTGGACACATGCCCTGTATAACTCCCTGTCAACCATATGTCCTCTGTCAATAACATCCCATACCGGTATTCCTCCGCTACCATTGTTGAACAACTCTGTGATCCAAAACTTCCTGAAAAGTGAAGCCCCATATAATGCCAGGTTCCCTTAACAGTCAAATGGAATATAGTGATGAGTTTAAAGGTTAGATATAGAATACATATTAATTTGGAGAAATTCTACATCCTATCTTTTTCTTTTCTTTTTTCCTAATTATTAAGCTTATCTTCACAAGAGTTTTAGATCACAGTAATTCATATATACAATATACAGTACTCCCACATATCCAACATAAAACCTTTTCCCTTAAACAGCAATAATCTTTTAACATATTCATACCATATTTACGGAAACTGATGTACAGATATTGAGACAATAGCTTCAAACAAGGTAACATTTGTGTTTACATTGTAGTTTATACATTAGGCTATACAATTTTCTAAATTTTTAGTTATCCTATGTTTTACATTATGATTTACATTTTTATCTGTCAGCCCCTATATGTTTTTGGTGTAATATTACATGTTTTATATCCCTCCTTGCATATTCTTGTGAAACACTTCTATTGCCCTCACAGTTATGTTGGTTTCATCTATTCAATATCTATTTCCCCCTCCCATTAGGGCCCACAGTGACAGTCAATCTTCATTTCCTGAGGAGCCATGTTCAGAGATACTTACAACAGTGTTGAGGGCTTGACATGCTCAACTGCCCTAATGCCCTGGGAGCCACCATTTCTCTTGAGAGATACAGTTCCCTCTATTTGATGGCATTAGTCCTCCCCAGGATGTGGGTATACCTTCACTGTCATTATATGGGTCTCTACCCAATGATATAACCCATTCTGGCAAAATGAGCATTCACATATTCCCTAGGAGTCTGTCCTGCATCAGATTATCCCCTCTAAGTATCTTATACAGGTAACTTTCCTAATTATATTCTGAAAAGGTTTTCTCAGCATTATACTCTCAACCAACACCTGACAATCTCCTATGTTTGTATGTTGCCCCACCCACCCCCAATTTCTTGGCCAATATTACCCAGCTGCCCATCCCTAGCCTCCCTCAAGCCTCCAAAGCCCCACCCAAAGGTAACCCTATGCCCCCATTTTATCCCTTCCTTGTACACATACTTACGTCCAGCTTACCATAGATTTCACCCATGTAGATGCCAGCTTACATCCTTCCTCTACCCCTCGATTTCCTGTAAGCCTATCATTCAGTCTCTAGTTCTCTGAGGCAGCTTGGTTTACTTATTTCATATCATTGAGGTCAAGTAGTATTTGTCCTTCAACCCCTGGGTTGCTTCACTCAACATAAGGTTCTCAAGATTCACCCATGTTATCACGTTTGTTTGTAGTGTATTTGTTCTTAAAGCTGAGTAGTATTCCATTGTATGTATATACCACATTTTATTTATCCATTCATCTGTCGATGGGCATTTGGGTTGATTCCAACTTTTGGGGATAGTGAACAATGCTGCTATGAACATTGGTGTGCATATATCGGTTTGTGTCCTTGTTTTCACTTCTACTGGGTATATACCCAGCAGTGGAATTGCTGGGTCATATGGCAACTCTATGGTTAGTTTTTTGAGAAACCGCCAAACTGTCCTCCAGAATGGTTGGATCCTTCTGCATGCCCACCAGCAGTGGATTAGTGTTCCCATTTCTCCACATCCTCTCCATCATTGGTATTCTTCTGTTTTTTTCATAGCTGCCAATCTTATGGGAGTAAGATGGTATCTCATTGTAGTTTTCATTTGCATTTCCCTGATAACTAGAGATTTGGAGCATTTTTTCATGTGCTTTTTAGCCACTTGTATTTCTTCTTTGGAGAAGAGTCTGCTTAAATCTTTTTCCCATTTTTTAAATGGGTTGTTTATCTTTTTATTTTCAAGATATAGGATTTCTTTTTATATGCAAGTCATAAGTCTCTTATTGGATATATGGTTGCAAAATATTTTCTCCCATTCTGTAGGTTCCCTTTTTACTTTCTTTACAAACTCCTTTGAGTTGCAGAAGGCTTTAATTTTGAGTAGGTCCCATTTATCTATTTGTTCTTTTGCTGCTCATGCTTGTGGTGTGATGTTCATGAAGCCATTTCCTATTACAAGGTCTTGTAGATGTTTCCCTACACTACTTTCCAAAGTCTTTTTGGCCTTGGCTCTTATATTTAGGTCTTTGATCCATCTTGAGTTGATCTTTGTGTAAGATGTGAGATGGTAGTTCTCTTTCATTCTTTTACATATGGATATCCAGTTCTCCAGGCACCATTTGGTGAATAGGTCATTCTCTCCCAGTTGAGAGGGTTTGGTGGCTTTATCGAATATTATATGACTATATATATGAGGTTCTATATCAGAACTTTCAATTCAATTCCATTGGTCTGTGGGTCTCTCCTTATGCCAATACCATGCTCTTTTCACTACTGTACCTTTGTAGTATGTTTTGAAGTCAGGTAGTGTGATTTCTTCAATTTCATTTTTCTTTTTCAATGTGTCTTTGGTTATTTGGGACCTTTTTCCTTTCCAAATAAATTTCATAGTTAGTGTTTCTAGTTCCTTAAAGAATGCTGTGTAGATTTTTATTGGGATTGAATTGAATGTGTAGATTGGTTTTGATAGGATAGACATCTTAATAATATTTAGTCTTCCTATCCATGAACAGAGAATATTCTTCCATTTATTTAGGTCTTCTTTGATTTCCTTGAACAGTCTTGTGTAGTTCTCTGTGTATAAGTTCTTTACCTCTTTAGTTAAATTTATTACTAAATATTTGATTTTTTATTTACTATTGTAAATGGTATTTGTTTCTTGATTTCCTCCTGATCTTGCTCATTATTGGTGTACAGAAATGCTACTGATTTGTGCACATTGATCTTATAACCTGTGACATTACTAAACTCATTTATGAGTTCTAAAAGCTTTGTTGTAGACCTCTCAGGGTTTTCTATGTATACGATCATGTCATCTGCAAATAATGAAATTTTGACTTCTTCCTTTCCAATTTGAATGCCTTTTATATCTGGTTCTTCCGTCAGTGCTCCACCAAGTACTTCTAAGTCAATGTTAAATAGAAGGGGAGAGAGTGGACATCCTTGTCTTGTTCCTGAATTTAGAGGGAAGGATTTTAGGATTTCACCATTGTAAATGATGTTGGCTGTGGGTTTTTTATATATACTCTTTATCATGTTCAAAAAATTTCCTTGTATTCCAATCATTTGGAGTATTTTCATCAAGAAAGGGTGCTGTATTTTGTCAAATGCTTTTTCTGCATCTATAGATATAATCATGTGATTTTTTTCCTTTAATCTGTTAATATGGTGTATTACATTGATTGATTTTCTTATGCTGAACCATCCTTGCACACCTGGAATGAACCCTACTTGGTCATGGTGTATAATTCATTTAATGTGTTGTTGAATATGATTAGCAAGTATTTTGTGAAGTATTTTTGCATCTAGGTTCATTAGAGAAATTAGTCGTAATTTTCCTTTCTTGTGGTGCCTTTGTTTGGCTTTGGTACTAGGGTAATGTTGGCATCATAGAATGAGTTAGGCAATGTTCCTTCTGTTTTGATTTTTTGGAAGAGATTCAGCAGGATTGGTGTTAGTTCTTTCCAGAATGTTTTGTAGAATTCACCTGTGAAGCTGTCTGGTCCTGGGCTCTTCTTAGATGGGAGATTTTTAATGACTGATTCTATTTCTTAACTTGTGATTGATTTGTTGAGATCATCAATTTCTTCTTTCATCAATATAGGCTGCTTACATGTTTCTAGGAATTTGTACATTTCCTCTGAATTGTCATTTTTGTTGGAATATAGTTTTTCTAAGTTTCCTCTTATGATAATCTTTATTTCTCAGGGGTCAGTGGTGATATCTCCTTTCTCATTTCGTATTTTGTGTATTTGCATCTTCTCTCTTTTTTTCTTTGTTAGTCTTGCTGAGGGTTTGTCAATTTTATTGATCTTCTCAAAAAACCAGCTCTTGGTCTTGTTTATCTTTTCAAGTGCTTTCTTATTTTCTATATCATTTAGTTCTGCTCTTATCTTTGTTCTTTCTTTCTTCTTCCTATGGGATTATTTTGTTGTTTTTTTACTAATTCCTCCAAATGTGCAGTTAGTTCTTCAATTTTTGCTCTTTCTTCTTTTTTGATGTATGAATTTATGGCTATAAATTTCCCTCTCAGTACTGCTTTTGCTGCATCCCATAAATTTTGGTATGTTGTGTTATCATTATCATTAGTTTCAAGGTAGTTATTGATTTCTTTTGAGATTTCCTCTTTGACACACTGTTTTTCTCAAAGTGTGCTGTTTAATTTTCATATCTTGGTGTGAAATCTGGGCCTCTGGCCCTTGCAGATTTCCAGCTTCACTCCACTGTGGTCAGAGATATTATTTTGTATGATTTTGATCCTTCTGAATTAATTAAGCCTTTCTTTGTGGCCTAGCATATGGTCTATCTTGGAGAATGATCCATGTGCACTTGAGAAAAATGTATATCCTGCTGTATTTGGGTGTAACAATCTTTATATGTCTATTAGATCCAGCTCCTCTAATATACTGTTCAAATATTTTGTTTCTTTAGTGATTCTCATTTGAGATGTTCTGTCCAGAGTTGATAGTGGTGTATTAAAATCTCCCACTATAATTGTAGATGTATATTCTTTACTTAGTTTTTCCAGTGTTTGCCTCACATATTTGGAGGCACCCTTGTTAGGAGCATAAATATTTATGATTGTTCATTCTTCTTAAGAGATTGTCCCTTTTACTAATATGTAGTATCCTTCTTTATCTCTCACAATTGTTTTGCATTTAAAGTCTATTTTGTCTGATATTAATATAGCTACTCCTGCCTTTTTTTTGGTTATTGTTTGCTTGTAAGATTGTTTTCCAACCATTCACTTTCAGCCTCCATGAATCTCTGTGTCTAAGATGTGTTTCTTGTAGACAGCAAATAGATGGGTCATATTTCCTCATCCAATGTCCCAGTCTGAATCTTTTGATAGGTGAGTTTAATCCATTAACATTCAGTGTTATTACTTTCAAGGAATTATTTATGTTAGCCCTATTTTGATTGGACTTGTGTTTGTCATATTTTGTTTGTTTTTCTTCTCCTTTTGTCATTTTTTTTGTTGCTCTTTCACTCTCCTCCAACTCTGCCTGTCCTGTTTTTTCCTTTCTTCCTGCAGAACTCTTTTTGGTATTTCTTGAAGGGGAGGTTTCTGGATGGCATACTCTTTCAATTTCTGTTTATCTGTGAATATTTTGAACTCTCCATCATTTTTGAATGCTAGTTTAGCTGGGTAGAGTATTCTTGGTTGGAAATTTTTTTCTTTTAGTACCTTGACTATATCATACCACTGCCTTCTTGTCTCCATGGTTTCAGATGAGAAATCAGCATTTAATCTTATGGAGCTTCCCCTGTATGTGATGGTTTTCTTTTCTCTTCCTGTCTCGCCAAATCGATTTCCAAACACCTCCTGCCCTGCAAGGCCCTGAAGTAACCTGCTCAGGCTTATGAATTCCCCAGTGCAGCAGAGCCTCCAGGAATCACCGCCACCATGCTGCCCGCTCCAGGGGGAAGTGTCCTGCATGTAGCCCCTATCTCTGTGAAAGAGACCCTAAATTCTACCTTTTACACGAATCTTCTCTGTCACCATCCCACCAAATCAATGTCCAGACACCTCCTGCCCTGCAAAACCCTGAAACAGCCTGGTCCTGTAAAATTTCCAATGCTGCCCAGCTGCTTCTTTGCAGGTGAGACTATAAGGTGCACTCACTCAGACACCATCTTACCCTGCCTGGATGCTTTTTATATCTATTTCTTGCCTCAGTGCTCAAACTAGTACTTCTAACACAATGTTAAATAGGCATGGTAATAGTGGACCTCCTTGTCTCATTCTTGATCTTATATAAAAGGATTTTTTGGATTTCACCATTGTAAATGATGTTAGCTGTAGGTTTTTCATATATACATATTTGTAAGTTTTCCCTCTATTCCTACCTTTTGCAGTGATTTTATCATGAAAGGGTGCTGTATTTTGTCAAATGCTTTTTCTGCATCTATAGAAATGATCATGTGATATTTTTCCTTTCAATTTGTTTATGTGGTGTATTACATTGATTGATTTTCTTATCTTGAACCATCCTTGCATACCAAGGATGAAACCCACTTGGTCATGGTGTATAATTCTTTTGATGTGTTGTTAAATATGATTAGCAAGTATTTTGTTGAGGATTTGAGCTTCTAGGTTCATTAGAGAGATTGGTCTGTAATTTTCCTTTCGTGTGGTGTTTTTTTTTTTGTCTTTGGTATTAGGATAATGCTGGCATTATAGAATGAATTAGGCAATGTTCCTTCTATTTTGATTTTTTGAAAGAGTTTAAGCAAGATTGGTGTTAGTTCTTTCTGGAGTGTTTTGAAGAATTCACCTGTGAATCCATCTGGTCCAGGGCTCTTCTTAGTTGGGAGGTTTTTAATGACTGTTTCTCTCTACTTGTAAGTGGTTTTTTGAGATCATCAACTTCTTTTGTAGTCAATGTAGGCTGCTTAGTGTTTCTAGATGGCATCAGACTAAGAGCACCCTTATCATCGCTCCTACAAAAAACCAACTGAGTGGGCAAAAAATCCTGCCTCAGTGAGCTTTTTGGGGACCCATAAAGCAGGAGGCTGCTGGACATGGATCCGGAGAGAGCATGACAAGAAGAGTGATAGCTCAAGCTAAAATCATGGGTTTCTGCCCATCCCCCAGGGCTAGAAGCTGTTTTGCTGAAACTCATTAGTCAGTCTGAAGAGAAAAACTCTTTCTACATTCCATCTTCTGTTGTTGCTCTTACACTCCCTCTCATTGTTTAGGCCTCAATTTTTCTGGCCTTATGTTTCTAACACTTCTATTCTGTTTTTTATCTTTTATTAACTCTTTATCTTGTCTTTTTGTTCCCCTCCCTCCTGATTATGCTAGCCTTTTAATTCATACTATATTCTTCTCCATATTCAGTTCCCCATTTCATTGTAGGTACTCCACTTTCTTATTCATATAACTATACACTGCTTACATGAGTTTAATATTTATTCTCCTAGGTCATATATGGTTTTTCTGCTAATATTTACTACCAATACTCCTATTATACTTTTTCATTTCTTACCTCTTTTGCTTTTCCTGGCCCTAATCTTATTCCTTCAAGATAATTTAGGCAACAACAAGGTAATAGAATAAGAAGAACAAAGTGTCAAAGAGAAAAATTAACACACCACAAAAACAGCACGTACAAAAACCCAAGACTAGAGGGAGAAGCCAATCAACAGAATGAACCCAAAAAGATAAAATGATGATCAGACAGCAAAAAAAAGTACAGACCAAACCAATAATCAAGAAGACATGGCTCAGTCCAATGAACAAATTAAAAGCCAGGAAGAGGAACAGAACATCAAACAACTAACCAAAGCTCTCCAATCAAATATCACCAACCAACTTAATGAAGAGAAGGAAGAGATTAAGAATATTAAGAAAACACTTGGAGAGCATACTGAAGAAATTATAAATATATGCAAAAAGATAATAGATATAATGGTAAAGAATAGTACCATTGAAGAAACCAAAAATACACTCTCAGCAAATAACAGCAGATTTGAAGAAGCAGAGGAAAGATACAATGATGTGGAAAACAGTATATCTGAAATCAAACAGATTGTAGAATTGAAATAAAAGAGAAAAAAATTCATCAGGGGCTTAGGGATTTGAATGACAACACAAAATGCACAAACATACACGTTATAGGCATCCCAGAAAGAGAAGAGGAGGGAAAGGGGACAGAAGGGATGTTGGAGGACATAATGGCAGAAAACATTGCAAATCTATTGAAGGAGATGAATGTACATGTCCAGGAAGCACAGCACACCAGAAACAGTATAAATCCCAACAGGCTTACCCCAAGACATATATGTCAATTTATCTGATGCTCAAGACAAAGAGAAAATATTGAAGGCAGCAAGGGAAAAGCGATCCATCACATACAAGGGAATCTCCATAAGATGAAGAGCTAATATCTCATCTGAAACCATGTAGGCAAGAAGGCAGTGGTATGACATAGTCAAGGTGCTAAAAGAAAAAATTTCCAGCCAAGAATACTCTATCCAGCAAAGCTGGCATTCTAAAATGATGGAGGAAAGCGGACTTGGCCCAGTGGTTAGGGCATCCATCTACCACATGGGAGGTCCGCGGTTCAAACTCGGCGCCTCCTTGACCTGTGTGGAGCTGGCCCATGTGCAGTGCTGATGCATGCAAGGAGTGCCGTGCCACACAGGGGTGTCCCCCACATAGGGGAGCCCCATGCACAAGGAGTGTGCCCCATAAGGAGAGCCGCCCAGAAAGTGCAGCCTGCCCAGGAATGGTGCCGCACACACAGAGAACTGACACAACAAGATGATGCAACAAAAAGAAACACAGATTCCCATGCTGCTGACAACAGAAGCGGACAAAGAAGATGTAGCAAATAGATACAGAGAACACACAACCAGGGTGGTGGAGAAGGGGAGAGAAATAAAATAAATAAATCTTAAAAAACAAAAAATAAAAAAATAAAATGATGGAGAGTTCAAATATTCACAGATAAATGGCAACTAAGAGAGTATGCCAATAAGAAACCTGTCATTCAAGAAATACTAAAGGGAGTTCTGTAGGAGGAAAGAAAAAAACAGGAGAGACAGAGTAGAGGAGAGTATAAAAACAACCAAGAAGACAAAAAGAGAATAAAAACAACATATGACTTGCACAAATCCAAAGAAAACATGGCTAATGTAAGTAATTGCTTGAGAGTAATAACACTGAATGTTAATGGATTAAACTCACCTGTCAAGAGACACAGATTGGCAGAATGGATAAGAAAATATGCTGTCTACAAGAAATCCACCTTAGACCCAAAGATTCATGGAGGTTGAAAGTGAATGGCTGAAAACAATCTTGCAAGTAATCAATAACCAAAAAAGGGCAGGAGTAGCTATAGTAATACCAGACAAAATAGACTTTAAATGCAAAACTATTTTGAGAGAAGATGAACACTGCATATTAGTAAAAGGGATAATTTTTCAAGAAGAATGAACAACCATAAACATTTATGCACCTAATCAGGGTGGCACAAAATACATGAGGCAAACACTGAAAAAATTAAGTGGCGAATAGATGCCTCCACAATTTTAGTGGGGGACTTTAATACACTATTATCACCATTAAACAGAACATCTCAACAGATAACCAATAAAGAAACAAAGACTTTGAATAATGTATTAGAGGATCTGGACCTAATAGACATATACAGAACAGGACAGCCAAATACAGCAGGATATACATTCTTCTCAAGTGTGCATGGATCATTCTTCAAGGTAGACTACATGCTAGGCCTTAGAGAAAGTCTCAATGAATTCAGAAAGATTGAAATCATACAAATAATTTCTCTGACCACAGTAGAATGAAGCTGGAAATATGTAAGGGCCAGAGACCCAAATTAGGCACCAAGATATAGAAGTTAAGCAACATAGTCTTAGACAAACAGTGGGTTAAGGAAGAGATCTCAAAAGAAATCGGTAAGTACCTTGAAACTAATGAAAATGATAACACAATATATTAAAGCTTATGGGATGCAACAAAAGCTGTACTTAGAGTGAAATTCATAGCCATGAATTCATACATCAAAATAGAAGAAAGGGCTAAAATCAAAAACTTAACTGCACACTTGGAGGAATTAGTAAAAAAAAAAAAAGTAACCCCAAATGAAGAAAAAAGAAAGAAATAACAAAGATCATAGCAGAATTAAATGAAATAGAAAATAAGAAATCACTAGAAAAAATAAACAAAACAAAGAGCTGGTTCTTTGAGATCATTAAAATTGACAAACCCTTAGCTAGACTATCAAAGAAAAAGAGAGAGAAGATACAAATACAAAAAATAAGAAATGAGAAAGGGAATATTACCACTGACCCCACAGAAATAAAATCTACTATGGAGCCATAAGAGGAAAGAGGAAGGCTGAACCCTCACAGACATGGCCTCCATCTTTCTTCAACATGTGGCAACAGAGTTTGCTAAGGAAGTAACCTTGAGGTGGACTCTTTAGCACCATGTAATTTTAAGCTTTTACCCCAAATAAATACCCATTATATAAGTCAACAGATTTCTGATACCTTGCATCAGCACCACTTTCGGCTGACTAATAAAACTAACATATGGATTTTCCTCTGATATTCCACCAATATCTAATCTGTGTCTATGAATGAAATATTGATTGTCCACCAAAACTTCCTTTCCCCCAGCATTCTCTAATAATATAAAATAAAATAAATTAAATGAATGACCCAATCAGCTACCACATTCCTCAAATTAGAAACTTAGAATTCATACATTACTTCTCTTAATTTTCTATAAACCCAAAGGTAATCAATAAGAATTTCTTTCTTAATCTTTCTTTCTCTTTTATGCCATCCCATCATTCTAACTGTGGAAACACATAACATTTTGTGCCAATTCATACCACATGCTATCTACAATTTTCACAATAATAGCTTGGATCTTCTATTTATTATTGTAATTTTGGTTTTGTTTCAGTTAGGTTTATTGACATATAATTTTCATAGATAAAATTCATCCTTTGTGAATTTCTGTGAGTTTCATATATATATATACATACATACATACATACATACATACATACATATGTATATATATACCCAATCATGAAGTCATTAAGATAAAGAATACTTTCAACATACTCTATCTTACTCTTTTGTAATCAATTCCACATCTACCTCTTCGCTCTATGATAGAAAACCAGAAAACCACTGGTCTATTTTTTATCTCCATAGTTTTGCCCTTTCCAGACTATTACATGAAAAGAATCATACAGTATGTTTCTTTTATAATCTGGAGTCTTTCATATAACAAAATGCTTTTAAGATTCATTCATGATTGCTTATCTCTCTTTTATCATTGAATAAAATCTCATTTTACAGATATACCACAGTGTGTGTTTAGATGCATACACATTTAGGATTAATATATATTTTTGATGAATTGGCCCCACTCTCATTTTGTGATTTTGCTGGTGTATGAGTTATCTATTGCTGCCTAGCAAATTACCCAAAATCTTAGGAGATTTAAACAATGAACATTAATAAATCTCACAGATTCCTTCAGCCAGAGCTCCAAGTGCAGCTTAGGTGGGTGCCTCTTCATCAAGATATCTCATGAGAATGTACTCAAGCTGCTGGCCAGGCCTGAGGTTCCATTTGAAGGCTTGAATTTTGGAGACTTGTGTTTGCAACCTCATGTGAAGGGGAGCAGGATTCAGTTGCTTGTGGATTGATGAAATGAGATATTAAGCTTCTCAGTGACTGTTGTCTGAAGTCCTCCTTCAATTATTTAAAATGTGGGCCTCTCCAGGAGAATCTCACCACACAGTGACTGATTTCCTTTAGAATGAGCTAGAAAATAAGAAAGAACTAGCATAAAAAAATGTTTGCCACACTTTTTTATAACTAAGTTCAGAAGTGACATCCAATCACTTCTGCTATATTCTGTGCATTAGAAGTGGGTCAATAAATCCATTCCATACTCAAAGAGAGAGGATTACAGACGAGCATAAGTACTCGTTGTGAAACATTGGGAGTCATTGTAAAGGCTGCCTATTACATATGACAATAATCTTTGTTATTTTGATTAGTGTTTGTATGGTATATCTTTTTCCATCATTCTACCATTAAATTGCACATGTTTATATTAAAAATTGGTATCTTCCAGATGGTATAGAGTTGGGCCTTGCTTTTTACAAAATTTCACAGTTTCTACTTTTTAAGCAAGCATTTAGATTGTTTGCATTCAATTTAAATATATATATGGTTGGATTTAAATCTACCATCTTACTAATTGTTTTCTACTTCTACTATCCTAACTGCTCTTTCTTGACTCTTTTACTAATCTGTTTTGCTAAATGTTGGTGTATTTGAAGATTTTTTATGGATTGTTTTATTTACATTATTGACTCATTAGTTTTATCTTTTTTTACTTATTGAGTTCATATTGTAGGATCTAAATTTATGTCTTTAACAAATCACCATCTATTTTTAAATAACATAACACCACTTCATATGTTATATATATTTGTTAGGTCATATCATTCATATATTACAAAAGTAGATCTTTAATTTATTCCTCTCACATTTCTGGCATTGTATGTACATTTTCAGTCCTATACATATTGTTTCCATTTTTACCTTACACAGCCTGCTTTCTTTTCAAGAAATTTGAGAATGCAGGAAAAAAGGGGGTTTTGTGTTTACCTTCATATTTACTATATCTAGAGATCTGCATATTTTGTGCAGATCCAATTTCCTGTTTGATATTGTACTCCTTTTGCCTAAAGCATTTCCTTTAACATTTTTTTTGTACTGTAGGTTTCCTGACATTTTCTTTCAATTATTTAGATATGCCTCTATATTATTCCTAGTTCTCATAGTTTTCAACAATAAATCTGCTGCAGTTTTAATCTTTCTTCACTCATATAAGTTATACTTTCTCCATCTTTATAAATTTTCTATCTGCCTTCAAGATTTTCCTTTTATGTTTACCATTCAGCAGTTGTCCATATTTTGTCTAGATGTTTTTGTTACTGTTTTTGCTTTGTTTCATCTTTGTGTTATTTGTGTTTATCCTGTTTGGTGTTCTCAGATATTCTATTATGTGTGATTTGATATGTCTCTTTTCTTTTTTTTTTTAACCTTTTGGTCTTTATTTTTTCAAATAATTCTTCTACTCTCTTCTGCATCTCCTATTTTTATGGAATTCTAATTACATTTATGACAAATTATTTTGTATGGTCCAACAGTTCTTTAGTGCCCCATATTGTTTCACTTTTTATTTACAATTTAGATAATTTCTGTTGGTTTAACTTTAAACTCAGTGGTTACTTTTAACTATGTCAAGCCTACTGGTGAGATTATAGGAATTTTTTTTTCTGATATCATTTTCCCCCTAACGATTCCATTTGATTCTTTCTTATCTCTGATTAAATTATTTTACTATGAATATTGGTCTCCTTTTCAACTAGAAATTTTTATTTATTAATATAGAAATGTCAAAATGTAAGTCCAATATCTGAGTCATCTCTTAATCCAGTTAAAGTTTTGTCTTTACAAGATTTCCTAATTTTTTTATTGATCTGGTAATTTTGATTACATTTCAAACATCATGCAAAACAACAGAGGTTGAGAATATTGGCATTAATCCCTGAAAATTTTTACACCATTTTTCAGGCAGTTCATGAGGGAGTATCAAGTTAAACTAAAGAGTAATCAGATTTGGACTTTTTGTTGCTTTGTTTATATTCAGCACATTATAGGCTTAAAACTCCTTTACTGGTGGTGTATTGCCATTTCCTGTTTAGGGTGTTTAGGGTGTTTAGGGTGGCACTATATGACTGGAAGCTTTAACTCATTATGGGTGCTTCACCTGGCCCTTCATGACTGTGCAGGGAGAGAGAGGTTAATATCTCCCCATGCACTGTGCATAACTACTCTTGCTTATTACTTGTTCCTAGGCTCAAGGTGAGGTGGTACAAGGAGGTTCTTTGTTTTCCTGGTATATTCCCAATCTTAGGTAGGTTATTTGTGCTTGGACCTCAGGATGGGCCTTTCTGTCTTCCTGCCTGTTCTTCTGATGGGAGCCAAATTCTTTCTTACGTTCATGGTTTTTCATGATATAGTCCTTCCTGCACATTACCCAGTGTTACTAAACCTCAGACTTGCCCAAGATGCTTTCCAGTTCCTCCCTCAGGATTATAGGATTTTTCCCTCTTTTATTCCAACCATAAAACTTTTTTCATGCATAAGTCCTAATGGAGACAAGGGCTTCCCCACATCCAACAGCTTCAGGATTTTGATTCAAATGAGAGAAGGATTTAGGGAGGGCTTGGGGTTTGCAAGGATTTCTTATGTGCTAGCCATTCCCTCTGCCGCATTCTCCCTTTCCAGATGGATACTCTTTATGTCTACTTCCATGGTCTCTATCTTCCATGTAAGCACCCTGGAAGGCTGGGATGAAGAGTGCGTTAATTAATGCAAGATCCTTCTGTGCCTGGGGTTACCAATTCATCCCAACTGTCACATCAGCCCACACTTGACCCCCAAGAGTTCATTGATATTTTAGTTGATTTCTTCTTACCCCATTGTATAGTGGCATGCTTTCCTTCTGTGTTCTTTGAAGTTCAGGTTGTCCACACATCCAATCTCTTCCTCCAAGGTCCTGTACCTCCAAGCAATTCAGATCATTTTATTTGCCCAGTGTCCTCAGCCCTCTGATAGGCTCAAGAAAATTTTGTTTTTTTTAATTCATCTTTTCTCATTGTTGCTTGTACCACAGATAGATGTAATATATATGACAAATACAGCATAAAGGATAGTGGGGAAGGTCTAGAAAGTTGAAAGTTTTCTATATTTTACATGAAGTTTTAAAATATTAATGGTAAATAAGAGGGGAAAAATTAAGAATGCATATTGTGATTCCTAGAACAAATAGTCCATAAACTGAAGCTGGGGAACCCCTGGTGGTTTTCATGTTTCTTTCAGAAGTTTGGTGAAAACAAAACTTATTTTATAATAATATAAATGTTACTTTCTATTTTTCACTTTCATTCAACTACTAATTATATTATTTAACATGCCATCCTCATTATCTGCATTCTGTCATAATATCATGCTTGTGGTATCATTACAGATTAAATGATGAGGTGGATAGGAGAATTTAACTATCATTTAGTAAGTCAGACTTTATTGAAATATGCAAGAATGCACTTTCTTTCAAATTGTTTTACTTTAGAAATACAGTTATTTTCATAAATTGGGCTGTTTATTTTAATTTGTGATAGGTTTATTATTATTTTAAGTGCATTATAAAATAAATATGCAAAAATTTCTCAATTATACCACATCGCCCTAAGCTCTTTAGTGTTCTCAATAATTTTTAAGAATTAAAAAGTTTCTGAAAGAAAATAATTTGATAAGTGATGCAAAATAAGGAATCAAAGGAAATTTAATGTAAAATGAAATTCTAAAATTGCATTTAATTACTTAAGAGAATGAAGGAAAGGACCAATATAGGAACAAAAGATACAGAAATGTTAATTAATGATAATAGGACATACCTAATATGATAATATCAGTATATACATTAAATGTTGATAAAACAAATATATCAAATGAAAAGCAGAGATTTTTAAGAAGGGCATATGGGAAGCAGATTTGGCCCAGTGGTAGGGTGTCTGTCTACCACATGGGAGGTCCACAGTTCAAACCCCAGGTCTCCTTGACCCATGTGGAGCTGGCCCATGCACAGTGCTGATGCGCACAAGAAGTGCCATGCCAAGGGATTTCCCCTGTGTAGGGGAGCCCCATGCACAAGGAGTGAGCCCCATAAGGAGAGCTGCCTAGCATGAAAGTAGAGCCTGCCTAAGAATGGCACTGCCCACACAGAGAGCTGACACAACAAGATGATGCAACAAAAAGAAACACAGATTCGCATGCTGCTGACAACAACAGAAGCGGACAAAGAAGAAGATGAAGCAAATAGACACAGAGAACAGACACCTGGGGCAGAGGGGTGGGGGGAAGAGGAGAGAAATAAATAAATAATAAATAAATCTTTAAAAAAAGAATGGGCATAAAGAGCAAGACAAAATCATTTATTGCTTATAAGAGATTCACTTTATATTTGAAGCAATAGGCTGAAAGCAAATTCAGGAGGAAAAGAGTACATTCAAATAGTAAGCCTTAGAAGGCTTTCACCTTAATATTGTAATGGTTAATTTTATGCATCAACTTAGCTACACTACAGTATCCAGTTTGTTTGGTCAAGGAAATATTGGACCAATTGATACTCTAGGGGTATTTCATGGATTTAAATCATTAATCAATTGATTGCATCATAGTTAATTACAACTACAATCAACACAGACATTTCCTTTAGCAATAAGAGAAGATTTTTTATTATAGTTTTAATCTCTGTTCTTTTGACACATTTGTTGATGTTTTATATTTCTTCTTGTGGCAAATTTGACTAATTGATGTATTTCTAAGAATATTTAAATTTCTTCTAAATTATTTAGTTTTTTGGTGTACAATTGTTCTTCATATTCTCATGTTTTATTTTATTCCTGTGGGGTCAGTAGAAATGTCTAATTTTTGTTACTGATTTTAGTTATCTGCATCCTCTCTCTTTTTTCTTTTCTAATCTAGCTGACAAAAACAACATTAATTGAAATTGATTCTATTATTTCTATTGTTTTCTTCCTTCTGCCCATTTTGGTTTTAGTTTGCTCTTCTCTTTCTAGAGATACCAGTTATGAGTCTGTTATTTGCTACTTTCTTCTTTTTTTAATGTAAGCAATTAGAGCTATAAATTTCCCTTTCTCTACTACTTTTCTTGCATCCCATAAATTTTGATATGTTGCATTTTTTTTTCCATTCCCCTCAAGATATTTTCTAATTTTTCCTTGTGATTTCTTCTTTGAGTCATGGTTGTTTAAGAGTGTGGTTTAATTTCTGTATATTTGTAAATTTTCCAGTTCTCCCTCTATTATTGATTTCCAGCTCCCATTTTTTGTCAGAAAAAAAATATGTTGTGTGATTCTACTATTTTTAAATTTATTGAGACTGGTTTTCTGACCTAATATATGGTCTAGCCTGAAGAATGACCCATGTACATTAGAGAAGAATGTGTATCCTGCTGCTCTTGCATAATCGATATATGATTGTTAGCTCTAGTTAGTTTATTACATCATTCAAACTTCCCTTTCCTTATTGATATTCTATCCAGATAATCTGTTCATTTTTGAAAGTGGTGTATTGAGGTCTCATACTATTAATGTAATACCACCTATGCTTCCCTGCAAATCTGTCAATATTTGCTCCATATATTTTGGAACTCTGTCATTAGGTGAATATATATTTATAATTGTTATGTCTTCTTGATAAACAATTCTTGTTAAACTGATCACTTTATCAGTATATAGTGACCTTCTTTGTGCCTCATTCCTCATAACAGTTTTTGACTCAAAAACCTATTTTTTCTATGGTAGTGTAGTGACCACGGTTCTCTTTTGATTATTATTTGAATGGTATATATTTTTTCATCCTTTCACTTTCAACCTTCTTAAGTCTTTGAATTTAAATTGGTCTTTTGCAGATAACATATAATTGGGTTATACCTTTTACATCCATTCTGCCAATCACTGCCTTTTGACCAGATACTTTAATCCATTTACATTTAAATTAACTATTGATAATGCAGTACTTTCTTTGCCATCTTTGTTTTATCTTTGTAAGCCTTACACCATTTTTTTGTTCCTCAATTCTTCTATTAATGCCTACTTTCATATGCATTTGATCTTTTATAGTGTGCCATTTTGAGTCCATCTCATTTTCTTCTGTATACAATTTTCAGATAATTTCCTCATGATTATCAATCGGGCTTAAAGTTAATATCCTATATATGTAACAATCACATGATTTGATACCAACTTAAATTCAATAGTATAAACACATGCTGTTCCTAATTCTCTATTTCCCTGCCTTTTGTTGTAGTTGGTACAAATTACTATATTTATACACTGCACATCTAAAAACATGGATTTATCATTACTTTTTATGCATTTGCACTTTATAACCTGTAACAAGTAAAAAGTGGTGTTATATACCCCAAATCACAACTCAATAGCACTGGAATTTACAATACAAATTTGATTAGCTTTAACAGGGGTCTTTATTTCTTTTTGCCATTTCAATCTAGTGTATTTTCCTCTCATTTTGAAGAATTCCCTTTATCATTGCTTTTAAGGTATAATGGTGACTAACACCTTAAGCTTTAGTTTATATGGGAATGTCTAACTCTTATTTTCGAAAGACAGTCACTGTGCATAATATTCTAGGTTGGGGTATTAGTCAGGATTTTCTAGGGAAACAGAATCAATAAGAGATATCTTTCAATAGTGTGTGATTTTATAAGAGTCTCTAAACTGACCATGGGGACTCACAAGTCCAGGTTCTACAGGCAAGCTGCAACCAGGGCCTCCAATGACAGTCCAATGGAGGTTGTTGATGAGCTCTGGAAGATGTTGGCTGTCCAAAGATGAGCTGAGAAATTCTCACTCAATGCTGGAATCACTTCCTCTTTTAAGGTATTCAACTAACTGGATAAAGCATCACTTATTACTGATGGCAATCTCCCTGACTGATGTAATTGTAATCAGCTATCTATTATCTACCACTGCAGTAAAGTCAATGGTGACTAAAGTCCATAAACACCCTTGTATTACAGTTAGTCCAGTGTTTGCTTCACCAAACAACTGGGCAAAATTATGTGGCCAAACTGACACATTAGCCTAACCATGAAAGTTCACCCCTTGTCAACTTGGCAACCATACACATTATTTTAACCCTACTAGTCTCTGAGGCAAAACAATAACAGACATGCATACATATTTCCACCTAACAATATTCAACTTTCCTGTGGGCAAAAAGAAACATATTAATTCCATACAGAATAGAGTGCAAGTTCTTGGGTAATATTCACTCTTAAACATGACATCTTCAAATATTATGACATGAAACTGATACAACTTCTTACATAATAAGGGAAAAGTTTAGAGGAAAAGACAGACTCATTTTGTGTACATATACAATCATCATAATGAAACAAGGAAGAAAGATTCTTGACCATTACAGTCCATGCTTTTGTCACTGGTCACACGGTTGAAGTTCGTATTTATCACTACCTTCTTCCAACAACCCGTTCCATGTTTCCATTACCTTCAGAAAGCATTTCAATGGCTGTGGTTCTTTGCCTGCTAGGGTGACCCAAACTTTGATTCCTGAAGATTCTGAGCCATTATTAGTCCTGCTTGGATTGGGTTGTTGCAAATTTCCATTGACTTTAATCATAGGGCATGGCAGTACTAGGAGATTGCCTTAGAGGATCTCCTGTATTCCAGGCAAACTCTTCTTTACCCAAATTATGTAGATGAAGTCCTATTTCCCCTTGATAGTCAGGATCAATCACCCCAGCCAGTACAGCAATTCCCATCTTTGACTGTTGACTCAGAGCTAAGAGAAGCCCAAACTGGCCAAGTGGCAGTTTCAACATCCAGTTCAATGGAATCATTGTTGTGTTCACTGGTGACAGCACTCCTCTTTTTGGGACTAAAACCTATAGACCAGCTGAATTTGAGTTTGCAGAGACAGGAAGCAAAAATTTTCCTAGTGGGTCACTAGGGGTAATAGTGAGTGGTACCACTCCCATTTCCACCCCTTGATTTCTGAACCCATGGATCCTGGTTATGGGAGAAACAGCATCATAGAGTGGATGCTGATTTAGAGAATACAACAGTCTCCTGGAGAACATTGCCCCAGCCCTGCAAGGTATTACCAACTAGTTGGCACCATCATTGAGTCTTCAGAGTGCCATTCCACTGTTCTATCAACCCAGCTGCTTCAGGGTGATGGAGAACATGGAAGACCAGTGAATTCCATGGGCATGTGCCCATTCCTGAATACCATTTGCTGTGAAATGGGTTCCTTGATCAGAAGCAATGCAGTGTGGAATGCCATGACAGTAGAAAAGACATTTAGTAAGTCCATGGATGGTAGTTTTGGAAGAAGCATTGCATGCAGGAAATGCAACCCATATCCAGAGTATGTGTCTATTCCAGCTATAACAAACCACTGCCCTTCCCTGATGGAAGTAGTCCCTTGTAGTCAACCTGGCACCAGGTAGCAGGCTGGTCACCTCAAGGAATGGTGCCATATCAGGGGCTGCTTATGGATCTCTGTTTCTGGAGATTGGACACTCAGCAGTGGCTGTAGTCAAGTCAACATTGGTAAGGGAAAGTCCATGTTGTTGGCCCATGCATAACCTCCACCCCTACCTCCATGGCTACTTTGTTTATGAGCCCATTGGGCAATGACAGGAATGGATGGGGAAAGAGGCTGAACATTAGCCACAGAGCAGGTCATTTTATCCATTTGATTATTAAAATCTTTCTCTGCTGAAGTCACCCTCTGGTGAGCATTCATATGAGACACAAATATTTTCACATTTTTTGCCCACTTAAAAAGGTCTATCCACATACCATTTCCCCAGACCTCTGTCATCAATTTTCCAATCATATTCCTTCCAGTTCCTTGACCATCCAGCTAAATCATTGGCAACAGACCATGAATCAGTGTACAAATGCAACTCTGGCCATTTCTTCTTCCAAGCAACATGAACAACCACATGCACTGCTTGATGTTCTGCCCACTGGGAGGATTTGTCCTCACCACTGTCCCTCAGGGATGTCCCAGAAAGGGGTTGCAGTGCTGCAGCTTTCCACTTTTGGTTGGTACCTGCATATTGTGCAGAACCATCTGTAGGCCAGGCAGGAGTTTTCTCTTCCTCAGTCAATTCATTGTAAGGGACTCTCACAGATGCCATAGTTGTGGACTGGGAAAGAGAAGGTAACATGGCAAGGGTGGTGACCATGGGCATTTGGGCTACTTCCTTAAGGAACTTTCTTGTGCCTTCAGGACCCACTTGAGCCCTATCTCATATATATCACTTCCACTTTATTATGGAGTGCTGTTGTGCACACCCAACTTTATGGTTCGGTGAGTCAGACAACACCCAGCTCTTTATAGGCAACTTAAATCTCATAGTAACTTGATGGCCCATGGTTAAACATTCAGTCTCCACTAAGGCCCAGTAGCAGACCAAACGTCATTTCTCAAAAGAGTAGTTATCTGCAGAGAATGGCAGGGCTTTGCTTCAAAATCCTAAGGTTCTGTGTTTGATTCTCTTACTGGGGCCTGCCAAAGTCTCCAGACAGCAATTTTATTTGCAACTGAAACTTCCAGCACCATTGGAGCTGCTGGATCATATGGTCCAAGTGGTAGTGCAGCTTGCAGAGTAGCCTGAACCTCATGCAGAGCCTCTTCTTGTTCCAGTCCCCAATTAAAACTAGCAGCTTTTCTAGTCATCCAGTAAATGGGCTGGAATAGCACACCCAAATAAGGAATGTGTTGTCCCCAAAATCCAAAGAAACCAACTAAGTGTTGTGCCTCTTTTTTGGTTATAGGAAAGGCCAGATGCAACAGCTCATCCTTCAGTTAAGAAGGAATATCTTGACGTGCCCCATACCACTGGACACCTAGAAATTTCACTGAGGTGGAAGGACCTTGTATTTTAGTTGGATTTATCTCCCATCCTCACTTACAAAAATGCCTTACTAATAAGTCTAGAGTCTTTGCTACTGCTTTCTCATTAGGCCCTATCAACATGATATCTTCAATATAATGGACCAGTGTGATGTCTTGTGGGAGGGAGAAATGATCAAGATCCCTGTGGATAATATTATGACATAGGGATGGATAGTTGATATACCCCTGAGGCAGGACAGTAAAGGTACACTGCTGGCTTTGCCAGATGAAATCAAACTGTTTCTGGTGGTTCTAACTAATAGCAATAGAGAAAAATGCATTCACCAAATCAACAGCTGCATACCAGGAAAGAAGAGACGTGTTGATTTGCTCAAGCAATGATACCACATTTGGGACAGCAGCTGCAATTGGAGTCACCTCCTGGTTAAGTTTGCTTTAATCTACTGTCATCCTCAAATATCCATCTGTTTTCTGTACAGGCCAAATACAAGAGTTGAATGGGGATGTGGTGGGAAACACCACCCCTGCATCCTCCAAATACTTGATGGTGGCACTAATTTCTGCAATCACTCCAGGAATCTGGTATTGCTTTTGGCTTACTATTTTACTAGGCAGGGGCACTTCTAATGGCTTCTACTTGGACTCTCCAAACAAAATAGCCCTCACTCCACAAGTCAGGGATCCAATGTGGGGATTCTGCCAGTTACTGAGTATGTCTATTCCAATTATGCATTCTGGAACTGGAGAAATAACCACAGAATGGTCCAGGGACCCACTAGACCAACTATGAGATGGACCTGAGCTAAAACTCCATTAATCACCTGACCTCCATAAACCCCTACTCTGACTGGTGGACCACAATTTTGTTTAGGTCTCCTGGAATTAATGTCACTTCTGAGCCAGTGTCTAATAAAACCTGAAATGTCTGGTCATTTCCTTTTCCCCAGTGCACAGTTACTCTGGTAAAGGCTGTGGATCTCCTTGAGGAAGGTGGGAGGAAGATTAAGAGTATAAATTTTGGGCAGTTTAACAGGATCCTTTCCCAAGGAGACCTGGCTTCTTCATTCAAGGGGCTTTGGGTCTGTAAACTGTCTCAAGTCTGGGAATTAAGGGGCGGTGATTCTCTGCATCTGTAATTTGAGTTAAGATTTTGTTCACTTGAATTAGAACTCTTCTGTTTATACATATCCAGAAGAAATTTAGTAGACTGCCCCTCTATTTCACTGCTAGGTACCCCATGATGTATTAGCCAATGCCATAACTCTATGCAATTCAGCCTATTTTGAATGCTTTTGATTTCTTTTATTGAATTGTCATTTTTTTAAAGATACATAGATCACAAAAAATGTTACATTAAAAACTATAAGAGGTTCCCACATACCCCACATCCCACCCCCCCATACTCCTCCCACATCAACAACCTCCTTCATCATTGCAGCACATCCATTGCATTTGGGAAATACATTTTGGATCACTGCTGCACCTCATGGATTATAGTTCATTCAGTGGGTTATGGTAGGCTATATAACCAGCATCTGTCCCTGCAATATCATTTAGGACAGCTCCAAGTCCTAAAATTGCCTCTACCTCTTATCCCTTCTTCCCTCTCCCTGCCCTCAGGAACTTCCATGGTCACTTTCTCCAGATCAGTGATGTAGTTTCTTCCATTACTAGTCACAATAGTTCTAGAGTAGAATACCAGTAAGTTCACTCTAATCCACATTGTATTCCTCCATCCTGTGGACCCTGGGATGGTGATGTCCACTCCACCTCTATATTAAGAGGTGGTTTAGATCCCATATGGTTATTGGATGCAATTCCCCTGCTTGGAGTTGTAGGTACTCTCAGTTCCTTGGTGTGCTGGTTGACCATCTTCAACTCCCTGTCAGATGATCTGTTTAAGTCCAACAAACTGGAGGGCAGGAACTGCAACTCTATTGAAGCTCAGGACCTAGCTGGCACATGGCCAGTCCAGAGACTGATGTCCCCTAGGTATATACCAACCCTAGCACCAACCACAGGTTCAATAAAAGTGACAGAAGGGGCATGTGTAGAAAATTCTCATCTGAGTCCAACTCCATCGTATTCAGGAACACAAATTCCAAAGTAGGGCTCACTGACAAGGCACTGAACTCCAGAGCCAACTGCCAAAACTGTAAAACCTGTGTGTCTCTGTAGCCCTCAGGAGAACCAGTACCTGGGGTTATATCTACTTTGGCTGTGTCTGGGATCCTGCTGAGATATGTGTAAGTGCAGCCCCTCTGATGACCTTCTGATTCTTTTTGGAAGACTCTTAGCCACATAAACTCATTTGCCTTTACCATTTCCCCCTTTTATTCAAGGTCATTTTTGAAGAAATTTTGGACCACAGAGGGGTTCAACTATGGCAGGGGAGGAATGTTGGTGTGGGATGTTATTGATGGGGGACACATGATTGGGAGGGAGTTCTCCAGGGCATGTATATAGGGCACATAAAAATGTTCAGATATATGTTGGGTATTTTAATAGTAGTTACAGTTGCAAATGACAACTGAGTAAGTGCTGAGTTCCTACCCAGGGGAGCTCTGTCACATTCCCCAATGGAACAGCAACAATCCCCCAAGTGCAAGGGCAAAGACCAGTGAGGAATGATGCTCAAATGATGAGCCCTTCATACTGATGACTATGCTTATGAGCCTGTGTGCCTGAAATTTGAACTAGACCTAGAGCTGCAGGGTGCCTAAGAGTTTCTACCTGAGAGCCTCCATGTTGCTCAAATGTGGCCACTCTCTAAGCCAAACTTAACACATAAATGCATTACCTTCCCTCCACCCTGGGACATGACTCCCAGGAAAGAGCCTCCTTGGCACCAAGGGATTGTGAGTGCTTTTTTGAATCTGCCTTTCATTGCGATAGCACACCTTGACACTGGTAATTAACTGCTGATACTTGACTTTTACCAGACCAACATTTTATCATTTCCATAATCTTTAAGGATTCTAATTCCATCACAGACCTCCCTATGGTAATATCTGGACTAGAGAGAAGAGCAACCACAGAGCTCTTCAGGGAAGATGGAGTTAGCCTCACAAATTTATTCCTCACAGTCTTGGTTAAAGGTGTGTTCTCTGAACATTCCTGGGGTGGACAGGTAGCTGTCAAATAGTAAATCCATTCTAGCATTCCAATCTCCCTAAGATTTTGAATTTCCTCTTCTACTGTATACCAGGGCAAATCAGACATCTCAATCTCAGCCATGCCAGGCCATCTTTTGGCCCATGTTTCAGTCAGACTGTTAGAGCCCAAACAAACTGTTAGAACCCTTTTTAACCCCTTGAGCTAGGTGTTGAATACAGAATTTCTGCTTAGTGGGCCCATATCAATAAATTCAGCCTGACCCAACTTTATATTCCTTCCACCATTATCCCATACCTTTAGTATCCATTCCCACACACATTCCTTTGATTTCTGTCTATATATGTTGAAAAACTCATGCAGTTCTTTCTCAGTATACTTTACTTTCTCATGGGTCACACTTTGTATTTCACCTTTGTGTGCTTTTTGTGATTTTAGTCTAATAATAGGTCTCAAAGACAAGAGAGATGGTTAGAATGGGTAAGGAGAAGGATTAGAAATGCCTTGAAAGTTACTGACCTCAGTGCATTCGCTTGCATTTTCTTCTGGTGAGAGAGGATTAATTTCTTTAGGCAGAGGTTGGGAGGCAGTTTCCTCAGAGAAGACTGGAGACTGGTCAGTGCATGCTGGAATTTGGCTGGTATGTGCCTCAGGGCTGTGAGGTGGTCAAGACTCCCTCAGGCAGGCTGAAGGCTGGGCAGGGCAATCTTAAGTTTGGTTGGTATGCACCTCAGGCTGTAAGTTGTTTCTTACTCCCTGGAGCAGGCTGGAGCCTGGATGATACAAGGTTGGCAATGTGTGGCCTGGACGGGGCAGGCCATCACAGGTTTATCTGGTAAAGTCTCAGCAGAATTCAGGGTTCCAAAATCTCCACTAATATTATCATCATCCCATATGTTTCCATCCCAATTCTCTGGATTCCACCCTTTTCCAATCAATGTCTTCACTTTAACTGCAGAACCCCTTGGGGTTGAGATTTATGTTTCCTTTAACTCCACTACTAGTACAATGAGAATCTGAGTTTGGTTCTCAGATATTTCAAGGCTGTGGCTACAGGAGACAAGATTTTCATTCAGAGCACACATAGAAACTTTCCCATAATTCATGCAGCATTTAAGTTTCAAATTTGAAGTTTTTAACTCATCTCTTTCTTTTGTAACACTATTCAGAGTATCTAGGAAGAGTCAGCCAACATCATTATACCATTTGACTCCACAAAATTCTGTTAAGGTGTTGCAAACACTCTCATCCAGATCCTTGTTTCTTATAGTCATGAAAGGAGGGGAATCCAGTGACGGTATTTTGCATTTCTCTGTTGCCAATTCACGCCATCGACTGTTAGCAGCCTTTTCATTATTAGAAAGGGAGTCTTCAACACCCTTGAGTCCATTCAGAGTATAAAGCCAATTGCAAAACTCTCAGAACCACCTCAGACACCCCCTGTTTAAGACTCTGTTCTTCAAGAACCTCTCCACTCTTGGTACCAAGCTTTATTAGTCAGGATTCTCTAGGGAAACAGAATTGACAAGAGAGATCTGTTAATAGTACTTGATTTTATGAGTCTCTCATGCAGCCATGGGGATGTACAAGTACAATTTCCACAGGCAGGCTGCAACCACGGACTCCAATGAAAGTCCAATGATGGTTCTTGATGAGTTCTGAGAGATGCTGGCTGTCCAAAGATGAACTGGGAAATTCTCACTCAATACTGGAATCACTTCCCCTTTTAAGGTATTCAACTGACTGGACAAAGTGTCACTCATTGCTGATGGCAATCTCCCTGACTGATGTAATTGTAATCAGCTATCTATGATTTACCACTGCAGACTAAAGTCCATAAATGCCCTTGTATTACAGTTAGCCAAGTGCTTGCTTGACCAAACAACTGGGCAAAATCACCTGAGCTCACACATTAACCTCACTGTTGTAGAATTTGAGAGAGGTTCAATTATTTGTGTATAGAAAGGCCAGGACTCAGGAATGATTTTGAGAAGGAAAAATGGTTTATTGACAGCCGGCCAGACTTGGGAGCTTTCTGTTTCAAACAGAGCCAGAATAAGATTTTCAAGTTCCTTTTATAAGGTGGGGAGTCAAATGGTGCTTTTATCAAAGAAAACTACTTTGTTTGTTAGTTAAGTCTTTGCCTGAGTACCAGAGAGGTTTTGAATGAACATATCACCCACATTCCAGGTGAGTTTGAATTAGCCTCTTGCCCACATTTTGTCTGGATGCAACCTTCAATACACATTCAGTAGTACATCCTTTCGGAACATTCAAAGTCCATATCACTTAACAGGATTTCTAGAGACTAGACACACTTGGATACAGAATTAGATGATTTTGAATTTATGCACAGGCTATATTATATTTCCCATTCGAGGCCAAGTCCAAGTTCCCTTAAGTTTCGGCATCACCACCATCAGAGTTTCCCTGGACTGACTGGTATGTACATAGAGTTTGCATTGCTAAATGACCTCCCCAGACTGGATTTGTTGTCATGGTCACCAAGGGCAGGACTGCAGCCTCTCACCATCCCACACCAACAAGTCAGGACAGACAGCTTAGGTTATCTCTTAAGAAACAAAGAGCCTCCCACATCATAACCATCACATTTGGTATTTACTTTTATAATCGCTTTATATATTTTGCCCCACTTCCTTCTTTCCTCCATATTTTCTGATGAGAAACTGTCACTAAATCTTCAGGGAGTCCCTTGTACATAACATGTCACTTTTCTCTTACAGCTCTTACAACTCTTTCATTGGCCTCACATTCAAAAATTGACTATTACATGTCTCAGCATAGTTCCCTTTGAATTCATTCTGCTTGGGGTTCATTGAAATTTGTGAATATATAATTCAAGTTTTTCTTTAAATTTTGGGAATTCTTTGCCATTATTTATTTGAATATTCATTTGTCTACTTTCTCTATTTCTTCTTTTGCTGGGACTCCTATGAGGAGTATATTTGTATGTTTTATGGTTTCTTATTCTGTATTCATTTTATTTTTCATTTTATTTTCTTTTTGCTCCTCAACTTGAATCATTTCATTTGTTTCATCTTAAATTCAATGATTCTTTTTTTCTCTCAGATATAATATGCTGTTGAGATCCTAGGGAATTTTTAAATTTCAGTTATTGTGGTCTTCAACTCCAGCATATCTGCTTGGCTGCTTTCTAAAATTTCTATCTCTTTACTGAGATTCTCATATTGTCCATTCATCATTTTCCTGATATCCTTTAGTTCTTTCTCCTTCTAACCTATTTCTCTTTGAGCATATTGAAGATAAAATTTTCAAAGTTTTTGTCTTATACATCCCAAATCCTCATTAATGATATCTGAAGTTTTATCTTTTTCCTTTGGGTAGACTATCATTTCCTGTCTATTTGTTTGCCTTATATTTTGTTTCACACTATTCATTGTATATATTAACTCTAGAATTTAATTCCTAAGCTGTCTGATCCTTAAGTTTGTAAGCAGCTAACGATATGACAAGGATTTCTTTGAGTCAGTATCTAAAAAAAAAGTTAAAAAATCTCACATCCTTTGTATGTTGTTTCTGTGTTAGTTGGTCCTCTTCTTCAGCATTTATTTCCCATATTAAGTGTATTAACCCAAAACAAGTGTACAGGATATTCTTCATTATTTCTAGGACTGTGTCTTGTCCTGGGGCTTGTAATTGTGGCCTTAAGGATTCTTTCATTTACAGAAATTCTTATGCCACCTTTCCTCCCTATGACATAAGTCCTTTTTTCCTCCAGGGTGTGCTACTGTACTTCTTAAAGCTAGCAATCCTTTGCCTTAGGCCACCTTAATTGTTTCTTACACTGCTTTTCCTGTGCTTAAGCTGTTTCTGCATACAGGGTAAGTTCTGGGGGACTAGCCAGAGACTAGTGTCCTTGTTCAGTCTTTCAGAACCCAGTTGATTGACACTGACATACTATTTATGTCACAGTGGTTATTCTTCTCCCTCTGAAACAGAGACAGGGTCCAACAGTGTGTGCACAGGCTGTCTCCACATCATGCTGGGGAAGGGGGGAAAGATAGTAAGGGCACCATGAGCTACCCTTACTATTTTAGATTTGCTTTGTTCTTGATTCAAGTCTTGCCAAGTTACTGCAATCTTTTAACTATTTTTGGAGTTTTGAGTAAGATGATCTGCCAGATTTTTTAATGAGTTTTTTTCATTTGAGAAGTTTTTGACTTAGCAAAACAATCATGTATATCATACAGGATTCCCATACATCACCCCACAGCCAACACCTTACACTGTTGTGACACATTTGTTACAAATAATGAAAGAACATCATCAAAATACCACTGCTGTCTAGAGTCCATAGCTTATGTTTTGTGTATTTTAACACAAACCATCTTATTATTAACTCCTTGTGTTAGTATTTTATAAAATTTATAAGAGTTCATGGGAGAATCTTCTCATATTTGTATTGTTAATCACAGTCAATTATTTATTGTGGGGTTTGCTGTGTTATATGGTCCTCTCCCTTGTACAGCCAACCACAATGTGCATTCACTGGGACTCTGTTTCATCACAGAGTTGTACAGTCATCATTTGAGTCTATTTCTTAATGTTTTTATTACTCCAAAAGGAAAATCTCATACCTCATTTACTCTCTATTGACCCTTAGCATTGATATAGTATCTTCTTTGCTATAGCTATAAAAGCATTACAATATGTTAACTACTCTCTATACATTACACTAGTTGTATTTTCCACATATCAATTACTATATTCTTAACATCTTGTAATATATTCTTATAATATAAAGTCTTGTATTTGTACTATTAACCACAATCATAATCCAACACTGAAATCACTATGTTGTACCTTACCTAGATTGAGCTCATTTTCTTTTAATTGACATTAACCTCCCTAGATTACTTCTTTCAGTCACAGACAAATTTATAAACCAACAGTATTGATTATACTCATTATAATGTGTTACCACAAACTCTAACAATAACCTACATTTACAAAACCCCTTATTAACCATTCTACATACATTAAGCACAGCTTCCCCTTCTCAACCCACATTCTACCTCCTAGTACCTATACTCTATAATTTTACTCCATGAGTTTACTGCATTTAGTTCATATTATTGAGACCATAAAATATTTGCCCTTTTGTGGCTGGCTTATTTCACTCCAGATAGTATTCTCAAGGTTCATCCATGTTTTCATTTGAATCCCAGTTCATTTATTCTTACAGCTGGATAGTAATCCATTATATGTATATACCACATTTTGTTTAACCATTCATGATTTGAAGGGCATTTGTGTTGTTTCCATCTTTCAGCAATTGTGAGTAATGCCACTATGAACATCAGTGTGCAAATGTCTGCATCCTTGCATTTTCTACTTCTGAATAGAAGTAGCAGGATTGCTGGATCATATGGCAGTTTTATATTAATATTTAGCTTTCTGAGGAATGGCCAAACAGTAGTCCACAGAGGCTGCACATTTTTAATTCCCACCAGTAGAGTATTTCCATTTTTCCACATCCTCTGCAGCACTTGTAATTTTCTACCTTTCTAATAATGGTCATTTAGTAACGCATGGAATGATATCTCACTGAAGTTTTGACCTGCGTTTCCCTAATAGCTAGTAATGTTGAGTATCTTTTGATGATTTTTGGCCATTTTTTTCCTCTGGAAAAAACTCTGTTCAAGTCTTTTCCCCTTTTTTATTAAAAATATATATATTTTTTATTTTTAAAAGATACTTAGATTATACAAAATATTATACACAAAAAAATATAAAGGACTCCCATATGCCCTACTCACCACACCTCCCACCCTTCCCCATATTAACTTTTTTCATTAATGTGGTACATTCATTGCAATTGATGAACACATTTGGAGCATTGCCACTAAGCATGAATTATAGTTTACACTCTCTCCCACTCAATTCTGTAAGTTATGGCAGGATATATAATGGCCTGTATCTGACATTGCAATGTTATTGAGGACAATTCTAAGTCCTAAAAATGCCCCATATTACACCTTTTTTTCCTCTTTCCCTGACTTCAGCACCTCCAGTGGCCACTGTCTCCACAACAATGATATAATTTCTTCCATAGCAAGAATTGCAATAAGTTTATAGTAGAATACCAATAAGCCCACTCTAGTCCATATTTTATTTCTCAATCCTGAGGATTCTAAGATGGTGATGCCCACCCCACCTCTAATTGAGAGGGGGCCTTAATCCCATATGTCTGCTAGATGGGACATTCTTCCTTGCAGTTGTAGACTCACTTAGTTCTTTTGCATGGTGGTTGTTCATTCTCACATCCTTATTAGTTGTCCTGGGTGAGTATGAAGAACTGGAGAGTAGGGGTTTAACTCCACTGTGGCTCAGGGTCCAGATGGCACATGGACAGCTGAAATATTACAGTCTCTTGGACAAACATGCACCAATTCCAGCACCACCTATAGGTTCAAATAGAAGGGATAGAAGTGGCATGTGTAGGGAAGTCACAATTAAGTCCAACTCTGTCATACTCAGGAGCACAAACTCCAAAGTAGGGCCGACTGGTGAGGCACCAAACTCCAGAGCTATCTGTCATGACCTTAGGACCTGGATGTCTCCAGAGCCCTCAGGAGCCCTACTATTTGGGGGTAGTGTCTACTTTGGCAGTCTTGCGATCCTGCTGAGACATGCGTAAGTTTTACCTCTGGGATGACCTCCCTATTCACTTTTGAAGTCTCTTAGCCATATAAACTCATTCACCTTTACCATTTTCCCCTTTTATTCAAGGTATTTTTTTAGTTGCATTGCTTGTTGGTGTTTGGTAGTAATTTCTTAGTGCCAGGGAGTCTCATCCTTGGGAGTCATGCCCCATGCTAGGCGGAAGGTAATGCATTTATACACTGAGTTTGGTAGAGAAAGGCCACATTTAAGCAACATGGAGGATCTCAGGAGGTAACTCTCAGGTACCCTACATCACTAGGCTATGTTGCAGTTTCAAGAGCAAAGGCTTATAAGCATAATTGTCAATGTCAAGGACCCATAAATGGATGATCCTTCTTCACTAGTCATTGCTCTGTACTTAGGGGATTATTGCTCTTCCATTAGAGAATGTGGCAGAGAGCCCCAGGATGGGAATTCAATATTTTTTTTCAGTTATCATATGATTCTCCACCCACTGTGACAATGCCCCATGAACATTTGGACATATTTATGTACATTATATGTATGTCCAGGTGAACACCCCACATAAATGATCCTCCACACTGCTATGGTTGCGATCCAAAACTTCTTCAAAAATGAAGCCGAGAATATCACCAAATACAATTAATAGGAAAATGAAATAAAAATGATAGGTTTAAACATAAGAAATAGAATACATAATAATTTAGAAAAACTAAAACTAAAATAAAATTTTAAATTTGGGATATTAAAAAATGATGAAAAATAATTTAATTTTTTTGGCATTTTAAATATCATCACTGTAATATCTGTTGTCTTGTATGTACAGTGACATTTTCTTCCATTTCTTCCAAGTGTCTCACTTTTATTCATTTTGTCTTCAAATAAGTTTTAGGTGACAGTAAAGCCACATACAGAACAGAGGGGTGGCCATATGTACAACATCCTCCCCCTTATCCCCCTTCCCATATCAATAACCTTTTTATATATGGATAATACATTTGTTACACTGATGTACAAATTTTGAAACATAGCCACTAAGCATGGTCAATGGTTTACATTATGATCTAGACTCTAGACCATACTCTTTTATAAACTTTTGATGAAATTCAACATGACCTGTATCCATCACTGAAAGGTCATACAGAACACTGCCATTGCTCCATAAAAATGCCCTCATTGAGATATATGATCTCTTTATATAGTAAGGAGATCAAAATCTTGTTAGATAGTTTCCAAAAATTTTCTCCCAATGAATAGGTTGGCTTTTTACCTTCTTAACCAAGTCATTTGCACCACAAAAGTGTTTAATTTTGAAAATGTCCCATTTATCTATTTTTTCTTTCACTGTTCAAGTTTTGGGTATAAGGTTTAAGAAACCATCACTTACCACAAGATCTTGAAGATGATTCTCTACATTTTCTTCTAGGAATTTTATGATTCTAGATTTTATATTTAGGTCCTTGATCTGTTTTGAGTTAATTTCTGTATGAAGTTTTAGATGGGATCCTCCTTCTTTCTTTCAACCATGGATACCCAGTTCTCCCAGAACCATTTATTGAATAGATTGTTCTGACCTAGCTGGGTGGGTTTGGTAGTTTTGTCAAAAATCACTAGACCAGGGAAATGGACTTTGGCCCAGTGGTTAGGGCATCCGTCTACCATATGGGAGGTCCGCGGTTCAAACCCCGGGGCCTCCTTGACCCATGTGGAGCTGGCCTTGCGCAGCGCTGATGTGCGCAAGGAGTGCCGTGCCACACAAGGGTGTCCCCTGCGTGGGGGAGCCCCACGCGCAAGGAGTGCACCCGTGAGGAAAGCCGCCCAGTGTGAAAAGAAAGAGCGCCTGCCCAGGAATGGCGCCACCCACACTTCCCATGCCGCTGACGACAACAGAAGTGGACAAAGAAACAAGACGCAGCAAATAGACACCAAGAACAGACAACCAGGGGAGGGGGGGGATTAAATAAATAAATAAATCTTTAAAAAAAAATCACTAGATCAGATTTTGAGCAAGATGGCAGTAGAGCAAGGAGCTCCTAGAGTCAGCTCCTGATACAGGGCAGTTAGTAAACACCGAGAGCTCTCTGGAGCTAGCTGAAGCACCTGTTTGGGGGCTTCGGGAGGCCAGAAGGGAATCCTGCAACATCCCTGAAAGAATGGAAGGAGGAGACTGCCCATCTGCAGAGAAGACTCGTAATTAGAGCGTTCCACAGCCCGGAGTCCAGTGCCCATCCTCCACCGGAGGCAAAAGTTGCCTCAGGAGCTCTTCTGCTGCTGGAATTGAAAGCTCCACTTCCCAAAAATGGAGGAGGAAGAGAAGGTTAGGAACCAACTTAGCTACAGATGAGTAAAATTCAGCAGGCTAAAGTATAATCCTGAGAGACTGGGAGCCACCATCCTAATTCTGCACCTGGCACAAACGGAAATGGGGCGGACTGAAAATACCAGTGCTGGTGCGGTCCAGCTTCTTTCCATCCAGGTCAGATTGCAGGTCTAGCCTAAGACCCAGTGCCACCTCCAACAGGTAGGAAGCTGCAGGGGCCTGCCCCTGTATCTCCTGGAAATTGCCAGCCAAGTCGCAGAAGCCAGTGACTGTCCTACTCTGGTGGTGCAAGCGGCCCCAGGAACTGTTCTGTGACTGGAATTGGAAGCTCCATTTCCCAAAAACCAGGGAGGGGGCGGTTGACAGTTGGCTGTCAATGTCAATGTAGACTTGGATGGCTAAGGAATAACCCTAGGAAAAGCTGGAGTGTGAATTTGTCAAAATCAGAAAAAGGTCAGTGGCTGTAATTTTGACTCCACCCCCAGCCTGAGGAGAAGTCAGCCTGACCAAACATCACAGTGACAGTAGGAACCAGTTTCTTTCACCCAGATCAGTCTGCAGCCCTAGCCTAGGCTTCAGTCTCACCTTGGGCAGGGAGGAGGTTGGTTAGCTCAGCACCAGTCTATCCAGGTTACTGAGGGTACCTTTGGTTGGCACTAATTGAATAATTACAAGTCTACTGGGACAACTGTGGTCATCTGGGACCTAACCTACATAGATTGCTGGCCATACCAGCAGGTACATCCATTCCCCAGGCAGGGAAGAAACAGGTGTGAAGCTTCATCAGTCTCTCTGTGCAATTACAGTCTAGACCTGCATGATTTGATTTATTGCACACAGCTGTAACTTTGTCCCTACCTCTGAGAAAGGAGAAAGTTGGGAGGAGTTTCATCCATCCCTGGGACAATGAGGGCAGCTTGAGCCACCACAGTTTATAGTACCAGCTACATGCTTGGCTCCAACTGTACAACCAGCAAGGGAAAAAGGCTGGAAGACCTAAACTTAAGAGAAAAATTGCACCCAGAATAAATACTCTAGTAATCCAGATTCCACGACACCAAACAAAAATAATATCCACACAAATAAACAGGAAGGTATGGCCCAGTTAAAGGAACAAGATAAGCCTCGAGATGACATAAAGGAGTTGAGACTACTATTCTTAGATGTTCAAACAAATCTCCTTAATAAATTCCAGGAGATGTCTAAAGAAATTAAGGATATTAAGAAGACACTGGATAAGCACAAAGAATAATATGAAAGCATGCATAGAAAAATAGCAGATCTTATGGAAACAGAAGGTGCAATAAATGAAATTTAGAGAACATTGGAATCATATAATAGCAGATTTGAGGAGGCAGAAGAAAGGATTGGTGAGCTTGAAAAAGTTGTCTCTGAAAGTGAACATACAAAAGAACAGATGAAGAAAAGAATGGGAGAAATTGAGCAAGGTCGCAGGGAAATAAACAACAGCCAGAGGTGTTCAAACATATGTGTCATGGGTGTCCCAGAAGGAGAAGAGAAGGGAAAAGGGGCAGAAGGAATATTTGAGGAAATAATGGTAGAAAATTTCCCAACTGTATTGAAGGACATAGATGTCCATATCCAAGAAGCACAACATACTCCCATCCAAAAAATCCAAATAGACCAACTACAAGACACATATTCATCAAAATGTTGAAGGCCAAAGATTAATAGAGAATTCTGAGGGCAGCAAGAGAAAAGCAATACATAACATATAAGGGATATCCAATAAGATTAAGTGCTGAATTCTCACCAGAAACCATGGAGGTAAGAAGACAGTGGTCTGATATATTTAAGATACTACAAGAGAAAAACTTCCAGCCAAGAATCTTATATCCAGCAAGATTAACTTTCAAAAATGAGGGTGAAATTAGAATATTCAGAGATAAACAGAAACTGAGAGAATTTCTAAGCAAGAGACCAGATTTTCAGGAAATATTAAAGGGTGTGCTAAAGTCTGAAAAGAAAAGACAGGAGAAAGACACCTGGAAGAGGGTCTAGAAATGAAGAACTATATCAGTAAAAGTAACTAAAAGTCTCAAGAGTGGTGAAAATAAAATATGACAGATAAAACTCAAGTAGTCAGGAATAAACTTAACCAATGATATAAACCACTTGTATTCAGAAAACTGCAATGCAATGTTTAAAAAAAATTTAAAAAGTCCTAAATAACTGGAAGAACATTCCATACTCATGGATTTGAAGACTAAATATCATTAAGATGTCAATTCTTCTCAAATTGTTATACAGATTCCATGCAAACTTGATAAAAATTCCACCAATAATTTTAAAAAATTGAAAACACAATTAGCAAATGTATTTGGAAGGGTAAGGGCCCTGAATAGCCAGAAACATCATAAAAGGCAAAGTGAACCCTTATCTCTGGACTTTAAATCATCCTATGAAGCTGAAGTGGTAAAAACAGCATGGTACTGGCATAAAGACAGATACATAGACCAATGGAACCAAACTGATGGCTCAGAAACAGACCCTCACATGTATGGTCAAGTGATTTTTGACTAGCCTGTCAAACTCACACAGCTAGGGCAGTACAGTTCATTCAGCAAAATGGTGCTGAAAGAACAGGATATCTATAGCCAAAAGAAGAAAAGAGGACCTTTATCTCATACCTTACCCAAAAATTAACTCAAAATGATCAAAAACCTAAAAAAAAAAAGCAAGAACATTAAAACTTATAGAAGAAATCATAGGAAAATATCTTCAAGACCTGGTGGTAGTGGTGGATTCTTAATGGAGATAAGAGAAGGACTGTGATGGACTTCTGATGTTTACTGTATGTAGAAGTTTTAATTAGCTTTACTGTAAAAGTGTGCAAATGCATAGAATATATGGTGAAAATAGTAATAGCTAGTTTATAAATAGGAATGTGGCTGAAAATGGTACTCTAGGGATGTAAATGCCAACTGACAGAATGCTAGAGAATAATTTAGGAAATGAATAAAACAGTAAACCAAGAGGTGGATGAGAATTGTGGTTGATGGTACAGATGCAAGAGTGTCCTTTGTGAGCTAGAGCTAATATATATCACTACTGCATTGGGAATGCATGGGAAAAATACAACTGTAGTGATCTATGGACTGTGGTTAGCAGTAATAGTATAATATTCTTGCATCTATGCCAAAGATGTACTGTGTTGATAATGGGGCAGTATAGAAAATGTGAGCCAAATGTATCTATGGATATGGTAAGAATCAGATGATATTATCTTCTCTGTAACAAATGTTCCACCACAGTGTGGTGTGTTGATAGAGGGATGTTGCTTGGGAATTCTGCATATGCACATGATTGTTTTATAAGTTTACAACTTCTGACATAAAAATACATATTTAAAAAATAATAATAAGGTGTGTTGGGGGAAAAACATACCAAATGTAAGGTAAGGACTATAATTGGTAGTAAGATTTTGACAATATTCTTTCATAATTTGTAACAAACATCTCCAACAATGCAAGGTGTTGGTGGAAGGTTGATATATAGTACCCCTGTATGATGTTATTCATGTTTGCTTTGGAAGTTCACAACTTTTACTATACATTTAATTGTTTATGTATGTTCATATATTAATGACATAAATATAATAATAGGGAGGGTTGGAGGAAAATATTTTGTTTAGTAGAAGTATTTTGACAATGCTCTTTAATCATTAGTTTAAAAGTTTTAACAACAATGAAATGTGTTTGTGGTAGAATAAGTTATGAGAGTCCTGTATGATGTTATATATGTTTGTTTTGTAAGTTCACAACTATTACTATACACTTAATGCTCATGTATGTTTGTGTGTGGATGATATATTTCAATAAATTAATTTTAAAAAAATCACTAGATCATAGATGCAAGGATCTATTTATGAATTCTCTTTGGTCAATATGTCTATCTTTATGCCAGTATCATGATTTTTTTTTTACCACTGTAGCTAAGTAATATGCTTTTAAGTCAAGAAGTGAGAGACCCCTGTAGCAGATTGATATGGTTATGAATTCCAAACATAGATATTGGTTTGTGCTTGTAATCAGGTCTGTACCTGGGCATGATTAAGTTATGATTAGGATTTTGATTGGGCCACATCATTAGGGCACTGAGTCCCTTCCCCTTGCTGGGGATAAAATGCAAGGCAAAGGACAAAGTTGAGGGTGTTTGATGTTGAAGTTTTGATGTTGGAGTTTGATGTTGAAGTCTTAACCTGGAGACTTGGGAAGTAAGCACACAGGGGAAAGAGAAGCAAGCCCCAGGAACAGAGGAACCCTGTAGCAGTTTGGTATTATTGATGAATTCCAAAAAGAAATATTGGATTATGTTTGTAAACTGGTCTTTTCCTCTGGGCATATGAGATTATTTTGAATTCAGAGGTTTACTTGATTACTTAATCAAGCAAACCTCTTGTGTTAGCAGGGCATTGAGTACCCACCCCTTGGTAGGTGGGGTCTCACAGATAGAAGGCATGCAAAGGACGGAGTTGAGGGTTTTTGATGTTGGAGTTTTGATGCTGGAGTTTGATGCTGAATCCTTAAGCTGAAACTCCAGGAAGTAAGCACACAGAGTAAAGAGAAGCAAGCCCCAGGAAGGGAGAAACCAGGAAGCCTCAACCCTCACAGACATCAGCAGCCATCTTGTGCTAACATATGAAAATAGGCTTTGATGAGGGAAGTAACTTATGCTTTATGGCCTGGTATCTGTAAGATCCTACCCTGAATAAGTACCCTTTACATAAATGAACCAATTTCTGGTATTTTGCATCAGCATTCCTTTGGCTGACTAATACAGATTTTGGTATCAGGTAGTGGGGAACTGCTTTTGCAATTATCAAAGTCCTGGAATGGTTTTATATAGGGGTAAGGGATATTTTTTGGAGAAATTTTGAGATGCTTGATGGAAAATATGACTTATGTTTCAAAGTTGCAGAGAACTTAACATGGAATGCAGAATTTGAAAATGGCAGGCCTGGGTATTTCACTGAAGAAATTTCCAAAGTAAGCCTGGATAATGCAGCTTGGCCTCTGCTTGCAGCTTATAACAAAATGCTAGATGAGAGAGAGAGGCTGAGGACTGAACTGTTAGGTACAAAGAAAACAGAAACTGATTCTGGAAGTTCAAGCCTCTGGGGATCAAGCTCCCAGATGAAAGTGCCCCATTGGAGGACTTAACTAAACTTAGAACTTATAAATCAGGATTGAAGATACAGTAATCTCAGAAAGACTTGTGAAAAGTCTTATGTGTATAATGACTTGAACCCCTGCTTCTTGCATGATAAACCAATAAGGTTTTTGAGAGAGTTGTATGAACAAAATCAGTGTCAGCTTGGACTAAAGGGGAAATGGAAAGGAGATATTGAAGGAGAATAGCTTTAAGAGGAAAACCATGGAAGCTAAGATCTGGAATTAGGATCTTGGGCCAAGAGAGGAACCCAACCTATGTGTCCAGAGAGAGTGATTTTGCCCCATCAGTTGAAGAGGGTGGATGTTCCAGTCAGATGTTCTGGGAGAATTTTGCTGTCCAATGGTATAAAGAATGTGGAACACATTCTAGAAGAAAATGGTGGTTAAGATCAGTACCCACAGGTCTGAGAGGGGTGGACCTGTCCCCCAAAGTTTAGGCAAGGCCAGGTGGTCAACTTTTTGCTCTGAGAGGGTTGAGCCTATATGCCAAAGGTTAGGGAAGGCCAGGTGGTCAACTCATTGCTCTGAGAGGGTTGAGCCTCTATGCCAAAGTTTAGGGGGAATGTTGTCTTCACGTCACTGTATGAGGGGTGGGGGTTAGATTCTAACCCAAAGATTGAGTAAGGTGTGGCAATCACCCCTATCCTGTTGGAGGGAGAGGTCTGGAGCTTGGTCAACATCCAAATGCTTGATGAGGGTGGAACCAAGTGCGGCGGCTTGCTCGGTCGGTAGAGGTGGGGTCTGGCTGCGGACGAGGGGTCGGTCCAGCTCTGGATGAGGGGTCGGTCCCGCTTGGGATGAAGGGTAGGTCCCACTTGGGATGAGGGGTCGGTCCGGCAGCAGACGAGGGATCGGTCTCACAGGGGTTGCACGGTTTGGCTGACGGGGTCGCCCGGCGAAGCCGGCGACGAAGGGTTCGCCCGGAGAAGCAGACGACGAACTGGGGACAAGGGAGGCCAGGCCCTTGTCGGGGGCTCTCAGGACTGGAGGGCGCACGGCAGAAGAACTACCGCGGAGACAAGGTAAACACGCAAGTCCACTTTATTGAGGGAGAGGCAACAGTTTTATAGGGGCTGGGGAAGGCTGATTGGTCGAAGCCACGCCCTGTTCTGATTGGTTGCCGGAGAAAGGTCAGTGGGCAGTACTGGACGGGGGAGGGGTGGTGGTTAGGGATTGGCTGTCGCTGTTGCTGGGGGAAGGGGCAGGGTTTAGGGATTGGTGGCTGCTGTTGCTGGGGTGGAGGGCAGACTGGAGTTTCCCGCCCACACCTGGCTGTTGCTGCTGTCGGGGGGAGGGAAAAGGGCAGACTGGATTTTTCCGCCCACGCCTGGCTGTTGCTGCTGTCGGGGGAGGGGAAAAGGGCAGACTGGAATTTTCCGCCCTGCGCCTGCACAGGGAGAAAGAAGAAGAAGGGTGCGGCCCCACAGGCATCGTGTGGCGCCATCCGGGAGGAGGGGCGGCCGCGGAAGCATGGCTGCCGAGAAGGGGAGACCCGAGGGCACTCTGCGCCCATGCTGAGTTCCCTTCAGGGGTGGCGGTGAGTCCGACCAGCCACCCTATTATGGGGGCAGTGGCTTGGCCTACCTCAGCTGCTCCCCTGCCAGGCCAGCAAACCACACTTCAGCCCAAGGGGTGACCGCATTTCCCCCTTCTTTTCAAATAAGGGCCAGGATGGCAGCAGCAACAAGTAGCCGAGGCCCAAGAGGCAGTAAGCAATGAGGGAAGCGGGGCTGAAGAGGGAGGTGAGTATGACGGGGATACAAATGTACAATTTGGGGGGCGGTATCTTGCCGTTGCAAACAAGGGTGGCCAATGTCCAATTCTCGTTGATCTCAGCGGCTATAAGGTCCATCTGTTGTTAAAAGTCCAGGATGACAGCGCGCTGCAGGTAGTTGATCTCTCCTTGGCAGCGAAGACATTGTAGGAGAGGATTACTTTTTCCTGCCAGAGGCTTACTGTCCAATTAAAAGGCTGATGGCTGGGGTTGGTGAGTGCAATGGGGAGTGTGAGGAAAAGAAGGGTGACGGTTTTGGACAAGAGGAGGCTTGGTGAAGTCATTATGGGAGGAAGATAAGGAGTAAAGCATAAAAGAGGATAATAAACAGAAAGGCGATGGAGAGTAGAATTCGTTGGCCGAGGTTCCAATCTTCTGGGGCGGTAGCGGCTAGACAGATGGCGGAAAATATTATCAAGAAAGCAAGGTTATGAGGAAGAAATAAAGTATTAAAGGCTGTGGGGGAAGTGAGAAGATCATTTAGAGGATAGGGTTGAGAATGGTATGTTTAAGACAGAAGCTTTGTGGTTTGTAGGAGACTGCTTTATAAACGAAGGAGAATGAGGGCAGTAAATATAGTAATGATAGATAGGAAGATGACAGTGAGGAGGAGTCTTTGTTTAAGGTTCCAATCGTCCGGCGCAACAGTGGCTAGGCCGATAGCGAGGGGTGTTGCTAAATAGACAATGGCTGCAAAGACAAAATCATCTTCTGTTTCCTTAAGAATAACTTTTCTTTAAATACTTAGTAGCATGCAATATTAGAAACCGTTTCCTAAAAGCAAGTTGGCAGGGGAGCTTGGTTGCTGTTAATCTTTCCTGTTATAAAATTACCTTTTATTATTATTATCATCAATTCAGTTTTATATATATATATTTAAGAATGACCTTTTGGAATTAGCCATTTAATACCTTAATGTAACCAATGCTTTATTAAACCTTTTATTATTATTTATAACCATATAGACTATTGAAGATAAATTTTATCTTTACAGAACACATTCCCTTACGTAAAGTTATCACAATACCTTTTACACTTGCCGCATGCAAATTAAGTTTCAAGAGTTTATGAAAAATTAGCCATCCTACTTTAGGACAAAATACATCTTTTTGCAAAACTTATTACATTTCCATTAGCATTTTTACAAACTTTTAACCTTTTTTAATATTCATATAAGTTTTACATTCTTTATATTATCCTGTGAAGAAAAATAAGTTATTCATTTTAATCTAGGCAAGAACAACTTTTTATGAAGACGTACAGTTAATTTTGTTAATTAAGACTTACAATTTTTTAAAAAATTGTAGATATCTTATTAACATTTAAACTTATGTATTAATATAATAAACTTAAGTATTAATATAAGCGCTTATTTAATTTTTGGCCATTTGAATAGAGCTCTTTTAAAGATTTCTAGTAATTTATATTTACCATCCGGAGGTATCACAATATATGTTGACATTGAACGAACAGACAGACAAACACAGAACAATTACAACACATTAACAGAAATATATAATTTATTTACAGTTGACTCATAATTCTTACTTTCTTGGTATAGCTGCTTTTAAATCCTTTTTTATATAGCATATCATAGATTATACCCTTCAAGATTTCTTCTGGACTTCATGTTGCCTGTAATAAGCCAGGAGGGAATCTTTTACCTTCCTGCTCCACAGCAAAAGTGACCCTATCTATAAGGCGAGTATAGGTGTCCGGGTCCCAAATCTGACACGTGGTAAGCCACGGATTAAAGGGGAGAAGAAGGTCCCAATATACTTGAAACTGTTTGAAAGAGATCTTACACCGGTGAGTGTCTAGGAGACCGGCGAGAGCCCGAACTTGTGGGGCTTGCTTAGCAGATAGGATGTTACCCATTGCTAATGGCCTTTTGGAGCTGATAAGAAAAGGGGCCCTTACCTTGAGAGCGCGGCGATGGGAGCCGAGGTGCGCGGTGAGACGAGGGGTCGGAGCCGGTGGGGCTCCGACGGTGGTCGCGGGCCAAGAGAAGGCCCCGACGAGGGGAGGGCGGGACGACGAGCAGTGGAGCAAGGCAAAGGGGAGCAAGAGCAGAGGGGAGGAGGCAGAGGTGAAGGCAGGGGTGGAGGTGCTCAGGCACGCGCTCCTGAGAGTTTTATTGGCGCCTCTTAATCATAGCGGGTCGGTATAAGCCCCCGACATGGAAGGAGAAAGCCATCCAGAGATTCTCCCAGACCGCCGTGGATCATATGAGGTCACCAAGGTTCAGGAGCAGCAATGCAGAGCGAAAAGATAGGGGTGAGAAGAGAGGAGGGCGTAGGGCTGTGGTAGGGTTACTTCAGACGTGCAAGCGCGCGCTCCCGAGAAATCCAAGGCTCCTCTTAATCATAGCGGGTCGGTATAAGCCCCCGACATGGAAGGAGAAAGCCATCCAGTGATTCTCCCAGACCGCCGTGGATTGTATGAGTTAGCCAAGGCTCAGGTAGCAGCAATGTGGCACAAGAGAAGTCCCAAGGTGAGAAGGGGGGGGCCGCCAGGTTATGGAGTGAGGCTGTGGTGGTGGAGTTGCTTAGCCCCACGTTGGGCGCCAACTGCGGCGGCTTGCTCGGTCGGTAGAGGTGGGGTCTGGCTGCGGACGAGGGGTCGGTCCAGCTCTGGATGAGGGGTCGGTCCCGCTTAGGACGAAGGGTTGGTCCCACTTGGGATGAGGGGTCGGTCCGGCAGCAGACGAGGGATCGGTCTCACAGGGGTTGCGCGGTTCGGCTGACGGGGTCGCCCGGCGAAGCCGGCAACGAAGGGTTCGCCCGGAGAAGCAGACGACGAACTGGGGACAAGGGAGGCCAGGCCCTTGTCGGGGGCTCTCAGGACTGGAGGGCGCACGGCAGAAGAACTACCGCGGAGACAAGGTAAACACGCAAGTCCACTTTATTGAGGGAGAGGCAACAGTTTTATAGGGGCTGGGGAAGGCTGATTGGTCGAAGCCACGCCCTGTTCTGATTGGTTGCCGGAGAAAGGTCAGTGGGCAGTACTGGACGGGGGAGGGGTGGTGGTTAGGGATTGGCTGTCGCTGTTGCTGGGGGAAGGGGCAGGGTTTAGGGATTGGTGGCTGCTGTTGCTGGGGTGGAGGGCAGACTGGAGTTTCCCGCCCACACCTGGCTGTTGCTGCTGTCGGGGGGAGGGAAAAGGGCAGACTGGATTTTTCCACCCACGCCTGGCTGTTGCTGCTGTCGGGGGAGGGGAAAAGGGCAGACTGGAATTTTCCGCCCTGCGCCTGCGCAGGGAGAAAGAAGAAGAAGGGTGCGGCCCCACAGGCATCGTGTGGCGCCATCCGGGAGGAGGGGCGGCCGCGGAAGCATGGCTGCCGAGAAGGGGAGACCCGAGGGCACTCTGCGCCCATGCTGAGTTCCCTTCAGGGGTGGCGGTGAGTCCGACCAGCCACCCTATTATGGGGGCAGTGGCTTGGCCTACCTCAGCTGCTCCCCTGCCAGGCCAGCAAACCACACTTCAGCCCAAGGGGTGACCGCACCAAGAAAATGGTTTTGGACAAGTTGGTGGAAAGGGTGATATCCCATAAAGCCCCAAGGAGAAAAAAAAAAAAAATCTTAAGAATGACTCTCTGACTTTGAAATTAAACAGAGGATTCTCTGCAGGTCTACTGACCTGTAGAGAAACCATGACTCAGGTTTCTCTCCCAATTTCTCCTTATTGTAATGAAAATGTTTATTCTTTGTCCATTTGTGTATTGGAAGTAGATGAATTGTTTTGTAAGTTCAGAGGGCTATAGCAGACAGTATTTTGCCCCAGCACAAACTGTATTTCATTAAATTGATTGTGATATGAGTTAGTACTTGCATTGTAACCGATTTAAGTTTTTTTTGTTTTTGTTTTTAATATTGTGATGTATTTTGGGATTCAGTGGGTGGAGTGTAGCAGTTTGCTATTATTGATGAATTCCAAAAAGAAATATTGCATTATGTTTGTAAACTGGTCTTTTCTTCTGGATACATGAGATTAAATTGGATTCAGAGGTTTCAGTAGGACATTGAGTACCCACTCCTTGGTGGGTGGGAACTCACATATAAAAGGCATAGCAAAGGAAAGAATTGAGGGTTTTCGATGTTGGAGTTTTGATGTTGGAGTTTGAGGCTGAAGCTGGAGCTGTAGGAGGAGAGAGAGAGACATGGCAGCCATCTTGCTCCTACACATGAGAATAGACTTTAGTGAGGGAAGTAAATTATGCTTCATGGCCTGATATCTATAAGCTTCTACCCCAAACAAATGTCCTTTATAAAAACCAACCAATTTCTGATATGTTGCCTCAGCACCGCTTTGGCTGACTAATACAAACCGACCGTGAACCCAGAGAGAAACAAGCCCTGGGAAGAAAAGAACTTTGAACCCAGAGAGTAGCAAGACCCTGGAAGGGAGGAACCTAGGAATCCTGAACCCTCACAGCCATTGGCAGCCATCTTGCTCCAACACATGAAAATAGACTTTGGTGAGGGAAGTAACTAATGCTTATGACCTGTGTATCTGTATGCTTCTCCCCCAAGTAAATGCCCTTTATAAAAACCAACCAATATCTGGCATTTTGCATCAGCACCCCTTTGGCTGACTAATACAAACCCCAACATTGTTCTTTTTAAAGATATTTTTGGCTTTCAGGACCCCTCAACCTTCCAAATAAATTTGACAATTGCCATTTCCATTTCTGTGAAAGAGGTTGTTGAAAATTTTTTTTGGTATTGTACTGAATCTTTAAATTAGTTAAGGTAGAATTCTCATCTTAATGATATTTACTCTTCCAATCCATGAACATGGAATGTCATCCTATTTATTTAGGTCTGCTTTGTTTTCTTTTAGCAATGCTTTCCCATTTTCTGTATACAGATCTTTTATGTCTTTTGTTAAGTTTATTCCTAAATATTTGATTCTTTTTCATCACTATTGTAAATGGAATTTTTTCTGACTTCCTCCTCAGATATTTCATTAGCCTTGTTTAGAAACACTACTTTTACATGTTAATTGTGATATCCTGCCACTTTATTGAGCTTGTCTAATAATTCTATTATCTTTGTTGTGGATTTTTCAGGACTTTCTAGACATAGAATAATCAGCAAATAGCAAAAGTTTTACTTCCTCCTTTCCTGTTTTTTATTTCTTTTATTCATTTTTCTTGCCTATATGCTCCAAACTTTTAACATAATATTGAATACCAGTGGTGACAGTATGCTTCTTTGTCTTTTTTCCAATCTCAGTGGGAAAAATTTCAGACTTTCACCATTGAATACAAGGTAAAATGTAGGTTTTTTATGAATGCACATTACCATGTTGAGAAAGTTTCCTTGTATTCCTATCATTTGGGGTGATTTTATCAAAAATAAGTGTGCTTTATTTTGTTAACATTCTTTTCTGTGTCAATCAAGATGACTGTGGCAGTTTGAGATTATTTTATGAATCCCAAATAGAGAAAGAGTATATTTATAAACAAATATATTCTTCTGGGTGTGATGCCCTTTTTTGCATTAAATTCAACTGAGGGGCCTTTGATTTGATTACTTAAATGACCCCTTTAGGGCCTTGCTTAGACTATATCAGTAAGGTGTGTCCCCAGCCCTTGTTGGTTTTGGTATAAATGGACTTTCATGGACAGACACACAGGAAGAGAGAGCTCTGTCATGTTTATCATACCATGTAAAAGAAAGCAAAAGGCTCAAACAGCTGTGGACTTAAGGAGAGATGAACCATGTAGCAGTTTGATATTATTAGTGAATTCCAAAAAAATATTGGATTATGTTCATAATCTGATCTGTACCTGGGCATGATTGAGTTATGATTAGGGTGTTGAGCCCCCACCTACCAAGGGGTGGAGACTCACAGATAAAAGGTATGGCAAAGAACAAAGTTGGGAGTTTTTAATGTTGGAGTCTGATGCTGAAGCCTTAGGCTGGAGCCCTGGAAAGTAAGCTCACAGAGGAAACAGAAGCAAGCCCCAGGAAGAGAGAAACCCTGAGCCCAGGAAAAAGAAACCTGAGAAAGGGAGGAAGCCTGAACCCTCACAGATGTCAGCTGTCATCTTGCTCCAACACGTGGAAATAGACTTTTGTGAGGGAACTAACTTACACTTTATGGCCTGACATCTGTAAGCAACTACCCCAAATCAATACTCTTTATAAAAACCAATCAATTTCTGGCATTTTTCATCAGCATCCCTTTGGCTGACTGACATAAGTCATTTTTCCTGATAGTTTACAGCTGAAATTTGGAAGAGAGCATAATGGCCAAATCAGATATAGAAGGCCCAGAAAGAAACAAGCCCTAAGCCAGGAGAGAGAGGAAGCCCTAAGAGACAAGACTTATGTCAGCTTACAATTGAAATTGGAAAGGAAGTGGAGCAGCTGAGCCTGAGAGAGAAAGCCTGAGAGGGAAGCTGGAAATCTTGCAGGTATTGGTGGCCATCTTATTTCACCATATGACAACACACACACAGGATCAACAGTAGCTGACTTTGGCTAGAAAACATCTCTACTGATGCCTTGATTTGGCCTTGGACCTGCAAGTTTTTACCCTCAAATAAATTCCCATTAAAAAAGCCAAAATCTTTCTGGCACTTTGCATCAGCACAACTTGGATGGACTAATACAATGATCATGTGAATTTTCTTTTTCAGTTTATTAATGTGGTGTATTATACTAATTGTTTTTTGTGTTAAACCAGCCTTGTATACCTGGGATAAAACCCACTTGATTGTGGTGCGTCATTCTTTCAATGTGCTTTTGGATTCAGTTAGCAAGTATTTTGTTGAGGATTTTTGCATCTAAATTCATTAGAGAAATTGTTCTGGAATTTTCATTTTTAGTAGTATCTTTGTCTGACTTTGGTATCAGGGTGATGGTGGCTTCATAGAATGAGCTTGGTAGCATTCCCACCTATTCAATTTTTTACAAGAGCTTGAGCAAGGTCAGTATTAGATCTTTTAATGATTGGTAGAATTCATCGGTGAAGCCATCTGATCCTGGGCTTTTCATTTGGGAGACTTTTTTTTTTTTTTTTAAAGATTTATTTATTTATTTAATTTCCCCCCCTCCCCTGGTTGTCTGTTCTTGGTGTCTATTGGCTGCGTCTTGTTTCTTTGTCTTCTTCTGTTGTCCTCAGCGGCATGGGAAGTGTGGGCGGCGCCATTCCTGGGCAGGCTGCTCTTTCTTTTCATGCTGGGTGGCTTTCCTCACGGGCGCACTCCTTGTGCGTGGGGCTCCCCCACGCGGGGGACACCCTTGCGTAGCACGGCACTCCTTGCGCGCATCAGCGCTGCGCATGGCCAGCTCCACACGGGTCAAGGAGGCCCGGGGTTTGAACCGCAGACCTCCCATATGGTAGACGGACGCCCTAACCACTGGGCCAAAGTCCGTTTCCCGGGGAGAGTTTTTTTGATGACTGTTTCAAGCACATTACTTGTGATTGATTTGTTGAGATCTGTTTATTCTAAGGTCAGTGTAGGTAGTTCTTGTGTTTCTAGGAATTTGCCCATTTCGTCTACATAGTCTACTTTGTTAGTGTACAGTTGTTCAGTTTCCTTTTACCATCTATTTTATTTCTGTGGGGTCAGTGGTAATGTCTTCCCTCTCCCTTCTTATTTATTTCCATCTTCTCTCTTTCTTCTTTGGCAGTCTAGCTAAGGGGCTGTCAATTTTTTTTTATATTTTCAAAGAACAAACTTTTGGTCTTGTAGAATCTCTATATTGTTTGTTTGTTTCTCAATTTCATTTATTTCTGCTCTAATTTTTATTATTTAATTCCTTCTGCTTGGTTTCAAATTAGTTTACACTTCTATTTCTAGTTCCTCCAAGTGTGTATTTAGGTCTTTGATTTTAACTCTTTCTTCTTTTTGAATGTAACATTGAGTCCTTTAAACTTCCTTTTGTGTTGTCCCATAGGTTTTAATATATTGTGTTCCTGTTTTCATTTGTCTTGAGATATTCTTGAGTTCTCTTTGCAATTTCTCCTTTGACCATTGATTATTTGAGTGTTGTTTTTATCACCATATGTTTGTGAGTTTCCCCTTTTTCCAAATGTAAATAATTTCCAGCTTCATTCCATTATGATCAGAGAAGTGCTTTGTATAATTTCAATCTTTATTTTTTTATTTATTGAGACTTATCTTGTGACCTAACATATGGTCTCTTCTGTAGAAAGACCTATAAGGACTTGAGAAGAATGTATGTCTTGCTGGTTTAGGGTGGAATGTCCTATATATGTCTATTAGGTCTAGGGCATTTATCATATCATTCAAGCTCTTTATTTCCTTATTTATCTTCCATCCAGATATTCTAGCCAATGATGAGAGTGGTATATTGAAGTCTCCAACTATTACTGTAAAGACATTTCTCCCTTGAGTCTTTTGCCAATGTGTGTCACATGTATTTTGGAGCTCCAAGGTTAAGTGCATAAATATTTATGGTTGTTATTTCTTTTCAGTGAATTGCTTCTTTTAGTAATATCTAATGAGCTTCTGCATCTCTTATAACAGCTTTGCATTTAAAATTTATTTTTTACTGATATTAGTATCCCTACTCCAGAATTTTTTGGTTACTATTTGCATGGAATAGCTTTTTCCAAACATTCTCTTTCAACCTGCTTGTGTCATTGCATCTAAGGTCAGTGTCTTGTAGATAGCATATAGATGGCTCATATTTCTTATCCATTCTATCAGTCTGTGTTTTTGATTGGGGAGTTCAATCCATTAAGGTTAAATATCATCCCTGTAAAGTTATTACTTATGTGACCCATAATATTCTTTGCGTTTCTGTTGTCATATCTTATTATTGTCTTTTTACCCTTTTGGATACTTTTATTAATAATATGCATTTCTACACTCATCTCCAAATCTCTTGCCACTGTTTTTTTTCCTTTCAGCCTGCAGAACTCCCTTTAGTATCACTTATAAATTGATTCTTTTGATAATAAACTCTGTTTGTGTTTGTCTGTGAAGACTTTAAAATCATCATCATCTTTGAAGGGCAGTTTTGTTGAATAAAGAATTCTTGGCTGGCATTTTTCTTTTTCACAACCTTAAATACATTACACCACTGCCTTCTTGCATCCATGGTCTGATGAGATATCAGCAATTAGTCTTATTGAGTTTCCCTTCTGTGTGACGCATTGCTTTTCTCTTGCTGCTTTCAGAATCCTCTCTATCTCTGGCATTTGACATTCTGAATAGCATATATTGACATAAGGCACAAATTTACATAAGGAATCACCATTTTCTATTAATATTTTTTGGAAAGACTTTTTTGATGTGATGTAGCTGTGAAACATTGGTAAAATTAAAAGGTCCTTGGGATTTTTAGTTTTAATCTAATCCTTTTTGAGATGGCAAAATTCATTCTAACATGTTATTCATTTTAATACAAGAGAAAAAATGAAAGGTACTCCCACCCCTTTCAAGTGCTTTTGCAGCAACTGAGTTCTCATCAAATAGTGGTGTAGAGACTCCAGCCTCTCTGAACACTGGTATGGTGGCCAAGCTCTCTGCAAACCCCAAGGAACAGGCCCCACCCTTGTCAAGCATTGGGGTGGTATCCAGACTCTCTGCAAACCTGGGGCATAGGCCTCATCCTTTCTGAGCACTGGGCGGCAGCACTCTCCCTGAACAATGAGGGGAAAGCCCACCCCTTCCAAGGGCATGGGTGGATTTGCCATTTCCACAAGTATAAGTAGGCCTGCACTCTTAGTGCAAGGAGATTTCCTTTGGTCCAGACCTCAACTTTCATGATTCTTTCTTTGAAGTCATTCTTCCTTCAGTTTGTCCCTTCTCTGTCCATTTTAATCCAGGCTGGTAGTGACTCCATTCACATGAATTTTTCAATAACCTTGTCAGCTTTTATTGTAGGTCAAGGGGTCAAAACCTTCAGAAAATGAAACTTTCCATAAATACTTTCTGTATTTCCAATCCTGACTTAAATGAAAATTGCTCACAGCTTCAATGTTCAGTTAAATCTTCTCATGGAGCACTGTTCTCTGAGGACTCATTTTCTGGAAGCTCAAAATATTCTAAGCCATCAGTTTCTGGGTTTTTTGTTTGTTTGTTTGTTTGTTTTTTAAGCCCAGAAGTTTAGTTCTCAGATTATCCCTTTCCTCTCACATTTGAGAAACCAGACTGCAATTATTTCATTTAGCTTCACAATCTTCTCAACTAAATATCCAAGTTCATTGCTTTGAAGTCCTGCTTTCCATCTATTATAAGAATTCAATTTTTCCAAGTTCTCTGCCACTTAAACAAGAATCACTTTTTCTTTCATTCCCATCATTTTCATCATTTTATTCTGAGATTTTGTTGGAAGATATTTAGCATCCATATTTCTACCCAAGATTGTCTCTTCAAACAATCTTGGCCTTTTCTATCAAGCACTCACAATTCTTCCAGCATCTACCCATTACCCTCTCCCACTCTTCTCTATTAATAACATTTTACATGTGTATGGTACATTTGTTACAATTGATGTACAAATATTGAAGCATTGCTATTAACCATGATCAATGGTTTACATAATGGTTTATAATTTGTGCTGTACATTTTTTTACAGTTTTGACAAAATTTAAAACGGCCTGTATCTATTATTGCAAAATCATGCAGAACAATTCCAATGCCCTAAAAATACCCTATGTTTCATCTATTCTATTCTTTCTTCCCTCTCCCCCAGAACCTATGGTAACAACTAAGTTTCCCTTTTTTTAAGAATAAGATTCATATTTACAAGCAATAATATTGAGGGCTTGACATATTGGTCTGTTTTCTTTTATTAGGCACTGCCCATGTTCTCGAGAGATTCTGGCCTCTCTGATTGAAAGCACAGCAGTCTCACCAGGATGGGAGTTTAATATTTTCTTATTTATTGTGTAGGTCTCCACCCACTGAGATAACATATTATGACAAGATGAACACTTTCATATTCCACAGAAGCAGGTCCCAGGTGTGTCCTATCCCACATATACCTCTTATTACAATGTGAAAGGTATCAAATTGTCCATATATCTTTTTTATAAGAAAAATAAAGTAGATACAACTTATTCTGGTTGTACCTTTATAAAATATTGAATTTCAATTCACTTGAAGAGACTACCTTTTGAATCGAATCTCTGCTTTGCCATTAAGATGGTTGCATTATAAGAAGGGTTTTTGAGAGAAGCAGCCTGAAATACACCACTGAGAAAAATCAATCTAAGAGAAAATCATAGCATTTCTATGCTAGATTTAACTATGGAACAATATTTCGGTTAAAATATGACAAGAAGAACCTTTAGGTATGTAATAGAAGACTCGATATGTCAAAAACCAATTCCAAGTTTTAATTATGCTGCCTAAAAAGGCTTGTTATATGCTCTGCAGTAAAGTAATTACAGAGGTTAGCTAAGAAATTATCCTGATATTTGACAATTGAATTTGTTTTTATTTTATTTCTATTATAGCATAATGCTTTGCACAATTATGCCTTATAAATGACAGGATAATATTCCATTGGAATACTAACCTCATAAATTTGGCACAGAAAAGAATCTTAGAACATTAATTTTCTACATTTTTCATTTTATACAAGAGGAAACAGCTCAGTGATGTCAAATATTTGCTCAATATCACAGGGCTATTTAATAGAAGAGCTGTTAAGTCTATAAATTAAAGGCATAGAAACAGATATAATCAAAATAAGCTTTTATGAACATGTGAAATACTTAAAAGTGTTATATATCATAAAAACTTGATCCCAATTTTGTAAACTACATGAAAAATACTTGAATTAGAATTGGGAACAAAAGATTAGCAAAGGAAATAAGCCAAGGCATAGAAAGGCATGAACAGATACAAGGAACTATTTGAAAACACACTGCAACAATTAATAATAATATGAGGAAAATAAATAGAAGGACATTCCATGTTCATGGATTGGAAAAGAAAATATCATTAAGATGAGAATTCTGCCTAAAATCATTTAAGGATTCATCACATACCAATAAAATTCCAACAGCCTGTTTATAGAAAAGGAAAAGCCAATTATCAAATTTATTTGGAAAGATAAGTGGCTTTGAAAGCCAAAATTGTCTTTAAAAAGGAGAACAAAGTTGGAGGAATCTCACTTCCTGACTTTGTAGGATATTACTTAGCTACAATGGTGAAAACAGCATGGTACTGGCATAAAGATAAATATGTTGCCCATTGGAATAGAATTGATTGTTCAAAAATAGTTGCTCAAATTTATGACCAAGTGATTTTTGACAAGGTTCTCAAGCCCACCCTACTGGTCCAGAACAGTCTATTCAACAAATGGTGCTAGAAGAACTAGATATCCATAACCAAAGAAAGGAAGGAGGACCCTACATGAAACCTTATACAAAAATTAACTCAAAATGGATCAAAGACTTACTATAAAAGGTACAACCATTAAACTCCCAGAGGAAAATGTAGGAAAATATCTCCAACATCTTGTGGTAGACAGTTTTCTTAAACCTTACACCCAAAGCACAAGCAATAAAAGGAAAAATAGACTAATGGGACCTCCTCAAAATTAAACACTTTCACCTCAAAGAACTTTGTCAAAAGGGTGAAAAGGCAGCCAATTCAATGGGAGAAAATATTTGGAAATCACATATTTGATAAGGGTTTGATATCTATGTTATATAAATAGATCATACAACTAAATGATAAAAAGACAAGCAATACAATTTAAAAATGGACAAAACACTGAATAGACATTTCTCCAAAGAGGAAATACAAGTGGTAAAAATGCACATGAAAAAATGTTCAACATCATTAGCTATTAGGTCAAAACTACACTGAGAACAGGGAAGTGGTTGTAGCTCAGTGGTTTGAATGTCTGCTTTCCATGTACAAGGTCATGGGTTCAATTCCTGGTACCTCCTTAAAAAAAAACAACTGAGATATCATTTCACACCTTATAGAGTGGCCATTATTAAAAGAACAGCAATCTTCATGTGCTGGAGAAGATGTGGAGAAATAGGAACACTCCTTCATTGTTGGTGTGATTGTAGAATGGTAGAGTCTTTGTGGAAGACAGTTTGATGGTTCCTAAAGAACCTGCTGTATGATCCAGCAATCCTGCTACTAGGAATATATTCAGAAGAACTGAAAGCAATGACGCAGACTGACATTTGCACACTGATGTTCATAGCAGCATTATTCACAATTGCTAAAATATGGAAATAACTGAAGTGATGAGTGGACAAACAAAATGCGATATACACCTACAATGTAATAATATTCATTTGTAAGAAGAAATGAAGTCAGGATGCATTTGACAACATGGATGAACCTTGAGGACATTATGCTGAATGAAATAAGTCAGGCACAAACAACAAGTGTCATATGGTTCCACTAATATGAACTAATATGATGAGTGCAGAACAACTCAGTGATGAATATGAGAGCCACTGAACCAAAACATGGGACTGTATAACACAATGAATCCTGTGGTGGAATATGTACTGTTGTTAACAGAACAAATATAAGAACATTCTCTCTTGAACTATAACAAGTATATAATACTAATAGAGGGTATCATTAACTGGGCAGGTTGGGTGGGGGGGAAATAAACCAAATGTGAGATATTGGCTATAGTTAGTAGTAATGTTTGTTGACGTTCTTTCATAGTTTGTAGCAATTGTTTCACAAAAATGCAAGGTGGTGGGGTGTATTAGTCTGCCAAAGGTGTGCTGATGCAAAGTACCAGAAATCTGTTGGCTTTTATAAAGGGTATTTATTGGGGGTAAAAACTTACAAGTTTATAAAGCATCCAGCTCAAGGTTGCTTTCTCACCAATGTCAGTTGCCACATGTTGAAGCAAGATGGTTGCTGATCTCTGCCTGGTCTCTCCTTTGCCTTCTGGCTTCCAGTCTTCTCTCCTGATTATGGTTCATCTTTCAGTGGTTCCTATAGCAGTCTCAGCTCTCTTCGGAATGTCAGCACTATGTTATCAGGAAAATGGTCCATGTCTTCCTAGGGATCTAGCTCTTTCAGCCTTCTCCTTTCTGTCACATGGCAGGATAAAAAATGACAAAGTTCTCTCCACTTCTTGACAAAGTTCTTGTGTCTTCTTAAGTGAGTGCTTGTTTATATCAACCCACCAAGGAGGCAAGAACTCAACTTGAGTTACAATTTACTGAAGTAGCCCATCCTGAAGCCCTAAGTTGACTTTATCAAATAAACTTAATCAGAGGCCACTCGCTGAATTTAATACAAAGTGTGTTACCTCCAGAAGAATAGATTAGCTTACAGACATAGTCTTTCTCTTTTTGGGATTCATAAATAATCTCAAACGGACACAAGAGATAATGTATGGGAGACCCATATGATGATATGCATGTTTGCTTTCTAAGTTCACAACTTATACTATGTTGTTTATAAATGTTCATGTGTGAATGATAAACTTCAATTTAAAATTAAAAAGTAATATGAGGAATTTAACTGTTTTATTTTAAAAATAAGGAACATTTTGTTAACATAATTCATGAGTATACTACATACTCATAGTTAAACAGAATATTTTGATGATAAATAGGAGGCTCTTTATTCTGGTCATTTTACAAAAAGAAAAATCCAAATTCTAGTTTAACATTTTGATTAATTGTCCTTGTTATTATTAGCAATACATATTCATAAGCCCTTCAATATACACCTATTAACAATGAGCCAATTTTGTCTAAAATGATTTTTGCATATTTTGTTCTTTTTTTTCAAATTCATTAATTATAAGTATTATAAATCCAAACAAATAGAGTTCATTTTCTTTAAACATTTAATTTGGTTTGGATTTTGTTAAAACTAATAAACCACTTAGATTAAATTTTCTATACCATTTGATATATGTATTAAGACATTCACAAATACATATATATGCAAATAGATGATCAAATAAAATATTTACTTTTAGCTTTAATATAAAATTAAGTAATATAATTTTAATATACTAACGAAAACAATGCTCCTATATTGCTGAATATGTCGTTAATAAATTTTAACAACCCCCTTAAGAAACAACCAGAAAAACCATATTTATTCTCTTGCATCCATGTTCATATTTCTCTGTCATTATTGTATATAGTGTGTTCTCAACCATTTACGTGAATTACTGCATTTAATCAAAGAAACTTAATTTTATTTTGTTCTGGAAAAGAGAGAAAACTAAAACATGAGAAAGCAATAACTTTTTAGCTATTTTAAATCATGGAACTTTTTCTATTACTATAACAAACAGTGTAAAAGTGTATGCAAAGTAAGCATACATACATATATTGTATGAAAACAGTTTGAATAATCTATTCATCTATAGTTATTCCATGATAGATAAAAATAAGAAAGAGTTATAAATCAAAACTATGTTTCAGGAAATTATTTTTCTTACATAGATATTGTCCAGGTATGCAGACATTATTTATCTTAATTTATTAAAAGTCTAAAGTCTTAAAGGTGACTAAAATTGGGAAAATATAATTTAAGATAATACACTAAGTATATATAATTTTTAGTGTTATAAAAATTCAGCAATATAAATGATCTATCCACCTTTATGAGGCATTAATTATTAAAGCTGATATACAAATTATGGCAATAATCATAACTTACTCAACTCATCCAACAAATTTTAAAAGATAAAATTTTCACAACATGATAAATTAAACATGGGTATTGTACTAGCTAAAATAGTGTACTAACATGATTTTAAAAGATGGTAATCTAATATTAAATTCCTCCAGTTTGTTCAATGAATCATCAATATTCCACATACTATTTTTTCAATATTATTTGTCGACCCTGTATTCTTGTATCAAATTTTTAAAGAATCTTGGAATTATGTTAGAAACTTCAAGTGACTTGCTTTTCTTCTCTCTAGCAATCATGTTTGGAATTTTTTTAGATATAGTTTTATCTAGAAAAGAATATTTATAAAGAGCCAACATATGTAATACAGAACAAACTCAGTTTACTTTACATTTTTTTTTTCTTTTGGAAATTTGCATCCTTTATGTAGATTAAATATGCATGAGTGCCCACATCACTCAATCTATTTTCTTTAAGCAGAATTTATTCTCAAAAGTTTCCAGAGAATATGGGAAAAAACGAAGAGGAAGGAACCAAAAGCAGAAGGGAGAGGAAGCTGGTCTCATACAGAAGTGAATTTTTATTGTAAAAAGCAAATTATCTTTCATCTACAAGGTTGGAGATAAGATACGGGATCCTCTTTAAAGTATCCACTCAAACCAACACTGCATTGTTAAAATACTTTTCTTTAAACAGTCAATTGTCTTTTAAAGATATAGTTGGAATAAGAAAAGTCTTTTACATTAACCATCATATTTACTTTTTCTATTGCTCTTCATGCTTCATTCTTCATATAGATCCAGATTTCCAACTTGTATTATTTTCATTCTCCCTGAAGAGCTGTCTTTAACATTTCTTATTGTGCCAATCTCCCTGTTATAAATTCTTTCTTTTATTGTATTTCAGAAAGTGTTTGTTTATTTTTTGCTTTCGAAATATATATTCACTGGATTTAGAATTCTAGGTTGACAGTTTATTTTTTAATTTATATTTCTTGTATTAAGGTTTTGTTAGGTCACTTGGAATTTGCTGTTCTCTCTCAGTGTTTCATTTTTTAATGCTTTTATTTCAAAATAATTATAAATTCAATATCCTGCTTCCAATGTTATTATCTTGTATAACTTTGATATTGATAACACAATATCCAAACCAGAAATTTGACATTATATAATCCATACAGTTTATTCAGATTTCAGCAAATTCTATCCGTTGTATATATTCTTATATGCTTACATATACGACATGTGTATAGTTATATCGAAGCAGTTTATGACATGTAGCTTTGTGTAACTACAGCCATCATCAAGATATAGAAGGTTTCCATCACCCCAAGGCTACCCCATTATAGTCTCACTCCCTACCCTGCCTCCCAATTCCTAACGTTTGGCAACCACTTACCTGTTCTCTATACCAATAATGTTTTTTCATAAATGTTTTAGAAATGGATTCATATACAGTCTAACATTTTGAGACTAGCTTTTTTAACTCAGAATAATTCACTTGAGTTTTGTTCAAGTTGTTGCAAGTATCAAAAGTTTGTTCATATTTGTTGCTGAGCAGTATTTCAGGTATGCAGGAAGAACAGTTTGTCACCATTCATCCACTGCAGGACATTTGTATTGTTTCCAGTTTGGAGCTATTACAAATTAAGCTGCTATGAACATTCATATATAGGATTTTGCATGAACATGGGTTTTCCTCTCTATATGATAAATGCCCAAAGAATCTGTGTTTCATTTTGAATAATTTCTAATGATATTTTAAAGATTGCTAACCTTTTCTTCTATAGTATGCAATTGGCTGCTAATCCTATTCAGTATATTTTTCACCTAAGGCATTGCAATTTTCAATTTTAGATGATCAATTTGAGTCTTTTAAGAAATATCTCCCATGTCTGTGATGTCAGCATTTCCTTACATTTTTTGTCTACAAAAATAACTGATTTAAGGTTCCACCAACTGTTTTTCTTTCTCTTGACCCAGTCACACTCCTTGAACTCCCCTACCCACTCAATCCCTTGCCCTGATTACCTTGAAACTAATCTTGCAGTTGTGGGATTGTAGAGAAAAACAACTTGCACTACAGAAAAGAAAAGGGAAAAAGACTATTTCAGACCCTAACTATTCTAAATATCAAACTCAATCCAGACTAGCCACTCCCCTTTTTCTCTCATCCCATCTGCCCTTATTCCTGAGAATCCCCTATGTAGTTCCTTATCTCCTTCCTCTTCTCTCCTTGCCCTTACAGAGTTACGGTGGCCTAATTACCACAAAGGAAAATATTCTAATTCTAAGAGCAACTATAGTAAATCACAAATTCACCTCAGTGATCTATCCCCCTTACTAATGTCTTTTCTTACCACCCACTCCCAGTCCTAAAAATTTTCCTGTCCCTTTTTTCAATGGAGTTGAGTTCTACTCCCTCACCCCTACTGTAGCAGCCCCTGAATAAAGTCATTCTTACCTGCTTAACATTGTCTCATGCAGTTTATCTTTGGCATGTTTTTATCACTAAATGCTATTACCTATGTAATTTCTTGATTTGTTTCTATTGATTGATTTTTTTCCTTCACCTTTTCATGTCTGGTAATTTTTTATTGAATGACAAATGTGAATTTTATCTTGTTGGATGCTCGATATTTTTGTATTCCTACAAAATATATTTATTAGAAAACAGTTGCATTCTTTAAGGAAGTTTATCAGTCAGGTTTCAAACCAGAGAAGCAGCAGAAGCAGGTTATTTGTCTATTACAAAGAATTGACTTATACTTATATAGGACCTGGATATACAGCCTATACAGGCTGTTTCTTCATTTAATGCTGAAGCCCAAAGTCCACAGTCAAGACCTTCAGATGGAAAGAACCCGAGCCAAGTAGACTGGGAACTCATAAGCATGAGATGGAACCTCAAGAGAATGGACTTAAATCTATGTCCATTTTTGTTGCCTGTGACCTTATCACATAAGATATACTGCTTAAGTTGGCATCCTTCATGGAACTGAGAGCCCACACTCCTGAATCAGTAGTCAGAGAAACTGAGGGAAGAGAGAGCAATTGCAGACCCTGCTGCTGCTTTGGGTCAATGTGATGATTCAGCAAAGAAGCAACAAAGGTTTGCACCTGCCACAAACTGGCTTCTGCCTTCCATTTATCCTCCAACTCTTCAGAGAAAAATCACACTTGGAGCTTACCCCAACAGGAAACAGGTTAGAAAGGGAATTCTGGGAAATGTAGTTCAGCATTTCCAGAGTGGCCTTGAATCCAATCAAAATTCATTTCACTATTGAAGAAATACTCTTCCGAGTAGTCTATTCAGTGTATCACTAATTCCAACTTTTTCTACTTTAGACAGTGGGAACACAAATTATTATTGCTCCTGTTGAGTGCCAGGGACATTTTTCTCTTCCTTTCAGATGAGCCTGGGTAGTTGCCTCACACACATGCCCTGATCAGTACTTAGCATAAATGGGACAGCTGCAGATAGGTGGAGAGCTCAGTGTGTGTAACTCTCTTCTCTCCAGTACTCCGCCCTGAGAACTTTAGCTGATTTGGTGTCCATGAACTTTGAACTCCAATATTCTCAACTTGGGTGACTGATAGTATATGCCTAGGTTTCCTTCTCTATCCTGTGTCCTGGAAACTCTTTTGATGCAATAAGCTGTGGCAATTGTGTTACTTACCTCACTTGTTTAGCCTCTCTCAGGGTCACTGGCCTGGTTGGCTGATACCCAATGTCTGAAAACCATTTTTTAAATATTTTTTGCTGTTTTTTGTGTTATTCCAGAGGCAAGAGAAATCCATTCCTTATTATGCTAGCTTGCCTAGAAAAATAATACCTTATACTGTGTACTGAAATTATATTAATGACCTTGAACCTCCAACACATTTTAAATATGTTGACCACAATTAGAAAGTAAAATAAAAGAGAAAAACATGTCTTGGTTTCAAGTCATAAGTAGACATTCATGTGAGGATATTATATGGTGCTGAGACCAGCTCAGCAATAGGTCTGCATGAAGGGAAGGTGATATAGAACTGAAGAAATAATAGGACAGAAAGACACGAGAGAAGAAACAAAGATGGACCCAGGGGACTTCACAGTTTTTGAAACTGAACACTAGTTTCCACATCATATTTATTTGAAAGCTAATGAGCAGTTGTTTGCTACAGGAAGCAACTTGCAATATCTTCTACAATAGCAGGAAGCAACTTGCAACATCTTCCACAATAGCAGGAAGCAAATTACAACATCTACGGGAAGGTAATTTACAATAACAGGAAGCAACTTAGAACATCTTCTACAATAACAGAAAGCTACAAATAGGTAAGCCAGTTTCCCACAACAATATGGACTGGCTTGAGGCCTGCCAAAGGGAAATTCGCTCAGAAAAGATCTTAATCACCAGACCTCTGAGGCATAAACACCAGTGCAGACACCCACTATAGTGAGCATCCGGGGCAGACAGACACTTGGTCACTGACTTCTGGCTCCAGTGCCTGTGCTGTGCTGTGAGGCTTGCTGCCATCCTCATGTGAGATGCCACATGGGACTGGATCCCAAGACCTTCCAAAAGGTACCTGTCTGCCTCGTGTCAGTCCTCAGGCAGATGGACCTGAGACTCTGGTATCCTCCACCTTTAAATGTATGTGTGTCCTTGACCTGGTTATTGCATATTAGTTGTATTGGCACCTTGCAATTAAGCAAATAACTTGTATTAGGCAGCGGACTTGGCCCAGTGGTTAGGACATCTCTCTACCACATGGGAGGTCTGCGGTTCAAACCTGGGACCTCCTTGACCCGTGTGGAGCTGGCCCATGTGCAGTGCTGATACACGCAAGAAGTGCCCTGCCACGCAGGGGGCCCCGTGTAGGGGAGCCCCACGCGCAAGGAGTGTGCCCCGTAAGGAGAGCCGCCCAGCGCGAAAGAAGGTGCAGCCTGTCTAGGAATGGCACTGCCCACACGGAGAGCTGACACAAGATGACACAACAAAAAGAAAAACAGATTCCCGTGCCGCTGACAACAACAGAAGCAGACAAAGAAGAAGACACAGCAAAATGGACACAGAGAACAAACAACTGGGGAAGGCGGGGGAGACATAAATAAATAAATCTTTTAAAAAATAACTTGCATTAAGCAGAATCTGCTTTCGATTTGTGATAATTTCTCAAGTTGTTTTACAATAATTTTATGACATTTACACAGCACTGTGTTAGCTTTTACTACTTACTATTCTGTTTCACCCTTTTTGGAGGGCATTACCCTCAAAGCCTATTTTAGCTAAGAACCTGTTTTATTCATCTAGTCCTCTCCTGTTGATGATTCCTGAACTATAGACTTTGTCTCTACAGCCCTGTAAATTTTCAGAAAATCCACCACTCTTCTTTGCTGATTTTTGTATTTTTATCTCTCACCCTACACAGCTTCAGAATTTTTTTTGTGGAGGTGGAATAATGGTGAAGTGTTTGAAGTCCCTGAAATCTCCAAAGTTATCAGATTTGAAGAGGACTACAAAATGATTCTTCTGAATCTCAACTTTGTAGACTGTATGCAAAAAGTTATGAAATGGCTTAGCCCTAATTTATACATTTTTATGTCCTAAAATAGATTTTAGAGATTTACTGTGCAAAACTTTACTTTTTTAGAAGGGTAATAATATTGAGTACAATTGGACAAGTGTGTTGAAGTCAAAAAGGTGGAAAGAACTGTATGTAGTCTTCATTTTAGTATTTGCTTTTATAACCTATCAACCTTGGAGAGGTACTTTAGAATTTCTAAGCATAACTGTAAAACAGTTCTGATCTCTATCTTGCTTGACTCACAGGCTGTTGTGAAAATTAAATAAGATGAAACATATGAAAGTAACTTGCAAACATAACACTATAAAATATATGGAATTATGCTCATTCACAAAAGCGAGTTTTCCAGACTCATGTTTCATTTAACTGCAGTGATTTTTAAGTTCTAAGTAAGACAAGAGCATAGGGAACAGAATCCAATTGTTTAATATTTTAAGTGGAAGTAGGGGTGATTGAAATCTCCTAAGTTGTTTTCCAGACTGAGTAGTTTAGAAAAATTAAACATTTATATTTAAACATAAAATTTAGACAGATTATGACATTCTTTGCTTGTTTGAAATTTCCAGTAATACTAGTGCTATAATTCTTGAAGTATGCCATGTTACCAGTATTGCTTTAGAGCCATCTGTGCCAGAGACTGGCTTTGAGGAAGACCTGAGCACACAGCTCTATCATAAGTAAGCTTCCAGGAATTAAAATTTTATACTGGTATTTTTCTCCAAACAGAAAGATTTCAGTCTGAAAATAGCACATAGAAAAAAATGATAAAGACTTTACTTGGTAGTGGGTTTTTTGGTTGTTGTTTTTTATTTATATGGCATATAGTTTAAAAGACCTTGCTCGTAATGGAAGACTTGCTTCATGCTGGATAATATCACTTGAATCATACAAAGCAAGCATAATAATCGGAAATGCTTCCTGATACCTGTGATCCCATTTGATAAAACAAAACAAAAAAACCTTCAAATCCCCATATTCCTAACACAGAAAATGCTGACTATGTACCTGTGAGTCAGAAATTCCAAAGATCAGACAACTAGGGAAAACATCCCTGGCAGTCTGTCTGGTGCCAGCATTCTGAGGAAAAGGATGTGTGGAAGCATCAGCATTTACCTAGATATTTTGGTGAAGTAACTTAAAGATAAATCATGTAATATGTAATAACTAAAGCCTTAGCTGTAACTATGTATTGAAAAGATGATTTGTCACCTTCAACAACCTCTTTATCTACTCTCTTACCTAGATTCCTAACTAATTATAAGTATTACAAATACAACTGGTTAATAGGTCAGGTACTGGATTCAACAAGTTTGGGCCCATAACTTGGTTCTGCTACTTACTAGGCTAGATATCTTAAACAAAGACTCAGTTTCTGCATGTGCAAAATGAAAGAAAATAATAATATCTATCTCATACAGTTGTTAATAAAATTGTGATCATGCTTGTAAAATGCTTAATAGAGTTTAATTTGTGGCATGATATGTAGTACATAATTGATAAGTGTAGTGTCATTACCAACAATTTTATACAATATAACTGATAATATTAATCATTAAAAAGACACAAAAAATATTATGGACCCACCTTTTGACAGCACTGGCAGATATATTTTATATTATCAGGTATATGAAGGATTACTGATGGACCAAGGATGCACAATGCACTCAGGCCTTACTGGGGAGATGGAGAATGTTGCATTACTAAAAGTGAAATTCTGGGGAGTGAATATAGCTCAAGTGTTTGAGTGTTGTGTTTGATCCCCAGTACCTCCTAAAACAAAAAAACAAATGAAAAAGCAACTCTCCTTGGATGTAGCTCAGTGGTTGGGGACCTGCTTCTCATCTATGAGGTCCTGGGTTCAATCCTCAGTACCTCCTAAAAAAAAATTTTTTTAAAAAAGGAAGAAAGAAGTTCTATTGACCAAGGATTCTCCTAGTTGTTAGGGCAATACATATTATCTCTAATTTTAAAACAGGAAGAAAATTAGCTGGTAATCTCAGCATGTAAAAAGTTAAAGTGTTAAATTCCAATAAAAGGGTCTGACTTAAGATGCTGTAAGAAGAAAATATTTTTATTATTCAATTCAATCTTGCTTTTCACTACTCTGTTAAATTTCTTCAGATAACCCTATTTTCAGACAAAATTAAATGGATATCTCAATGATTGAAACTTATAGTCAGGTTAAACTCTAAGAGAAATTAAAAAAGGCAGCTACTGCCTAGTACCAATATTTTCATTTTCTGCCTCTGGTTTGAGATATTTATTTTATTGCATTAAAAAGGAAAGAAATGTCAAAGACCAAGACAGTTATAATAAACTTTAAACAAACATAAACTGGACCTTAGTCAAACCCAATCTAATTCTAAGAATGGTACAAGGGAAATGTTATCAATGAATCAAAAATGCTTAAAGATAAAAAATTAGTGATTTTACAATTTGGCTGATGAGTTAAATTCTGCCTCTGTTAAGTGCTAGCTAGATATTCACAGGGTTAAATAATCTTATTTTAACATACTTGTGTTTGATTTCTTTATTTTTAAAAATCCAAATACCCTCTATCATATAGGCATATTGAATGAAATAACTAAAATAGTATTAAGCATAATTAAAATGCAAAAGATTTGCTTCAGAGTTAATTGCTGGATACAGCTCCTCTAGACATGAAATGTCTGGATTCATTATGGATCAGACAAAATATTGATTAAAAAAGACTTTGTGAACTCCTAGTAAATGTTATCTATAGCTTCAACATCAGTTCTTCATTCCCTTTGGAGTACAAAATGCTGAGCAGCGGGGCATTCCCACAGGCCACAGAGAAAACCAAAGCCTGAGCTATGACTCTGAGGGGGCACTTTACAAACATTAATTAGTAAAGACTTGCATCAGTCCATTTAGCTTTTCAACTAGCCTCAACTTTCTAGAAGCTAAGCCATTCAGAAGTGAGGTCACTAGCCCATCAGTTTTGGTCACATGATACACTAACCATCCATTAGTTAGTATGGCTAGTATGGCTACCTCTCAAATAATTCAGTCAGTCTAGCAAGTGGGTATCCTCCTCTTTCTCTTGGCCATGAACATACTCTCCAGGTAAAAGAGATTTATGATTTTATTTAAATGATTTTATTAAGGGTATTTCTGCATTTTAATTTATTTTCTCAACTTGGATTCAGAAACCTTAGAATCATGTTTACAGTAGAATTGCTAGGGATGATAATGTATTATATTTTTCTTTTATTTTGGAATTATATTTTAATACAAGGCAATAGGAGAATATATTTTCCTCTCAAGATGATATTTATTTTGAATATTTGTTTAGGCCTCTGAGAGCAAGAACACATTGTAAATTTTATACTGTCAGTAATTAACTTCTCTTCTAAATTTATTATTTACCTCAAAAGAAAACAAGCAGGATTGAGTATCATGATTTTTTTTACCTGTCTTTACTCCCCCTAATTATACAATAGGAGAGTAAAACTCATATGTAACAGTTTTAGTTTCTCTGCTGCTAAAACAACTACTGTACCCTAGGTTGGTTTTAAACAATGGGAATTTATTGGCTCATGTTTTGAGCATAGAAGTCCAAAATTGAGGTATCAGCAAGGTGATGTTTTCTCCAAAAAGACTGTGTTCTCGTGCTGGATGCCAGCTATCCTTTGTCCTTGACTTTTCTTTCACATGACTATCTTCTCCTTATCCTCCAGGTTTATTGACTCTTGTAGCTTTTGCTTTCTGTGTCTAATTTCCCTCGCCTTAGGCCCACCCTCATTTAGTTTGGACACTGATTAACAAATAACATCTTAAAGGGTTCTATTTACAATCAGATTCAGCACCAGGACCAGAGGTTTGGATCTGAATATGCCTTTTGTTTGAGAACATCTCAGTTTCCAACAGTAATATTTTATAAACTATATCTCTTTCAAGAGAGGCTATATGCAAATGCCTAAAAGTATACAAATTGACCTAGAAATAAAATATCATTAAGTTTACTAGCAACTGAAATAGACACTGTAAAAACTGAACTATCACACATAAAGTACATTGGGACCATAGGAGGCCAAAGGGAGACAAAGATCAAAGTTATAACTATATAGTTCTCTGGTTGGCATACAGAAGGTTTTCATGTATTTGTGAAATTGCATTGAGAAAAGAGACAGGGCATCTGGAGACAAATTTCCTCCTTCCTTGTGAAGGTTAACTATCGTGTCAACTCTGTTGGGTAATTGTGCCCAGCTGTTTGGTCAAGCAAGCACTGGGCTAACTGTAATACAAGGAAATTTATGGACTTTAGTCACCCTTGACTTTAGTGCCATGGTAAATCATAGATAACTGGTTATAATTACATCAATTGCAGATTGCCATCAGTAGTGAGTGATGTTTAGTCCAATCAGTTGAATCCCTTAAAAGGGGAAGTGACTCCAGCATTGAGAATTTCCCAGCTCATCTTTGGACGGCCAGAATCTCCCAGAGCTCATCAAGAATCTTCACTGGACTCTCATCGGAGCTCCTGGTTGCAGTCTTCTTGCAGAACTTGGACTTGTGCATCCCCACAGCTGTGTATGAGACTCTGATAAATCTCTTGTTATTGACAGATATCCCTTGTAGATTCTGTTTCCCTAGTGAACCCTGATTAATACACTCCCCAATCCCTGTCTATATTTTAGAATCCTTTGTTCTTATTGTTGGGTGGTACACAGGGGAATTTATAGTATTTGCACATTCATAACAGGTGGTATCTGTCCTTATCTCTATATCCATTCCCTTTTGAACACTATTCAGAGTGTCCTTAGAGTGTGTGAACCATTCCTATCACCATTGAATTTATAGCAAAAGGATTTCTTGCTTGTTCTGTTGGTCTTATTACTTTCCCCAAGCCTATTGTTAATTTTAATCTTAGGTTAAATGCTTTCTATGGACACCGTTATCCACTTCAAATGCTTCAAATATATTTCCCCTGCCAATATCTCTTCTTAGTTCTTCTTAGGCCAAGTCTAGATTGTCTATTTCTAATAGGTGTTCCATGGACATGTAGAACACTATAGCTCTAAACTAATCTTCTTATCCCTACCCTCTACGCTAAAATATGCTGTTTTCTTGAAATTATGTAGGTTACAATAGTAATACTATCAATTTAGTCATAAAGACAAAGAAATAATTGATATTGATACTTTCTCCTTTTCCATATCAATAGGAAGTTAAATTCCAGCTGTTGTGCCTTTACAAATCTTTAGTATGTTCTATCTCTGTTATTCCTAACTGTCCTATTCCAGTTACTCTTCATAGATTATCCTCCTACTTCACATTTATGTTGCAACCTATCTATTCATAGTATTCATTTTTCATCATTCTTGAAAATTGTTTTCTATAGATTTCCCTCTTCATTATTTTCAACATGGAGTCTTATTGTTTTGCATTATTCATTTCAGAAATATTAATTAAATACCTACCACTACATGCTGGATAAAACAGTGAAAATAAATTCACTACCTTAGCTGAGCTTATATTTTAGTGGGGAGACCAAAAAGCAACTATTTACTTAAAAGTAAGATGGTTTCATATAATGATGCTGACAGTGATAAATGCTATGACAAAATTAAACCTGGGTAATACAATAAAGACTGATGAGAGATTTAGTGAGTATAAAGCTATTGCCACAGGAAGGTAAAAGAAGACTTCTATGGGGACGTGATTTTTTCCCCCTGAAATCTAAACTATGAAGAGGAAGCCACACAAAGGCTTGGATGAAGAGAGAGTTCTCATAGAAAAGCAGAAATGACAAAGACCCAAAGTCAGAATAAACTTGGAATTTTCAAAGAACAAAGAGTTAAGTTTGGAGAATAGTGAAAGATCAGAAGAATAGGTAGGTCAGAGAATGCAGAGAACGGCAGAGACATAATTTAACCCTTGAAAGCCCAAGTGAAGAGGTTAGATTTTGATAGAAATATAACAAAGTCTTTACAGATTTTTAAGTGAGGGAGGGATATGAATTGACTTATCCTTTATAAGGATCATTATGGTTGTACAGGAAAAGGACTAAATGGATTTGGAAAAAACATACAACTTAGTAAATATGTGGGTATGACAGAGTGACTGGATAAATGAATTAGCAGTATTCTAAAACACTTTTTATAATAATTCACTTAATTAGCTCAGCAGACATTTACAGGTCATTCACTATATAATAAAGGGATGAAAACTGAGCACTCTTGTTCTCATGATATTTACAGACTGATGAAGAAGTCTTCAAGAAAGAGTGAATGCTGTTTTTTAGGGAATGAAGAAAGACTTGGTGGAAAAGAATTAATCTGAATCTTGAAGCTTTTGCATGAGCAGTAAAACAGTAAAGAAAATTCAGAAAGAACATGTGAAAAATCACATGGACATAAAGAAAAGTACAAAGGACTGCAAATCAGTGTGACTAAAGAGGTAGTATTTACAGTGTTACATAACTAAGGACTCTAGAGATAAACTACCTACAGTTCAAATTACAGGTCCCCCCATTGCTTGCTACATAGTCTTTGTTTAATTACTGAACCCAACCTCTTCTACTTCATCAACTATGAAGTTAGGATAACTATAGTGACTAACATTTAAGGTTTAAGACTGTTTTGAGGATAAATGCTGGTAAAATACTTAGTGCCTGAAAAGAGAAAGTAATCATTAACTGGAAGGAAATATAATTTATTTTTTATGGCTAGTACAGTGAGGAGTGCTTGTGGCAGAAGATGGTTTCAAGCAGGAAGGATCAAAGTAGGAACAGGTTATGTTTGCTATGTTCATCTTAATTATCAACTTCATCATGAAAACAACAGAGTAATTCACAGTTTCTGTGCAAAAATTATGTAAAACACACTTCTCAAGAAATCACATGCATCACATTGTGAAGAATGGATTACAGAACAGATAGATTTCATCAAATTGCCCAGTTAGAAATTGTTTCTAACTCAGGTGAGAAATGTTGAAAGTCTACACTAAATCACTGGTCATGCAGTTAGGACAGAAGATATGCAGATATATATTTAGGAGGCATACTCTGTAGTGCTTGGAACTTTATTGAATTTCTGCAAGATGTGAAGGGTCTAGGAAAATAACATAATATTTGTAAATGTAATAATATATATCTTTATTCAGAAATTACCATGTGACAACTTCTTTACATACATGGTAGCCAAATCACATAATGATTACACAAAGAAAGATGTATTATCATGCAACAGTTGAGAGGGTAGAGGCTCAAAAAGTTTAATAACTACTCATAAGTTTATACAGCTAGTAGGTGGTCAATCCTGAGTTTGAGTCAGAGTTTGTCAGGTTTCAGTACCCACACAATTTCCACTAAGTGATAGGTCCTTCTAATATGGAGGCCTGGTAAATGGAGATATATTTCATTACATTAGGGAGTAAATCAGGAGGGACAAGTTTTCACAGGAAATACAGTACTTTAAATTTTGATCACTTCAGTTTGAGATGATAATAGGACATAAATATGAAGAAATGGACTAATTTGTAGAAGTATGAGCTTTGTAATATTAACTCCACTATGTGTAAGAGGTGATTGAAATTCTAACCAATTGGTCAAAAGTCACTGAAAAAAAATATAAGAAACAGGTTTTAATTTTGTCTTCCAGACCTATATCATTGTCTTATTCCTCTTCTTACCCATGAATTTAGCCATTAATCTCCCTAAAAGGAATGCTTTACTTCACTTCTTGACCCAACCAGATAATTACTTTTTCTATTTCCTTATTGTAATTTGTAGAAACAGCCACTAAAGCCTTAATCTCATCATGTTTCAGTTATGTGTTTTGTGTCTTATTTTCTCCAAATAGTTTGGAAACATCTAGAATTTTGGAGCAATTATATTTATTTTAAAACATGTTGGAGATGCCAATATAGCTTTATAGAGTAAATGGATTGATGAGGGAATTAAAAATAAAAAGACTAGAAACCAAAAGAGTGGGCTATTTTATTGAATCCTTTTATAAAAGGTACTCTTATGTCCTACTGTTCAAAGGACAGGTTGAACTATCTGAATTCACAGGTCTGAACTCATGTATGTAAGCTTTGCCCTGTAGAGAGAAAATTTCTTATGTCTTTAGGAGGCTATATTGAGTTCAGCCTATGTCATTCAATATCACAGCAGGAATATCACAACTCACCTCTTCTAAAAGTTAATGTACCATCCTCAACAAGCTCCTTTCTAGACTAATATTACCAAAGGTTAAATGACATTAATAAGGAAGTTCATGACTTCATAATGCAGTTTATAATCCTGAGGACATATTTTAACAGCAACAGCCATTCTTCTCTCTTCCCCTTGTCTTTCAGACATAAAAAATTGGTCTTGTGGAAAATTGTCATTTCCCAGAGGTACGATTCTCATTGATGGGGCACAAAATAGCTGGAACCTCAGTAAAGAGCAAAACAGTAGGTAAAGAAAGCCACTACAATCTAAAGACAGTTCATTTCTAACAATTGATTTTCCTATATCACATGTTCTCTACAAAATAGAGACTATGGAACTCTATGTGTTATTTATACTGTGTTTCTGTGAGCGCATCCTATGTTTCTGCATGTTTACATTTGTGTTAAATGTCTCTTGTTGGTTTTCCAGATATTTATTTCCATTTTACTTGCAATAGCAGATATTAAGGGTCTTCTAAATGGGCCTTGACTCAAAGACTTGATGATTTTGTTGATATGTAGATTTTAGGGAGAGAAATATGAGGTAGTCAGCTGTAAAAATTTCATGATTCATAACTAGACCCTTTGTTTACATTCCTATGTACTTATCTACTATATAGAATTAAGCTAGACATCTAACATCTTCAAGAAAATTCTGTTGCACCACTTAAAAATCCTGTGTATCAGTTAGAAGTAAATAACTCTTTGGGATTCTATACTTGGCATATTTCTTGGCCATGTAGTGCCAAGGATATTTTATTAATAAATGCTTTATTTTTATTAATTAGTCAATGAAGACACAGAAACTTTTTCTATAAAAATTATAATTATTTCACTACTCCTCATAATGACATTCAGAATAGTGGCCCTAGTACATGCCCTTAATATCACCATTTATAATTTAAAAATACAAAAATATATGACAAGATGTACTGAGAAAATGTCTCTCAAAAATTTATCTTTTCATGTTGATTCACATAGCTCAAAAATCATGATTTTCCAATCAAACCATTACCAATGGTTATAAAATTATTAGAAGCAAGTAAATAAGAACAACAACAACAACAAAAACAACAACAACAACAAAAAACCTCAAGGAAGTCTTTAAAAAAAAAGTTGCCAAGCTGCTTAACTAATTTAGATGTACTCATGTACTCAAACTCTTTAAATTCTCATGACAAACTTTTCTCATCAGTTTATTCATATTAAATCACAAACAATTGTAATATGTCAGGGATACCTAGAAAACATTCTTGGAACCAAGTTATTTTAAAATATAATTCTGTGCTCAAATTACTTTAGGATAATATAGATTAAGTAAAGTCATACAGACCCTGTGATAGTTTAAAACTGTATTCAAGGACTTTGGGAAAGATGGTAGCCTAGAAAGACAAGGGACTCTCTTCTCTCCTATATAAACAGCTAGAAGACAGGCAAAAATGGTCTGGAAAAAAAATCTAGGGTTTAGGACACCAGGGTAAGGCTGGACACCACCCAGAGAAGAGATGGAAAAGAACTGCAATGGAAAAACTGAGTTAAAAGCCGAAGCTGCAAATGCTGTCATCTTCCCCACACTATAGACACTTTTGAGTGCTCATACCTCTGGGCTGGTGACTACAGATAAAGGGGCTCCCAGGGATCCACCTCCCCAGGAAAGGAGAGACAGAGGGACATAGCCCAAGGCTGACTCAGCTTTTGACTCACAAATTGGGTCTGCTGTGCCCCACAAGTCCTTCCAGGCTGGGTGGGGCTGCACCATTGTTTGCCTTGGGAGACCACAGGAGAGTAAAGAGATGTGTCCCCCACCATCCCCCTCTCTGCTGACCAGGACTGGCTGTTGAGGAAGAAGAAGGGAGTAGAATCATATCCTACCCAGTGAAAGGGAGATGGCTGCCAGCAAAGTTTGGAGAACTGCCTCTAAGAAAGTTTGAATTACAAGGTTCTTAGCCTCCAGGCAGGAACATCTGTCACCCTGCTCTGGTCTGTGTTCAAGCAAGCACACTCCTAAAGGTCACTGAACTAAGAGGGCTACCAAAAATTGCCATCTGCTGGCAGACCAAGGAAGTGCATGTGAGAAAATTAAAATTAAATGAGGAAGAAAGAATTTTTCTGGCCTTTATAGCCTCCATCCCTAAGGCCCTAGGAAGCATATCTGCAGCCCATTACTGGAAGTTCAGGGACCAGATTTGAGCAACTAACAGGGACAATCTTAAAGACATAGAACAGATTGACCAAGAATCAAAGAATAGCAGGAACACACAGCCTCTTGCAAATCCCTGCAAAACCCTACAAAACCCTACAAAGGAGAGAGGAATCAAGCATTTGCATAAACTCACCGCCCTAATCAGACATGCAGACATCAGCAAAAAATTACAAACTATACAAATAAAACGGAAGAAAAGACTCAAGAAAAGCCCCAGGAGAGATGCAGGATTTGAGACAACTAATCAATGATGTGCACACAAATTTCTAAAATCAAATTAATGAGTTGAAAGACAATATGGCTAAAGAGATAAAGGACAACAAGGTGACACTGAGTGAGTACAAAGAATTTGAAAGCCTAAAAGAAAAGTAACAGAGCTCAGGGAATGGAAGACATGATAGTTAAGTTTAAAAACACATTAGAGGCATACAACAGCAGACTCAAAATGATAGATGAAAGAATAAATGATACAGAAAACAGAACAACTGAAATTGAAGAGAAGAAAATGTAAGGAAACATCTTAAAGACCATGCAGTAAGTGATGGTTTCTTTGAACTTATACCCAAAGCATGAGCAACAAAAGAAGAATAGATTAATGGGACCTCTTCAAAATTAAGTACTTTTGCACCTAACAGGACTTTGTGAAAAGAGTGAAAATGCAGCTGACTCAATGGGAGAAAAAATTGGAAGCCGCATGTCTGATAAGGGTTTAATATGTATGATATACAAAGAGATGTTACAACTCAACAATAAAAAGACAAACTATCCAATTAAAAAATGGCCAAAAAACTTGAATAGATTTTGTCCAAAGAAGAAATACAAATGACAAAAAAAACATGAAAAAATGTTCAACATCACTAGTGATTAGGGAAATGCAAATCAAACTACAATGAGATATTTCACACCTATCAGAATGGCCACTATTTAGAACATAGAGAACTACAGGTGTTGGAGAAATGTGGAGAAATAGGAGCACTTATTCCCTGTTGGTGGAATGTAGAATGGTCCAACTACTGTGGAGGATTGTTTGGCAGTTCCTAAAGAAGTTGAATATATTGTTACTGGGTATATACCCAGAAGAACTAAGAGAAATGACACGAACAGACATCTACACACTGATGTTCATAGCAGTGTTATTCACAGTTGCCAAAAGTTGGAAACAACAGACTGGTGTAATCACTCAATGACATATTATGCATCTGTAAGAGGAAATAAAGTCCTAAAGCAAATACAACATGGATTAACCTGAAGGACTTTATTTTGAGTGAAGCAAGCCAGACACAAAAGGGCAAATACTGTATGATTGTGCTATGAACTAAATATATTGTATAATCTCATGGAGCTAATAACTTGAATATGGGTCAACAGAAAATAGAATGAGGTTGGAGAATAGAGAGTATTAACTTGTGGAGAATTAGTAAAAAGTTAAATGTTAATTTTTGAAAATGAATAGAAAAGGTGAAAGTCCAACATAATGTTTGTAACTAGCAGTGCTATTTTGTGGGAATGAAAGTGGTTTAAAGGGAAAGTCAAAGGTCATATATATTACTAAAAGGAAAGCTAAAAAGTGTAACATGGAACAGTATAGGATAGTAAAACCATATGTGAAATATGAATATGGGTAAAATTGCATATATAAGATCATTTTTCTTTGAACCTGAACAGATGTAAGTTAATAATACAGGATGTTACTATCAGACAAATAAAATTATACTAAGTGAAAGAAACCAGACATAAAGTACTAAATATTATATGAGTCCATTTATATAAAATTTAAATATAAATCAATTTATAAAGATGAAATTGGATTCGTGATTATATAGAGCTTGGGAAGGACTGCTAAGGGATGTAAAGGTTTTCTTTTTGAAATAATAAAATTCTTCTAAAATTTTTCATGGTAATGAATGCTCTACATTGTCATTATAGTATAAGCCATTGGTTGTACAATTTGGATAGATCATGTGGTATCTGAATATATCTCAATAAAACTGCTTATAATTAAATAAAAAATTTGCAAGGATATCCAGAAATAGCAACTATGTACAGCAATGGAAGCATAGAGAGATTGAGAGGTGAAGAATTTTCTTGTCTCTTTTTTATCTTTATTATTATTGAAATAATGTAAATGTTTTAATAATGATTGATGCATGACAACTATGTGATTATATCAGATACCACTGATTGTATGCTTTTGGATGAATGGTATGCTTGATTAATATGTGTCAGTAAAATTGATTTGTTAAAAAAAACTATATTCACAAATCCTTTAATGTTATTCCCTTTACGAAGTGGAGCCTAATCCTTCTTTAAGAACATGGGCTGGATTTAGGGAACTGTGTAAAATGAATAGCATTACAGCAGAAGTGCTCCTGTGTAATTTATGAGATTATGTTATAAAAGCCATTGCTTCACTCTTGAATTACTTGCTTTGGCAACTCCAACTATAATACTATGGCATGAGTACATTTAAGCAGCTCTGCAGGGAGATCCATGTGGTAAGAAACTGAGGCTATTTGCCAATGATCATGCTAATTCACCATGAGAATGAACCACCTTATAAACAGGTCCACCAGCCCCAGTCAAGCCTTCAGATTATTGCAAATCCCGGTCAGTATTCTGAGTGCAGCCTCATGAGACACCCTGAAGCAGAACCATTCAGCTAAACTCCTCCCGGACTTCAAATCAAGAAACAATGTGAGATAATACATGTTCATTGCTTTATAAAGCTATGCAGCAAAAAATAATTAACACAGATCCTTTTACTCCAGAACTTCTTAGAACCTTCAATATATTTTCATTCTAAAGGAAAGGTCTGCAATATGCTGTACGTGTAAATATTTAACCACTGTGTCCATTTCTCAAGTACATTTCAATTCTTGCAATTATAACTTTGTGGAATTCTGCATAGATGTGTGTGTGTGTGTATATATAAACTAATATTTATTAAGATTTATTAAGGTTAATATGTTCCAGGAATTCTATATGTGTTATATTATTTAATACTTGTGGATATATTATAATGCATTCTATCTAATTTGCACTTAATAGTGATAGGGTTAAGAGAAAATATTTTTCTCTTATGAGCCATAGTTATTTAGTATAAAAATGGGGGTTAAACCCACAATTTACTTAATTTAGTGATATAGGGAACTGTAGAGCTGAATTTGCCACAAGCTAGCCTGAGGTCCCAGTTTTTTAAAGTTAAAATGAGGAGGCTGTATTGTTGATATTTATGTTCATTATAAGAACTCCAATCCTGTAATTGCATTGGATGAACAGAAAAGCAGGAAAATTATTTTTATTAATATTCCCTATAAATAGATATAACTATTAACTTCAAAATAATTTCTGGATTTTGCAATGTCAAGAATCCACTACTTTGAATCACAAGTCATGGTTTTAAATTCTCTTACAACACCTACTAGCTACAGCAGGATTATTTCAGTGGCAAGTAAAAGAAATCCTGATGATATAATAAGGAAATCCAGAGGAAAGCTGTTACAGGATGAGTTGATTCGTGGCCCAATGATGCAAGGGCTCAGGTTAAATTCTCTGTGATTCTCTTGACATTTCCATTATAGTTGATTATCGAATACAGCAGCTCTGAGAATCATATCCTAGCACAAATATGTGATAGAAGATGATAGTCTTTATCTTATGTTCTTTACAAGAATAAGGCAAACATTTACAGTATTCTCCCTTCTGCCTCATTAGGTTATACCATTTCCATGATGCCTGATCAAGGGAACAGAATTGCCAAGATTGATTTAAGGTATTATTTAACATTTGGGCCCAGGGATGCTGGAAGATATTAGATTTTGTATTTTTTAAAGGAGGAATTTTGTGAGAGGAACCTATTGCTTATGCACCCAATAATGTCTGCTGAAATATCTATGTGAAATTGAGCATTACACAATATACTTTCTTTTCCTGTTTCCTTCAATGTTAAATGAGAATAATGCCTTCTTAAAGGTCTATTGTGATTTTTTAATATGCATAAAGATAATCTCCATGTGTAGAATGAATTCAAACATAACATGTATGAATAAATGAACTTGTATTTTTTTATTAATGGAGAACAGCTTTCCCTTCAATTGCTCTAACTTGTTAAAATTTACTCTATCAAGATATAATGGCATGACAAATTATAAGCTAATTTTCTGAATATAGTTCCTCAATTTGTGTTTCCTTCTATTTGTATAATCTATTCCAGGTTCATAAATACACCAAAAGGCAAATTTAGCCACATACTAAAATGTATTCCTGTCCTTTACTTTCATTTTGTAACATCTGTGATGTGAAAGAATAGTTTGCTGCCATGCTGCAAAAGTTCATTTGGGCATAGTTTTTTTTTTGTTTTTTTTTTATCATCTATAAGACAGGTGGTTTGAAAGTCTGACACTTCTGTACACCCAGGAGAATTCATAGTAAATGCTCTACCATGTATCCAGTAAGATGAAATGAGCAGAGATCAGTGTCAACATCTGAAAACTATTGCCGTTGCTATTAGAAACACAATTATGAATCCCTGCTCTGAATACTAGAAAGGTTGTTTTAAAACCACTATGTCTAATGAGAAATCATACAGTGTGGATATATGTTTAGTTCAGAGAAGAGAAAATCCCTTGGCCTTGATAGTATTAAGTCTCAGGAATTTTGTGAAGAACTGCTGGAGTTACAGTGTGAGGGCATTGGAACGTCATTTTGTTGATCGGCTGATCTCCCAGTTGAGAATCAGGAGATTATTTTCAATCTGGTTGTTTCTATCTTGCTTTGATACCTGTACTTAGCAATATGTGGAGGTAATATTGGAATTCAGAATCTGAGGACAGAAATAAGATGTATTTAGGGAAATTAAACCCGCACCATGGTATGGCCTAAATATAACTTGCTAAACTAATTTAAGAACATAATGTAGAATGAATCTCAGAGGGTTCCTAGCAAGATGGCAGCAAGGTAGGCCACTACTCTGCTGAGTCAGCTCATCCTACAATGCAGTAGTAATCAGCCAGAGATATCTAAATCACCTGCTCAGGAGACCAGAAGAATATCCTGCAATGTCCATGGAAAAATGAAAGAAGAGACTTCCCATCTGCAGTAAAGATTCATGAGTAGAGAACTCCATGCCAAAGAGACAAGTGCCGGTCCCCTGCTGGAGGTGCAAGACACTTCAGGAGCTATTTCCTGACTGGAGTTGGAAGCTCCATTTCTCAAAATCAGGGGAGGAAGAGATGGCTGAGTGTTGACTTAGCTACTGATTAGTAAATTTGGCTAGCTAAAGTTCAATTCTAAGAACAGCTAAAGTTTGAACCTGTCCAAGTTGGAAAGAGCCTGGTAGCCTCCACTTTAACTCCACCCCTGGCAAGAGGGTAAGTGGAGCTAATTAAAAATTAGTGATGGTAGGGACTGACTTCTTTCCACCCAGGTCAGATTGCTTTCCTAATCTGGAGTACAATCCCAATTCCAGCAGAGAGGAAGATAGGGGAAACTACATCAGCCTTGCTTGGCAACTGTAATCTGTTTTGGCCCACATAAACAACATTGTTGGACACACATGTGGTTAAATTCCCACCCCCAATAGGACAAGAGAGGGGTCATGTTTCCTCAGCCTGTCCCAGAAACTGCAGGCACTTTTGGGCTGCATGAACTAGATTGTTGTGAATTCTTGTGGCTCCATCCCCTCAACAGACAGAAAGGAGGAGGGTCAGTGCTCCTCAGTCTCTCTGGGAAACTACAGATGATTTTGGCCCACATAGACAAGATTGTTGTGAACCCCTGTGGCCTCCCACCCCTGGCAGGGGAAGAGGAGGTCAGTGTTTGTCAGTTTATCTGGGCAACTGTCAGTTTTGAACCACATGGCTTAGTTTCCTGCCCACACCTGGGGCAGGGGAGAAGGGGCATGGAGCTTCATCAGTCTCTCGGGTAGCTACAGACAGGCTTGGCCTTCACAGCTCAGATTACTGCATATGGTTGTAGGTCTGTCCATACTCCTGGGAGCAGATAAGGATGGGAGAGGCTTTATTGGTTCTTGGGAGAATATAGGCTTCTTCAGCTTTCATGGCTTACAGTACCAACCACATCCTCAGCACCCGCTCCACAAGCAACAAGGAAGAAATAGCAAGAAATAGATAAAAAAGCACCTGAAAAAATTCAGATTGGCTAAACACAAGCCACGATAAATTTCGAAATTAAGTTGAACCAAGTATCAAAGAGGAGCTGTAGCACAAAGTCAATCAAATAGAAAGCCCTAGACTAAAGAGAGAAATTGAGCCCAAAATAAACTCATCAAGTAAATCAGATGCTGAAACAGCATAATATATTTACAATACACACCAAGAAACAGGAAAATATAGTCCAGTGAAAAGAACAAACTAAACCTTCATATGGTATAAAGGAATTGAGACAACTAATCATAGTTGTTCAAATAAATATCTTTCATAAATTCAATGAGATGGCTAGAGATTAAGGATATTAAGAAAACAGTGGCGAGGACAAAGATCTTGAATGAATATGTAGAAAAATAGCAGAAATTATGGGAATGAAAAGCACAATAAATGAAATTAAAAATACACTGGCCAGCTGACAGGGGGTGAAGAGGGTCCACCACCACACCAGGGAGCCAAGAGTGACTACAGTTGCCAGCAGAAGAATTGCATACATCACCTATGTGGAATCTAAGCCCCCCTCTTGATATAGAGGGCGACTGGACATAACCATCCTGGGGTCTACAGGATGGAGGAATAGTGTATGGATTAGAGTGCACTTACTGGTGTTCTGCTGGGGAACTATTGTGATTAGTAAGGGAAGAAATTGTAGTAGCGAGTGGAGAGGGTGGCTATAGTGGCTGCTGATAGTAGGGAGATGGAAGAAGAGATATGGTATGGGGGCATTTTCAGGATTTGGAGTTGTCCTGGGTGGTGCTGCAGGGATGGATGCTGGACATTGTGTGTCCTGCCGTGGCTCACTGGGTGGACTAGGAGAGAGTGTGGATTACAATGTGGACCACTGTCCATGTGGTACAGCAGAGCTCCAGAATGTATTTGCCAGGTGCAGCAGATGTGCTGCAATGATGGAAGAGGTTGTTGATGTGGGAAGGTGGGGTGGATGGGGTAGGGGTTATATGGGGACCTTATATTTTTTGAATGTCACATTTAAAAGAAAATAAAGAAGAAAAAAAGGAAAAGGATATTTATTCCAGGAAAAAAAAATACACTGGAGGCATATATCAGCAAATTTGAAGACTCAGAAGAAAGAACCAGTGAGTGTGAAGACCAGGACTCCAAAAGCAAACATACAAAAGAACAGATGAAGAAAAGAATGGAAAAACTTTAACAGGGTCAAAGGAAACCAGATGATAGCAAGAGACCCGCAAATGTACATGTCGTGGATGACCCATAAGGAAAAGAGAAAGGAAGTGGGACAGAAGGAATATTGAGGAAATAATGGTAGAAAATTTCCCAACCCTACTGAAGGAAGTAGATAACTGTGCTTAAGAAGCCCAACACATTCCCATCCACAAATATCTGAATAGACCTACTCCTAGACACATACTAATCAGAATGTCAAATGTTAAAGATAAAAAGACATTCCTGAGAACAGCAAGACAAAAGTGACTCATCACACACAAGGGCTGCCCAATAGGATTATGTGCTGATTTCTCATCAGAAAACATGGAGGCAAGAAGACAGTGGTATGATATATTTAAGAAATGGAAAGATAAAAACTGCCAGCCAAGAATCTTACATCCAATAAGAATGACTTTCAATAATGAGGGCAAGTTTAGAACACTATAGATAAACAAAAATTGAGAGAGTTTGTATCCAAGACATTGCCTTTGCAGGATATACAAATGTTTTTCAATATGAAAAGAAAAGACAGGAGAGAAAGCCTTGGAAGAGGGTCTAGAAATGAAGATTATCAGTAAAAGTACCTAAAAGTATAAAAAGAGGTATGGACATAAAATATGACAGGTAAAGTCAAAAGGTCAAAATGGTGAAGTAAAAACTGCCTTTACAGCAATAACACTGAATGTTAACAGAGTAAATTCCCCAGTGAAAAGACACAGACTGGTGGTAGGATAAGAAAATATGAGCCATCTATATGCTGTCTACAAGAGACTCAGCTTACTCCCAAGGGTACAAATAGGTAGAAAGTAAAAGGCTAGAAAAAGACATTCCATACATGCAGTAACCAAATAAATAAATAAAGCTGGAACAGCTGTACCTATATCATGTGAAATAGAATTTATTAATAAAACACTTATTAGAGACAAAGACAGGCATTATATATTAATAAAAGTGGCAATTTACCAGGAAGAGATAACAATCATAACTGCATATGCATCTAACCAGGATGCCACAGATTTTATGAGGCCAACACAGGCAAAACTGAAAGGAGAAATAGATGTCTCTACAATAATAGTTGGAGTCCTCAGTACACTACTCTCATCATTGTATAGAATATCTGGGCAGAGGATTAATAAATATACAGAAAGCTTGATTAATATGATAAATGTTCTAAACCAAATAGACATATACAAAACATTTCACCCAAAGAACAACAGGAAATATATTATTCTCAAGTGCTCATGGATCTTTCCCCAAGGTAAACCATATGTTGGATCACAAAACAATTCTCAATAAATTTTAAAATATCAAAATTATACAAAGTACTTTCTTTGATTATAATGGAGTACAGTTGGAAATCAACAAGTAGAAAAAGAGAAAATTCACAAATATAGAGTTTAAACAACACACTCAACTAATCAGTGGGTCAAAGGAGAAATTGCAAGAGAAATCAGTAACTATCTCAAGATGAATGTAAATGAGAACACAACTTATGCTATAAGTATAATTTTGCTGAAGCTATAGGATTCAGCAAAAGCAATGATGAGAGTGAAATTTATAGCTCTCAATGCTGACATTAAAAAAGGAGACAAAGCCAGTGACTGAAATACAGAACTGGAGGAAAGAGAGAAAGAAACAGCAAATTATTCCCAAAGCAAGCAAAAAGAATGCAAAATCAAAGATCAGAACAGAAATAAATGAAATTGAGAACAAAAATTGAATAACAATAGAAAGAATTAACAAAACCAACTCAATTCTTTGAGAATATCAGCAAAATTGACAAATCCTAACCTAAACTGACAAGAAAAAAAAGATGCAAAGAAATAGAATCAGAAATGAAAAGGGGACATTATAACTGACCCTACAGAAATAAACTAGCAATGTAGGTGAAATCACAAATTCTTAAGAACATACAAACAACCTGCACTGATCCTAGAAGAAATAGAACTCAACAAACCAAGCACAAAATGGATTCACAGGTGAATTCTAACAAGCATTCAAAGATTTAATATCAATCTTACTCAAATTCCTCCAAAATATTGAGCAGGATAGAATGCTTAAAAAAAACCTCATTCTAGGAAGCTAATACCACCCTAATACCAAAGCCAGATAAAGATATTATTAAAAAAGAATATTAGAGACCCATATTCCTAATGAATATAGATGCACAACTCCTTAGCAAAATACTTGCTAATTGAATCCAGCAACACATTAAACAGAATAATTCATCATGATCAAGTGGTTTTTATACCAGGCATGCAATTGTGAGTCAACACAAAAAAATCAATCAGCATAATACACCACATTAATAAATCAAAGATGAAAAGACATGTGATCATCTCAATTGATGCAGAAAAGGCATTTGACAAAACTTTGAACTTATCCACATTTTTTAGCAAATGTTTTTTATTGTCCTTTTTTTTCAAGATACATAGATCACACAAAATGTTACATTAAAAAATATGAGGTTCCCACACCCCCACAAACTCCTACCATATCCACAACCTCTTTTATCAGTGTGGCACATTCTTTGCATTTGGTGAATACATTTTGAAGCACTGCTACACCACATAGATTATAGTTTAGGTTGTGGTATACACTCTTCTCTCCCCCCACCCCCCAGTCCATTCAGTTTATTATGGCAAGATACATAATGTCCTTCATCTGTCTGTGCAATATCATTCAGGACAACTCCAAGTCCTGAAAATGCCCCCATATCACAACACTTCTTCCCTCTCCCTGCCCTCAGGAAACCCCATGGCCATTATCCCCACATCAATGAACATTTTCTTCCATTGCTAGAGTCACAATAATTCTATAGTAGAGGACCAGTAAGTCCACTCTAATGCCTATTTTATTCCTCCATCCTGTGGACCCTGGGATGGTGATGTCCACTCTACCTATAAATTAAGAGGGGGCTTAGATCCCACATGGCAGTTGGATGTGATTTTGTTGCTTGCAGTTGTAGGTATTCTTGGTTCTCTTGTGTGGTGGTTGAAAATCCCCATCTCCCTGTTAGCTGACCTGGCTGAGTTCAAAGAAATGGAGAGTAGGTATTTCAACTCTGCTGAGGTACAGAGCCCACTGGCACATGGACAGTTCAGAGATTCAAGTCTCCTGAGCAAACACTAACCCCAGTGCCAACCACAGGTTCAGTAAAAGTGACAGAAGAGGCATGCATAGATAGGTCACATCTGAGTCCAACTCCATCACTCAGGAGAACAAATTCCAAAGTAGGGCTCACTGGCAAGACACTGAACTCCAGAGCCATCTGCCATGACTGTAGAACCTGTGTGTCTCCATAGCCCTCAGGAGCACCAGTACCTGGCCTTGTATCTACTTTGGCTGTCTCTGGGATCCTGCTGAGATGTGCATAAGCACAACCCCTCTGATGATCTCCTGACTCATTTTGAAGTCTCATAGCCATAGAAACTATTTCATCTTTACCATTTCCCCCTTTTATTCAAGGTCTTTTTCTAGTTGCATCACCAGCTGGTGATTGTTAGTAATCCCTCAGAACCAAGGAGGTTCATCCTTAGAAGTCATGTCCCATGCTGGGAGGAAGGTAATGTATTTACATGCTGAGTTTGGCTTAGAGAGTGGCCACATTTGACCCACATGGAGGCTCTCAGGAGGTAAATCTCAGGCACTCTGCAGCTCTAAGCCAAGTTGAAATTTCAAGCACACAGACTCATAAGCATAGTCATCAGTATCAAGCACCCATCAATGGACCATCCTTCTTCACTTGTCTTTGCCCTTGCACTTGGACAATTGTTGATATTCCATTAGGGAATGTGACAGAGCCTCCCTGAATGGGAACTCAGCACTTCCTCACTTGTCATGTATAACTCTATTTACTATGACAATACTCAGTGAATATCCAAACATGTATATATGCCCAGGAGAACTCCCTCCCATGCATGCTCCCCCATCAGGGACACCCCACACCCCTGCCAAAGTTGAACCCTTCTGTGATCCAAAACTTCTTAAAAAATGAAGCCTAAAAATTGCCAAATTTGATTAGTTGGAAAATGAAATAATAATGACAAGGTTTAGAGATTATAAATAGAGTGTATAATAATTTAGAAAAATTAAAGTTAAAAAATAAGTTTGCGTATTAAAAAATGAAAAAATATCATAAAACTTTGTTTTTGATGTTTTGCCTTTCATCACTGTAAAAGTGTTGCCCTTTATGTACAGAGGCAAGGCAGTCCTTCCATTCCTTCCTCAATGTCTACAGCCTTTTATTTTAAATTTTAAATTTTGCCTTCAGAAAAGTTTTAGATCACAGCAAAGTCACATATACAGTAGAGGGGACTCCCATATACCCAACATCAAACCATTTTTCCCATTCCTCAGCAATGATCTTTTTACATGTGGATGTTATATTTGCTACAGCTGATGTACAGATATTGAAACATAGTTACTAATAATGGTTCCATTATAGTTTACATTATAGTTTATATTTTAGACTACACATTTCTAAATTTTTGGTTACATTATGGCATACATTATGGTTTATATTTTAGATAATGCACTTGTATAAATTTTTGGTGAAAATTAACATGGCCTATACCTATCATTGAACTATCTTATGGAACACTTCCATTGCCCCACAGTTACCCCCTCTTCCATCTATTCTATTCCTCTTTCCCCTTTCCCTCAGGGCCCACAGTGACAACCAACTTCACTGCTTGAAGGACAAGACTCATAGATATTTGCAACAATGGTGAGGGCTTGATATACTAGTCTATCCTCCCCCTTTGAGAGCCACCCATGCTCTCAAGAGACAACCTACCCTCTGTTTGAGAACATCAGGCCTCCCCAGATGGAGGTACTACACCTTCCCACTCATTATATGGGTCTCTACCCACTGATATAACACACTATGACAAGATGAACACTCACACACTCCCTAGAAGCCTTCCCAGGTACACCCTGTGCCAGATGAAACCCGTCAAACACCTTTAAAAAGTAGCCCTTCCTTATTATATTTTCTAAAGAGTTTTCTTAACATTATAGTTTCAACCACATATCTGTCAATCTTCCATGTTCACCTGCTCCCCCAAACACCCTACCAGTTCCATGGACTGTCTGGCCCATCCTCCCAATCCTAGCACCCCTCAAGCCTGGAAAGCTCCACCCAATAGTATCCCTATGCCCCCATCTTATCCCTTCACTGCACAACTACTTACCTTCACTTTATCATAGATTTCACCTGTGTAGGCATCAGCTCACAACTGTCCTCTTGCCCCCTATGTCCCGTAAGCCTATCATCCAGTCTCTTGCTCTCTAATACAGCTTGATTTGCTTAATTCATATCAGAGAGGTCATAAAGTATTTGTCCTTCAGTGCCTGGCTTGCTTCACTCAACATAAGGTCCTTAAGACTCATCCACATTATCCCATCTGTTAGTACTTTATCCTTCTTACAGCTGAATAGCCATTGTATGTATATAACACATTTTGTTTATCCATTCCTCTGTTGATGGGAATTTGAGTTGATTCCAACTTTTGGCAATAGTGAATAATGCTGCTATGAACATTTGGATGCATATATCATTTTGTGTCCTTGTTTTCAGTTCATCTGGGTATATACCCAGCAGTGGAATTGATGGGTCATATGGTAAATCTATAGCTAGTTTTTTGAGGAACTGCCAAACTGTCCTCCAGAATGGCTGGATCTTTCTACATTCCTATCAGCAGTGAATGAGGGTTCCCATTCCTTGACATCCTCTCCAATACCTGTGGTCCTCTGTTTTTTTAATAGCCAAGAGTCTAATGGGTGTAAGGTGGTATCTCATTGTATTTTGATCTGCATTTCCCTAAAAGCTACTGATGTTGAACATCTTTTATTTGCTTTTCAGCCATTTGTATTTCTTCTTTAGGGAAGTGTGAGTTCAAATCTCTTGCCCATTTTTTGAAAGGGTTGTTTGTCTTGTTACTTTTGAGATATAGGATTTCTTTATATATGTTGGATATTAGACTCTTATCAGATATATGGTTACCAAATATTTTCTCCCATTGGGTAGGCTGTCTTTTCACTTTCTTCATAAACTCTTTTGAGATGCAAAATGCTTTAATTTTGAGGGGGTCCCATTTATCTTTTTTTTTTTTTCTTTTGCTGCTTGTGCTTTGGGTGTGAAATTCATGAAGCCATTTCCTATGAAAAGGTCCTGTAGATGCTTCCCTACATTGTTTTCCAATGTCTTTATTGTCTTGGTTCTTATATTTAGATCTTTGATCCAACTTGAGTTAATTTTTCTATAAGATGTGAGATGGTAGTCCTCTCTCATACTTTTGCATATGGATATTCAATTCTTCAAGCACCATTTGTTGAAGAGGTCATTCTCTTCCAGTTGAGTGGGCTTGGTGGCCTTATTGAATATCAGATAGTTGTGTATATAAGCATCTATATCACAACTCTCAATTCAGTTCCATTGGTCATTATGTCTATCCTTGTGTCAATATCATGCCATTTTAACCACTATCATTTTGTAGTATGTTTTAAAATCAGGTAGTGTGGTTCCTCCAATTTCATTTTTCTTTTTCAATATGTCTTTGGTTATTCAGGGTCTCTTTCTTTTCCAAATAAATTTCATAGTTAGTTTTTCCAGTTCATTAAAAAAAACTGTGTTGATTTCTATTGGGATTGCATTAAATCTTTAGATCAGTTTGGGTAGATAGACATGTTAATGATGTTTGGTTTTCCTATCAATGAACAGGAAATATTCTTCCATTTATTTAAATCTTCTTTGATTTCCTTTAACAGTGTTGTGTAGTTTTCTCTGTATAAGCCTTTTACATCTTCAACTTTATTCCTAGGTATTTGATATTTTTATTTACTATTATAAGTGGTATTTTTTCTTGATTTCTCCTTCAGATTGCTCATTATTGGTGTACAGAAATGCTACTGATTTTTGTGCATTGAGCTTATAATCTGTGACTTTACTAAACTCATTTTTAAGTACTGGAAGCTTTCTTGTAGATTTTTCAGGGTTTTCTATATATAGGATCATGTCATTTGATAATAGTGAAATTTTGACTACTTCCTTTCCAATTAGATGCCTTTATATCTGGTTCTTGCCTCAGTGCTCATGAATGTACATGTAGCACAATGTTAAATAGGAGAGGTAATAGTGGGCATCCTAGTCTTGTTCCTGATCTTAGAGGGAAGGATTTTAGGATTTCACCATTGTAATTGATGTTAGCTGTTGGTTTTTCATATATACCCTTTATCATGTTCAGAAAGTTTCCTTCTATTTCTATCATTTGCAGTGTTTTTATCAGTAAATCATGCTGTATTTTGTCAAATGTTTTTGGTGCAGCTATATATATGATCATATGACTGGTTTTCATTCAATCTGTTTATGTGGTGCATTACATTAATTGATTTTCTTATGTTGAACCATCCTTGCATCCCAGGAATGAAACCCACTTGTCCATGGTGGATAATTCATTTGATGTGTTGTTGAATGTGATTATCATGTAATTTGTTGAGGATTTTAACATCTAGGTTCATTAGAGAGATTGCTCTGTAATTTTCCTTTCTTGTCGTGTCTTTGTTTGTCTTTGGTATTAGGGTAAAGTTGGCATCATAGAATGAGTTAAATGTTCCCTCTATTTTGATTTTTTGCAAGAATTTAAGCAAGATTGGTGTTAGTTCTTCAAGAATGTTTGGTAAAATTCACCTGTGAGGCCATCTGACCCAGGACTATTCTTAGTTGGTAGGTTTATAATGACTGATTTTATCTCTTCACTTGTGCTTGGTTTGTTGAAATAATCAGTTTCTTCTTTCATCTTATGAAATATAGGCTGCTTATGTGTTTCTAGAAATTTGTCCATTTCCTCTAAATTGTCCTTCTTGTTGGCATATAGTTTTTCAATGTATCCTCTTATCATATTCTATTTCTGTGAGGTCAGTGGTGTTATCACCTTTCTCACTTCTTATTTTGTGTATTTGCATCTTTTCTCTTTTTTTCTTTGTTAGTCTAGCTAAAGATTTGTCAATTTTATTGATCTTTTCAAAAATTTGTTTTATTTTTTCTAATGCTTTCTCATTTTCTATTTCATTTAGTTCTGCTCTGATCTTTATTCTTTCTTTCTTCTTCCTTTGGGGTCAGTTTGTTGTTTTTTGTTAGTCTAGCTAAAGATTTGTCAATTTTATTGATCTTTTCAAAAATTTGTTTTATTTTTTCTAATGCTTTCTCATTTTCTATTTCATTTAGTTCTGCTCTGATCTTTATTCTTTCTTTCTTCTTCCTTTGGGGTCAGTTTGTTGTTTTGTTACTATTTCCTCCATGTGGGCAGTTAGATCTTTGATTTTAGTTCTTTCTTCTTTTTTAATGTATGAATTTATGGCCATGAATTTCCCTCTCAATACAGCTTTTTCTGCATCTCTTAAGTTTTGATATGTTGTGTTGTCATTTTCATTGGTTTCAAGGTAGTTCCTGATTTTGAGATTTCCTCCTTGACCCACTGTTTGCTTAAGAGTGTGTTGCTTAACTTCCATATCTTGATGTCTAATCTGATTCTCTGTCCCTTGCATATTTCCAGCTTCATTTCACTGTGGTCAGAGAAATAATTTTGTATGATCTTGATCTTTCTGAATTCACTGAGACTTTCTCTGTGGCCTAGCATGTGGCCTATCTTGGAGAATGATCCATGTGCTCTTGAGAAGAATGTATATCCTGTTGTATTTGGATGTAATGTTCAGTATATGTCTATTAGGTCCAGATCCTCTAATATATTATTCAAAGTCTTTGTTTCTTTATTGATTCTCTGTTGAAAAGTTCTGTCCAATGGTGATAGTGGTGTACTAAAGTCCCCCACTATAATTGCAAAGGCATCCATTCCTTCACTTAGTTTTTCCAGTGTTTGCCTCACATACTTGGAGGTGCCTTGGTTAAGTGCATAAACGTTTATGATTGTTCTTTCTTCTTGAAATATTACCCCCTTTTACTAATATTAGTGTTCATCTTTGCCCCACATGATAGTTTTGCATGTAAACTCCATTTTGTCCAATATTAGTATAGCTGCTCCTGCCCTTTTTTGGTTATTGTTTGCTAATAAGATTGTTTTCTAGCTGTTCACTTTCAACTTCCTTGAATCCCTGGGTTAAAGGTGGGTTTTTTGTAGACAGCATTTAGATGGGTCTTATTTTCTTATTCATTCAGCCAGTTTGCATCTCTTGATAGGTGAGTTTTATCCATTAACTTTCAGTGTTATTTTTCTCAAGGAATTACTTACATTAGTCAATTTTCTTTGGATTTTTTATGTCATGTATTGTTTTTATTTCTCTTTTTGTCTTTTTAGTTATTTTTACGCTCTCCTCCAATTCTGTCTCACCTGTTGTTTTTTTTTTTTTTTTCTTTCAACATGCAGAACTCTCTTTAGTATTTCTTGAAGGGCAGCTTTCTTGTTGGCATACTCTCTTAATTTCTATTTATTGGTGAATATTTGGAGTTCGCCATCATTTTTGAATGCCAACTTTGCTGAATAGAGTATTCTTGGCTGGAAATTTCTTTCTTTTAGTACCTTGACTGTGTCATGCCACTGCCTTCTTGCCTTCATGGTTCCAGATGTGAAATCAGCACTTAATCTTATTGATTAGTTGGGGGTCTGCTGACCCCCAAAGCAGGTCATTCACACAGCTTTTCACTTTCTACATTTTTCTTGTAAGAGAGTTGAGCCTAGCCTGCCAACTGTGCTGCCATTTTCCCAGAATGTGTTCAGAATTTTTCGCAAGGTTGTGGAGTCCATCCAGCCAGGGCAGAACAGTCTATTCAACAAATGTTGCTTGGGACTGGATATCTATGTCCAAAAGAAAGAGGACCCTATCTCACACCTTATACAAAATTAACTCAAAATGGATCAATAACCAAAATATAAAATTCCTAGAAGAAAATGTAGGGAAACATTTACAACACCTAGTGGTAGGTGGTGGTTTTTTTAAAATTTACACTGAAAGCACAAGCAATGAAAAAAAAATGGGTAAATGATTCAAAGAACTTTATCAAGAAGATGAAAAGACAGTCCATTCAATGGGAGAAAATATTAGGAAAACATGTATCTGCTTTCAATGTTATATAAAGATAACATACAATTCAATAATAAAAGGGCAAACAATCCATTTTAAAAATGGACAAAATACTTAGACATTTTTCCAAAGAGGCAATACAAATGGCATGAAAGCACATGAAAAAAGGTTCAATATCATTAGCTATATTAGGAAAATGCAAGTCAAAACTACAATGAGATAACATTCTACAACTTATAGAATGGCCATTATTAAAAAAAAAAAAACAGAAAACCATTAGTGCTGGACAGGATGTGGAGAATTAGGAACACACCTTCTCTTTTGGTGGAAATGTAGAATGGTGTAGCCACTGCAGATGACAGTTTGGTGATTCCTCAGGAAGCTAAATATAGAACTGCCATATGATCTGGCAATCCCTCTACTAGGAATATATCCAGAAAATTTACAACAGTGGCATGAACAGACTTGTAGATTAATGTTCATATCAGCATTATTTACAATTGCTAAAAGATGGAAACAACCCCCATCCTGTTCACAAGCTGATGAATGAATAAACAAAATGTGGTATATACATATGATGGAATACTATCCTGCTGTAAGAAGAAGTGAAATTGGGACATACGTGTTTATATGGATTAACTTTGAGGACATTATGCAGAGTGAAGTAAGCCAGATCCAAAAGGACAAATATTGTATGATCTCACTGATATAAACTAAATATGAAGAATAAACACATGGAGTTAAAACCTGGAATATAGGTTACTAGGAAATAGGATTAGGGTTGAAGAGGTATTGATGCTTAACGTATGCAGAATTTTTAATTAGCTTGACTGTAAAAGTACAGAAATAGATGGAATTGATGGTATCACAGTATAGTGAGTAGCAGCTGGTTTACAAATGGGATTGTGGCTGAAAAGGGTGGTCTAGGGATGTGAATATCAATTGAAAGAAAGCTACGGAATAATCTAGGGACTGAATAACATAGTGAATCCAGAGATGGATGAGGATAGTGCTAAAAAGTACAAATACAAGAATGTTCCTCTATCAACTACAACAAATGTACATCATATTACAAAGTGTTAAGAATATGGTGATACAAGGGAAAATACAATTAATGTAACTTATGGACTAAGGTTGACACAATATTGTAATATTCCTACATCATTGTCAAAGAAGATACTATATCAATGCTAAGGGTCAATAATAGGGAAGTGTATTAGTCAGCCAAAGGGATACTGGTGCAAAGTACCAGAAATCTGTTGGCTTTTCTAAAGGGTATTTATTTCAGATAGAAGCTTATTGTCACAAGGCCATAAAACATAAGTTTCTTCCCTCACCAAAAACTGTTGCCACATGTTGAGAATGATGGCTGCTAATCTCTGTAAGGTTTCAGCCTTCCTCTTCCTCCTAAGGCTCCATGGTCCCTGCTCCTTCCATTCTCAGCTTTAGGTTAGCATAAGGCTTATCTCTCTCCTCAGGGCTCATTTCTTTCTGGGCTTTCTCAGCTGTTCAGGGCTCTTGTCACTTCAGCTCTAAAGTATCATGCAAATGGCTTGACTCTCTCCACAGGGTTCCACCATCCAAAACTAAACTCTGTGTTCTTCTTCTCCATGTATTTACTTTAAAGTGAAAGTCTGTTTTATCCCCACCAAGGGGGTAGGTACTCAACCTTGCATGCCCTAATGATGTGGTCAAATAAAAGCCCTAATCTTCTAAAGTGAAAATGAAATCTCTGAATCTAATACACTCTAATATGCCAAGAGGAACAGACTAGTTTACAAACACAATCTATTTTTGGAATTCATAAACAATATCAAACTGCTACAGGGGGTATGGGATGTTTTCTTTGGGGATAAGGACAACATTAAAAAATTTCCTGGGGCAATGATTTCATAATGCTGTGATGAATGTGAGACCCACTGAATGTACACTTCACTTAGACTGCACAAGGCATGAGACTGTATAACACACTGAACTATGTTGCGTTATATACTGTGGTTAGTATATAAATATGAGAGTGTACATATGTATATAAAAATGTACAATACTAATACATGTTATTAATTATAAAAGGTGTACAGAAAAAAATATACCACATGCAAACTATGGACCATAGATAGTGGCAATAGGCTGATGATATTCTTTCATAACCTGTAAAAAATATTCCACAAAAATGCAAGGTGTTGGTGAGGGGTGATATATGTGAATTCTGCACATTTTTCACAATTGTTTTACAAGTTTTCAACTTCTCTAATAAAAATATATATTAAAATAAAAATGAATATTTAAATATATAGCACATTAAACCTAATTAGTAAGCCCTAACTATTTAGGCTTGTTTTGCTCCACCAATGTTCCTTCTAAAAATAATACACTTGAAATCCAGAAGCAGGAGTGATCACAAGGCTGTAATTTATAAACACATAGAACACTCAGTGTACAAATGTTTTGGAAAATGAAAAAACTTTATTATTAAGTAATTTTGGCCAAAGTGCCTTACTATATACTCCAGGGGAAGTCACAGCAGATGCAGTTTAGAAGGTTTTTATAGGTTGTTCAAGAGAACTACCCAATAGTATTTAAGATGGCATTGTTCAAACTTACTTGACAAATTAATACTTTTCAGTCATACCATCTATACTTTCTTTCTCTATAATCAGATGCAAAATCTATTTTTGTAATCTTCTATAATCTTCTGTGATCCCTATGTATTATTTGATAGAATTAGTGATGAACTCTTCCATGAAAAATAATCCTTCACTTGTCTGCTGGGACCCACTCTCCTGGTTTCCTTCTTCCTATTTAGGCTCTTTTGCAGGTTCCTGTTTTCTTCCATATCTTTTAAAGTTGGATTGCCCCAGGACTGATGTTGGTCTGTTGCTCTTTTTATGACCTATGCTTATTAAAAATTCCATTTTATGTTAGTTATTCATAGATTTATATTATCTGTAACCTGAAATCAAAACATATTTGTTGGACTACATCCTTATTGCCTGCTTCAACCTAACTATATCTCTAACTCAACATGTCCAGATGGGCTACTAATCTCCTCATTCTCCCCATTCCACCTGCCAGCCCCTCCATCCCATATATCTGTAGCACCTGGAACTTTCCTCATCTCATTTGTAAATAGCTCCATCAAGCCACAAACCTTAGGGTTATCCTGGCTCTCTCTCTGTCTCTCTCTTAAACTTACAATTTTATTACCATTTGCTTCCACAGTTTCTGCCAATGAAGTAAGTCATGACAGAGATATGCAGTGCATAATTTTTAGACTTTTTAATTTTAGGTAATATGAAGACAAATAAAAGCTACAAGATGTTATCAAAATAAGTTAATGAAGAAAGGAATGCAATAAACATTCTAGAAATAGTATAAATATATACCACACAAAGTGGTTTTCAACATTAATAAAAATTAATTGAAATATATTCCATTCTTCAACATAAATTTTAAAAATTGAGTCAAAATTAATTCAAAATAACTAAAATTAACAAAAATATTAATTCAAAATATAATTAATTTCAATGGTCTTTGCCTTAGCACTTGGGGGATTGTTGCTGTTCCATTCGGGAATGCAACAGAGCTCCCCAGGATGGGAACTCAGCACTTCCTTAGTTGTCATGTGAAACTCTACCCACTATGTCAGTACCCAACAAACATCTGAACAAACCTATATACCCTATATGCATGCCCTGGAAAACTTCCTTCCACCCATGTATCCCCCAGCAATGATACCCCACATCAGTGCTCCTCCCCTGCCATAGTTGAACCTCTCTGTCATCTAAAACTTCTTAAAAAATAAAGTTTAATATGTTGCCAAATTCAATTAATAGGAAAATGAAACAGTAATGATAGGTTTAAAGATTAGAAATAAAATACATAATAATTTAGAAAAACAAATAAAGTAAAAGACAAATTGGGATATTAAAAATGAAAAATATCATAAAAATTTTGACATTTTGCCTTGCATCACTGTAATAATAGGTGTTTCCCTGTATGTACAGTGGCAAGGCAATCTCTTCCATTTCTTCCTCAGTGTCTTTTTTTTTTGTCTTCAAGAAAGTTTTAGGTTACAGTAAAATGACATACAGAATACCGAGGGCTCCCACATACCCAACATTCTCCCCCTTCTCCCTCTCCCCAGCAATGATTTTTGATACTGGTGACTCTGCTTATGAGCCTGTATGCTTAAAATTTCAACTTGGTCTAGAGCTGCAGTGTGCCAAAGTGTTACTTCCTGAGAGCCTCCATGTTGCTCAAATGTGGCCACACTTTAAGCCAAACTCAGCATATAAATGCATTAGAAAAGAGAGAAAAGAGGAAGGGAGAAGAGGACAGAAGAGGGGAGAGGGAGAAAGAGAAAGTGGTTTAGTTTCTTGGCTGCTAAAACAAATATTGTGCAATGGTTTGGCTTAAACAATGGGAATTTATTTTCTTTTGAGGCTAGAAGTCCAAAATCAACATCAACTTGATGCTTTTCCTAAAAAGACAGTGGAACTCTGGGGCTGGCTGCTGGCAGTCCTTAGTCCTTGGCTTTTCTGTAATATGGCAATGTACTCTCCTGGCTTATCTTCAGGATTTGATTGACTTCTGATTTCTGACTGCTTCCCCTCTGACTGTCTCTTTGTCTGTCAGAATTTAATTCTCTTTATAAAGCATTGCAAGAATAGGATTAAGACCTATCCTGATTCAGTTGGCCATACCTTATCTGAAGTACCTCATCAAAAGGTCCTATTTGCAACTGGAAAAAGACCTTGAATAAAAGGGGAAAAGATAAAGACAACTGAGTTTAGATGGCTAAGAGACTTCAAAGTGAGTTGGAAAGTCATCAGAGAGATAACTCTTATGCATGTCTCAGCAGAATCTCATAGACAGCCAAAGTAGATACTATCCCAAATAGTGGGTCTCCTGAGGGCTCTGAAGACACCCACATCCTACAGTCATGGGAGATACCTCTGGAGTTTGGTGTCTTGCGAGTGGGTTGTATTTTGTGCTCCTGAGTGTGACAGAGGTGGACTCAGGTATGATTTCTCTACTCATGCCTCTTCTGTCCCTTTTATTTGAACCTGTAGTTGGCATTGGAGTTGGTAAATGTATGTCCAAGAGACTTGAATCTTTGGACTGTCCATGTGCCAGCTGGGCCCTGAGCCTTAGCAGAGTTGCAACACCTATTTTCCAGTTCATTGGACTCACCCAGGACAACTAACAAGGAGGCAAGGATGGACAACCACCCCACCAGGAAACTGAGAGAGTCTACAACTGCAAGAAAGAAAGTCCTGTTCATCAGCCATACAGGATTGAAGCCCCCTCTCAATTAGAGATGGAGTGGGCATCATAATCCCAGAATCCTCAGAATTGGGGAATAAAATATGGACTAGAGTGAACTTACTGGTATTCTACAATAGACTTACTGTGATTATAGCAATGGAAGGAATTGTATCATTGATGTGGAGACAGTGACTATTGGAGGTACTGAAGTCAAGGAGAAGGAAAAAGAAGTGTAATATGGGGGCATTTTCAGGACTGGGAATTGCCCTGAATGACAGTGCAAAGACAGATACAGGCAATTATATATCCTGCCTTAACCTACAGAATGGACTGGGAGAGGTTAAACTACAATGTAATCTATAATTCATGCTTAGTGGCAATGCCCCAAAATGTGTTCATCAATTGCAATGAATGTACCACACTAATGAAAGATGTTAATGTGTGGATAAGTGGGAGGTGTGAGGAGTGGAACATATGGGAATCCCTTATACGTTTTTTATATAATATTTTATATAATCTAAAATAAATAATATATATATATATTTAAAAAGGTTGTATTCATATCCACATGAATGGATTAAGTTTAAGAACATTTTTCATAGGTACATAGTTCCAAGCCACCACAGAGCAGGGAAAGAGAGGGAGGGAGAGAGAGAGAGAAAGGGAGGGAGAGGGAGAGGGAGAGGCAGAGGGAGAGAGAGAGGGAGAGGGAGAGAGACAGAGAGAGGAGGAGAAGGAGGAGGAGGAAGAGCAGGAGAAAAGAATGAGTTGAGAATTTTCCAAAACCATATCACACCTGGAAAAATCATGTATTTGCCAAATAACCAGGGAGAAAACCTGTAAATCAGCCAGAAATAAAGTCACACTAAATTCAAATAAGCAATAATGACTGACAGATGAATTTTCAAGAGAAACATCTATACATAGAGTTGGTGCATCCTTATGTTTTATTCTATTTCATGCAGATATAGCTTATTATATATTAAATTCAATTGCCAAATACATTTAAGGCAGTAGGTCAGTATTTCTTTTAGTAGTACGGCAGTCACTTAGATGCAATGCCAGTTATCTCTCTTTAGGAATAAACTTATTAGTTCAGCTTTGGAGATAGCTGGTAGAAACTAGCCCTCAGTTGTCAATCATTATCAGGGATTGCCTCACTTAAAGAGAGCCACCTCACCAAAAGTTATAATCCTTTCCATGATTGTTCCACATCCAATGACTGCTCAGCACAGGGTTACTCTGCTTTCTCTCCTCTACTTCAGAGAAATCAAGGGTCATCCCATCTTCAGCACTCCTTGCAGGTCTGGTTGAGCCATTTCACTGAATCTGCATTGCAGCATGACTTCTTCCTCTGAGCAATTTTGCTTCCTTCTTTTCTCTCCTAAAGCTACTGATCCTAAGAGAACACCCTAATAAACCTGGCACAACTGTGCCTCAGAGTCCACCTCCTGAGGAAAGCACCCTGTGATAAATTCCATAATATATGTTTTTCACTAACTGGGAAGAACTTTATTCCTATCCTAGTTAAATTGAACTAAATTTAGGGTCATTTTCCTCCTCAAACATTTAAAAATACTTTATATGATCTCTTTTATTTTTAAATATCACTTTTTATTAAATTGTCTTTTTTTTAAGATTCATAGATCACAGAAAATGTTACATTAAAAATGTAACCCACATACCCCATATCCCACCCACCCCCACTCCTCCCACATCAACAACCTCTTTCATCATTGTGGCACATTCATTGCATTTGGTGAATACATTTTGAAGCACTGCTGCACCACATGGATTATAGTTTACATTCTAGTTTACATCCTCCCCCAGTCCATTCAGTGGGTTATGGCAGGATATATAATGTCAAACATCTGTCCCTGCAATATCATTTAGGACAACTCCAAGTCCCAAAAATGTCCCCACATCTCATCTCTTCTTCCCTCTCCCTACCCTCAGCAACTACCATGGCCACTTTCTCCAGATCAGTGCTACAGTTTCTTCCATTACTAGTCACAACAGTTCTATAGTAGAATACCAGCAAATTTGCTCTAATCTATATTTTATTCCTCCATTCTGTGGACCCTGGGATGGTGATGTCCATTCCACCTCTATATTAAGAGGGAGCTTAGATCCCATATGGTTAATGGGTGCAATTCTCCTGCTTGGAGTTGTAGGCACTCTCGGTTCCCTGGTTTGGTGGTTGACCATCTTCACTTCCCTTTTAGCCAACCTGTACAAGCCCAACAAACCAGAAAGTAGGAGCTGCAACTCTGCTGAGGCTCAGAGCCCAGCTGGCACATGGCCAGTCCAGAGACTGAAGTCTCCTGGGTATAAATCAACCCCAGCGCCAACCACAGGTTCAGCAAAAGTGACAGAAGAGTCATGCATAGAAAGTTCACATCTGAGTCCAACTCTAATCTCTTTTATATAGAAACTAGCATAAAATTTTATATTCAAATTATAATATTCAAATAAATTTAATCAAATATGAATAAAAGAAAGATGGTTGGAGGAACAAAAATAAAAGAGAAAGCTTTAAAATTCAATGTCCCTCTATTAAAGCCACTGCATTAGCAACCAGGTCCAGGTATGCATTATTTAGTCCCGTAAGATTTGTTTCAGACTTTGATCCTCCAGATCTGTAATGTGCTAAATTTGTTTAAAACAAGTTTTAAATGCCCAGGTTTGTTATACTTTGTTACAGCAGCAACAGGAAACTAGTGCAATAAGTAAGATAAAGGCAAGGTCCAGCACTGGTAGAGAAATTGCCATATGTTGAAGAATGCAAAGGAGAAAGTTTATGGCATATTTCAATATTAAAAGGAATTTTATATATTTCATGCATAGAGTTTAAATAAGGACAAGGTGGAGGTTAAACACAAAGGCTAGATAATGAGGAATCTTACAAACGTAGTAAAAACGATACTTTAACTACGGACAATAGGAACCTTTGAAAAGTTTTGAAACAGAGAATAACTTGATTAGATTTTTCTTTTAGAATGTTCAGTCTCAATTGTGTGTGGGGATTCATGGTGAGGAGAATTGTATTCAGAACTGACATTTAAACTTCAGGTATTAAAGACCAAAAATATGCTAGTAACTGTTGTCATGAAGAGGGTAAGAAAGAGGAATAAGATAAAAAAGAGTAGGAATTAACTAAACATAATGAAAATGGTAGAAAAGGGGAAGGCATTGTTGATATCAAGTGTTCTTCCTTTGGCAATGTGTGGATGGTAAAATTATTGATTGATTTTGTGATACAGAATGAAGAGGTTTGGTCATATCATTTTATAGGGGGTTCCCAAGTTGAGGTATCAACTGTATTTATGGGGTCTGAATAACAAAAAATAAGGGGTCAGAGTTGAATATATAAAAGGTAATTGAAGCAGTGGAAAATTGCATACTTGGCCAAGAAGAGCAAAGAAAAGATATGGGTATGGGATATAACCCTGGTAGCATTAACATTTAAGAGACATTTTAACAATAAACTTTAACCTGATTTTGGTTTTTTATTTTTACTCTGCTTTAGAGAATATTTAGGAGTCAGAGAGAACTGGACATAAACAAATCAAAATCAAATTCTGTACTTTAAAGTTCCCTATTTTCAAATGGGTTTAAAAATTTCCAAATTAAGTTTTCTGTGAGGACAAAATTGGATAAGGTATATAAAACACTTGGCAAAATAACTGCTTTAAAGTAAGTGGTCACTAAATTGTGGCTATTATTTGGTTATTCATTAAATATAATTTATTTGATTTGTTTATTATCTTTCATTGATATTTTAAATACAATTTCCTGGCTTTCAGAAAGATAGCAGAAAGCCAAGATCCTACATATAAGATGTTACCACCTATTGATCATGGTTCAGTACAAATGAAACAATGAGCAGTCTCAAAATACATTAATTATTTTGGAAAATAAATTAATGTTTTAGAAAATAATGTTTAGAAATTAATGTTATAGAAAATAAATTAGTATTCATTTGGCACAGGACATGCATTTAAATTAATGCTTTAGATTTTGCAAATCATTACAAAGTTTATAATTAATGATACTACAGTATAAAGTATTTCATACAGCAACTGAAGAATTAAAGCCTAGCACAGCTAGATTTCTCCTCTTTTTCAGTTTTTTTACCTCTGATGAATTATTGCTAAATATTTATCACACATTTCCTAAGGGGCATCAGAGCTGTACAAAGCATACATGCTTCCTTTTCACCTCTCAAAATATACAATTTTCATTGTCCATTTCTTCCATATAACCAACCATTTTCCAGTTACTCTAGGGCAGGAGTCCAATACATCTCAATTTCCTGAATTTCTATTTAATTGTTGTTTGATAAGTATTTAGCTTTTAATTATTCTCTAATGTATCCTTGTTTCTTCAATAAAATTGTAAGAAATTTGATTATGGGAATTTTAGTTTATAATTACTTGGTATTTTTTACAGTAATAAGCAAAATGGTGGCTATATAATAGATACGTGTTAATAAATTAAGTAGTAGGCATATTTCCAGGTACTTAGTTTGTCTGACCGGGTATATAATTTGTTTAACTTATAAAATTTTTCATTTGATTTTATTCAATGTTCTGAGAGTTGTATAAAACAAAATTTTAAGTTTCTGTACTCAAGGAATGGTTGAGATGATAAATGGAAAAAATATTACTATTTTTAATAGATATGGAATAATTGCATCAATCTTCTAAAAATTATAATATATAAGAAATTATGAATTACATGAAAATAAATAAATAAAATTTAAACTGAATGTGTTTATTCATTTGTTATATGTATGCACACACATAAATATTCTCTATCCTATTTGGCATTAAATATGGAGATAAAGGGTAACTTTGACCAGCATTTATACATATATACATAGGTATTTTTTTATCATACTGGTTGGTTTACAAGTTGATTGATAATTATATCTTGTTCCCATAGGAACCTTCAATGGAAAGCACATATCTTTAAGTCTAGAGTTATTAGGTAAGAGATAACTTTTATAAGGCAGAGAATAAAATCCTTGCATTGGAAATGAGCATATAAATAGTGATACAATTTTTATATTAATGATTATTATTAAAAAGTGTTAATATCCTCAAATATTAAGAAGTTTTCTCAATCAAGAATTAGAAATGGGATGTCTTTGTTGGCCAGGTTGCTATGACAAATATTATACAGTGGGTTGGCTTAAACAGCAAGAATTTATTGGCTCATAGTTTTAGAGGCCAGAAGTCTCAGATCATGGCATCGGCAAAATCACACTTTTTCACAGGGTCAGTAGTATTTTGGGATTGGTTTGTCGGGACTCTTAAGAGTTCCTTGGCTTTCATCTCTGCCTCCTGTAACATGGTGATCTCTCCTTGTATCTGCTCTTCCAGTTTCGGCTGACTTCTGGTTTCAGGTTCCTCTGGTGTATTTCCAAACTTCTCTTATATACCCTCTAGTTCTATGTATTGAGGCCCACCCTGATTTGGTTTAGTCACCTAAACAGGATTTTATAATGCCCTATTCACAAAAGAGCACACACCTTAAGTGATAATACATATTCAAATGGTTCTATTTACAAATGGGTTCACACACACACAAACACAGTTTAAGTATAAGAACATGTCTTTTGTTGGGATACATAATTCAATCTACAACACAAGAATAAAAAAAATATGGTAGTCATAGCTCATGATCACAAAACACATTCTATGTTTTAAAGAATATTGCCTTAGGAAGTGACAGTTTATGTCACTAGGAAAAACACAGTTTGTATAAGAAAATATCAGACAACCTTCATGATTCTACAAAGTTTATTCAGTGATCTGATGTGTAGGGATGACCCAAATTAATTATTTGCAAAACTGTCTCTATTTTTTAGTATAAATAATTGCTTATCTTTATCCATAAGAAGTTTGAGGATTTTAAACAAGATTTTTAAAATTGAGATCTTCATAGAAAACCAAGAAATCCATATGGACAAAAAACAGTTTGTGTCATGAGTAATTCAAAGTTAGAGAGAAAAATTTATTTTAAACATAATACCTGGACAAAATTTAAAATAATAAGACAAAAAGGAGGAATTTCACAGCAATATTAAAATAGAGTGTCAGTCCTAGTAATCCTAAAATATGTTAAAAATAGAAGAAATATGGATATTTATATATAAAAATAGCATAAAATAGGCAAAGTAAATGAACAATTCATAAAAGAAAGAAATAACTGGATAAAATAAGACTTTGGAAACTAAAATACCAGTAGTTATTCAAAAACAATGTAATTAACAGAAGAATTATTTTTAAAATTCTTCATTTTTAAATTAAAATTCAGAAGTAAAAATTTAGCCTATTTCAGTCTAGCACAGCTCCATTAGTACTAACTTTTACACTGCACATTGAAAAAAAACAGGACTTGACAAGAGTTATTATGGGTTCAATTTAAGGATTAAAGTTGATGTTTTCTGTAAGGATAGATCTTGTGTTTTGCTGTTATTTCATATTAGAATGAAGACATTTTAATATTTTCTTTTCATATTGGCAATTTGATGTGTCAGGTATTACAGCATAAATTATAAATTACGGTTTCCCCATTCATAGTACTCTTGTCTCTTTCTCCATTTCTTTTACTGTCATATATTATATTTAATCTTATTTTCACACGCTTATTTTGGTTAATGTGCATTTGTTCTTCCTCAAAATGGGAGGAAGTTGTCATTAGCAGGTGGAAATATTATTTTTTTCATGTCCCCAATGTACCATAAAAATTGCTCATTTAATGAGGATTGACAGCAAATTCAGAGAATATTTTCTTGAAAACTGATTTAAAGGTTCACTTTTCATTTATTATCTGATTGTATAACAGTATAATATACATCATGGCAGAATTATAGCAAAACTCAAATAATTCTGCCTTATTTTAAAGCATTTTCTTTACTCCTTAGTATAACATGTAAAATTGTTAGTCACTGCTGAAAGGGAGTAAATGTGCTAAATGTTCAAGCTTACTTGATAATGCAATAAATTAACATGAGTATGATATTTATTATGCCTGAATTCACCTGGGAATATTCACATTTCTAACCATCACATTTCAAAACCTCTTATTGGGATAAATTTGAATTAACAACAAACTCTAGAATTAATCTGGTGGCTGGAAGCAAGGGTGTATTTGAATAAAAGTATTTATGTTTACAGGTAAACTTAGCTTGAGTATGTGATAGGCTATTTTGTGAGTGGCTCTTCTCAGAATTGAGAGAATAAGGATGATGGAATCTCATTGTGGTAAACCTTCCTCAAGATAAATTGTATGTATCGTGAGGCACAGTCATCTGTACACCAATTTCTGGTCAAAATGTCATCTGTTGACTCAAATAGAATCCTTTTACTATAAGTAACATTCTCTTTAAAATATCTTATTTTCATCATTTTCAAAAGTTTATGTTAAATGCAAGAAGAGTCAGTATTCTAGGTATTAATACAGATATTTGGTTGCAGAGACTCCCAAATTTATTATAATAACTATTAAATTATATTAAGCAATTCTACTTAAATGTTCATTACCTAAATTTAAATATTATGCCACTAGATGGAGTTTTGGATTTTGTATTGGAGTGTTTGGTACATATTATAGAATTTCATTAAATTTACTTTGCATACTTGTAAAAATCAGGAAGTAGTCATAGCACTCTGGACTAGCTTCCTCTGAGCATTATTGAGAACTGTAATAAAATTTAATTTAAAAGTGTACTTCCTATGAGTGTGATATACTAGTAGTTAAAAGAATACTCTAAAAAGCATAGCATAGCAGTACTCTTGGAAAGATGACATTAAATTAAAAGTAAAACTGGAAATCTGTCAGGTTTAACAACAATCTAGGTCATGATTTTGTCATTATGGAATGACATTTGCCATCACTTCATGCGTATGACCACTGACCTAAAGATTTTAAAAAATAGTGGTTTCAACTGGCTAATCACAGTTATCAGCTGTTAGCACATGGGTCATGTGTGTGCTCATGACTGGCACCTGTAATTCATTCTGTTTTCCTTCTTAACTGGAAATTGAGTTGACCACAATATATCAGGTAGAATTTCAGGAAAAGAGATATAATTAATGCCCTCAGCACAATGTCTAGGATCCTTACTTCCTAGGAGGGCTAGGCCTATGTCCATGCTATCATACAAGACCATCTATAGTGGCCAATGCAATAAGCAAGAAAACCTCCATGTTTTAATAAACTGTGTTTTGATAGTTGAAGCAAAAATAAAATATGAATAAGGTTTTTAATGTACAAAGCATTTGCTCCTATAAACTAACCCAGTTCTGCCACTCTCAAATGTCTGTAAATCTCCAGAATTCTATAGTTAAATGTGGCTAGCAATTTAAAGAGTTTTCAGTAGTATTTCCCTAAGGTAGGCAGAAACAGAAAGAAAAAGAGATGAACTCATTTCCTAGAGAACAAATAGAAATCAATTTCATATATAAATCAGTGTCTTAGTGAAAAGAGAAAGACCAAATTGCACAATTTATCCATATTCATAAGCTCTTATTTTACACTTAGCCATATATGGACTAGTGTTTGAATGGTTATTCTAGGAATTTTTACAAGTCAATTTAATGATTAAACACATGAATCTTTCAGGTGTCTATTATGTTTTCTTCAAAGTTAGAAAATAAATTCTGAAGAGGAAAAAGAAATTAAAAGCTAGTTAATCTGTTTCTTATCAGGAGAGGCACAGTGGTAAATGCCTACCAGTCCATCCCTGCTTGAAATGACCTCTCCTACAATCTTGCTGCATCTTAATCTCAGACAGAAATTTCCCAACAACTTTGAGATGTTTAATTGAGATGGTAATGCAGAGAATATCACCCTAGATTGAGGTAACAGTTTAGTTTATATTTTGTAGTGCAAATAAAAGGCACATCAATTCTGAGCTAATATTTATCTGTCTAGTCCCACCTTGTCCAGTCCTTGATACTGTTCTCTAATAACTCAAGGTATGAACTCAATCTATTATATCTTTGGCTGAAAATAAAAGACATAAGCCAAAATAATTTAACTTAAACATGGCTTAACTTTTCAAGGAACAATATTTTTAAAATTATGAATATGTAGTTTAAAATTATAAAAAAAGTGTATTATGTTGCTGTGTATTTTTATACTTCATTTTGGGATAACTATTCCATATTATTGATTTTTTAAAAAGATTTATTTATTTCTCTCCCCCCCACCCTGGTTGTCCACTCTCTGTGTCCATTCACTGTGCCTTCTTTTGTCCACTTCTGTTTTTGTCAGTGGCATGGGAATCTGTGTTTTTGTTGTTGTTGTTGTTGTTGTTGTTGTGTCAGTTCCCCGTGTGTTCCGCACCATTTCGGGGCAGGCTGCACCCTCTTTCACAGTGGGCGGCTCTCCTTACGGGGTTCACTCCTTGAGCATGGGGCTCCCTACACGGGGGACACCCCTGCGTGGCAGGGCAGTCCTTGCACGCATCAGCGCTGCACATGGGCCAGCTCCACACGGGTCAAGGAGGCCCGGGGTTTGAATGGCGGACCTCCCATGTGGTAGACGGACACCCTAACCACTGGGCCAAGTCCGCCGTCATATAATTGATTTTTGAAAATAGAAAAATATATACCGATTTATCTATACCAAATTAGTTTGTTTGTAAAAATAATATAGTGGATAATGTAACCTAGAATTCTTTTATCCTAACCATGACTGTCTGGGCATTTCTCATACACAATTCCAATAAGAACATGATTCTTGAAACTTATTTCCTTCCTGAAATATGCCTCCCTGAGACACAATCAAATCGGTAATACAAATCCCTTTTTTTTTCCTAAAAGATTTATTTATTTATTTATTTAATTAATTAATCCCCCCCCTCCCCCGGTTGTCTGTTCTCTATGTCTATTTGCTGGGTCTTGTTTCTTTGTCCGCTTCTGTTGTCGTCAGCGGCACGGGAAGTGTGGGCAGTGCCATTGCTGGGCAGGCTGCACTTTCTTTAGTGCTGTGCAGCTCTCCTTACAGGTGCACTCCTTGTGCATGGGGCTCCCCTATGCTGGGGACACCCCTGCATGGCACAGGACTCCTTGTGCACATCAGCACTGTGCATGGGTCAGCTCCACACGGGTCAAGGAGGCCCAGGGTTTGAACCGCGGACCTCCCATGTGGTAGATGGACGCCCTAACCACTGGGCCAAGTCTGTTTCCCACAAACCCCTTTTGATGAAAATGATTTTAAAATTCTCCCAGTAGAATGAAATTCAGGATTTATTTAGAGGTAAATATGAAAAAAACATGCAAAATAAAAGCCCACAAAATTCTATGACTTTGAAATGACTTTGAGAACCACATGGAAATAAACTTCTGCATTACAGTTGAACTGAGACTCTAGATGAAATAGTTATAAGTGAAATAATTCAAAATATACTTAAATAGCTTTAGAAGTCTTGTACTGAGGACTAAAAATATTGCAAAGGCAATCTATACTATTGTATTAGTCAGGGTTCTCTAGTGAAATAGAATCAACAAGAGATATCTCTCAATAGAATGCAATTCTATAAGAGTCTCTTATGCAGCCATGGGGATGCACAAGTCCAGATTCCGTGGGCAGGCTGCAACCAGGGGCTGCAATGAAAGTCCAATGAAGGTTCTTGATGAGTTCTGGGAGATGGTTGGCTGTCTAAAGCAAGCTGGGAAATTCTCTCTCAATGCTGAAATCACTTCTCCTTTTAAGGCATTCAACTGACTGGGTTAAGCGTCACTCATGGCTGATGGCAATATCCCTGACTGATATAATTATAACCAGCTGCAGTTATAACTGCAGTAAAATTAATGGTGACTAAAGTCCATAAATACCCTTGTATTACAGTTAGCCCAGTGCTTGCTTGACCAAATAACTGGGCACAATTACCTGGCCGAGTTGACAAAATAGCCTAACTATCACAACTACTATGATTGTGTCCATACTTTAGTACCTATTTTGGTGAGCTATTTTTCATAAATAGGTTATCTATTTTTGCTGAACTGTTTATACCTCCCTTCCATTAATCATATAATGGTGCATATATCTGTTTAAGGTTTTCAATAACAAAAATGAGTGTTCCATCTTTTTGCAGGTTTAAACACAAGAAGAAAATTGAACAGCTTTGGGAGGTGCTAAATAAACCCAATTAATACTTTACTGACCTACATTAACACCAAAGCATTCATCAAACACCCATTTTGTACTGGTAAATGAAGAGGTTTTCTATTTACATATATAGGTAAACTGACTCAAAGTATTCCATAAGGTGGTTTATTTTCAATATGATCTTAAACATGATTGGTTAACCAATCATTTTTTTCCAAATTAGCAGTCCCAGAATTAACATGGCTCCAAATAGTTTGTATAAGAAAGTCATTATAGCTGTTCATTATAACTGAATTAAGGAATCAGTCTCAATTATCAATAGAGAAATCCACTAGCTTTTTTGAATAAATTGAAGTTTACTTATAGCATTAATACATCATCATTTTCAAAACTTTTGTTTTAAAAGCTGGCTGGACAACAAACTATGGCAAAACTTTCCTCAGTTTCCAACAAAAATACAGAAAGTGAAGAAGACATAGTAGTGATGAAAAAGAGTAATGAGCAACCTATTGTGGAATTAGGGGAGATTTTCATTGAATAGAAGGAATATTCAGTGATTGAATAGAAAAGGGGGGGGAAGGGGAGAGAAATAAATCATAAAAAGAAAAAAAGAAAAAGAAAATTGGCCGTCCAAGTTATTGTATTTGCATGCATATACAACTGCAATATGTAGGAAGAATTAAGATTGTGATTTAGAAATGCAATTAGTAAGTCATTTGCTTGATTCTGTGCAAATTGTTTGAGAATCTACATTAAATAATTGATTTTCTAAGATAATAAATTACATATACTGACATATTACCTAGAAGAATAAAAGGAATAACTTGTCAGAAAACTACTCACTCAACATTTACCAGATTAAACCAGCTTCACAGGAGAATTTTACAAAACTTCTAAGAAACATTAAAGTGCAATTTTTTTTTTTTACAGTTTTCTAGAGAAAAGAATTAAAAGTTTCTAAATTATTTTTGGAAACTGGCAAAGATGAATTATAAATTAAGAAAAAATAGTACAGAGAAAATTAAAACCCTTATCACTATATAATGTTATAAAAATTAAAGGTATACTATCTGCAAACAAGTTCACTCCAGGGATGCAACTATACTTCAAAATTAGGAAGTATCTATGAGTACAATTCACTCCATTTATAGGTCAGCATAAAACTTACATGATCATTTATTTAAAGATGTATTCGATTAAAATCAGAGAAAGAAGTACCCTGGGAAATGGACATGACTCAATTGATAAGAGCCTCTGCCTACCATATGGGAGGTCCAGGGTTCAAACCCAGGGCCTCCTGGCCCATGTAGTAAGCTGGCCCATGTGCAGTGCTGCTGCACACAAGAAGTGCCATGCCATGCAAGGGTGTCCCCAGTGTAGGGGAGCGGCATGAGCAAGGAGTGTGCCCTGCATTGAACCACCCCATGCTAAAAAAGCACAGCCTGCCCAGGAGTGGTGCTGCACACACGGAGAGTTGATGCAGCAAGATGATGCAACAAAAAGAGACACAGATTCCCCATGCTGCCAAGAATGCAATTGGACACAGAACCCAGCAAATAGACACAGAGAGCAGACAACAGAGAGGAAAAGGAGAGAAATAAATAAAATAAATCTTTTTAAAAAAGTACATTATTGGTTTTGAAACACTAAAGTCAATTAGAAATGTGAATATATAAACATTATAACATTAATCTATAGGCCAGAATTATGCACAGTGTAGTATCATAAGAATTACCATTAAAATCAGGAAGACAACCTACAAGTCCATTATTAACATTGTTTGAATACTGTACTGGAAAGACTATTTAATGTAAATAGAGAAGGGAAAGACAAAGACATAATATTAGATACAAAAATTAGCAACCTTCAAATATACAGACATCAATGAGTGAAACACCAGTGAACCAATGAATTCAAAGAGAGACCCCATTTACACCAGAGCAGAAAATGTAAATGGAAGTAACTTTAAAAATGTTTACAATGAGCTTGTATTTCTCATATAAAAATTAAGCACACATTAGAAATGGAATGTTTACTATACTCACTGAGATCTGGCTTTTTTTGGTCCCACAATAGACACTCCTTTACATGTATTTCAATGATTAAACATAACACAACATTATCTAATTTTTGTTATCTTCCTTTTTAGTACCGTAACTCACTTGGTTTTAACTGCACAACATAGGAATTGAAAATATTCCTCCAACTGTAATTGTTTCACCAATACAAAATTATACTTCACTGTTCTGTCTCCACATCTTTCTGTATATCTGAGAACGTTATTTCTTTGCTCTGTAATAATGTGCTTCCAGTGTGTTTTTGATTTCTGCATTGTGCCCTTCATCACCATCATATCCCTTATCTTTTTTATGTTTACAATTTCTTCAGTATGTTCTCCCAATATCTTCTTAATATCCTTAGTCTCTTCCTTCACTTCATTAAGTTGATTCATGATATTTGTTTGTACATCTCTCATTAATTGTTCCATGTTCTGCATCTTCTCTTGCTTTTTAGTTTGTTCATTGGACTGGACCATGTCTTTCTGATTCTTAGTATGCCTTGTAATTTTTTGTTGGTGTCTAGGCATCTGTCTATCTTGATGGGTTTATTCAGTTGATTCGCTTCTCTTTCTACTCTAGGGTTTTATTTTGTTATTGTTTTTGTTTGTGTGGTAAGGCTTTACTTTGACAGTTTGTTCCTCTTATTCTATTTCCTTGCTGTTGTTTATGTTCCCTTGAAAAAAATATTAAGACCAGACAAAAGGAAAGAGGAAGAGAAAAAGAATATTAGTAACATTAATAGTAAAAGGTAGAAGTGGTACCATACCAGACCTATAAAAATGAATTAACACAAGTAAGAAGTACAGTGGAATAAGAATAAAAGAGTGGAATAGACATAATGAAATGAGAGACAAAACACAGAAAAATATATAGGTTGAATTAAAAGGCTGGAATGATGAGAACAGAGGAAAAGAAAAAGAAAAAAAGTAAAAAAAAAAGAAAAACAGAGAAATGAGGGAGAGAGAAATAAAAATTGAAGACCAAACAAAAAGAGGTGGAAAAGAGATACAAGAAAAGCTAATACAAAAAGAATGTCTATATGTTTCCTCTCATAAAGTATCAGCTGGATGCCTGATAACCTGGTGGTTTACTTCCTTTAAGAACAGCCAGGTACTGAACCAGAAACTCATATATGCAAGATGGGAATTCCTCCTCTGAGCTAAACTGTCCACTTAGTTTAGTTACCCTTTCAGAAAGCTATCCACCCCTTTTCCCTCAGGCAGATTAGTTTCCTAACAGTTTGCCAGAGCCCTCCTGATTAGGCACCTCTCTGTCCCTGCCCTCTCTCTAATCTAGTTCCTCTCTTTACCTAGGCAGCTGGATGGAATAGGCTGCCTAAGTAGATGCCCCCTCCCCTCTCCACTTCCCGTTAGGGGCCCTTCTGAGATTCAAAGGGGGCTCAGCTGGCCAGACTCATTGCAAAGAAACCACTCTCCACTCTTCCAGACCCTCTTCTTCCCAGGGAAGGCCTCCTCACACTCTGAGCAGCCAGTCAGGGTCTTCACCTAGGCTATGTGCCCTGAGAGTGGGGTATATGTGCAGCTTCCAACCAAAGGGGCTAGCAACTCACGGTTTTCCTTTGGCCTCTTTATCTTTCCAGGACCCTACTAGATGACTCAGAGCACCCTCCCATTCTATATATATTCAATGCATCTCCTTCAGACAGTTCTCTGCCCCTTTCTCCACTTCTTTGTTGTGAGAGGGTCAGGCTTTGCCTATGCATCTCTGCACCATTTTACTGGAAACTACCATAGTGTAATATTTTGAAACCATTTTTAAAAAGCAAATAAACTCAATTTATAAAGTACCATCGTTGCATATAACAATTTCAGATTCAAATAAGATAGAAATTTGTTTTTCATGATAAAATATTGATAGTGAATAAAAAATCATATTTTATAATTGAAATGAATTGGCTATGAGCATTGAAATTACATGCTACATAGGCCAAATTCAATAAAATTTCTGATTAATATGTGGGATTCTAGATGAGAGAAAATTGCCTAACCTGTTGTGAAATACACATAATTCATTTCTATATCTAATCAGTGCATACATCAACACACACAAAAATAAAAGAAAAAGAAAAGAAAAACCTAGCATCCAGATCTTAGTTTCTTATATCACTTTCTAATGAAACAAACCAAAGCTTTTGGGGGAAATGACTTGGGCAGGGACTATACAAAATGATTCTGGAGCATCTTCATGTGCCTGAAGGTAAGTAAGTGCTTTTAAAAAAAAGTAAAGAAAAGGAGTAATGCCCAAGGGATATAGGAGCCAACTGAAAGTGCTCACAATGGGTAAAGCTGAAAAATTTAAACAACAAAATAAAATGGTATTGGATTATAGCACAAAATATATATAAATATCCATGAGTCACATTGACATAAATAAAGGATTGAGTAAATAAATACATGGAGGAGAACAGATGAATTTCCCGTGCAACTTAATTCCAAATAATTGTTGTAGATATCCCACCCTCATTGAGGTGGAACATAGCTCGCTAATCTTTATGGAAGGGCTTTCCATAGTGACTCCCTTCCAAAAAGTACAGTATGGAATAGGAGAAAAGAGTAACTTCACAGTGGAGGAAACTGACAATGCCTGGTACAGGAGATAAATTATTTTATTGTATGAATTTGATGAGAATGGAACTTTATTTCTGTGGTCTTTCTTCTAAAAAACATAAACCAAATTAAGCATGAGAAAAACATCAGAAAAATCCCAGTTGAGGAAGAGTCTACAAAATATGATGAGGAATCCTCAAAACTATTAAGGTCATCCAAAAAACAAGGATAATGTGAGAACCATCCCAGCCAAGAGAAGCCTAAGCAGACATGACTGCCAAATAAAATGTCGTATCCTGGAAGAGATAAAGGACATTAGGTAAAAACTAAGGAAATCTGAGTAAACTATAAACCCTAGTTAATAAAAACATATCCATATTTGTTCATTAATTCTGACAAGTATACCATACTAATGTAAATTGTTAATAATAGGGGAAAAAGGTGTAGGGTGATGGACTACCTATACTAACCTTGTTACCTTTCTGAAAATCTAAAATGATTGTAAATAAAAAGTTAACTTGAAAAAAAGGGCTTCAGCTGGTGAGTCATGCAATTGCACATTTATTTTCAGTTCACATGATCACTTTAGCTATTCTCTTGGATAGAAATGTGAGATTTCACATTTTCTAATATTTCCTCTAAAGGAAGAATGGTAACATTTTTATTGCTGGCATTTATTAATAAATTAGTCTAAACTAATTTGTCAGATAATTCGGTATTAATATATTTTGACAATTTAGATAACAGTTAAAGCAATATTTAATTCACTTTTCTTATTTATTTATTTATTTATTTTTAAAATGTTACATTAAAAATATGAGGTCCCCATATACCCTCCACCCCACCCATGCCACCTCTCCCACATCAACAAATTCTTCCAAAATTGTGGCACATTCACTGCACCGGATGAATATATTCTGGAGAACAGCTGCAGCACATGGACAGTAGTCCACATTGTAGTCCACACTCTCCCCCAGTCCACACAGTGGGCCACGACAGGACACAAAATGTCCAGCATCTGTCACTGTAGCACCACCTAGGACAACTCCAAATCCTGAAAATGTCCCCACACCATATCTCTTTTTCCCTCTCCTGACCATCAGCAGCCACCGTGGCCACCCTCTCCACATCACTACTACAATTTCTTCCCTTACTAATCACAATAGTTCCCCAGCAGAACACCAGCAATTCCACTCTAATCCATACTCTATTCCTCCATCTTGTGGACCTGGGATGGCTATGTCTAGTCCCCCTCTACATCAAGAGGGGGTTTCGATTCCACGTGGATGATGGATGCAATTCTGCTTGCAGCTGTAGACACTCTTGGCTCCCTGGTGTGGTAGTTGACCCTCTTCACCTCCCTGTCAGCTGGCTAGGGTAAATCCAAGAAACCAGAGGGTAGGAGCTGCAAGTCTGCTGAGGCCCAGGGCCTGACCATCACATGGACAGTTCAGAGATTCAGGTCTCCTGAATATACACCAATCTGAATGCCAACCACAGGTCTGGTAAAAGTAACAGAAGAGGCATGTGTAGAGAGGTTATATCGGAGTCCAACTCCATCACACTCAGGAACATAAACTCCAAAGTAGGGCCAACCGACATGGCCCTGAACTTCAGAGCCATCTGCCTTGACCATAGAACCTGTGGGTCTCTGTAGCCCTCAGGAGAACCAGCACCTGGGTTTCTATCTACTTTGGCTATCTCTGGTACCCTGCTGAGGTGTGCATAAGCATCACCCTCTGATGACCTCCCGATTCTTTTTTGGAGACTCTTATGCATATAAACTCACTTGTCCTTTCCATTTCCCCCTTTTTATCCAAAGTCAAAAAGCAGTTTTTAACACCTGACATTACATGTAGGCTGAGATATTCTGACAGTCTGAGTTGACCTCTTTGTTCATGGTCTTTTTGTGGTTACATCATCAGTTGGTGCTTGGTAGTAATCCCTCGGTGCCAGGGAGGCTCATCCCTGGGAGTCATGTCCCCCATGCTGGTGGGAAGGCAATGCATCTACATGCTGAGTTTGGCTTAGAGAGTGGCCACATTTGAGCAACATGGAGGCTGTCAGGAGGTAACTCTTAGGCACCAATGCACTTTTCAAATAAAACCCAATTTAAAATAATTTACCTGTTTCCCCATATCCACCCATTTACTTCTCAATTCATATTCCAATATATAATATATAAAATATGACCATTGTAAATGCACATTTAATGGAACAATTGTGTAAGTAAAAACTCCTAGATATCTGGTAGAAATTTATAATTATCAACTTGATACACAGGAATCCCACAAAGATATTAAAGAAACTTTAATAGATTAGACTAAAAAAGGAAAGAAAAAGAACAAAATGAACATAAGCCTTTGGGTCTCCAAACTTCTGTAAACAAAATGCAGGCCAAGAATATTATGTTTAATAGCTTTAAAAAATTAAAAGTCAAAGAACTTACTATTCTCTTTGTGTAGAATTCACTTCTCCAGACACCTACATCATTTCATTTAGATCTTCAATTAAATATCACTTTTCAGGGACACCTTTGCTGACCTCTCTATCTAAAATTCCTCAATACACACACATTGTATTAGTTTTCTATTGCTGTATTGAAAATGACCACAAATGTAAAATAACATATATTGATTAGCTCACAGTACTACAGGTCAGAAGTCCAGCATAATGTGGTTAGATTCTAGATTCTCTGCTCTGGGTTTCAAAAAAAAAAAAAAAAAAAAATTGGGTAGATTTTGTTTGAAGGTTTTTGCAAAGATTCACCTTCCTACCCCAGTCAGACTGTTGGCAGAATATAATTTCTTATGTTTGTAGGACAGATGTCTATATTTCCTTGCTGACTGTCAGCCAGAGGTGGCTCGTAGCTCCTAGACTCCACCTATTCTTTTTGCCAGTTGGTATCCAACATCAAGCCCAATTACAGTATGCTAAATCCTCCTCTACCTTAAATCTCTGACTTCCTCTTCTGTAACAGCCTGAGAAAACTCCCAGCTTTAAAAACGCTCATGTAATTTTTTCGAAATAACACGGATATCACCCTATTTTAAGATTTGCAAAATATATATATATCAATATCTAATTAGTGTTTGATTGAATAATCTGATGAAAATATGTGTATATCACCTTAGAAATATGTATCTCTCACACACACATGTACACAACTTTTTATCCTTTCTTTCTACCAATTTTTACTGTATTAGTAATTATTGAACATAATGTGTATTTTATTACCTTGTGCATTGCCTTCCACTAGAAAGTAATAATTTTGTCTATTTTGTTTAGCACTTGATCCTCCATGCCTATACCATGCCTAGCACGTTGTGTATGTTATAAATATTTGTCATTAAATTAATTTAAAAAACAATAAAATAATTTCATTTTATTTTGCAGCATAACTGACTCTTTCTTGACATTTACAACTCTGTTCAATTTTCACCTCCTTCAGTGGCTTGCCCTGATTATTTAAATCTAATTACTTTTCCCTCACTCCAGTTATTTTATATTACACTATTTTGTCTTCACAACATTTAATTACTCTTTGATCTATGTGTACATATATTATATATAAATATATAAAAAACTACCCTCTGATATATATGATATATGTCATATATTTACATATATATCAGAGGTTTGAGAAATGTGTATGTGTGTATGTATATATAAATTATATAGTTGGTAAACATCTTATAAAAAAACAAAAAAGCTAGAACTTCAGAAAAGTTGACACTCATTTAACAGATACAGAAATATGCTTTACAAATGGTGAATTGAAAGCTCAGTTTTTAAATACCATCTCTCTCCCCCTTCTCTATCCCTTTCTCTTTCTAATTTTCTTATATACATTTTCTCACACCCATTATAATTATTCCACAAATCAAAAAAATAGTTTCAAATTTGCATATAACTCAGGAAAAAACACCATGTGTCGGTGATTAAGTTATGCCCCTCCCCCCAAAGCCATGCTTAACTCCTAAATCCTGGTCCTGTGGGTATGAACCCATTTGCATATAGGACTTCAAAGGTGTTTTCAATAAGAATGTGGCCAAATCGAATGAGAGTGGGTCTTAATCCATTATGGCCGAAGTTCTTGTAAGCAAAAGAAATTGAATATGGAAGTAGAAACCAGAGAAGGAGGGCCAGATCAATTACTTTGTGACAGAGGCAGAGATATATCTACAATCCAAGAATTGCAAGAATTGTTGGCAAGTCAGCACCAAAACGCTACAGACTCGTGGAGAAGAATGTCCTGGTGATATCATAATGGCTATCTTAATTGGACTTCTAAGCCCCAAAATTGTGAGACAATAAATTCCTGTTATTTAGATAACCAGTTTGTGGTAGTTGTCATAATAGTCCTGGAAAACTAAGGTACCTTGTTAGGAAGAGTTTGCATTCAATATTTCTTATTAAAACTCTAAGAAGCTTGTAAAAGGCTATTTTGTGCTTATGTGGCATTTTCTCTGAGATGTCCACACTTGGTCCTTACCTTTTAAGCAGACATATAATGTCCATATCAGTCTGTTCATGTATATATTGATGCTCCCAATTTGATTTGCACATGGTTTCTAAGGATATGTGGCTTTAGGAGAGCCATGTAAATGCGACTGCCAGGGCATCTTGCCCTTATGTGGCCAAACTTTTCTTAATTATGATTATCTTCTGGTCATACTTCCATATACTATTGAAATCCCATTTAGCTCACATATTATCTCAGTATTACTCTTTCCCAAACTATCCCTTCATTTATTTTTCATTCTGGGATCCATTGCCTTTGATTTATAGTCATTATCACTCATTTCAACTTAAAAGTTTCTCTTACCTCTTTTTATAATTGCTATTATAAAATTACTTTTTATTAATTGCCACTATTATAATTATTATTTAGATTAATATTTAGATTTCACCAAAAGTAAAACAGTGAGTTTTTTAACACATTATTTTATTATAATCTAATAAAACCTTTATGAGATGGCTTCTTTCTAGGAATTTAGATCAAAATAATACTCTCATAATATTCACTGTAACTCGCTAGTTAGAACATTACCATAGAATTCATAGAAGGAGTTCAAATGGTAAAGAAAAGCTTTGTGAGGCTAGAATTTTAGATTTTTTCAGGGTCTAGATCCTTTCCAACACATCTTCATTAAAAATCTAGCATTTGTTTACCTTTTCTTTCCTTTCTGCAGTTTGTTGCATTAATATACTCAAATTTTACTCAAACCAAAGACCTTTAACCAAGAAGCTCTCTGTTCTACTTTTCTAATTTGTGTAAAAGCTATCTCAACACTTAGGGACTTAATCATTTTTACCTGGCAATCTTCTAGGTCAGAAATTTAGTCAGGACTTGACTATGTAATTCTTCTGTGCCACATAACACTGATGGATCTCACTCATTGTCATTTAATTGGCATAGGGACTGTTCCAGAGGGACAGAGATAGTGTCAATGACATATCTGATAGTAGGGGTGACTAGAAACTGTCTACCATGATGTCTATGCATAGCCTCTCTAAAAGAATAGTCTTAAATTATTTAAATTTCTTAAAACATCATTCAGGACCCCCAGAATGTGTTTCAATGACCAAGTTTCAAGTTGCAAGCCATCTTATGACATAGTAGTCCTGGAATATCATTTCTATCACATTCCATTTTTCAAGAAATACTTTAAGACCATTTCTGTTTCCACAGAGTGGGGATAAACGCCGCTTCTTAATGAGCAAGTAATTTGTGACTGTATTAATCTATACATTTCTCTTCATGCAATTATTTACATTCCTTCAATATGTAAAATATGATCAAGCTCTCCCCCCACACTTAAGAATTTTTTCATTCTCCTCCAATTTTAGTATTGACTCAACTCCATGATATCATCACTAAACGAGGCCCTCATATGCATCAGTCTCTTAAGTTTTTCCTCCTAATCTGAAAACCTGAAGAGTAAAGAGACAATTCATCTCTCCCTCCCCATGACTAACAAACAAAAGTGATTCCAGAAATAATAATCACAATGAACTCTGCATTCAAAATTTTTAAAAATTGAGTTTGATTTTAGGATTCAATAAGATAAATGAACCTGGTCAGAATTTTTTAAAGTAATGCTTCCATAATTTACTAAGCTGCCTATTGTTTCTTATTTTTTGAAGTTGAAATAAATTTTTTTTTTAATGGGAGGAAACAGGATTATTGTAATCATTGGTCCATAGCCAATGAAATGAAATCCTGCTTGGCATATATTTCCACTGCTTTGGTTAACACCCAGGTCTGTGTCCTTAAATATTCTTCTTGAATCTGGGTGCTAATATCTGCAATCTCAGTTCAGCCTTCTCAGTAATTTTTCCTTTTTCCATAAAAAATATGTTTGATAGTGTGAAGGTTTTTAGACTTTATTCTGCCAAAAATCCAAGGCCTGAGAAGTTTTTTTTTTTTTCATTTTGAATTGTCTCATTCATTTTAGTCCAAGGTGATAGTTCTTCCAACAATTTAATTTTCTAATTAACTTTGTGGGATCTTTATAAATCCTATTGATGTTCACTCCATTAGATAAAAGCTACATCCATAAACCTTTCCAGACAGGACTATATCTGCTTTAGCTGAGAGAGCGCTATGGGCAATTCTCTTGAGTTTCTTAGAAGCATTTATTTTTCAAGATAAGAAAGTTTGTGAAACCCATAATTAAAACTTTCTAGAAACTTAACCAAAGGTTTGACATCCAAACCCATAAGATGATCTTTACCTTAAAGCCCATTCTTACTTTGAGCAGAATGCTTGTTTTCTGGAGAGGCTGGAGATGAGAGACAGTTTTATTTTTTAATTCAGCAATTCCTAACTCTACTACATCTATATTTTCTGTATATTTTTCTTGAAACCTAAACAGTATCTTTTCTAGCTTATCTCTCACCATCCATAGGTTATCATATGCAACAAAAAGTAGACAATAAACTCTTATCTAAATCTACCAGTTCATTAGGTATATGAGAAGATGTGTAGTATTATGTTTTAAATTAATGTTCTCATTTAATAATTCTAACACCCTTAAAGAGTAGATATAGTAATTTTCAATTTATGAATGAGGAAACTGAGGTTGAGGTGACTTACTACCTTTTCTAGTGCTATACAATAAAAAGAAGTAGAGCTGGCATTTAATCCAAGTCAACCTTATTTGAAAGTTTATGTTCTATCCCTAAGCCAACCTTAGTGACTACATGTGTAAAATTTCTCTGACTTTCATTTCCTAAGGGCCTTTATTGAGTCTAAAAATAGGAAATTTTTATATGCCGAAGCCGCATTTGACATACAAGGAATTGTTGACTATTTCTTACTGGTTCTGCACTATTGTCAAATGGAACTCATTTGACTACCCAGTATATGAGAACCACTGTTTCTAAAATCAACCAATATGTGCATTATGTTTATCAGTTTGAGATCACTACTCAGTCCTATTTCTTATATCTACAGCTGTTAACAGGAAATAAAGTATTTACTGACAGTAACTAATAATGTCATCCTGACAGCAACTTTCTTTCTTTTCAGTTCTTTTTATTTTACACTAACAATAAACTTAGGATGGTGAAAGAAGACAGAACAGATCTGATGTTCTGAAAGCTCTCCCCACAGAATTTTAAATAGCACATACACTCTTCTTTGCAAAAGCAGATACAAGATTGCAACCATTAAGAGGCCATGAAAAAGAGGACAAAGAACTTAGCAAACATTTAGATTCCCCCAAAAAGCATTTCATCTTCGTCAGAATTTAATTTAAAACAATTCTGACATTCAATTATTCACTGTAGACAGACTCTGAATCAGATCATCTGCTGCCAAAGCTAAATTATCAAGTAGAGAGACATAAACCTGAGTGTTTTCTGCATAATGATAGCCCATAATGATAAAAAATTCTTCCTAAAGGTCTCATGTACTGTAGCTATTATCAAAGAATCCAAGAAGGAAATGGAGACCTAAACAAATATTCTTGCACACTCCTGAACATAGAAATACCTTGAGAAATAAAGTTGAAACTCTTTGTAAAGATTTTGATTTGACCTAAGCTTGGTTTAATACATGATACATTGTTATTTTGCCAGTGTCATCCATTTATTAGCACCCTTTCAAATTGTCTTATCTATTTGCATTTTATCTTGTTGACATGTTTTAATGAATATTCAAATTTGATGGACTAAAATAGATTAACAACTAAATATAGCACTACTCCCACATACTCAGGGCAATATTATCATGCATTAAAATGGAATCTCTGTTAACCACATGTGACTTATACACATCACAGAGGGCCCAAATGCCTCATAAGGGTGTTTCCTAAAATACATCTAGTACCTCACAGGAATATTTCCCAAACTGAAATCTACTTATCCAGTGCCTATCACCTTCTTTTTGTTCAGCTCTCATGTCCACAGTCTAGCTGTATATAAAATTTTGGTATAAGACACAGGTCTAATATCTGTTTGCTAGAAATACCTTGGGCACTTAATTTCATTTTAAATATTTTTCATAGTTATCTTTCTACTGATAAAATGTTACTAAGGTGAGAAACCCAAGTTTACTTTTCTCTCCAAAAACTCAAGCCTTACATCAGCAGGGCCAGTCTTTCTTTCACAAACTGAATAATGTGTCCAACCCGGACCCTGACCCTGACAACTCCTCACCTGGGCAAACCATAAGATAATTTCCACATATAGGACTAGCCCTTGTCTTCTTTCCCATTGTTCTCACCAAAACAGAGTGAACATTTTATTTTCCCTTTTAACATAGTTTTATCACCTTTCTATCAGATCTGATGTCTATGAAAATGAATATCATTTAACCCAAATCTCCTTTGTTTGGAAACAACTGACTCTCAGTTTGAACTACAATATGAAAATAGGGAAATTTAATATAAAGTAACATGGGTGTCTTTGAAAACCCAAATGAATGGATATGGCTGTGGCACAGGAATAAACAGAATCAGTAATTCAAAAACATTCAGGGTACTCTTTCTCTCCTCTTTGCTCCCTTTGTAAATATGCCCATTTTTCTTCATCAGTTATGTCCTCTATTTAACTTTATTAACTCTCACAACATCAAGTTCAACTTAAGTGAAACCCATCATCGTCTCCATTGTCCCATTTCAAACGTGTTCCTTCTTCCGAGTTTACCATTCCAAGAAGTAAATTTGCCATTTGCATTTGTTGGTATGTATTAATTTAGGCAAGCCACAAACATAGGTGTAATTATGGGTCAATTTTTCTATTTTATATGCCACACTTAAACAACACAGGTTTTTAAAATATCTATTCAATCCTTCTCTCTTATCCTTCCTTTTCTTTCCAACCTCATTCCTACTACCTTGATCAATGGCAAAATCCTCTCATATGAATTATTGTAGTTTTCCAAGTGATATAATCTTGGCTTGCTCTATTAAAATCCAATTACATGACTCCCAGCTGCCATGCCTAATCTACCTACTATGAAAAACTGACCATTTCACAATGCTACTTAAATCATTAATCACATTAAGACTCCCCAGATAACTTCTTTACATAGTCTAAAAGGTAATACATGTCATCCTATGCATTCTTTTATAGTTTTACTCATTGATGAGCTCCCCTTCTCCCCTTTTTGTTCCTGAATTCTAAATATATAAATATGAATTTCATGATGTGCAATTTAATTACTCCTTGACAATTGGACAAGCTATCTGTCCCCTCTACACAGTTAGCAACTCTATTAGATTTTATTGATGTTGTAACAAATGATCAACATTTAGTGAATTAAAACAATGCAAATTTATTGTATTATAGTTCTGTAGGTCAGAGGTCTTCACTGGGATAAAACCCAGGGGTTGACAGGCTGCATTCCCTTCTGGAAGTTCTAAGGAAAGACTGCTCATTGAGGCTGTCAACAGAACTCTGTACCTTGTGGTTGTATGACTGAGATCTCTATTTTCTTTCTGGGTGTCATCTGAAGGCCTTCCCAGATGCTAAAGGTTATCTACATCCCTTAGCTCATGGCCCTGTTCCTCCTTCAAAGCCAACAATGGCAAAATGAGTCCTCTTATGTCACATCTTTTTTCCTTCTTCTATTTCATTTCTCTTACTCTTTGACATCCTCTTCCATTTTTAAGCACTCAAGTAACTAGTTTGTGCCCATTCTACTAATCTAGAATAATCTCTGCATTTCAAAGTCTGTAATTCTAATCACATCTGCAAAGATCCTTTTGCCATGGAAGGTAACATATTTGCAAGTTTCAGGAATTAAGGCATGTGTATGGGGGGGGGGGGGCGTTATTTTTCTTACCAAGTGAATTTTATCCAGTTTACTGGAATAGAGTTAGGAAGTGTCATCTGAGAGTCCTAATATTTCAAGTCTAGCTATGGGCTTCTTGTACTTGCTCTCTATGTGCCGAGTAATTTTTACAAAAGAAACATTACCACACTATAAATAAGTAGTTGCTTATTTATTATTTTATTTCAGAAAACTCTTTATTACTCACAATGGCAGCACAGCAGTATTATTAGCATATTAGGTGCACACACCCATTTGATTATTATTCAAAGATAAAAATATTACCTATTTTTTCATATAGATTTTCTTGTTACTTGAATGCAGTGTCATTAACAATATTTCAATGCAAAATGGAGGAACAAATGGCTAACAGAAAAAAGAAGCAATGCTTTAGAAAAGACCCATTCTCACTTAAGGTGCACAATTAATTTTATATCTTTGCTTATTGTCCAAATACTATAATCTAAATTCTGAAAAAAAATTTATGGTCATTTTAAAAACGTGACATAATATGAGTTGTCCTAGTTCTAAATTTAAGTTATCTTCATTTTTATGGTCCTCATATGAAAGGTGCAGCTTAGTTTTGACATATGAATATTTAATATTAAAACATACTTATCATTCAAGTATTTGCAATCTCTGTTATCATGTAAGTATTTTATTAACTTAATTAAAATCCACCCTTCATTTTATGAAAGGAAGAGAAACACCAAATGGTTTTCCAGGCACCTCAGTAAGATTGATTGCATCTATAATTATATGCTTGGAAGATTTTCAAATAATTTTGTCCAAGTTGCCTCTTACTAGTATACCTTTCTAGTAAGAAAAATAGAAAGACATTTTATAATAATAAATAATAGAAAATGGAGTATATTTTAAAATTAAGCATTTAAAGCTTTGAACTCATTTGTAAAATATGAGAGGAATGCATAGGTTAAAGAACAGTTTAATTTAGTTTCAAAAAAACAGGGCAAATGGGTTTCAACCTAACCCCCAAAAATGTTTAATTGGTAGAAGCTACCTACAATGTTGTAGAAAGGAAAACTATAAACTCACTTCAGGGTTTAATAAATAACAGATCCATAATTATTAAAAATGTCTGTCATTTAAAATACCAGGCATTTGATCTAAATAGTCTTACTTCAGTCTTACTTCAGAGTGAGATGTAAAGATATCTCCTGCTCCTGCACATTTTAAGCCTCCTTATCATAATTATTAACTCACGAAGTAGATGCTAATACTTCATCCGTGGACTTGAGTCATAGGGTGTAAGGTCAATTTTATCATAGCAGTACCAGTCTACAATAAATGATGTTGTTACCCCACTAATCAAATTAAAGAATAGACCACAGAATAAGGGTATCTATTCATAGGTTTTTGTCAAAGGTGACTTTCTGTATTTCTGAAAGTTGTTGGGTTTGCATAAAAACAGATAATTCTAATATAATGAGTTTTATTTATTGGACAATGCAATGTATTATAGCCAAGCATCATAAACACAAACTATAGAGGATGAATAATCAATTACTTTTGACTTGAGGGTAACTTGCAAAGTTGGTCAGTTAACATTTACAGTATCCTTGTTCTATCTTCTTATTTCCTTCATTATAATTTATTTAATTGGTCTGGAAAAATGAGAACGGTTACTGGAAAACACACAAGCTACCACAATAAACCCGAGAAACAATAGAAAAGTTATACCCATAACAAGAGACTGAATTAGTAATTTAAAACAAATTTTGCAATGAAAATACAGGTCCAAATGTCTTCACCAGTGAACTCACAAAAATATTTAAAGAAGAATTAAAACCAAGAAAAAGAAACACTTTTTAATTTATTCAATATTAATCTGATACCCAAACCAGACAAAACACACACAAACTCCAGACTAATATTCCCTATGATGTAGAATTAAAAAGCATTAATAAAATACTAGCTAACCAAATTTAGCAATATATAAAAAAGGTTATATACTTACACAAGTGGAATTTATTACAGGAATGAAAGGTTGATTTAATGTGAAAATTAATAATATTTAACAGGCCATATTAATAGAAAAAGGATAAAAACCCATAAGGGGGGAATCTCAATAGACATAGAAAAAGCACTCAAAACCATCTCATAATAAAAACACTCAACAAGGAATAAAAGTGAATTCCATATGGGGAGCAGATGCAGTGCAAGTGGTTGAGCATCTGCTTCCCATGTACAAGGTCCTGGGTTCAATTACCAGTACCTCCCAAAAACAAACAAACAAATGAAAATAAAAACCAACTTGCAATGTGGAGCAGATGTGGAGCAGATGTGGCTCAGTGATTGAGTACTTGCTTCCTATGTATTTAACCCAGAACCTCCTCAAAAGAGAGAGAGAGAGAGAATTCTTTCAGCCTGATAAAGGACATCTAGAAGACCTTAACAGTGAACATCATACTTAATGGTAAAAGAGTAAAATGCATTCCTCCTAAGAAAGGAACAAATTAAAAATATCTGCTCCTGCCCCTTCTATTCAACTTCATACTGGAGATTATAGTCAAGGCAATTAGGCAAGGAAAAGAAACAAAATGTATCAAGATCAGAAAGGAAAAATAATATCTGTATATACAGATGACATGATCTTGTATATAGAATATCTTAAGGTAACCACAAAATAATTACTAAAGTGAATCACTGAGTTCAGTAAGATTGCAGGATACATATTAATACACAAAAATTATTTGTGTTTTATGCACTAGCAATGAACAATCTAAAAAGCATATTAAGAGAATTCCATTAAATACCAAAAAATAGTAATATATAGCAATAAATTTAACGAAAAGAGAGTAATATTTGTTCAGTGAAATGAATTAAAGTAGACCTAATTAAATGGAAAAATATCCCATTTTTATGGTCAGAAAGACAATATTGTTAAAGGGCAATATAAACAAATAGGTCTTCAGATCCACTACAGTTTCTACCAAAATAACAGCTTCCAGGTTTTTTCGCAGACAGACTTCTCAAAACTTCATGTAGAAATTCAAGGGGCCCAAAACAGTCAAAACAATTTTGAAAAAGATCAGCAAAGTTGGAAGGCTCATATTTCCTGATTGCATTTAGGAATTGCTGTGGAACTGGCACAAAGATACACATATACATCACTGGAGTAGAATTGAGACTTTAAGAATAAACCCTTATAATTACGATGAGTTGACTTTTTACAAAAGTGACAATACCATTCAGTAGGGAAGGAATAGTCTTTTAACAGCTGGATATCCTTGTAAAGGAATAAATTTGGGCACCTACCTCATGCCGCATAATAAAATTAGTTAAAAATGGATTACATATCTAAATGAAACAGATACAACTATAACACTTTTAGAAAGAAAGAAGAGGTGAATTTTCATGAACTTGGGTTAGGCATAGCCTTCTTCAGTTCAACATCATAAACACAAGAACAACAACAAAAAAAGTGACATTAACCATGTGATAGCGAGGCCCTGAGCCTCAACAGACTTGCAACTCCTACACTCTGGTTCATCTAACATAGAGGAGCCAAGAGTGTCTACAAATGAAAGCAGGAGAATTGCATCCAGCATCCATGTGGAATCTAAGCCCCCTCTTGATATAGATGTGGAGTGGACACAACCATTCTAAGGTCCACAGGATGGAGGAATAGAGTATAGATTAGAGTGGACTTACTAATATTCTATTCATGAACTATTGTGATTAGTAATAGAAGAAAATGTGGCATTGGTATGGAGAAAGTGGCTATGGTGGCTGCTGGGGGTAGGGAGTGGGAGGAAGAGATGTGATGTGGGGGCATTTTCGGGACTTGGAGTTGTCCTGGGTGGTGCTGCAGGAACAGTTACCAGACATTGTACATCCTCCCATGGCCCACTGGGTGGACTGTGAGAGAGTGTGGGCTATGATGTGAACCACTGACCAAGAAGTGCAGCGGTGCTCAGAAATGCAATGATGATTGAGGAGGTTGTTGTTATGGGGGGTAGAGTGGGGTGTGGGGGTGTGGGGGGCATATGGGGACCTCATATTTTTTGAATGTAACAATAAAAAAATAAAGACAAAATAATTTAAAAAATAAAAAATAAAAATAAAAATAAAGTGAAATAAATAAAAATAGGAAATTATTTAAAATCATATTTATGTATAAGGAACTTGTATGAAGAGTATATAAAAACTTTTCAAACTCAACAATGAAATAGTCTAATTACTAAATGGGCAAAATACTTGACTAGACATTTCTACATAGAAGATAGATAATTGGTGAATAAGCTCATGAAAAGTTGTTCAACATCAAGTAATAAGGGAAATATACATCAAAAACCATAACGAAGGAGCAGGTGTAGCTCAATGGTTGAGCACCTGTTTCCCATGTACAAGGTGTTGGGTTCAATCCCTGGTACCTCCTAAAAACAAAAAACAAAAGACCAACAATGACATACCAGCCATTAGAATGCCTAAAATTCAAAAAGGCTGACAATAGCAAGTGTTGATAAGGATATAGAGAAATTGGATTTTTTGTATATTACGGTGGAATTGTAAAATGGTGTAGCCACTTTGGGAAGTAGTTTGACCATTCCTCAAATTTTTAAACATAGTATTGCATATGACTCAGCAATTCCACTACTCAGTACATAGTCAAGAGAAATGAAAAGATGTCTACACAAAAACTCATACATAAATTTACATTGCAGCTTTATTCATTAAAGTTAAAATATGGAAACACCCAAATGTCCATCAAAGCCAAATATGGTATATTCATGAAATGTAATGTTATTTAGCAATAAACAGGAATGAATATGAATACATGCTCTAACATCAATGAAACTTGAAAATGCTTAGTGAAAAAGTAACATTTCATATATTGTATGATTCCATTTATATGAAATGCTCATAGTTTTCAAATCCATTGAGGCAGAAAGTGGATTAGTGGTTTTCAGGGACTAGGGGAGGGGAAATTTGGAGTGATTACTAATGACATGAGATTTCTTTTGGGGGTAATGAAATGATCTGGGATTAGAGAGTATTGCTAGTTGAATAACTGTGACTATACTAAGAAAAACACTGATTTTTACACTTAAAAAGAGTAAATTATGTTCCATATGAATTACATCGCAGTAGAGATGTTAATAAAATTGTTGCTGGGCCATTTTTGCATATATAGTTTATGTTAACAAGTATTTATAAGGATTCAAGTACCTTTGATCGTCGCTCATGGTACTTGTCTTCTCCCTGAGTATTCATCATCAAGTTATCTATATGCTCGGTCACTTAAAAGTATGTCATAATCTTCATCTTTAACTAAAGTACTATTGAGCCAGTGTATATTAAAGGACCATATGAGAATTACTAACAAAGGACCTCAAAAGAAGCTATTGCTTTCTGAAGACCACTTAAAAGACATAATGGCTTCAAGCCAGCTGTGAAGAATAAAGCCCTGTCATCATATTTTCCAAACTGTGAAGAACTACACAAGTTAAGTTGTGATTGTGAGGATGATAACAGTGATAATAATGAAAATGGTATGTGATAATTGAAAAGCAGAAGAAACTGGAAACATGACACTTGGGCCTTCTGCAGTAATCTCTGCACAAGGATGAAAAAAAGGTGTAAATTAGATTGGCAGTTGTAAAAAGGGAAAATAAGTAATGTCTTCTAGAGATGTCATAAGGAAATTATTGGCAGCTTTATCTCTACCATTTTCTGTTTCGTCATTCAAGATTTAAGGAATAATTACACAATTGGTATAAAATCTCACCTTATATATGATAAATTATACATTTTGAATGGATGCAATATTAAAAATCACAGAGGAAAAGACCTATTTCACTTTAATATTATGACCTCGTTACATGTATTAAATTTTTACTAAAGCAAAATAAAAGTTTTGAAGATAAAAGAAAAAGAGGCCAAAGTGTGATGAGGCAAGCATACCTATTTATACTTATTTGTGAAAACAGTACTTCCTGAACCCTTCATGCAATAATATGCACCATTCTACCTCATGGCCTATAAAATCATTGAAAAACTTAAAATTTATTTCCAAACTTACAGTTTTAGACACAAGGCTCTGAGTTGTCACCTGCACAAATAACTGAAACAAAAGGGAATGGATTTACCAGGAAGGAATAAAAGAATGAAGAGCTATGGGAGTGCACTAAAAATTATGAGGTAAGAATGCATGTGGTTGTGGTAAAGGAAAGTCACTATTGCATTCGAGTCCAGGGGTGGGGAATTTATAAAAAGACAATTTGGTTTTATAGGCTAAAATTCATATTTGAAATGGCCTTTAAAAATGGGAGAAAATCATTAATACATTTGAGTGACCAGTCCCAGCTGGGTTAATAACCAGGTCAGTTTGACAGCTAGACTTTACAGGAATCAGTAAAAGAAACAGATGAAAATGGCTCTGGTGATAATTGAACCTGCAGTAGCAATTGCATGTAACTATGAGTTCTGAAGTATATTTTTTTAAAAGTCTGGGGAATGGTTTAAAATTTTCAAAAACTATCAAAAGAGAATGGTGTCTTTAGCAACCTCTCTAATGACATACCTTATCTCATTATTCCTAAATTTTATCTCCCACACCCAAAATCTTTTAATTATGTTGCTTAATTACCATTTAAGCAATACTTTGACCAGCAGTGATTAATATGTTAATAATTTAAAGGCTCTGTGTACTTAGTGTTTCAGAATTTTTAATTCACAATTTAATTTAATTTAAAAACTATTCTGAAAACATGCATGGCATGGCATTCTGCCTTTCATTTTCATTTGTGACGTGGTTTGAATACTTAATTTAGCTTGTGTTCTGACTCAATCCGGAGATTTTCAAACAAAACACTTAACTTCCATGTGTCTCTATTTTCCCAATGGTAGAAAAAATTCAGTACAACTGAGAATGTAATCCAGAGACTATCATGATTGGCAGAAGTCATACCAACCCAATGTGTGCATCCCCTCCAGAACTTCCCTGTCTTTGTGGTAATTCTCTTGTTGCAAAACCTCTTACAAGTGTGCAATAGAGTCCATATTTGGACAGCCGTGATTTTAGCAAACTCCTTCTTATTCTAAGCTTAAATCTGACCCACTCTTATTTATATACACTTACTTTAAGTGCCAGTGTGATCAAAATATCCAAGTTCAATCTCTGATCCTCAAAGCAGGTAATTATATAACAAGTGTGCAAAAGAGCTACAAACAGTAAATATCATTTACCTACAAAGTTTGATGTTTAATTTCACTTATGACAAATTAAATAAAAACATCAAACTGATTTCCGACTATATTCCTTCTTAACCAATCTGAATATAAAAAAAACATCAGTTATCTCAGGAAATAGCTTCCAAGACTTTGGTGAAGCCTTTTTCTCTGACCCACTGACTCCCAAAAGACTGGAATATTCTATTTTATTCTATCTGCTTAAATAAATTCCACTCATTTGTCAATGCCTATATTGTTATATAGCTCCCATGTTATTTTTTATTTTTGACTGAAATCTAAATAAATATTTCTTGACTTTGAACAATTACCATACTTACTAAAAACTGTAGTTCACTTGCACAGTTTATAAAACTAAATGATAAACAACACTTTAGTGTTGATTTTCTTTTAAAGATGCCAGAGTAAATGCATCCTTGCCTCACTCTCTCTGATAAAATTTAGAATAATAGAAAAGAAAAAGAATAAACTAATCATTGCTTTGGGGAAATTAGAGAACAGTGAGATGTTTAAAAAACAATATACAAAGAAGGACTATTAAGTACAGTGAAAATTTAACTTGGCTAAGGGAAGATGGATGTCTCTACAGGTCCTCGGAAGCATGACAGTTTCTCCTAAAGTAGATTAAACTTCTTTGGAGTTCAAAGTAATGATCTTCTACCTTAAAATCTATGCCAGCATGTGAGAATAGGGTGGCAAAAAATCCCTAATTTGACATAAAAACATGAAGTAGTGAAAATAACAGACATAATGGAGGATATATTCACTTTTTAACATTGTATATAACATGTTGTTGGTGTGGGAGACCAAAAGAGAAAATATGGTGAATAGCTGAATGGCTTGTATCTTGGTCATAAGATATAAAATAAACGCTAAATTACTATTTAAGAGGCTCTTGACACACAAGACCTAGCCACAGAGTAGACAGTTCATAAGAAATATTTCAGATATCTTATAGAAATCTACTTTGCTATCCTAGCAGTATAATTCCTGCAGGCTTTCCCCAAAATTCTAATTTAACATGTAATTGACCTATGAAGAATGGTCTCCTTAGAAAAATAATGGTCCCATGTACGACCTACGCTAATGGAGGAACAGGACAATCTGAACAAAAACACTTGAGAATGGATGCTAACAAGAGACAGATACTTCACCATGAAATGAAGGAAACTTAATCTCCTTGAAACCTAATGTAAAGAAAAACAAAAAGATGAAATAAGAGAGTCTAGGAAATGGGGACAGATTGGAGGAGGAAGACTTTAACTGATAGAGCTTAGTAAAAAAGAAAAAATAGAGAAATTAATGTAATATTAGAAGCAGGAAAATGGGAGAAAGAGCATACTAAAAACATGAAGAAAAGCATAGAGGGACAGGCTTAAGTGAAACAAAGTCAAATTAAATTTTAAAATAGTTTTAAGGCCAGCAGGAAGTAACTACAGAAGAATGATCATCACCCCTCCACACCCCCTGAAGAATAAGGACATTAACTCTCTGAGGAGTAGTTGAAGCAAATTCGCCAGAAAAACAAGGAGACAAGTGACAACATGGCCAACAGACAACATGGCTTCAAGAACTTGCTGAAACCTTGAGTTTAACTTTGAGGTCCTGGGACCTCCCCTTGGCCCCGGATATTCCAAACAGGTTGCACAATTGGTCCCCACCATTGGTGGGGTAACCAATAACAGCTGGAGACCCTCCCCTTAGCAAGGGTAGGAATAATTACGTTTAAAAGGTAACCATACAAAACAGAGCTCACTCTCTCTGCCTAGAAGAGCCTGTACCAAATCTCAGTGTGAATTTCTGTCTGTCCCTCCCATTTTTCAGCAAGCTCTGTTCTTTCTCCCATTTTCCAATAATTTTTTAAATGGCATAACTAAAAGAAAAATGGTTTCAAGTTTTTTTAAAAAATTAGATTTATAGGACAACAAGGAAGAATACATGCATGTCTAAATGACATACCCAGAAAACAGGAAAATGGAAGTAAATATACCAAAATAAAAAAGAATAACTCTATTTTCCCCTGAAAAGCATATCTGAAACTATATATTTAAAGGACATACTTTTAAAGAGATTTCATTAATTAATTAAAAAAATATAAAAAATAAAATAATTAAATTGGCATTGAAAGAGAGTGCCAAGAAGTATGGTAAAAGGAGTTGTGATGGTAAGTATGGAGTATCATAAAATTTAATGGAATCAAGGGAAATTCTGAGAACTGATGCTGTACAATATGCAATTACATTTACTTCATGGTAACTGAGAAGTGCAAATTTAAAAATCTCTGTAATTTTGAAATTATTTTACGGATACTGGGGCTATATTGTTGTTTTTGTCATCATTTTTTTAACTTTAGAAGAAGCACTGCCAGACTAAATAATTTGAGCCATGGCTTCAATGTAGTTATGTAATCAAAATAATTTAGTACTGTAATTAGGCTTGCAAGAAAATGCTAGAGTATTTTAAGTGAGTTGATTGTTCTCATCTTCTATTTCTAGAGAGACAGTTAAAACTCATAAATTAGAAAATAATTTCTAATCTTTAATCCTATCATTGCCATTTCATTTTCCTACTAATTGAACTTGGCAATATATTATGCTTCATTTTTGAAGAAATTGTGGATCACAGAGAGGTTCAATTATGGCAGGTGAGGAACACTGGTGTAGGGTATTATTGATGGGAGTCACATGGTTGGGAGGGAGTTTTCCAGGGCATGTATATAGGGTATATAAAAATGTTCAAATATTCATTGGGTATTGTCATAGTAGGTAGAGGTACAAACAACAGCTAAGGGAGTGCTGAGTTCCTAGCCAGGGGAACTCTATCACATTCCCCAATGGAACAGCAACAACCCCCCAAGTACAAGGGCAAAGACCAGTGAAGAAGGATGGCTCAATGATAAGCCCTTGATACTGATGACTATGCTTATGAGTCTGTGTGCCTGAAATTTCAACTAGGCCTAGAGCTGCAGGGTGCCCAAGAGTTATCTCCTAAGAGCCTCCATGTTGCTCCAATGTGGCCACTCTCTAAGCCAAACTCAGCATATGAATGCATTACCTTCCTCCTAGCATGGGACATGACTCCTGGAGATGAGCGTCCTTGGCACCAAGGGATTACTACCAATCACCAACTGGTGATGCAACTAGGAAAAAAGCTTTGCATAAAAGGGGGAAATGGCAAAGACATGAGTTTAGATGGCTCAGAGACTTCAAAATGAGTCAGGAGGTCATCAGAATGTTTGCACTTATGCACTTCTCAGCAAGATCCCAGAGACAGCCAAAGTAGATACAACCCCAGTTATTGGTGCTCCTGAGGGCTATAGAGACACACAGATTCTACAGTCATGGATGATGGGTCTGGAATTCAGTGCCTTGTCAGTGGGCTCTACTTTGGCATCTGTGCTCCTGAGTGTGATAGAGTTGAACTCAGATGTGACCTTTCTACACATGCCTCTTCTGTCACTTTTACTGAACCTGTGGTTGGTGCTGGGGTTGGTGTATACTCAAGACCCTTGATTTTCTGGACTGTCCATGTCCCAGCTGGGCCCTGAGCCTCAGCAGAATTGCAACACCTACTCCCCAGTTCGTTGGACTTACCCAGGTCAGCTAACAAAGAGGTGAGGATGATCAACTACCACATCAAGGAACCAAGAGTCTACAACTGCAAGCAGGAGAATCACATCCATCAGCCATGTGGAATCTAAGTCCCTTCTTGATTTAGAGGTAAAGTGGACATCACCATCCCAGGGATCACAGGATGGAGGAATAAAGTATGGATTAGAGTGGATTTACTAATATTCTACTATAGAAATACTGTGACTCTAGCAATGGAAGAAATTTTATCATTGATGTGGAGACAGAGGCCATAGTAGTTGCTGAGGGCAGGGAGAGGGAAGAAGAGATGTGATGTGGGCACATTTTTGGAACTTGGAGTTGTTCTAAATGATATTGCAGGAACAGATAGATGATGGACATTACATATCCTGCCATAACCCACTGAATGGACTGGCGCTGAATGTAAACTACAATGTAAACTATAACCCATGTAATGCAGCAGTGCTCCAAAAGGTATTCATCAAAGGCAATGAATGTGCTACACTGATGAAAGAGATTGTTGATGTGGAAGAAGTGGAGGGGGTGGGATATGGGGTATATGGGAACTTCTTATATTTTTTAATATAACATTTTTTATGATCTATGTATCTGTAAACAAAAGAAAATAAAAATGTTTTAAAAATTCATAAATTAAATAATAGAATTTTAGATTCATTGTTTAAAGATGAGGAATTAACCACTATAAAAATTAAGAATAATAATATAATGACTCAAACTAGGTTTTAGATTGGGAAAGCATAATTAGAAGGTCATTTAAAAAGTGCTTCTTTAAAACTGATTTGCAACAGTATGGTTTTACGGCTGTTATGTTACTCTACTAATATCATCATTTTTGAAGCAGGCTAGTAAAAGAGAAAATCAATAGATGTATCTAGAACCTGGCAAGAAGTCCATGTGGACATCAGCAACCCCAAGATAACTGCTGGAGGACTCTCACCAAGATTATGCTATTTAGAAGAAGACTCCCTCCAGAAGCCAGGAGAAGCCCCAGATATTCCCCAAGGACTTTATCATTGGGCCCTTCTGGGAGATTGATAGGAGAAATAAGCAATCAAAAGAGTAAACTGCTGGAACTCCTCCCCTGTTGTTAGCAAATGGGTGGGATAATTAACAGTTCAAGCACAGGCCCCAGGCCTGAGTTCAGTCTCTTGCCTCTGGACCCAGTCTCCAGTTGCCTCTCCCTCACCTGGATCACGATGCAAGCAAAACCTGGGCACTTATAACCTAAAATGGGAAATTGTAGCCTGTAAATCAGCCCTCTTTATCACTTTTCAGCCCCTTCCTCTCTACCTGGAACCCCTGCTCTGTTATTTTCTCCCATTACTCTTCCCTCCCTACCTGAAAAAATTACTGGTCTAACTCATCCAATATGCTCTTAAAATTCTTTTCTGCAACCTAAGTCAAGAATCTAAACTAAATCTGGTAACACTTTCACCAACCCAGACATTCTGTCATTTCCCCCAGAAATCCTTTTACCTCTGCCATGCTCAAGACACTGAAGGTGATCCTACCCCATAGTTAAGAGCAGGTATCCATTATCCTGATCACTAGTTAGCCTGGACAATTGCAGTTTCAAAGATTTTGAATAATATTCCTGGGTTCTACAGAGAGACTCTATAGAGATGTTCTAAAGTTGATCTTTAAAAATAGAAGTTTATGAAATATGGAGACTGCAGATGGTCCAAATTATTACAATGAAAACAAGCACATGCATTCAGAGTGTTCTAATTTTCACATGTATTATATTATGTGATCCTCAGAACAAACTTTTCTGGAGATTTAAAATGCATTAGTTGATGGCAGAGCTGAGAATGGAACCCAGGTCTACCTACTAGCACTTAAATGTGTAGATACAATCTGTCAAACACTGCCATGTGCACATATAATTATAATAAAACATGACATTCATTCTCAAAAAGGGTTTAAGAAAGTTTCAGTTATGCAAACAAGGGAGTTTTACAGACAAGATAAAAGACAGAACATATACTGAAGAGGGAAAACATTGCCTGGTGTGTTTTATCTCCCTAATAAAACAGTCTCATATTTGAGATTACATACCACAAGTTTTACTCTTTGATATTGTCAACAGTGGGTAACCCAGTAGATGTTCAAATGTGTATTGATCATTTATAATTCCGGCTCATTTCTAGTATGTACACTTATTTTAGCTAACATTTAAGAGAAAGCAAAACAGCAGAATCAATAGTTGGCACACACACAAACACATACAGTCATACATGCACACACAGAATATTTTGTCTCTTTAAGATGATTAAAAATCTCCTGTAAAATATGTCACTTTGTTTTCACTGGCTGGATTTAACTTTTAGTATTAAAAGGCATTTAGTATGTGTTTCTTTAATGCACAAGATCTCCAGATATAAAATAAAAATATTTCTATACCTTTCTTAATATACACATTTTATTAAAATAGAAAAGCTAGGAGAATGTTCCTAGATTAAACTACATTTTAAAGCAATTCTCATTTTTTTTATTGTCATTTTGGGGAAAATCATCATCTGTTTCTAACTGATCTAAATCTGCTTTGAATCTTTTTTTTGGCATGTGTTTCATCATTGTCATCATTTAAATTTGATGTTCATTATTGGTGCTGTTATGTCTGTTTATATATACTGTGTACAACTTTAAAATTTAAGAAAAAAAAAACCTGAATGGAAAAGATGGTATGGATTTAGTGAATTCCACTAAGAACTTCACATTTTACCAGTAAGAGTAAGTAAAATTATACCAATGAATAGGACAAAGTCCATGTTCTCAAAGAGCATGTAAACCAGGAAAAAAAAAAAGGGTAGAAATAAAAAAATAATAGTAATGCAAACAACCAAACTATATAACAATATCCAAGCACACATATAATATGGGAAATTTTAGCTAATAAAATTGCTTATCCTATTAAGGAGTTAAATAAGAATCTGACATTATGAAGGTGATAGAAATGTATGGGAACCATAAAAGACAAAGATGAACAAAGCTATTTCACAAAAAGGATGAAGGTGAGAGTGGGCTGGGCTTAGATTTTACTTCAAGTGCCATTTCTAACATATGGGCAATGTTTACCTTGCAGGGATATTCTACTGGCATGCCATTATTATCTGATAATTTTATCATGGTCAAGGAAAGGGCCATGACAGTTTCCTTGCTATCCCATTAACAGGGGATGTACAGGAAAAAAACATGTTCCATTTAGTTAGTCTATAATTAAAGAACAGTAAGACTAATGGAAGTTAACCTGGAAAAGTTGGCCAATATTGGTAAGAAAGCAGAATTACCCACAATTTCAAAGGTAATTTATTTTTCCAACTCCCAAAAGCATGCTCCATGTCTAAGGTACCTCTGGATTCCCAGTAACTAACAATCCCTAGCTTGCTGATTTGTTTTTGCCTGGAATACTCCCCATTTCCAAATCTTCTACACAGGATTATGCAAAGCAGAGTTCCTATGAAAGTATGTATGTGCAAGAAATTTAAAAACTGTAAAACATTGTGAATGGCATATATGGGGAGCAGAGATATCTCACCATTAGACTGTTTATTGTATTAGACTTCTGAGATTGTTAATAACCAGAGAAGAGGAATCAAAATTTTGTGGGCCCATTGCTTCCCTGAATGTGCTATTTATACTTGGACACATTTCAAATTTTCATAAGTGCTGAATGAATATAAAATATACTCAGAGTTGGGTAAAGACTCACTTCTTAACTGATTTTAAGTATTAATCTAACACTGAGATAAAAATCATAGCTATCAGGAGTGGATGTGGTTCAAGAAATTGGGCACCCACCTCCCACAGGGGAGGTCCCAGGTATGGTTCCCACTGCTTCCTAGAGAAGATGAGCTGCAACAAGCTGTAATGAGCCATCAGGAGCAAGAAGTTGTTCAAGTGGTTGGGCACTCACCTCCCATGTGAGCGGTCCCAGGTTAGGTTAGGTCCCCTGAGGAAGATTGGACAGACAAGGGCGCCATCTCAGACCAGGAGTGGGGGGGGGGGGAGGATTTTTTAAAAAGTCATAGCAATCACAGGTAGCGATCTGTTTGGAAATCAAGCACCTCTTCCTTTCTACTTTTCCACATTCTTATGTATCTCTTCAAAGTAAAAACTCAGTGCATAGTGTTAGGAAATGCAAAACAAAACAGGGACCTCTAAGAAGTAATAGCAGAATAGCAGGATAGTTTATTTTAGACACAACATCTCAAACATTTACGTCACTTAAAGTGGGTAAAAAGATTCTTCTATCTAATTACAGTTTTTGTGAGAACAATGTCATGCCAAAAGAAATGAAGAAAATGAAAGGCAAATGTATTTTTAGAAATAAATAACTAGTTGTAAGGCATATTATTGGTGTTTAAGTCAAAGGTTTACAATTCAGAAAAATGAGGGACCCTGTTTGGGCCTCTCTGACTTAAGGGGACACTAGCATTACAACCTGCTTCCCTGAGGGAGATGTTCCTGATTACAATTTGGAATAGAATATGTGGATGTGATATACGAAATGTTAAGCACTGATTCACCAAAACATTTCAGCACAAACTGAGAAACAGTGAACCTGTTTTCTGGCCTTTCACTTTGAGAAGAGATTATTAAAGCATATCGTGGTTTTGAAGGGGAGGCATAACTAGCTCTGAACAGTTCTTATTCATAACAAACGTATTTAAAAGTAGCAAAGATGAGATGTTCTTCAAAATTATTTTAGTATCAACTCAATAGTCCAAGAAAGTCAAGTATTTGAGCTTCTTTTATTTTAATAGATCTGAATGTCAAAACACTGATTTAGCTTTTATTAAAGTACTGATTAGTTCCATTGTAATCACTAACATACCATCATAACACAACAGCAACCACCACTATAGCCAAATAGCCAACCGTGTAGGGAGAAGACTGATGCCAAGCTAGAATTTCCATAAAACTCCACTGCACACTATTGTCCCTTTAATATTTCATAGGCCTATATGTAACTGTTAAATTATTCAAGCCACCTCCATTTTCTGAACATCACATCTTTTTTTATGGGTTTTGTTAAAAGGCCTATAATGTGGCCGTCTATAGGAAACCTGATGCTGTATTAAGATGCATGTGCTGAACTGACAAGTCTCTTTCAAAGCGTTAAACTAGCACTCTGTATGTAGTTTTGCTAAGAAAGAGGGGGCTTGCAATAGGAAAGCTACCATGGCCCAAGAAATATTAATTTCCTCAAAGCAAATTAGTAAAGCCTTCTCTTATAAAGCCACACATACACATATTTGTCTCTTAACTATTTCCTCTAAAATCTTTTCATTTACTTTAGTCTAAATTATTAAAAAGGAAGCAATGTCTCATGGCTGTCTCTTTGTGTCTCCTGCAGTTTTTTTCAGATTGCTTGGGCTCATAAAAAAGCAACATTGAACTATTTTTTTCCCATTACAATAATACATTTTAAACTAGAACTGTACAAAAATCAATTGAAAATTTGACTCCTGAGAGTAATCAATGTACTAAAGGAGGTAGGATCTGAAACCAAGTATAGCATGTTCCTAACAAGCGGTCAAAGAATGCAACACACTAAATCGAATTTTATGACAATATATTTCTCAAAAATCTTCTGAAGGTGAGTATGGATTGTTCAAAATTTTGACTTTACAGATGAAGAAACTGAGACTTAAAGTGTAAATTTTTTGTTCATTGTCATATAGTTAATAAGTGGCAAAGCTGGGAATCAAAAAATTATTCCTGGCTCTCAAAGAATCTATGTACATTTTCCCTCCTCTGCTCTCCCTCCCTCATTATTACTATAATTACTGAACATCAGGGACATGGAAAGCTATTTAAATTATTCTTATGCAGGTTATTCATTTATTGTGGTCATGATCTGCGGAGATGCAGGCTCTGTAATAATGATATCTTCAACTTAAATGATATCCCAATTCTAAATGGCAATGAATACCCAACATTTTCAATTTATGGTCCAAAATTATTTATACTAGCTAGTGCCATGATTCAGTCACAGTGAGTATTTATTTTTTTTCCTGATTCACTTACTGTTTGTTTTAATTGTTGATGTTCCTTTAGTTATGTAACTTAGGTTACAAGTGATTTATTAATAGTAATTTGCTTTTTAGGACTTTTGATATTTATTATATTCAGTATATTAGCACATAATTACAATATTTTAAAAATTTAGCCTATTGCACTAGAAACTGCCACTTAATGCTTTTTAGGGTATACTCTAACAAAATGTTTTTGGTGGTAAACCTGCAATCCATGTGAAAGGAAAATAAATGGTAACCACAAACACACAACTTTCATTTTATTTCATTAGTCATTGTGATGAGCCCTCTCTAACTAAGCAAGATTGCTTGTGGTAAGGGAGGTCATAATCTATTAATAAAATTCATTTGTTATAAGTTCTTTTTAAAAAAACTGCATTTGTGTTTTGCTAAATTTCCTAAGACCCATTCTGTGAGAGCTTAGCATTTTATTTGATCATACTCAGAATAATTGTCACATATATCCTTTTGGTACATAATAATTTTCAAAGGGACCACTTGTTTTCTCACATATAAATCAAGGTTCTTCCTATTTACTTTTGCAAAAAGACCAATGGGCTTGAGGTTAGAAATCTGTGACTTAAATTCAAACATTGTTCCTTGCATAAATCACTTTCTGAGATATTCTCATGTCAATATCCTAAGAATTCACTCATTCATTCATTCTCAGTTACTGCCACTTCTGTAACAGTTATTATGCTATTTTCTGGGGATACAAAAATCAAGTAGACATATTTCTTGCTTCTAAGAAATTCAGATACCATAGTTTAAAAAGAAAAGCATAATAATTACCAAAAAGATGTTCACTATCTTTATAAACTTGGGGAAATAAATCCCATTGTAGGAATCAGAAGAGACAATAATGTTATAGTACTTTGTAAACTATGAAGAGGCTCTACATGTGCTTTAGTCAGCCAAAGGAGTGCTTGATGCAAAGTACAGAAATCTGTTAGCTTTTATAAGGGGTATTTATTTGAAGTAGAAGCTTAAAGTTACGAGACCTTAAAGAGTCCAACTCATGGTATCATAAGAGGTACTTTCTCATTCAAAGTCTATTGCCATGTGTTGATGCAAGATGGTGGGTGATATATGCCTGGGTTCAGCCTTCCTCTTCCCTCTAAAGGCACTGTGGGTCCAGCTTCTTCCTCTCTCAGCTATAGGCTGGCATAGGGCTCATCTCTTCCCAGGACAGCAGGATCCTCTGTGTATCTACCTCCTCATGACAGTCTGTTTTATCAGCCCACCAAGGATGTGGGGACTCAATTCTGCATGCCCTAATGACTTGGTCAAATCAAAGCTCTAATCTTAACATAATTTAATCAAAGGCATCTTAGCTGAATCTAATAGAATCAAAAAGTATCATGCCAGAGGAGCAGAACAGTTTACAATCAAATATCTTTTCGGTGTTCATAAATATCAAACTGCTACAACATATAATAATGTGTATGAGGGCTGAAACAAAACTTTTACACAATTGTAGATTCTGCAACCCTGACTACTGATAAAAAATGCAAATAAATATAACAACAAATTCTCTAGCACAGAGAAATGATGCTTAAAGTATACAATCAATGAGTTTGTTGAATTAATAAACATTTGAATCCATTTTACAAGGTTGTATATTACTTTCACTTACAACATTAGCAAAAATTTTAAGTGATACTTGTAAATAGTAATAAGCATTTTGGGAGTATAAATAACTAAAGGCTTTCTGGAAAGGAATTTATAGTCAATGTTTATCAGGATATTTTAAAATGTATTTGACCTTTGCCAATAAAATTGAAGTTGTAGGATTCTACCATAAATGATTAATATTAAGTGCAGAAAAGTATTTATCCACAAAGCAATATTTATTTTGATATTTATAATTTTTAACTTATTTATGTAGCACTATATCCAGGATTAAGGGCAAATGCAAGGTAGAAAAAAGAGCAAATGGGAAGCAGCCGTGGTTCAATCAGTTGGGCTCCCATCTACCACATGGGAGGCCCTGGGTTCACATCCTGGGACCTCCTTGTGAAGGCCACAGAGCGCTGACTCAGCAAGGTGAAGCAACAAGAAAGGGAGACAAACAAAAAGAAAAAACCACAGAAGAGCGCACAGCGAATGGACACAGAGAGCAGACTGCACGCACAAAAGCCATAAGTGCACAGGGGAATTAAAAAAAAAGAGCAAATGCATAAACCTGGTCTTTGGGACACATTTGCCCAAGGAAATCAACAAGAATAATATGGTTGAAGCTGAATGAAGGGACATTTGCAGGAGACAATGTAAGAGGAGTAAAAGAGTCCCAGATCAGATAGATCCTCTGAAAAAGATAAATAGCCATGGGAGGATTTTGAGTAGAACAGTTAGCTGATTTCATTTGTACTTTAAAAGGGCAGCTTTGGCTTCTCTTTGTAAAATAGTTTGCCTATATGGGTACAAATTTGGGAGACTGAAACTAGGAAGAAGAGTAATGCAATAATGCAATCAAGAGGTAGTGATGGCTTACACCAGGGTTGTTGCAGTGAAGAATATGAGAGGTGGTCAGATTGTGGATATATGTGAAGATAGAAACTCAATAACTTTATTCAGGAACATTTTCTGTACATTAGTCACCCTGTACTTTACATTGTGTTAAAAGTTATGACTAACTTGGACATAATAGGCCAGATTATTTTGGTGTTTACCTAAGGTCTATTTATTTTGCCTCAGAAGACTACCTGTTGCAACATCACTTACAGTTCAGTGGAAACATATGATTGAGTTTTCTCCAATTGAATATGAGTGGAAATGATGTATTTTATTTCTTGTCCGGGCCCCAAGTTCACATACACACACAAAGGCTCACTGCCTCTTCTTTCGTCCACCAGCCAGACTTAGGCCTAGATAATGGCAGAGTAACTGAATACAAGGAAGCTTGCCCACCCCACCACAAAGCTGTATACATCTGCTAAATGAGGAAAAAATAAACCATACTGTATGAAGACACTGAAATTTAGAATTGGTTGTTATAGTAGTGTACCCTGATTGTTATAATAATATATATTCATAAATAAACTTGAAAGAAAGTATCTGCAAATGAAAAACCATCTGCTACTAAATGCTCCAGAACAATGATTTTGTCCTTGCTGATACTTGCTTCATTTAATATTTCTAAATTGTCTGTTTTTGGGTGACAAAATTGTCTAAATAACTACATGTAATCTCAGAACAGCAAATGTCTTTATCTCCATATGGGGACTTGTTTAGTTGGAATATTGATTAAGAAATTTAAGCCACCAATATGCATTATATATTCATATTTTTAAAATGGGAAAATAGTAAAATTACTTGTCATCTCATTATTCCTGCAAATATAAACCACACTTAGAATGAGGAATTAAAGAATATTGATTTTGGAATCTGAGAGACGAGGCCCTGCAATCATTTCTCAATCTTTTTCTGTCCCATTTTTATATTGTTTTTCTTTTTAATCTTAATTGAACACTAAAGTAGGATTTGATGCTTTTGACTCTTTCTTCACTGCTCACCATCCCTCACCCAGAGACTCTTGGCTACCTTGTTTTCCTATTTATTCTACAGACTCCTCCTCAATCTTTTTGGCAGTCTTTTGTCTTCTACCTAATCTTCAAATATTCAGTTCTCTACCCTAAACCCTTTTTTTTTCCCATTAATTACCCATGGAATCTCACCCACTCACAAAATTCAATTATCATCTCTAAGCCAATGGCTTAAAATATATATCCTCAATCCAGACTTCTATCAAGGCATCACCAACTCATATATACAGCTACCTATTTAATGTGTATTATTTAATGGTAAAGCCAGAAATCTTAAATCTCGATATGTCCAAACCTGAACTCCTTATCTTACTTCCACACTTGTAGTCACTGTTCCAGTGAAAAATACAAATATTTAAGCCATAGATCAAATAATTCACCTGGAATGTATTGTTTTTGGGGTCTGATAAAATTAAAAATGCTTCTCATCTCTGCAAAAGATGGTATTTTGATTATTTTACATTGAGAAGGAAAATTTTGCCATAAACAGAACGATTTAGACATCCTTTATGCAAAATAATGCTCAAAGTGAAAGTTTTCAGTATTATCTTCAGAGCCTTCATTCTATACAAAGGTGTAAATATTTAGTAATCTGAAAGTTCTTTGTCCTGGAGCTGACATTCTCACTTGCTGTTGGAGGGCATATGGTAGAGGGAAGGTCCCCTGTATGTTAGAGCCAAATCTATACTGGCTCAACCACAATCTGTTTTACTTCATTGTGAAATCCAGTTTCAAAACATATTTACCATGTTTACTGTAGGAAGATTCATGTTTCTCATTAGGGAAATAAGTCAAGGAATGAGTATATACCATAGTAACATTTTTTCAGCAAATTTTTAGAGTATAATTTACTTCAATGCTGTAAAATATATTAATTTCAAGTACATTCCTTCAAGTTTTGAGAAAGATGGAAAATATTCTCAGACCCCTTAAAGGTTCTTTTTACCCCCTCCCAAACTATACTCAACCAACTAGCAGGCAACAACTGATCTATTTTGGTCTTTCTAATAGAGTTTCATATAAGTAAAATCATATAGTATGTATTTTTTGTGCCTAGCTTCTTTCATTTAGCATAGAAATATTTTTTCAGCATAGTATTTTGAGATTTATCCATGTAATTGCATGTATCTGTAGTTTATTATTGTTATTTTTATTACTATTATTATTATTTTGCTGAGGACTAGTCCACAAAATTTATGGGATCATCTTGTCAATTCCTACAAAATAGCTGCTAGGGTATTATTGGAATTGCATTGATAGATAAATTTTGAAAGAACTGACACTGCCACAATACTGAGATTCCAATTCATGATGACAACATAGTTCTCCTTTACACCTATTAAGCAATAACTCTCCATTACTTCTTCTGCCTACTACTGGTAACCACTATATTCTTCTTTCTGTCAGTATGAATTGATGTATTCTGATTTTCATATAAAATAAATTATATAACATTTGCCCTTTCATGTCTGGCTTATTTCACTCAACATGATGTCTTCAAGGTTCATACATGTTGTAGTATGTGTCAGCACTTCATTTCTTTTTATTGCAGAATAATTAATATTCCATTGTATGTACATGTCACATTTTGTTTAACCATTCGTTAGTTGATGGACACTTGGGTTACTTCAACCTTTTGGATACTGTGAATAATACTGCAATAAATTGACATGATCTGTAATATGGAAAATCCCAATGAAACCACAATAAAGATAATAGATTTAATAAATGAATTCAGGAAAGTTGCAGGACACAAACATACAGAAGTCAGTTGGGGTTCTATAAACCAGTAATGAACAATCTGAAAGAAAATCAAGAACATTCCATTTACAAAGGCGTCTAAGAAAATAAAGTATCCAGGAATAAATTTATCCAGGAGGTGAAAGATTTGTACATGTAAAATTACAAAACACTTCCAACAGAAATTAAATATGCAGCAAACAGACACAGAGAACAGACAACTGGGGTGGGGAGGTGGGGAAGGGGAGAGAAATAAATAAATAAATAAATCTTTAAAAAAAATAAAGAAAAACAAGAAGACCTAAATAGATAGAAGGATATCCCAAGTACATATTTTGGAAGACTTACTATTGTTAAGATATCAATACTAATCTAGTGATCTACAAATTCAAAGAAATCCCTATAAAAATTCCAGAAGCCTCTTTTGCAGAAATGGAAATGCTGATTTTTAAATTAATATGGAATTGCATGGGGCCCTGAATAGCCACACACACATACAAAAATTGGGGAATACACACTTAAACTCATTTCAAAACTTACAGTAAATATACAGTAATTACAATGTACGATACTGGAGTAAGGATACACAAATGGAATAGAATTGAAAGTCCAGAGATAAATACAAATGTCCATGGCCAATTGATTATTGATAAGGATATTGAGTCTACAAAATAGGGAAAGATTATGCTCTTCAATAAATAGTGCTGGGAAAGCTGGAAATCCACATGCAAAAGAATACAATTGTACCTCAACCTCTCGCCGTGTACAAAAAAATAATTCAAAATGCGTCAACAACTTAAATATAAGTGCTAATAGTATAAAAATCTTATGAAAAAAACATGGAGATATATCTTTAGGACTTTGTACTTGGCAATGTATTTTTAGATATTACACTAAAAGCACAAGCAACAAAAGAAAAATTAGATAAAAAGGACTTTATCAAAATTGAAAAGAAGCATCAAAGGATATTAGCAAGAAATTGAAAAGACAACAGAATGGGATAAAATATTCAGATCTCATATATCCAATAAGAGTTTAATTCCCAGAATATATAAAGAAATCATACAACTCAACAACAAAATGGCAAACAACCCGATTTTTAAAAAGGGCTAAGGATTTAAATAGACATTTCTCCAAAAAAATACACAAATGACCATTTCTTTTGCAGTCAATTTTGCTAATTTATGGTTTCAAATATTTTTAATTCTCTGTCCTAAACATGTATACAATATTAACCTTATTATCAATTTAATGCATATATTGTTTGTAGTGATGTACCTACTCTCATCCCTGACATTAGTAATAAATTCTTTCTTGCTTGCTTGCTTTTTCAGACTAGCTAGAGCAAGGGTTCTTTTTTTTTTTATAATTTTATTTTATTTTTAAAAGATATATAGATCATACAAAATGGTACATAAAAAAATATAGGAGGTTCCCATATGCTCCACTCCCCACACTCCCCACTTTTCCCACATCAACAACTTCTTTCATTAATGTGGTACATTCATTGCAATTGATGACTACATTTTGGAGCACTGCTACATGGCTTGGATTATAGTTTAGATTGTAGTTTACACTTTCTCCCAGTCCATTCAGTGGGTTATGGCATGATATATAATGTTCTACATCTGTCGCTGCAATATCATTCAGGACAATTGCAAGTCCTGAAAATGCCCCCATATCATACTTCCTTTTCCATCTCCCTGCCTTCAGCAACTCCTGTGGCCACTGCCTCCACATCAAAAATAAAATTTCTTCCATTGCTAGAGTCACAATAATACTATAGTAGAAAAGCAGTAAGTATACTCTAATCCATATTTTATTTCTCTATCCTGAGGACCCTAGAGCAGGGGTTCTTAACCTTTTTTGTTCCATGGACCCCTCTGCCAGTCAGTTGAAAACAACAGACTCTCTACTGAGTCTACACTATACTGTGTATTATTTAATAAATATATCACACCCACACCAACAGGTCCTCACAAGAATGTTTTTTGAATTTAAATTCAAGCTCATGGACCCTTTTTAAGAACCCCTTAGCTAGAAGTTTATCATTTTTAATATTTTCAAGAACAAGTTTTCTTCCATTTTTTTTCTATTGTCAGTTATATAATTAATTGAATCCATTCTTTATCTGTAATATATCACTATTAAAGATATCACAATATTTTTCCTATTGTGGATTTAATTTTCTCTATTTTTTAAGTTTTTGGTGTAGATATTTACACAATTGATTTTTAAATCTGTCTTCCTTTCTAATATAATTACTTAAAAATATGAATTGCCCTTTTAGTACTGTTTTACTTTTATCACACATATTTTATTATATTGTTTTCATTTTCACTTGCTATAAAATATTTTCTAATTCCCCTTGTAACTTCTTTGACTTATTCATGAGTTGCATTGATTATTGTAATGAGTTTTGTCTAATTTTCAAGTATTTATAAAGTTTAAAGAAATCATTCTGTAACATTTCTTATTCAATTATGATATGGTCAGATAATATATTCTGTATATTTTCAATCTTTATAAAATTATTGATTCTCAGTTTAGGTTGTATCATATGGTATACAGGGTGAAAGTTCCATGGGAAAGAATGTCTATTCAGGTATTGTCAATAGTAGTATTCTATAAATATGTATTCTAATGAATAAGTGGATAGTGTTATTTAAGTCTTCTAGACTCCTATTTATTTTCTGTACTCTACTGCTCTACTGGATTAATTAAAAATAATTATAAGATTTCCACTCATATCCTCTAATGGATTATTATATAAACATATTTAAAGGTATTGATTATTTTAATATGTGTCCCTAATCTATCAGAGTAGCTTTTAAAATACAACACTAATTTACATATATGAAGCTTGCAAAAGTATAATTTTATTTTATATTTATATATATATATATTTTAAGAATACTTAGATTACATAAATGTACACAAAAAATGCAGGGGACTCCTGTATGCCCCACCACCTACCTCTCCCACACTTTCCCATACCAGCAACATCCCTCATCATTGTGGTACACCTGCCACAATTGATGAACACACGCCAGAGCTCTGCCACCAACTGTGGACTACAGTTTACACCATAGTCTAAAGTTTCTCCTGCACAATCTCGTAAGCCTTGGCAAGATACATAATGGCTGTACCCATCATTGCAGTATCACTAAAGACAATTCCAGTGTCCTGAAAATGCTCCCATACCACTCCGACTCCTCCCCTGCAAGAGTATAATTTTATCCTGTCCTCCAAATTATGATGCTTTACTTTTCCTATATTTTACTTCTATGTTATAAATTCCACAATATATTGTTGGTGATTTTACTTTAAATATTCAATTATTTTAAAGTAATTTTAACCATGAGAGTAAAATTAGTTTATATCCACACACATTTGTTTTACATTTCCAGGTGTCTTCATATTTTGTACATATAAATTTCTATCTAGTGTTTTTCTTTTCCCTGAAGAATTTTCTTTGACATTTCTTATAGCACAGGTTTACCAGGCAAAAATTATCTGCCATTTTCATTTATTTGAAAATGTACAGTCTGTTTAGGAAGATATTTTTTCAGGATGCATATTATGTCTTCTGCCTTGCATAATTTCTAGAGAAAAGATAGTGGTGATGCTTATATTGATTCCTTTGTATCCAATGAATCTGTTTTTATTGAGCTCTTTATAAGATTTTTCTGATCACAGGCTTTCATCAGATTGATTATTGTGTGCCTTTGTGTGCTTGTCTTTGTATTTTTCTGTTTGGTGTTCATGGAGATTCTTGAATCCATGGCCTTATTATTTTCATCCAATTAGGAAATTTTTCAGACATTATTTCTTCAAATAATTTTCTTTATTCTCACTCTTCCTTTTCTCCTACTGGAATTCCCATTTCATGTGTGTTAGACTACTTGATATTTTCACTCAGTTTAATAAGGACTTTCTCAGTCTTGCTTTTTTAATATACTGTTTTAATCTTTGCTTAATTTTTTGATAGTTTCCATTGCTTTGGTTACAAGTTCAGTGATATTTTCTCCTGTATCACCAAATATGCTATTTATCACATTTCCTGAGACTTTCCCTTCAGGTCTGCATTTTTAAATTCTAGATATTTCAGTTGGTTCTTTCTCCTATCTTCCATTTCTGTCCTCATTATATTCATATTCTGTTTTACATAATCAAGCTTATTGAGGATATTTATAATAACTGTTTTAATAAACTTACCTGCTAATTCTATCATATCTTTTAATTTTAGTCTCTAATTGACTGAATTTTACTTTGTATTAGGTCTTATTTTCCTGCACTTTCATTTGTCTACTAATTTTTATTTGAATATCATATACTGAATTGTATGTTGTTGAATTCAATGTTTAATTTTTTTAAAGTGAGTTTTGAAGCTTATTTTGTCAAACAGTTCAGGAACTGTGGTTTCATTTAATTTCTTAAGGCTTCTTTTTATGCTTTTGTTTTGTTTTGTTTTAGAGAAGATTTCTAGAGTAGCCTTTATTCTATGTCTAATTTATTCCCACTTCTAAAATGTGACATTTTAGGGGTCTCTACTGAATGTCCATGGATTCAGAGAGCCCTTTCAAGATAGATATTAAGAATGCAATCACTTCCCAATCTTATATGAGACATGGGGAATTTCTGGTGTGTAGTTCTTTAATAATTGTTCTATCTTTATAATTTATTCCTAACTGGGTCTCATAGGTTTTAACTCTGCTTTCTATATTTATAACTCCCTGATCCAAGAGTGAGAATACTGGCTGTTATTATTCACAATATATTCACTCATTTTCTCAGTTCCAGAATATACATAGAAGATTTTAGAAACTGTTTCTAAGTGTGAGGATTTAAAGTCAAAACACTGTCTTCAAAACTTACTTATATAAGTTCTCCCTCCCTACAGAGAGTTTCATTAGTTATGTTTGTATTTGATTTTGTTCCACCCTTCCTATCCTGGTTGGTATTCATTCTTATCTGACTATGTGAGTGATTACCATGATTCTAAAAATCAGGAAGATGCAAAAAGTTATAATCACAGATTTATCCTTCACTTACTTCCTGTTCTCATTACCTACCCTACCATTTTAATACCATTTATGTCTACCCTTCTCATGTAACCAACCTCATTATTTATTTATTCACTCTTTCTGTGTTTTCTACATATATGAGCAAATATGTGCATATTACTCTTAATTCCATTTCTTATTTATAGAAAATTGCATATTGTAAATATATATTGATTTTTCAATTACTAAAAAGACTAGTATAGGAACAACTGGCAATATTTAAATATGGTCTCTATGCCAATAAGTGCATTCTTTCAATGTTAAATTTGATATTTTGTAAATTTTACTGTGGTTATGTAAAAAAAAAAATACTTGTTTTTAGGAAATACACACTGGATTATCAGGAGGGAAATAGGTATACGTTCTCAATTTGCAGAAAGTTTAGAAAAATAATGCATAAATATAATGGGTAAGTTTTGATAAATATTCATGCATTATATTTCCCCCAATTAAAAACTTCCTAAATAACAAAACATATAGTAACAAAAATATATTAGAATATAATACAAAAGACTATATATTAAAATGTATTATTGAAAATTACAACAGAATTGAAAGCAAACTTTTCAATAAATATAAATGTCTCTTACCAATCCATTTAAAGATAATTATTTTCCAAATGACTAATAAAATCCAGTGCTATGGTGTATATAAAGTATACTCTTAAAGAGGTATCAGTACTCAAAATGAAAAGATGGACAAAAGCATACCAGAAAAATACAATGAAAAAAAATCAAATTAAAAATCATCCTTTTTGACTTAGTAATTTTCACACACAAAAAAAAAGTTTCAAAAGAGAAAAGACTCTTAGATAATGGCACCAAATCACCTGATAGCAGTTTAAAATATGTATGTGCCTAATAATAAAATAATTTTCATCAAACCAAATAGTACTCCAATTTCAAAGAAAAGTTGACAGAAACACAGTAATAAGAAAGGAATTTAATACACCTTTCTCAATGAAGATGAAATGGACAAAATAGGTTAGTAAATATCAGAAGGCCTAAAATCAATTGATAAGGAATACATTAAATTTCAAATTCTGAACTGCTACAATAAATAGTAAATGTTTATTTCAAGAACATATAATGCAGTCATAAAATATGGTCATAGATTTTACCACAAGGAAACCCTCAATAAATTTCAAATAATAGAAATAATCCAAGCAGCATTATTTGATAATAATACATTAATATTTCAGTTTAATAAGAGATTTAAAAGTCCATTTTATCCGTTTTAGTATGTAATTAAAAATCGCAGCTCAGAAGGGAAATGCAAATAACATATCTGACTTTCTTGAATGTAATGAAAAAAAAAGTGACATAGAAATCTATGAAAGAGAGCAAAAACACTTATCAGAGAAAATATTTTATCGTCAAATACTTATTTCAATAAAAGTAAACAAAGTAATATATTGGAATTAAACACCTATATTGAAAGTCTAGGAAAAGCAAAACTAAAGAAGAAAAAAAGACGGCAGTATTCTTAAATTGTATACAAGATTAAAAATTAGAATAAAGGAAAACAGAACAAATTAATAAATAGGGCAGTCAAGATTGGGAAATTAAAAAACAGGATACCCAAACTCAAATTTCAGATAAACAATGGATATTTTTTATTACAAGTCTGTACCATACAATATTTGGGTTACTTATATTTAAAAATGTTTATCTGAAACATAAATTTAACTGTGCATCTTGTAATTTATTTAACAAATTTAAAATAAATAACTATTTGACAAAATTGCAAAATACACAAGTCACAGGTATCCAACCAAGAAAAAAATAAATAAAAATTAAAAGTACAAATGCAGAAAATTGAAAATGTGAGATGAGAATAACAATCAAAACAGAGGCAATTCATAATATTATAAGTAACTTCTTTGCACAATTCTAGCTGCAAAGTATTTTTTTAGATAGGCAAAACTCCCCAAAATTTCCTCATGGGAAATTCCTCATGGGAGACAGAAATCTTAAAGATCAAATTCAATAGCAGAAGCAGAAAATAACAAAATAAATAGAAAATCTAAATGAACATAATACTGTAGTATAGATTTGTTTTTGTTGTTGGTTAAAGCAGCCCCAACAAAAAGCACCAAGTTCAGGCAATTTCTACCAAACCATTAAAGGTAAGATAGTCACAAAACTACTTAAACTATTCCAGAGCATAGAAATGGAAGAAAACATCCACATTTATTTTATTAAGCTAACGTAATATTGATCTTAAACATTAAAAGATTGTATCATAAAGAAAATCTAGAAGCAAATTCATTTATGAATATTGATGCAAAATCTCATATAAAATATTTGTCAACAGAACCAACAGCCTATTAAAAAGTAGTACATTGTAACCACGTGGGATTTATTTCAGGAAACCAAGTTAGGTTCAGGGTAGCAAGCACATTATTATAATATAACCCATTGTTAAAGCTAACAGAAAATTCATATGATAACTTCACAGCTACTAAAGAGGTATTTAACAATGTTCAATCTTGAGCCATGTTAAAAACACTAAATTGACATAATTTTTTTTTAATACACAGACCATATATAATGCACGCATACATACACACAGGACACAAAAGGTAACAGCAACCTAAAAGCTAGAATATTTCATAATGAGAAAACACTAAAGGTTTTCTACTAAAGTCATATATAAGCCAAGATTTCTAACTATAACCAATTCTAATATTATATTATGAAAATTGACCAATGTTATTAGATAACAGAAAGCATCCCATCCAAAACATTTAAACCATTAACATATCTTTGGTGAGTAGAGAAACATATCACCTGGCATCTAAAGACTTCAATAATCAGCCTTTGACCTAATTTCTTTTACAGCCAATATTTCTATGACTTTATTTTTCATTCCCCAAGCAGTGATATTTTAACAACCTGAATGCTTTATCCATCTGTCTTTGTTCCTAATTTTCCCTCTGTCAGAAATCCCTTCCTCGCTTCTTTCTCCTTTTGATGAAATCCCACCAGAGTTGAACAAACAATTTCTATATCAAAGAGACTCTTTCCTTTGTTACATCTTACAGTTTTTATCTCCACTTTTCCTTATGTACTTACCAATTTCAGTACTAAAATTAATGGTTCTGTTTTCTTTTCTCACTAGATTTTTTTTTAAATTTTTTTTTTGAGGTTCTAGGGAATTGGGATTGAACCCTAGAACCAGAACCTCATAAGTGGGAAAGTAGGTGCTGAACCACTAAGCTACATTGGCTCCCCCAAGTTGGTTTTTTTATTTGTTTTGCTTGCTATTACTATTATTATTTTTTTGAGGAGGAACCAGGAACTGAACTGGGACCTCCCATGTGGGAAGCAGGCACTCAACTGCTTGAGCAACTACTTTAGCTACATCCACTCCCTTTCTTACTAGATTTAAAAGACTACCAAGTACCAACTAGCAAGGCTTTTGGAAAAAGACCATGACCAAAAGGGGGAAATGGTAAATACAACTGAGTTTTTATAGCTAAGAGATTTCAAAGTGATCCTGGAAATCATTCCAGAGGTTACACTTATGCAAGTCGCAGGAGGATCTCATTGACTGCCACAGTACACAATGCCCCAAATAGCAGGGCTTCTGAGAGCTCGAGAGACACCCAAAAACCACAAGCAGGGCAGACAGCTCAGGAATTTGGCATCCTATCAGTGGGTAATATTTTTAAATTTATGCTCCCCAGTGTAACAGTGTTAGACTCATTTATATGTTCTTTACGCATGGCTCTTCTGCTCCTTTTATTTGAATCTACAATTAGCACTACTTCATACATATATGTCCCAGAGACTTAAATATTTGGTACATTCATGTGCCATCTGAGCCTGAATTTCAACAGAGTTACAATATCTACTCTCCAGTTCATTGGACTCACATGGGACCGCTATCAAGGAGCTGATCGTTGACAATGCTCATCTCCAGGAATAGAGATTGCCCGCTACTGCAAGCAAGATAGTTCCCTCCATCCGCCCCATGGGATCTAAGCTTCCTCTTAATTAGAAGCAGAGCAGGCATCACCATCCCAAACTGCTCAAGATTGGGGAATGAACAATGGGCTAAGTAGACTTATTATTATTCTGCTATACACTTATTATTCTAGCAATGGAAGAACTTTTATCATTGATATAAAGGCAATGGCCACCAGAGGTTTGAGGGGTGGGAGAGGGAAGAATAGGTATAATATGTGGGCATGTTTGGTATATTGGAATTGTCCTGCAAGACATTGCAATGACAGATACAGGCCATTGCATATTTTGTTATAACCTACAAAACTGTGCAGGACAAAGTGTAAATTATAATGCAAACTGGAGTCCATGATTAGTAGCAATGCTTCAAAATGTTCATCAATTATAACAAATGTACCACACTAATGAAGGATGTTATTAACGTGGGAAAATGTTGGAGGGGAAGGAAGTGGGACTTTGGAATCCCTTGTATTTTTAATGTAACATTTATGTAATCTAAATCTCCTCTAAAATTAAAAAAAAATTAAGTAAAATAAAAATAAAACAGTGAAGAGTTTTAGTTGTTTTTAGCAGTTTGGTTGGTTGGTTTCCTGAAGGGGAAAAATTATTTTTTGAGTTGACACTAAACTTAATGATATTCTCTGCAAAGAATATTAAGGTTAGCCTGATCTATAAAATAATCCACTGCTAAACTGTAGAGGAGAGTAGCCATTTTTTTTTTTTTTTTGCTATCTATAGAAAATTATAGCAGTCACAGTTGCAGTTTGTCTTGATGTAGCCACAACACTTAAGATACAAGAATCTGTTTAGTAGCATTCAAAAACCAAAGTCGCTAGGCACAGATAAAATAATGTTGGTAAAAGCATTGTTAATGACAAACGTTAACAAAGCACAGGCACATAGAGATGAAGAACTCTTTGCATATATTGCTTTTCAGCAATTGACTGTGGGTCAAACTATGATCAGAAAAGTATCAGAAAAAATTGTAAAAAAACTGGGAAAATGATGTTTACTTTTATCAAATATGAGTGATATCAGGCAGAAATATATGCTAGTGATAGTGGGAAATAGCAACAAAGTTAAAACTATGAGGTTATATGCTTATAGGTTTTTGTACTTAGCATTTAACATACATTTCAGTAAGATCACAAAATATAAGAGCATTCTGTTCTGACTAAACATCCTTCCCTAGGAAGATGAAACCTACAGAGTACCCCTAATTGGTCATCTTTGACTGTAATATTTCCAGTATTTGGGAGTTCACCGTTACAGGTATATCTAACACTGTTACACAGTTCCAACTAACAGATATTACCTTTCTTCCTGTAACTTTTGCCCATTAGTTCCAGTGTGTCCTTTAGAACAGAGAACAAGTTTAGTCACTCTGCTCTCATTCAAACATACCATTAACTGTTTTAGCAAAATGTTTTCCAGAGACCTAAATGAGATAAATTGAATTCTGATGTGAAAAGGAGCATAATAATTACTATATTAAGCAAAATATGTTGAATACAGTATTTTGAAATAGTTATAATCTAAAACAGATTTTTAATCTCAAAAACATTAAGCCAAGCAAAAAACTAAAGCAGATCTAAATTTTACATGCTATAGGATTCCATTTTCCAAAATTCTAGAGGAGAAAAATTTAGTTTATACTGACATAAAGCAGATTAGTGCTTGTGGGGACTGCAGCTGGTGAGAACTGATTGCAAAGTGGCACAAGAAGACATTATGGAGTGATGAAAATGTCTTTTGTTTGATTGGAGTTGGAGTTGCCAGGTAAATACATTTGTAAAAACTTACTACATTGAACACATAAAATGGGCACATTTATTATACAGAAATTAAACCTCAAAAAGTTGATGCAACATATATCAATCTACCTTGTTTCCATTGTTGAAGATGAAAGAGTAGATGTATTGAAATAATTAGTAATTAAATTTACTTTAAAATCAGATCTTTTAAGAGAGAAATATACAATATACTGAACCTCAAATGACATGAAATGTGTATGTAACTTATAGTTTATGCCTTAAGACAAATGGGATTAGGTTTTTATCTAAAATATAATAATTTAACATGAAAAATATCTTTCTTAAAAAGAAACAATTTTTTTAAAAGCATTGTATACCAAAACACTTAGCTTATATAATACATTTTTTCATGAATTTTTAGCCTTATTTATAGTAATTTTAGTAAATAATCCTACTAGATATTTTACTTTGTTGTTTGGCAGCAGCAGCTTGTTGCCGTTAGACTGATGTAATTACTATTTCTAGCTTTTTCACATGTCTATTCTTCTAAATATTTAGGAAATGCATCCATTTTGTCAATAATAAAACCCAGTAGGTAGTAAATTTTCAGGTGATTGTATTAGGCATTGGTTGGAATCTTAATGTGGAGTAATTTTACTCCTCAGGAAACATAACAATTGCCCTGAAATTGTACTGCCTAGGGTACACTAGGCTTTCAAGAATTAGAATATTTCACATAAGCATAATAAAAACAATTTACAAGTTACTTAAATGAGGTGGATATTGTATTTACTAGATATCAAGGCAGGGTGTTTTAAACTAATGCTACAGTGATCTGAAAACATTTTGTAATTTGACAAAATAACTAATGTCGTTAAACTGCTATGCAAATTAGAGAAATGAGAAATGATGAATAAAATTAAATCAAATACTTTGTATTTTAAGAAAAAAATTAACAAACATCAGCTAAAAAGCTGCATATACACATTTTAAATTAGTTGAAAAGAATTATAAGGAAATAACCATTCATATATACATAATTTTTTTCTTAGAGGTACTGGGGATTGAAACTGGGACCTCAAACATGGAAGGCAGGCACCCAACCATTGTGCTATAACTTTTCCCCAACCATTCATGCTTTATCAAATTTATCAAAGAGTATTGGGTGTCTAATATACAAAACAATTTATCAAGATGAGTAAGGTATACTATCAGTTTGTAAAAACCTGCAATAGAAGTAGGGAAAATATTTAATGCATGTAAAAATCATTTATGTGAAATGGGTCATCATAGAAGATCTAAAACAGGAGAAAATGGGTATTCCAGCTACTGACTGACAAAAAACATTGTGGAGAGTTCTTTTCTCTGGTGAACTAGGTTGTTTCAAATTAACTCTGTTTCAGGGAATAAATACCACAGAAACAAAAGATTAGGAACAAAAGTGTTTCATGGCATCAGAAAGCTAAAAATAGCAGCAAGAATTTTGAAGGAGAGAGAGATGACTTAAGATAATATAGGTGAGCTTGGAAATTGACACCACATATTATCTATAAAATGTTGCCAATTTTAAAAGTCTTGCTGCGATACTGAGACCTTGAGCAGATATTATTGCATTCTCAAGTAGCTGGTGAAACAAGAAATGAAAAGCAGAATCCACAGGTAGATGGGTGCTTGCAAATAGTGACCCAGAAGAAAAATGCTTATATGAATAAACATGAACTGGAAATAGACCATTTCCTTCAAGAACTGAAAACCAGTTATAATCTTTTCAACTCATAATTTGTTTAAGCTAATTTTTACCTAGCCTAACTGCATATCAGAAATAAAAGAATATCCCTCCATGACATAAAATGATACGTAAAATTCTTAAAATATTATATTTAGCAATCAATCAAATACTATAAGACATACAAAAGGACTTTAAACAGGAATCAAGGGAATAACAGACCATAGAAAAATACTTAAAACAAATAAAACTAATGGAGTATTGGTTACAGAATTTAAAATAACTGTGATTTTAACATGTTAAAAGTATAAATACATAGATACAGGAATTAAATGAAAAATACAAGCAAGAATCCAATATAAGGTTATGAGCTAAAAGATACTAACTTAAAATAAGTAAATGTGTTTAATATCTTCTTAGACACAGCTAAAGAAAGAATTATTTTTCTGAAATGTATTTCAGAGAATACTCACATTGAAACACAGACAAAATATGGAAAAGAAAGAAAAGAAAATAGCACAAAATATCTGTGTGCAATACTTCTTCAAGGCTTCTAGATAAATTAACAAAAGACAGACAAATCTACAATCCTTACAATCATTTTCAGCCTTACATCTTTCAAATGTCAGAGGTTTTGCATAACCAGTGCTTGCTCTTCCACTTAATATACATGCTATTCACCAAAGGTGAAAAAGTCTTAGACATTACAATGTGTCCACATGCTAGCTGTTATTTATTACCAGCAACTGGTTTTTGTTACCATCTGTATACTAGAATCCCAAATTCAAACACTGAGATTTGTTTTCTAAGGTAACTTTTGGAATTCACTGTTTTAGTTTGAGTTCCCCCTAAACCAGACACAGAGAACCAAGACTTATATAAGGCTGTTTACTTGAGAAGTATTAGGGAGAAAATGGTGAAAGTGAGAGAAAATAATAATAATAATAATAAAATTCACTTCAGTGGGCAACAGGGGTTCAATCCACTTGAGAACCTCTGAGACACATGATTAGTGTGTGTCAAATACCATAGTATATCAAATACTATAAGACATGCAAAAGGACTTAGGAATCAAGAGAATAACAGAAAATAGAAAATAATTTTTTTTTTTTACTTTTTATAAATGCAGGAGGACAAGGAAACTGGTGCATTTTCCCACTAGCTTCCATTCCCCATGTGTTAAGAGTTGCTCCCGGCAACACCAATTTCCCTACACATTTGGATTGTGCCTGTACAAAGCTGCATAAAGTCATTCATTGCTACAGAATGTCCTCAAGTAGAGAAGAAATACTCAGGTAGAGAAGAGATACACATTGCAAGAGCTCAAGTTGAGAAACCTTTAGCATAGTCAAGGCTATTCACAGGCAAACTCAGATGACCTGAAGGGGTAGAGAGTAGGTTTTTACTGTTCTCCAATTCAAATGTCAATGAATGTGAGAATGAAAGTATAAATTATGGCATATTCATACAATGGAAAACCATAAGAGTTGAAAATAAATAATCAACTGCTACTTGAAAGAATACTGATGACTCTAATATGCTTAATATTGAGCAAAAGAAACCAAATATAACAATATGCCTAGTCCTTTAGAATTCATACTGTAAAGGTTCAAAAAAAGCAAAACAAATCAATGATATTAAAAGTCAGGATAGAGGTTAATTTTTTAGAAAAAAAGACTGGTAATGATTAGGAAGGACACAAGAAAATCTATCTAATTGTACCTGTAACATTATAATGCTTTACCTGGGCAATTATTTTTGGATGTTTTAACAGTTTGATATTATTGATGAATTCCAAAAAGAAATACTGGATTATGTTTGTAAACTGGTCTTTTCCTGTGGGTATATTAGAGTGTATTGGATTCAGAGGTTTTATTTTTACTTGATTAAATAATGATTAAGGCTTCAATTGGGCCAAGTCAGTAGGCTGTTGCATCTCCTTCCCCTTGGTGGGCAGGGACTCACAGAGAAACTGCAGAGAAGGGAGGTTGGAGCTTTGAGCTGGAGCCCTGGAAAGTAAGCACACAGAGGAGTTTGGTTGTGAAGAAAGAGAGAAGACCCCTGAAAGACCCCTGAAAGAGAGATAAGCCATTCACCTGATAGTTTGCAGCTCCAGAGACCAGAGAATGAAGAGCTGAGCTAGAGAGAGGCAAGTCCCAGAAAGAGAGAACCCAGGCATTTTTAAACCATTATCAATTATTGATTGCTTTCAGTTTAATTATGAAAATTCTTCATAACTATAGTTGTGTTGACATTTGGAAACAATTGACTTTGCAAAATATATTTTACTTTGTATTTTCCAACTATCAAAAGAAACATAAAAGAACAGGAAGGCGGCTTAAAAATGAGGAATTAATCAAACATACATTTAGGCTTCTTTCTCCTCTCAATTCTTTGATAAAGCATTTTCAAGCAAATTAATTCAATGTCATGCTCAAATAACCACATAACTTTTGATACTTTTTAAAATAAATGTGAGCATTTGTTATATTAATATTAAGAAAGCAAGAGACTGAACATTATTCAGTATATTTGAGACTATTGGAGAAAAACAAAAGAAAAAAATAGCTGCCATATTCGAACATAGAAAATAATATGTTCATCTTTATACCTAGTATTTTATTTAATCAGTTGTATTAGACTATATCTTACCTAAAATTAAATGCACCCTTTTTAATTGTACTGGTCATTGAGTTTTAATTAATGTATAAATTATTGTCCCTTCATTTGAAGTTTCATGCTATGCATGTATCACTTAGTAGGAGAATAAACTCCAAGTTTCCACTATGAAGAGTTTTCAACTCTTTTTTGGGTGTGCAGTTTTTTCCCTCTCCACTTTTTCACCCTGCACAACTTATAATTACTTCCTGAACTTTATTCTTAACCAAGCAAAACAGATATATTCTTAAGGTCCCCTTTCCTGCACTCAGCAGGAAGCTGGAATGGTTATAAAGCTCACCTCATTTGTTACCTTTATCGCAGTGGTTACACACCTGCCCTGCCAGTTGTCTAATATCTCCCAGGAAGCCTGAACCCATGCAAATGTCAGCAGCCATCTTGCTCCAACACACAGCAGTAGACTGGTGGGGGAAGTAACTTAGGCTTTATGGCCTGGCAACTCTAAGCTTCTATCCCAAATAATTACCCTTTACAAAAGCTAACACAACTATAGTTGTGTTGACATTTGGAATGAATTGACTTTGCAAAATATATTTTAATTTATATTTGCCAACTATCAAAAGAAATATAAAAGAACAGGAAGATGGCTAAAAAATGAGGAATTAATCAAACAAACATACATTTAGGCTTCTTTCTCCTCTCAATTCTTTGATAAAGCATTTTCAAGCAAATTAATTCAATGCCTTGCTCAAATAACCACATAACTTCCGATACTTTTTCTTTTTATAAATGTGAGTATTTGTTATATTAATATTAAGAAAGCAAGACACTGAACACCAAACTGGTTTAAAATCACTTCTATGGGATTTTCATGTTTCAAAATAACTTTTATTCCAATATAACTCCCTGTCTTGTTCACTTAATTTTATAATGAAAACAGAAACCTTTACCAAGAAAGACAACAAAAAATAACAGGAAGTTTTTAAACTTCACATTTGCTACATTCAAATTCACCTTTTTAATTTCCACTCTGTGTGTATGTGTACTGAAAAACAGTACACATACATTTATATATTATAAAAGATAACAGGCACATACTGAAGGTAAAATACCAGTGGTCCACACCTCAAATAGCCAACTAAAAATTCAAGACTGTGCAGAAAGTACCCTTCCATGTTCTTCTATTAGGAGTTTAAATGGTTTAAGCTATTTTGAGGAAAATTGGTCAAGCTCTCTGAATTTAACTACATTTGCTTTCCTTAATAAGTTGCATTTTTTTAAAGGTACTTATCACTAATTTTCAACAGCTGGGTCTTTCCAGATGCCATGTATATGAAGAAGAGGGAAATGCTATTGTACCTCTTCTGGCTTAATAAAGAAAACTTGCAAGTAATGATATTTCAGTAAACATAGATGCCAATATAATTATTATTACCATGGCAACAAATTAATAGGAATTATAGACTTTTAGAGCTTACAGTTTATTTAATAATTCCTCAAGTCTGGATGTCAGTAATACTCCCTTTTATAAATTATTGTCTAAAAACTTTTGTTTTGAAGGGAAGTATCTACTTTTCAGAAGATGTATGAAATAGAAAAATTTTTCTAGCTCTTGTTTTGTTGATATTTCTTTCACCATATGGTAGAAGAACCTGCAATTTTAACACTAATGGCTAGAACAGCGTTACTTAGAGAAAGAATTAGCCTTGGGAAGTTCAAAATTTTGATACAGGAATTGAAGGACAAAAAGGAAGTTTGAACAAATGCAGTACCAGATATCTATACTCTCCTGAGATAGTCATGCAGGTATAGCTAGAGATACTTATATATAAATATAGACACAGGCAGAGATTTACACAAGAGTGAATTACAACATTTGAATTAGGATGAAACCCATCTAACTGTCCATTACTAGATTACTGATTATATAAAATATGATTTGTCAATAGGCAGCATAAAAACAACTAAGAAAGCATTTATGTATGCAGAATAAATTTTGGGGGATAAAAGCAAATTGCAGAACATATGGACACTTGGTTTCTTTAATCTATTAAACCTGTGACAACAATGTCCACCTTATTTCTGGATTCTCAACACAACATTTCAAACATAAGTAGAGTTGTTTCCTTTACTCCAAGAATTTGCTAGCATCCTGTCACACAAACATATTTCAACAATCCTTACTTGATTGATCCCTGTGTTTGAATATCCTGGAGAATATCAGTCAGAATCCTTCAGAGAAACAGAACCATCAGGATATACACTATAAATTATATAGGAATTGGCCCTTGCAATATTGGGGCTAGCAAATATGGCCTCCATAGGGCAGATTGCAATGTACAAACTCTGACAGAGGTGGTGTTAAAGTGCTTGGTCTGAATTTACCAGGTGAAGCTGGCCGGCAATAAATTCCAACAAAACTCTATGCTGAAGTCAAGACAGAAATTTTTCTTCTGACCTCTTATATCCTAAAAGTTCTGTCTTTTAAGACCTCCAGCTGATTAGATGAGGGGACTCCCATATTGTGAGAACAATCTCCTTTGTTGATTATAGCTGCAACCAGTGATTATACATACAATTCCCACCTATGAAATACCCTCAAAGTAGCAAGCAGACCAGTGCTTGACCAAAAAACTGGACACCGTTACCTAGCCAAGTTGATACATGAAATTCAACTTCACAATCTGCTGACTGTCTCAACTGACAGTCAGAATCATAACACTCTATATATGGTTTAAGAAATGGAAAGAAAAAGACTGTAAAAGCTACACTATATTTCACCATCTTCTTGCTCTAAAGAATAAAGCATATTACAATGTTACCTTGGTACTTGTTGTTAATTGATTCTGGGAGGCATGATGGATACCCAAAATGACAGTACTAAACCAATTTTTCCCATGAAGGAATAATGTAAATAAATTTAATGTGTTCCCAAACCAATGACAATGCACATTTTAAGGCAATATATAAATATATATATATCATTACTTTACATGAGAAATAAACCTAAAACTTAACAAATACTTAGATTAAATAAAATAAAAACTTCACTTTACCTGTACTAAGAAGAGTCCATATCCTAATGGGATAGTGGGAGGAGAGTCATGAGGAGGAGAGGTTACATGGTGTGTTGCTTGGAAGGAGAGTCCCCCTCCAATAGAACATCGGGCACTTGAATTTCAGGTGTTCTTTCTCTTTTTTGTCTTTTTTTAACTTCCATCACAGGCTCTGACACTCTCTTTTTCACTTTCACTAAAAATTTATCCAATGAGGACTTCTGTCTTCTTTTCAGAATTCCACAAAAGTGTGAAATTGACCATTCAATAAACTCACATTTCTGCTCATCAGAGCTTTGTCTGGATGGTGCTTTACCAAGTTTTGTACTTCTGCCCATTTTGTACACATTTCTTTTATCAAGAAACTGAGGACATCCTCCCTTATCTTCTCCTCACCTGAAGAAATCTCTTCAGCTGCCTCTTGTTGCTGATCCTTCTGCAGTTCCTGCAGCTTCTTAGTGCTGAGCTCTTCATGATGTTCCTCTACTAATTCCTCAACATCAGCAGCATTGACCTCCAGACCCATGGATTGGCCCAAAGATACAATATACATTACAACTTACTCTCTGTACCTGCAGGTTTTGGGTTAGCCTCAAACCTTTCAGTCTTTCTGAGTCACAGCTTCTGGCCACAAATTCTTCCATGCCAAATTCATTGCCCTGTAAGTGACTTTGTTCCAAGCCTTATCAATAAAGTTAAGGCAATGCAGGATATTGAAATGCTTCTTCTAGAATTCTATGTGGTTCAGTTGGGTGGCAGAGGTGATTTCAAATCACCTCTGGAAAAGTGCCTTGGTGTACAGATTTTTGAAGTTTGAAATAACCTGCTGGTCCATGGGCTGGATGAAAGGAATAGTGTTGGGGGGCAGGAACATTACAGATGAAGCTGAAGTCCTCCAGTAAGTCATCCTCCAAGTCTGGAGGGTGAGCGGATGCATTGTTCAAAAGTAGGAGAACTTTCAGAAGCAAATCTTTTTCCAGCCAATAGTTTTTCATTGAGGGACCAAACACTTCCTTTATCCTCTTGGTGAAAAATTGCCTCATATATATATATATATACACACACACAAAGAAACTGGTAAATAAAATAAAGTAGTCAATGAATCAATTAATAAAAGACAAAGCTTTCTAAACTGTAACAGCATGGGGTTGGAGGAAATAATACTTATTCTAAATGTCACAAAGAATACTGTCCAAATTTTATAAATAGAAATATATATCTCCCTTCTTTTCTGATGCATCCCCCTGTATACTTATCTAGTTACATGATCAGTTGTTTGTTTAGATTTTTACTGTAAATCAACTTACATGTATATTTCAAAATGTGACCTGGCTCATGTTTTAGTTTGCAAAAGTCTGCCAATGCAAAGTACCAGAAATGTGTTGGCTTTTATAAATGGTACTTATTTGGCATAAAAGCTTATAGTCCCAAAGCCATGAAAACTCCAACTCAAGGCACCATAACTAGTGTTTTCTCACCCAAGTCAGTTGCCATGTGTTGAAGCAAGATGGTGGGTGATCTCTGCCTGGTCTATACCTTCCCTTCCAGGCTGCAATGTCTCCCAGAGCTCAGCTGTGGCCAACTAGGCATAGGGTTTATCCTTTACTGGGACTCCTCTCTTAGGCTCAGCTGCTCTATTTTCTTCCTGATTTCAGCTCCAAGCTTTCAGGTATATGACTCATCTCTCCCCAGGGCCTCAGGTGTTAAAGCCTCTCTTTTCTGTCACATGGGAAGATTAAAATGACAGTGTTCTGTTTTCTGGCATGTCTCCATATTTTTATTGGCCCCAACAGGAGGGCTGAGACTCAACCTGAGTCACGCCTCATTGAGGTAGTCCAATTGAAGAAAAGTCTTACACCCATAGGAGTGAACCAGCCCCAAAACATAATCTTTTTCTTTTGGGGATTCATATCATAAATAGGGCTTTCCCACTGAATGAAGATTACCAAAAACCCTTTACTTAACATGACTGAGAGTGAAGTCCCATTTCCCATTTCTCCCTTGCCAGCTTAATACAAAAATGAGATTAGGAAAAAGAGGGGAATTTAATTATAAGATGATATTGATAACAATAGCAAGGATATCACTGCTACAATTTATTAGAAATAAGATCAAGGTTGTTTCCCACCTTTACTTCCATACACACAAAAAATATTAGAGTAAGTGTATTCTTATTTTAGCTGACTTTATTATATGCACTAGAGCTTTTCTTGACTCACAAAGATTTACTTTTATCAAAAATGTTTGGTCAACAATGAAAATCAAGTGATTCTTCTTTTTTATCACTGGCTTTTTAAAAAATAAAATATTGTGCTAAGTGAAATAAGCCAGGCACAAAGTACATATACTGTATAATTCCTTTTATATGAACTATCCAGAATATGCAAATTTATAGATGCAGAAAGCAGATTAGAGGTTGTGAGGGGTTGAAAGAAAGGTGGTTACTGGTGTGATGAAAAAAATCTATAACTAGATATTGGTGATGGTTGCACAATATTGTGAATGTATTTAATGTCTTTGAATTTTACTTTTAAAATGGTTGAAAGGGTAAATTTTATATCGGGTATGTTTTACCACTGTCACAGTCAGCCAACTGAGAGTGGATGTGTAGGTACTCTCTATTCGGTAAGCTGAACTGTTAAGCAGAATGTGAAAAATGCACTTATTATTACCTTAATTAACAAGATGGAAGGAGCTTTAAAAATATGGAAGGGTTTTTAGTCTACATAGTATTAAAAAGAAAAATAAATATAGCTACCTGGTCTTTGAAGGAGTTCATGTAAATTTTCTGAAAATTAAATTTTAAAAAGGGAAAATCTGCCAAAGCTGGAACAACATTCTAAAATGGCAACTCTACTAGAACTGTGGATTAAGAATTAAAGAATATTTAAAAATTAGTTTGCGGGCTTGTAATAAATAAAATATACTTGAATTCTATGACTCATAGCTCTGATCATAATCTGCTTCATAAAATGGAAACTCAATGTAATTTAGCAGTGGCATAACATTGCCATATCAGTTTCAATAGTAAATTTGTGCATACACTATAAACAAGTCTAGTATTTGGAAGATAATATCTAAAGCAGTATTTTTTTTTTGTTCCTATGACTTTTTTCTCTTAATAATGTACTGGAATATGAGATACACAAAAGGACAACCCAACAAATCAGCTCATTCAAGGAACAAAATTATTTAGCTTATCCAATTGTCGATTACAATATTGAGGAATTAATGTCTTAAATTTAAAGCACTTTAGCTACCATCCATTGGAGTGCTTAATTCTTAGTGCTAGTTCCAAACCAAATTAAAAATCATGGAGAGTGAGAGAGGTAAATTAGTCAATATTAAGTATGTTCTTTCCCTCCACACTTAAAAAGGTAGGAAGCACTAAGAAAAAGTATCTCTTTCATATATGCAATTCTTTAAGAATCAAATACATAAAGTTGTTTCTGCTTTCACCCCATTGTCTTGGGGCTTTGCATAATAGACATATACTGAAATTTATGCTCTCACTTTGGGGATTTCTCTATCATTGATTCTGGTGGTTTCCAACATCCACATTTCTGTTATGTTGCTCTAAGAGTAAAAAATGGACCAAATAATTTCAGGAACATAGAAATTTAGAAGGCAAGACACAGATTTAAAAATATCCAGGAACACTGGCTGATAAAGGACCCAGAGATAAAACAGTTCTAGTCTTTCCTAAAACATGACTGTTCAATTAAAATGCTCCAAGTAATATCCCAGGATTCTTAAAAGAAGTTTTCCTCTTAACTTACAGTATAAATATAGTATATCTTTACTTTCCCCATACATTCTATGTTTTCTTAAAGGACTGTCTGCAGATATTGCTGGTATACATACCAAGAATCTTAAGCAACATAATTACATACCAATACACTAAAATCCACAACATTTCTGTTCTGTTTGAGCATTGAAGTTGGAAGTGTCTGAAAACCAACTTATTTAAATAAGTTTTAGAAAAATAGAAATCCTTAATTATTTCTTGAATAAAATTCCAGGTACTTTTATGTTCACTGCTTATGAGGGTTAAGTTCATGTGCCAACTTGGTTAGGTTATGGGGTCAAGTTGTTTGGTCAATCATACCCTGGCTTGATGGTTACTGTGAGGGTATTTCATGCATTTAAATTTTGCATTAGTTTATTGCATCTAACTGATTCCATCTACAATCAATAAAGGATACTGCATTCAAGAATGAGAGAAGTCTTATCTCATCAGCTGAAGACTTTAAAGGGAGAACACATGATTTCAGCAGTCAGAAAGAAGAATTTCTGTATCTACCTCAGTCAGCCAGCCAGCTTCTCCTCAGGAATTCGTTGAAACCTTCATCAGAGATTCCGACTTGCAGCCTGCCCTAAGGAATTCAGACTTAACAATCCTCATGGTAATGGGAGTGCATTTGTATAATAAATTTCATAATATTTATATGTGTGTATATATATATGTGTACACACACACACATAAATACAGGATATGTATATATCCTGTCAGTTCTCTTTCTCTGGAGAGCACTGACTTTGATATCTATGCAGTGATCAGAAATTTATAGCCATGCATATGTATATATATTATTGCATATATATCTAAAATAATTTAACATGCAGATTTCTGAATAATTACTTATGTCCAATTGAAATTATCATGGAGCCTTTGAATAAAAACATCATTAAACCACCTGCATTAATCAACCAAAGGGGTGCTGATGCAAAGTACCAGTAATCTGTTGGCTTTTATAAAAGGTTTTTATTTGGGATAAAAGCTTACAGTCTTAGAAAGTCCAAACTCAAGGTTATTTTTCTCACCAAAATCCATTGCCACATGTTGAAGCAAGATGGTGGGCTATGTCTGTAAGGGTTCAGTCTTCCTCTGTCTTAAGGCTTTGTGGGTCCAGGTTCTTCCAATATCAGCTGTTAGCCAGAGGGCTCATTTCTTTTCAGGCCTTCCTAGCTGCTCAGGGTTCTGGTCTCTTCAGCTGCAAACTATCAGGCGAATGGTTCATCTCTCTTCTCAGCACCACAGGATCAAAGCTGACAAGTTCTCTCCTTTTCCGTGTCTATGGAGCACTCTCTATTCCTCTGTGTCTTCTTCTGTGTATCTCTTTCTGAGTCCTCTTGATTGAGTATCCATTTATATAGCACACAAAGGAGGCAGGGATTCAAACTTAGTCGCCCTAATGACACGGTTAAATAAAAGCCCTAATCTTGATTTAATAAAGTAAATGTAAAGCCTCTGGATTTAAATTGGTCAAAGGGTATCATGCCCAGAGAAACAGACCAGATTACAAACATAATCAGTATCTCTTTTTGGAATTCATAGATAATCTCAAACTGTCACACCACCTAATTCAAAACTTTCCTGCCAATGATGTAATCTTTCCTGTTGCTAGGGTCAGTGAAAGTGAGAACATAGATCATTTACTTTTATATAGTGAATAGGAGAACTTATTCTCAGTTAGTTTGGCCAGATGACATAGAAATTAAATTGGAACTAAAGATAAAAAATATTCTTGGATGGTGAAGACACATTACAGAAAGTGTGCAGAAAATCTATTTTCCCAACTTTAGTAAGAAACTGATAGTATATTGAAAGATATGAGGGAAACGGACTTTGGCCCAGTGGTTAGGGCGTCCGTCTACCACATGGGAGGCCCACGGTTCAAGCCCTGGGCCTACTTGACCCGTGTGGAGCTGGCCTATGTGCAGTGCTGATGCGCTCAAGGAGTGCCGTGCCACACAGGGTGTCCCCCGCGTAGGGGAGCCCCACGCGTAAGGAGTGCACCCATAAGGAGAGCCGCCCAGCGCGAAGGAGGGAGCAGCCTGCCGAGGAATGGCGCCGCCCACACTTCCCGTGCCGCTGATGACAACAGAAGCGGACAAAGAAACAAGACGCAGCAAAAAGACACAGAAAACAGACAACCGGGGGAGGGGAGGGGAATTAAATAAATAAAAATAAATCTTTAAAAAAAAAAAAAGAAAGATATGAGATCCACCACTATATCCACCACTATATAAATATAAACAAGAAACTTTCACATGTTTAAATAAATCCTTAAAGTTTACCTCATGGCATTACGTTTATGGGAAACATTTTTTTAGAAGACAGACACTACAAATTAAGCACTCTCTCTTACTCTTGTTGGATCACCTGGATTTGACATTGTTTGAAGTTTATTGGCGGTCCTTCTATGCAGTTTAGCAGACTGGCATAGATAGGCACTTGAAGAACATTCATCCTGATACCATTTCTCTAGGTTTTTGTTATCTTTAGGACTCCTAGGAAACTTAGGGGGAAAAAAAGAGTCTAAATCTCAGCCAGTCAACTATAAAATAGAGAATAAGAAGCAAACATTTCAACCAAAGTTGATCTTTAATTCCTCTCCATTTCATCTTCCCATTACTCCTTAGAAGACTTCAAAATAAATGTCTTAAAATTGATTCTGGTGGGTATTACGTTGAGTGAAGCAAGTAAGACACAAAAAGGGCAAATACCATATGATGGGACTATTATGTAATAAATACATTATGTGAACTCATGGAATCAATAATTAGAATATAGGTCACCAGTAATAGAATGAGGGTAAAAGGGAAAGCTGATGGTTAATCTGTGCAGAATTGGTTAAAATATTGTTTGTAAATGAATGGAAATGGTGAGAGCACGTCATGCTGTTTTTGACTAGTAGAGCTATTTTAGGGGTATGTCAATGGTTGAAAGGGAAAGTCTAAGAACATTTATATTAATAGAAGGAAAGCTAAAAAATGTAACATGGGACTGTATAACAGTGAAACCTCATGTAAAATACAAATATAGGTGATATTGCATATATGATTGTTTTTACAAAATGCAAATATAAACTAAAGAGAAGGAAACAACTGCTATGTACCGCAGAGGAAACAGATTGAGAGGTGATGAGATTTGTTTGTTTGATATTTTGCTTTTTATTATTATTATTACTGGAATAATGAAAATGTTTTGGGCATTATTGGGGTGATGAATGTACAACTATATGATTATGCAAAATATCATTGATTGTATACATTGCCTGGATTTATTCTTTATTAATATATATAAATAAAATTGATTTTTAAAAAAAATAGTCTTAAATTGACTATTGTTAGTGTTTGCTTTGTCTTTCTCTGCATAGGAAGGTTCCCATAATTTTTATCTTTATGTTAATATTCATTAATTATATTAGTTCAGAGCTTTACAGTTCAACAGTTTAAATATCTTTACTTATAGTATCTAAGTCCCCAAATGTGCATTGCACTCTTCTTGTCACCAGCAATGCATTATGACTTTTGTGGGCCTCAAAATCATCTGCCTTCATGGGCCCCTTTCTGCATCCAAAAATGTTAAAAATGATATATTACAACTGCATTGGTATAAAGGTGACTATGTTATTATTATACAGTAAAATGTTTTCTTTGACCTAAAACTTAATTATTTGAGCCCAAATAAAATACACAAAACAATGAGAGATATAAAGGGCTTCTTATTTTAAACCTCAAAACCTGTGGTGGTTTGTTTTGCACCAGTAGATAAACAAAATAGTAGAGTACAAGAATAAAATACAATTATATTAAATAAGGTGTTATTATTTTGAAGTAAGTGAAAAAAATCAAGATAAGCCTGCACAACTAGCTGGCCAGAAATTCTAGGCATTTGGATGTCAATCATACAAATTGTATTCACTCTGAGTACTCACTATTACACGATTTTACTCTTATTAAGATTTAAGCAGGTAAAAATGCTAAAGAATGCTGAAATACGGTGTCTGCAACTCTCTCAAAGTAGCACAGAAGATACTTAGCTATTGTCACAAATCCCATACTAGAATAGTATCTTCAGAGTCCAGTGCTTCTCCATTATACTTTTTATGATATCAGTGTCTAAATTTCAGAAGTCTCTTGGCATATTGTTTATTTACCTGAAAAGAAGAGACAATAAACTTTGATCGTTAATGAATGATGGATTAGATTAAAATCCCACTCAAGAGTTAAAGATGATTATTTTTTTCAATAGAATGAGATTTAAGGTAGGAATTGTACAGGACTTTAGTATCACCAGGATTATATGGTTCAATAAGATCCATCAATTTACACTATGCCCTCCCATTTACATTTTCTGTGATATATATTCCCGCCTCTTAAATTGCCAGTAATTCATGAATTGTGACAAGAGCAATGTCAAGTCACATCTTTATCCTCAGTTTCCACCTCTGCAAAACCAGCATGGGTTTGATTACTGCATTGCTCTCTTTCCATAGCAGAATCTTTAAATCTGTGATTTGTGGGATGTTTGTTAGAAAGAGTTTTGGAGATCATCCTGCCAAGTGAGTGTGTAACATTTGTATTGAACCGAAGAATCCCTGATTCTTCAAAACCCGATCTTTTCTTTCATAAATACTAGGGCAGAAGTTTGTCTCTAATAATTTTTAAATGCAATTATCACCTTCTCCATCATAACAACTTGCTACTCTGCAACAAACTTTAAAGTATAAGGAAGGACAAAACATCCATTTTTTCTACTTCATAATTTATTTGACAAAATCAACTTTAGACTGCTTATTTCTGAAGTCCTCCAATTTATTTAAAGTTTAAATTAAATTAGCTTACATTTGATTTTTTATTTCCCCTTCTTACAAATTGTGTAGTGAGGGGCTCTATTATCGTTAACCTGAGAATTCATATAGAACTGGTTCTACTACCTACAACCGACACCTACAGAGGATGTTACCTATTTACACCATAGCAGCCTCTATACTTAATAACCATTCACCAGAAAGTTGAATTGATATTTTATTGTGTGATGGGAAACAGAAAGATGGATCTTTCCTTTAGTGCATATTTCTTTACCAACAAAGATATATTCTTGAGTACTGAAACTTTCTGCTTTTCTTCATAAATGTTAGTGATGGGAAATAGATTCAATCAATTTCAAAATTATCTGTCACAATATTTTATGTAATGCACACCATCATTTGAGAGTTATATAATTGCTGAATTTAAATAGATGTTTTGCCCCTCTTACCATTTTTTCTCAGGCAACATATGGAAATTGTCTAAAACTGGGAGCATATGAAGCTGGTTTTTAAATATTAATTTTCATCTCATAGAAATTTTGTCCAAAAAAAAGATAAAAAACACTTTGGATGGTTTTTAAATTTTTATTTCATATTCTTACAGGTTGAAATAGGCTCTTCTCTAAGAATTCTATCTATCTGATTACCTTATTTTTCCTGAAAAACAGATATATTTCCAAATAATTGCAGATAATAACCTTTCATATATTTCCAGTATTATATGCACTTTACCAATTCTTTTTTTAAATTCCTGTTTTGTGTTTTTCCTTATGTAATCTGTACATGAATCAATTTATTTTTCTTTTTCATTTTCCAGTGATTTTTATACTTTTCCATTTCCTTTCTAACTTTTGTTAATTAATTTTTTCTAAACTGTTAAAATGTATTTTTAGTACAATATTTCTCTTTATCTTTCTTATTAAAAAGAGCTTTAATATTACACTTTCTTCTGTGTAATGCATTGGCTATGTTTTAAAGGTTTGGATTGTGCTGTATTTTCTACTCCTGATTATCCTCATTATCCTCATTATCCTCATTATCTATTACCCTAATTATTATTTTGTTGCACAGAATTCACATGTAGGGCAACTATGCTCTTTTAATTTTACAGATAAGATAGTCATGGTGAAGATCTTGGGCTTTAGAGTTTGATAGATCGGGGATTCCTTGTTACCTCAAGTACACTATTTCCAAAAGAAAGGCCCACCCAATCTGGCATCACAGAGGAGAATCACATCTCTCAGTGTGAAGTTCATTTACTGCACGAACAACGAATTGGGGTATCTTCCCAAAAGCAGCTCAAAGTGAGAATGGTAACTAGGGTTTTTATAGGCAAAGGAGAGAGGTAGACGAGATGAAAAATAAGTGATACCAGGGATCTTATGAGGAGGGTATATGTAATTTCTCAATCTTGCATTGTCTCAAGCATGTAGTTTTTCCTGTTTCAGCAGCAAAATTAACTGCAGTTTAACAAGGTCTTCATGACTCTTTTCTCAGTTGGCCACTCAAGGATACCAAGCTTTTTGTTTAAGAAAAGGGATACAGATATTCTGGGTACTCTAGATACCATTCTTTCTGGTTTTGCTTTGAGCCTTGACTTTATCCCTGTAAGCAAAATTGAGAAGTTCTGCTTAATAGCCTTCGGGGAACTAAGTGCAAAGAGCAAACTTCCGAAATTAGATTAATCGAAAACCAATTCAATTAGTGTATTAGAATTTTCAGAGTTCTTTAAGTGAAGGAATTTTTAGTAAACCGTTTCCAGTTATCATCTACTGTCTCTGTCCCTGACTAGCTAGATAGAACCTTGTACAAGTTATTATAAAATGAGGGATATATTTTCTCACTCATTATGATGGTTGAATAACATAATGTATAAAATTTACTGCTGTGCCTGGCCCTGAGACAGTATTAAATAAATAGAAGGTTTTATTATTAAGTTTTGGATGACTCTATTAGATAAGATAAACTCAAGCAATTTTGAAATTTTGTTAACACATATTTGGATAATCAATGATTCTTTAGTCGGGCAGCACCAAACCAAAAGTGATAAGGAGTCCCATGTAAGGAGTGGAAAGGGGGAGCTTATAGAGGACAAATGAGGAAGCAAGCCAGGACAATTTTCTGTTTGGAGATCTAAGCTGGATTGCCTTATTTGGGCTGTTTCCCTTTGAAAACCCTTCCTAAAGTGTCTATTTCTGATTGACTGGCATTAAGGCTCCATCTCTTAGTACAGCAGTCAAATGGGAAAAGCAGAGTCTCCTAAGTCTTGATCTTATTACTTAGCTTTGTCATCAGGTATTGGCCAAGACTCATCACCCCAATCTAATGGCCTCATCTTTTTTTTTTTTTTTAGGAGGTACTGGGGATTAAATCCAGGACCTTATACATAGGGGGCAGGTGCTCAACCCCTGAACTATATCTGCTCCCCCTACATCTGTTTTATACTAACACTACTAAGATTGTAAAGATGATATATATTAGGGAAAATAATTTTTAAGAACTGTATTTTCTGTTATTTTAACTTAATCAAATTTAATTGAGATTAACTTTAACTGAGATTTAACTTAATCAAATTTAATTGAGATTAAAATATCTCATCAATGTTATAGTTCAAGCAAATATATTATTTTCTCTGATCAGTATAGAGTGATATTGGTACCCTAATTGGGCTTGTATCTAAAAACATGCATCATTTTTGCATTGAAAATTGATTTCCTTTTCATTTTACTTTTGAGAATATTCTGAGTATATTATTAAATATTATTTTTAAACATTACATATTTTAGTTTTCATTACTATACAATAACATTTCTTTTAGATACTCCAGTGTACTCACTATTTTATTACAGACTAAAATTATTTTCTTATTTTCCTGTGCAGAAATTTTGTTGATGAACTTTATGCTTTTTATTTTACTTAATATTTCCTTTTTAAAAAAAATTTAGCTTGCTGTTTATTTTTCATACGTTTTCTTTTGGAGCTTTATTTTTAAAATCTAATCCATTAATTTAACACATGTTTATTGAATGCCATAATATGCCAGGTACTCTTCTAGGCACTGGGGGTACAGCAATGAATAACACATATATAAAAATCCCTGCCTCAATGTTACTTATTTTAGCAGTGTGTGAGAGATAGCAAACAAATAAATAAAATGTCATGAGTATTAAAAAAAAGGAAAAGAAAACTAAAGAAGGAGAGAATAGGGAGAATGGATTATAAGTATTCCTTTTTTACAGCTTTATTGAAATGGAATTCATAGTTCTTACTGGGCAACCAGTAAGACACACACCATATGTGTGTAAAATTCAATACTAAATTTATTCAGAATAGTGCAAACATCAAAATGCTTTAATTTTAGAACATTTCCATTACCTTCCCAAAAAACCGCCAAACCCTTTCATTAGCAGTCACTCCCTGTATCTGTCAGGGTTCTCCAGAGACACAGACCCAATAGTATATGCATATATGTGTATGTACTTACAGACATGAATATGTATACGTATATAGAAGATTTATTTTATGGAAATGGATCACACAATTGATCTATTGATTATGGGAACTAGCATGTCTAAAACCCAAAGGTTAGGCGTGCAGACTGGAAACAAAGACAAAAATTGATGAGGCAGAGGTCTTGAAGCAGAATCTCTTCTCTAGGAACCTCAGGTTTGCTCTCTTCAGTTGATTGGATGAGACGTACCCACATGATGAAGTATAATCTCCTTTACTTACAATCAACAGATTTTAAATTTAATCACATCTGTAAAAAACATATACCTTCAGAGAAACATCTAGAATTGCATTTGACCAAATAACTGGATACCATAGACTAGCCAAGTTGACACATAAAATTAACCAGCACAGTCTCAATTCTTCCCTGCCCCCAGGCATAAATTACCGTTAATTTACTTTCTTTACAGATTTGTCATTCTGGATATTTCATATGAATGGAAACCTATATTATGTGGTCTTTTGTGACTGATTTCTTTCACTTAGTGTAATTGTTTTGATAGTCATCCCTTTTATAGCATGTGTAAGTACTTCATTTCTTTTCATGACTGAGAAGTATTCCATTGTATACATATATCACATTTTCTTTATCCATTCATCATTTCATGGGCATTTGGATTGTTTCCATTTTGATTCTTATGATTAATGTTGCTATGAAAATTCATATACAAGTTTTGGGAACATATGCATTCATTTCTCTTGGGTAGATTCCTAGTAGTGGAAATACTCGGTAATATGCTACCTCTGTATTTACAATTTTTGAAGAACTGCCACACTGTGTTTAGAAGCAGTTACACCATTTTCAGTCCTACCTGTAATGCATGTGGATTCTAATCATTCTACATTCTCACCAACACTTCTTCCTATCTGTCTTGTTGATTTTTAACCATTCTAGTGGATATGAAGTATCTCATTACAGTTTTGATTTACATATCCTTAATAACTAATGACATTACACATCTTTAATGTAATTATTGGTCATTTGTATACTGTCTTTGGAGAAATATGTATTCAAATCCTTTGTTTGTTTTTTTTTAATTGGCTTGCCTTTTTATTGTTGAGTTGTACAATTTAAACAGGTTTCATAGAGTTGTTGACATTTGAATATCTGAAGGAAAAGTTTTATAGGCAAGTGCAATAGAAACTCAAAGACTCTGAAGCACTGGAAAAACTGATGTGCTCCAAGAACAAAGAGAGTCCCAGGGGAGAGTGGCTGGGCTGGCAAAGGTCAGCCTGTTTGTTTTGTTTCCACCTGCAAAACAGAGTAAGAACATGAAAAAAAAACAGAAAGTAAGGAGGTCAATAGGTAAAGGGGCACTAACTGTGGAGAGATTTGAGTTTCTACTTAAGAGAAAAAAGAGCAATTAGATGTTTCAGAGCAAGAGGTAACAAGATTTTCCTTGTTAAAAAAAGAATATCACTCTGGTTACTGAGTTAGGAATAATCTACGGGGAAAGGGCAGAAGTTAGGTGAATAATCAAGTGGCTATTGCACTAAATTCAGGTAGGAGAAATGATGGAGAGTACACAATGTATTTCTATGTTGCTCTAAAATTTTACCTCAGTTTGAGAATGACCATCAGTCTTAGGCCTAAACCACATTGCATGACTTCTCTGTATAATTGCTGTTAGTCATATATGTGTTGTTAGTCTGTCATTCACCAACATGGATAAAAGATTTGCTGTTTCATTTCATAATAGAATTTTATCAAGGATATTGATCATTATATTGCCTAGTGTCTTTTTGGGAAATTATTCTAAATTCTTATTGAGGAATAGTTGAACTCTTATTTATTTATTTATTTTGTTAATTCTCTCATTATTGAAGCTTGACCAAAACTATCCTAACTTCCTTTTAGCATGACCAAACTTTGGACAGGCTTTTCCCTGATTCCAGGCCCCTGACTTCTCTCTCATTCTGGCTCTTATACTGTCCAAGCAACTGAGAGGTAGATCTGTTGTAGAATTTGAGAGAGGTTCAATTATTTGCATATAGAGAGGCCAGGACTCAGGAATGATTTTGAGAAGGAAAAAATGGTTTATTGATGGCCGGCCAGACTCAGGAGCTTTCTGTTTCAATCCTGAGCCCTGAACAAGATTTTTGAATCCTTTTCATACAGAGAGGAAAGGCTAAATGGTCCCTTTGTTTCAGTTCTTAATAGGCTTCAATTAGCATATATATTTTTTACATCTTAGGTAAGCTTTTAGCATGGACTTCATACATTCTAGATAAGCTTTTAGCATATTTTGTTTGCATTTCCCTTAAATACTTAAAGTTGATAGACCTTACATTGTTAAACTGTTTCCTGGGACTGGAGTTGTTGCCATTGTTACCAAGGGCAGGACTGCAGCCTCTTATCATCCCACTCCCACAACTTAGAGAGTTTAGGTTATTTCTGAAGAGGCAAAGAGCCTCCTACTTATAACCCACATCATTTCCCCCCTTTGCCAAAGTTTAACTTGCTAAGCTTTGGCATAATTATTGTTGGAGCTATGAAGTGGATGGCTGTTTGCTGCTTTGATTGATTATTTATCAATCTTTAGTGTAGCATTCAGGACTGTTTTTAGAAGTTTAGAACTTTTTATTCTGGACAGCAGAATCTTGGGGCAGGTGCCTCCTGCAGTTAATCCTGTGGCCATGGGCACTCACATAGATTTCCAGTTAGATTCCAGATACATCTATTAATTTTATTTTACCCTTGAAGAGTTTACACCTTTAATTTAAAAGGGGTGCTGAAGGGAGATGATCTCTTTTCTGTAACTGCTTCCTGCTGGTCATGGGCTGTAGTCATTGCTTAATAAGGTGTAAAATTCTTATTTTATTTTAACTGGAGGAAGATGGATCTGGCATTCTGTACAAAGTTGGATGAAGTCTTCATATGGTTAATAAGATGTTCACTCTGAAAGAAACAAACTTAATTAAAAATTTGGAATATCCATTTCTAAAAGAGTGGACACTGGACCACAGAGGCAGACAAGGTCAGGTGATTAGAAAGATGGCACTCTTTCTTAAAAGCTGGTGGGAACAGCATATATAATCTTTTTTAAGTTATTTATCTTTAGAGAGAAATTGTAACAGACACTTAGCTTTGTTTGAAGACACATTCCAAGCTGTTTAATGATTGGCACTCATTCGCTCCGTTAGATGCTCCTGGTTAACTGGCACTCCCTGGGCAATGGGCTTCATTCAGGATTAGAGCACCAAGTTGGAAATTCCCTTAGTTTTCAGCTGTGGGAGTGATCAGATCTACAGAATAAAGGTTTTCTACACTTTGGTTTTAATTGTACAATTTCTAGCAATTTTGATTTGTTCAATAGGTGACTCACCATTAGCAAGCAAGCCTCACTCTTGCTACACAGTAGCGTACAGTAGAATATAGTAAGTTTACTGAGCCTGGCTGAGACTGCCACCCCATTCTACAGACATGTTTATTAACTGTTTAGAAAATGAATTCACTAGGAATTTAACATGTCCAATATACTTTCGCACTTGATCCAAAACAGAAAAGATAATGTTATAATTATTAGGCATACATTTAGCACAGGATAAGAGTATAGCAATTAATATTAATTAATATATTATTACTTAATGCAAAGGATTTAGAGTTGCAATTAATAGTTTTAAGTTTCAGGTTTATATGTTATCTCTCCATGAGAGCAGGCCACAATGCCAATTGTGTTTAAGTTTCACTTACAGTATCCTGGTATCATGGCTCCACTTAGCATGTTCTTCAATGCAGGGAGCAAGTCACAGCATCCTTGATTTTAGGGAGATTTTAAAGTATTCTACTAGCCTTTTGCATAGTGCTCTCTGGCACTATGAAACAGTGCCAGTCTGGAGGCGATATCCATTGTACACTGACTGTACCAAGTCATTATTGGCTGCTGCAGGAGCTTGAAACTGCAACGTAGTTTCCATCGACTTCAGGAGCAGAACCAGAGGCTGATATAGCAAATATTTTTAATTGAGGGGTTAGTGACCAACTTAGCCAATAACTCACATGGAGAGGCCACCTGTAATGTATTCAAGGCCTGGTTTGAATGCACAAGAGTTTAACAATGTTCAAGTTTATTTCTTGTTTTTATATACATTTTAAAGAATTTAATGCAACACATATATTAAATGACTGTTTACTTACACAATTTTACTATGAAGATAACAGTAGGTACTTTACTTTAGTAATAGAGGAAAAAATTATTTTTCATTGTTAAAATGAAAACAGAAGATTTCCAATAGAATTAAGATAACTTTTTATTACCATTTACTTAAATATATACTTTGCGGTGGCCTTCAGACAGGTTTTTATTATTACGAAGTTATTTCTGCTACCAATACTAATCTAAGTTTTTAGTTAACAATGACTTTTAGAACTAGAACTATTTAAACATTTTCAGTTTGGAAGATGTTTTACAAACCTTTTGTAATTGACTATAACCACATTGACTAGTCACCTCATGTTTAAATAAACTTATTAAATTACAAGTACCAACCAAAGAAATTTACCCTATTTATTTAAGAGAGCATATTTACAATCTTTTTTCTTTAGCTGAATTTCATCAGTGTGAACCTACAATTTTCATTACTCTAAAGATTTCGTACATATAAGGTTAATTTAGTTTATAAATTAACTATGGCAGATTATACTCAAGTTAAATAAAATTGAAACCATTATAGTTTATGCAAGGAATGTTCTCTTTTTCTCTTACAGGAAGCTAGAAACTTCTTTTCTTTGTTTAAGTTATGAAAATGAATAATTTAAAAGCATACTGACTACCAAGTTTTAAAACACATTACACAATTACTTAATTTGTTTAATCATAACCCAGGAAAGATCTCTCCATAAATTTTACGGACTTTCCTTAACTTACTGAAATTTGTTAATAGAGCCACTAATTACATTTATTTTGTTGGAAAGAAATCGTCTGGAAGAAAATAAGGCTCACCAGATTGTGGAGAAGAAAAGAATTTATTCTCAATCTTGAAAGAAGGGGCACAGAGCCATTTATACCCCTAAGCCTAGCCCGCAAGCTCTTCCTCTGTTTTTCTATAGATTGGATACTTCAGAAGTTACAGTTTATCTGAGATCTAATTTTCCCATGCAAAAGTTTGTGATTTAACTGCTTTCTCTATCACATTCCAACCATTTTAGTTTTTACCTGCTCCCCTTTGTTAAATAAGGAATAGAATTTAGTGCTGAAATGGCACTGACTTAGCTCCTTCTTGGGCATACTTCCACTGCCCATAGGACTGGCCTAAGCTGGTTTCCTCTACTGCTGTCCAACCCAGGAGTGGGAGACTGGGGCAACAGGCTGCCAGGTTACACTAATCAACATTTTTTTTTTTCCTTTATGTGAAAACTAACCTAATCTTTGGTTTTTTTTACATTTTATGGCTGACAAAAGATTTAAACTGGGAAATTACCTGGCAAACTGATTCTTAATTTCTTAGCCTAGTAGACAGGTTTAATCTGCCACACCTAGTTTTGCCTTTAAAGCTCTTGCAAAGAGGAGGCCCTTTCCCAATTGTTTCTATAATCAGATTTCTGAATGACTTTTCCATCCTGCTTAGTTTAATTTGGGCTTTAAGAATATTTATTTACATATGTAACTGCATATTTAATTTTTAACAATTTGAATAGAGCTCTTTTAAGAATTTTCATTTGTTAATTTGATATTATTATCCTGATGTATGAAGACATACACTGAGCAAATGGGCAGACACAAAGAGTTAGACACAGAAACACAACTCATTGATATTATAATTTGCATTATTTTATATACTGTTTAGCTTAATTTGGGGTCTAGAAATATATATTACTTATATAACTGCATATTTAACCTCAACAATTTGAGCAAATAGGCAGACATGAATAGTTTGACACAAAAACATAACTTTAGTTACTTTAAACTTCTAAATTTTACAAAACAAGTGTGACTGCAAAACATTTCAAAGACTCCTGAAACTTTTCTTAATTTGCACTATGACTGTGCAGTTTTACACTATGACTGTACAGTTTTACACTATGACCATGCAGTTTTACACAAGAATTTTCTTTCTTAATTAATGGATTGTAACCAAAATGTTCTCAATGCTTTAGTATTATTTTTGTTTCAGAACTTTATATTTTACTTTGAATTTAGCAGAATTTTGGATAAGCAACAAAATTAATTTTATATATATTTACTGAGGCTATTTGAAGCCTCAGGGAGACAGACTGGTTTCTCTCATGAATTGCCACTCTTAGGAACACTGACCGTCAAGGCAGGAGACTTCTCCCCCTCCACCCCCCTTTTTGATTTTGGAGATAATAAAACTCCAGTGGTCATTTAACCTTATTCCATCAGGCAGCAATTTATTTAGTTTACACTTGAATTCATGAGAGAAAGGGTTAGTAATACCAGGACAGGAGACAGTGATGTCCCAGCTCTTCTCTGGCCTATAGGGGCAGAAGCTATTTTGAAATAATCATAGGCAAAGACAAGGGGTGAGGTTAGGCTTGAAGTAACCATAAACAGAGGAAAGATTAGTTTAGAATTTACACTTAAATAGTAGTTTCAGGCTAAATTCACTCAGCTATAATTTCAGTTATTACCTTTTCACTGTTTTATAATATAAATGCATTTATAAATGATTTTAACTCTTACAGTTTTTATTAATTTTTTAAAAACCTGCTAATTTTATAACACCTTTAAACACCTTTCATTCAACTTATAACATATTAAATGAACTTAACCATTACTTTAATTTTTCTTTTAAGGTAAAAGAATAAATTTCTTGCAGTTAGTTTGAAATAAAAAGCTACTTTTCAGGATTTGATTTCTAGAACATAATGTTATTTTTTAAAAAAAGAGATAAGACCCTTTTTTCTTCAAACACTGAGGAAATGATGAGGTTAAAACACAAGAAGCTATTTTTATAAAAGATTCTTTGTATATTGATCTTACTTAATTTTAATCATAAAAATTTTCCTTTCACAAACCTTCTACACTTTCAGTATTCATTCAGGTTTTGTTCCTCACTCTACTCTTTCCAATAATCAATCATTTTATCTTAGGACAAAATCATCTTCTGTTTCCTTAACAATAAAAACACATTCTATATATTCTACATACTGTTACCAGGCCAACTTCTTACAACATATAATTGCCATTAATACTAAACAAGCTTGTTAAAATAATGAACTTTTCTTCACTTTAAATACTTAGTAGCATGTAATACCAGAAACAGGTTTTTGGGAAGCAAGTTGGCAGGGGAGGCTGGCTGCTGAAGAAAAGTTTTTTTGTTTATTATTATTATTATCAATTCAGTGTTTGTTGAATAATGACTTTCTGAAATTAGCCATTTAAATACTTTAATTTAACAATGCTTTGTTAAACTTTTATAATTATTTATACCTTTAAGACAATTTTTCCTTCACAGAACACATTCTCTTAGTTAAAGTTACTACAATACCTTCTAAGAACCTGGGCAGAATGCAAATGTATTTTGGCTTTGACACCCTATGGAGGGAACTTTACTGCATTTATTCTGATTCTGCTTTTCACCCCCTTCACTTCCCCCACTTCCAGGCAGTCGGGTGCACAACAATCAAACAGGAATGCAGCTTATGAATAGAAGGTGTGGACTCACTGCAAAGGGACAAGCTGCTCTCCCCTTTCCAGCTTTCAACCAAAATGGGCAGACAGAACCTACTCAAATTTGGCAATTCTCCCACAGACCCAGCCACCCTGACTGGGGCAGCCCCAACAAACTTGGGTGCGTGGTACATACACAGATGGCCTCCAAGCACCGGCAAAGGGGCAGGCCAGAGACAAGACAGCAGAGCATGCACAAACATCTAGGCTCTGCAAACATCCAGACTCCTCAGTTTTGCCCCATAATCATTTCACCCCCTTGCCAATGGCAAGGGAGGGCTCCAAGCTCAACTGAATTCTACTTTACATAACCACACAACTCCAACACTAGCATTGAGCTGACACAGACAGAAGCACAAAGATCACTAATCTGAACCACAAGTTCTATATATATATTTTCAGCATGGCTGCCCCCTCAGACATCATAAGCCTTAGAATACTTAACATTTGATATAAAGCAAATTCACTCACAATTTAGCACCATAACAAAATATTTCAGCTAGACTTTTTCCACTGTTTAACTTTATACCCAGTCCAAGCTCCACTAGAAAAGCCGATCCATTTTCCTGTAACCAAGTTGTTGTTTTTTTTTTAAATCCAGACCAATTTCCAGGACATTAGGACTTGAACCTATACACAACCCTTCCTATTAAAATCAAGCCTCCACTCCTTTAGTGGATATAAGACTAGCACCAGATTCTAACATGCAGTTAGACAAACCCAAAACACCAGGGCTTTTTCTGGGTTTTTCTCCAGGACATTAGGACTTGAACCTATAAACAACCCTTCCTATTAAAATCAAGACTCCACTCCTTCAGTGGATGTGAGACCAGTACCAGCTTTTAACATGCAGTTAGACAAACCTAAAACACCAGGGCTTTTCCCCAATTTTTCTTCTTTTCCCAGGCCTAGAGAGAATGGCTTCCCCCCAATTTTCTGGGGCTACTAGGGTTCCCTCAGGAGGTGATCAGCCTCCCCTTCCTAGCAATTAAAGCTAGGGCTTTCCAGACTGCTCACCCGGGGAGTCTTACCTTCTTCCATGTTCAGAGTTCTTTTTCGTTCCCAGAATCTTTCTCTTCAGACCTTCCATTGCCCTCGATTTTTGTCGGGAAGATTCTGGTGGATCCCACATCTTTTCTGGATTAAATTTAATCCAGGGGCACCCAGATTTGGGGTTCACCTGAGTCCTCCTGGCTTCCTTGGGGATTTGGAAGGGGCAGCAAACTGCTACCTTCTCTGGCCTTCATTTGCAGGCCCTTTGTGGTCACCAAAATGTTGTAGAATTTGAGAGAGGTTCAATTATTTGCATATAGAGAGGCCAGGACTCAGGAATGATTTTGAGAAGGAAAAATGGTTTGTTGATGGCCGGCTGGACTTGGGAGCTTTCTGTTTCAATCCTGAGCCCTGAACAAGATTTTTGAATCCTTTTTATACAGAGAGGAAAGGCTAAATGGTCCTTTTGTTTCAGTTCTTAATAGGCTTCAGTTAGCATATATATTTTTTACATCTTAGGTAAGCTTTTAGCATGGACTTCATACATTCTAGATAAGCTTTTAGCATATTTGGTTTGCATTTCCCCTAAATACTTAAAGTTGATAGACCTTGCATTGTTAAAATGTTTCCTGGCACTGGAGTTGTTGCCATTGTTACCAAGGGCAGGACTGCAGCCTCTTATCATCCCACACCCACAAGTTAGAGAGCTTAGTTTATCTCTGAAGAGACAAAGAGCCTCCTACTTATAGCCCACATCACATCCTTATCTCTTTCTTCCTCCTTCCTGGCCTTTACAGACTCCTGGCCACCTAATTATTTCAAAGAAAAATATTCTGAACCATGTGGTCCTAATTGCTACCTTAATAAATCACTCACCTATCCCAGTGAACAATCCCCCTTGCTATCTTCCAATGCCACTCCCAACCAGGAAAAAGCTTGCAGTCCTTTGTATTAACAGCTTTGAGTTCTACTCTCTGATCCCTGCCTGACCTATGGAGAATTTGGAAACTTTTATTCAATATTCTTATTGTCATGGCAATATTGTTATGTGCTTAGATCCAGTAAAAAATCTATGCTCCTATTTCAAGGGCATAATTGAAATCAATGGTTATATAATGTAAAAGTTCCATGGAATGTCATATTTGAAAATGATATTTATTTAATCTAACATGACTAGACATGCTTAAGACACTAAGGTTGGCTTAATGGGACCAAAACTTACAAAACCCTCTTGGTTTATCATCTATCACCCACTCAATTCTTTGATTGATTGACTTTTTAATTATTAATTCAATCTTTCATTAATTTATTTACTAAACTGCTGAAAGATTATGTCTTAAGCATTGTGTAAATATGGGAATATAAATATAAGTAAATTATTATAAGCTTTATAGACTTTTGAAATTTTGAAATGGGAGTTAGGACAGGGGAAAACATTAATAGTATAGTGTCATATGTTTTAGGTAATCAGTACTTTTCATAAGATCATAGAATAAAGAGTCTGTTCCCATAAGAAATAACTCATTTTTCAATCAGTTCAAATAATTTTCATGAGAATATTTGAAGAGATAATGTCCTACTAAATGTTTTAGGACATGCCGATGAAAACTTTTCTATTGTCTTCAAAAATTAATATTAGTATATTTGAACAAATAATCCTTAATAGAAACTTTTTTCTTTAAGTTCAAATACTATTTTAATCTGATTTTGAAAATCCATTCAGTGACATTTGATTGGATATAATGATTATTTCTTTTATCTGCTTAAGTATTCTTATTATCTACAGATTTATTTTCTAAATCATTACTTTTTGTTTAATTATATTTTCCCTTCTCTGTTCTCTATTCTAGTTATTAACTTTTACAAAACTACAAGTCAACTATATATACCAATGATATTCTTAATATTTTATGCATAAATAATAAGAATTTATTATTTTATTATTAGTTATGTAATTCTTTTAAATCAGGTACTGGTCTTATTTTATTAAGTGTATCCTGTCTATATTTTCATTTACAATGGATTGCAAATGATCCACTAATTGTGCCTGCTCTCAAGCAGAAGTGGTTTGTTCTCTGACTTTGTTGAGAAGGGTGCAGGTAAAGGTGGATGTTATATAAATGTGTTTTCAGGACATGGAAAATATTTCCTTCATACTAAAAACCTGAATATTAGTTCTAACTATTCCCCTTTCCCTATAATTAATTCATCTTAGAAATTAGTTCATCGACTTTGTATAATGCTGAATATTTGATTAGTTTCTAGTGCTTCTGTATTTGAGGAAGAATTTAGAATGTATTTTCAGAAATCTTTGCAACTCTCTGATTTAACATTGCCCATATCACTGTTTACAAAAGAAATGAAAAAGAAGTGAAATTCCTCTTGACTATTCTCCCAACTGATTTATCTAAAAGCCACACAAGTGAACACTTTTCCCAGAAAAATCAAATTTCTTATAACAGATATCTGGCACTGACGTATTATTCAATAAAGCTAAGTACTTCCCAAGGCAACCCATTTAGAACATTCCTCAAGTCCAGTACTAACTGCTGAGAGAGCTCTCCTCAAAGTAAAAAAATACACAAAATCAAGAATAGCACAGGAACTTATCTATTGGTACTTTGTCTAATGTGAGGATTAAATATAAAACATTATTTTAAAACTTACAAGTATGCATTTATGTGTTTAGATGTATACCCTGTGGCATATTAGTTCAAATATTTGATGTCTACCATGACACTATTAAAATAATATTGTTTTTCAATAATTTTTCCTATTGAAAAATGTATTTGCTTGACATGAGGATTCATTTAAGACCAAATATTAATAACAGAACTGGAAATAAGTACACATCTTTCTATTAATTTTTAAAAATATATTATCTATAGAAAATGAAAATTGATTTTCATTGACTTCCTAAAACTTTTAAAATATTGGGTGTCCTGTACTTGTAGTGCACTTCACTTATTGCAGAAAAAATACAACAAGAAATAAAAGAATGTTTTAGTGTAACTGGAACTATGAGGAATATACACGTGTGTAATATAGACAGAGAATGAAGTCAGAAAGCAATAAAAAAAATGCTTGCAGAGCTTAACGAAATCTCTGGTAGTGCTATTTGACTGTTATTTTGGTAATAGAATTATAAATGTACTAAGATATAAAATATTTTCTATGTCTTCTCCCTGATAAAATGAAATACTTTCTAGAATATGCATGATATAGTATTCTACCAAAAATTTATAATTTCTAATAAGAATTTATTTATTTCTTTTTAATATATACTTAGTAACATGTATTTTTTGTAGATGTGTGCTTTTTACATAAAACATAATATGAACTATTCTACCTGTCATTCAGGAATTTCTTTCTAGACCCTAGAACTGAAGGAGCAAAAAGAGAGAAGTAGTAAACTCTCAGCCTTTTCAGGGATTAATGAAGAAACAAAACAGTTAGGCAACCCCAATCCATTGCCCCATCAGCCCTCAGGCTCTAGCCCAGCACAGAATCTAACTTTATATATGCAGAAGAGTGTGAAGAAATCATCAGTCATAAGTCACCAACGTAATGGCGGGGAGGAAGGGTGGATTTTTTCTGTTATTGAAAATTACAATAGATTCACTTTTTAATAGTAAATTATATAGATGTATCTATATATAAACATCTGAAAAATGAAAATGAGAATGTGTGTGTGCATGTGTGTGTGTGGGTGGTTGGTTGTTGCAGTGGGCTTTTAATTTTCACCATGAATGAAGTAGTGAAACCCATGAGAAATTAACTCCTGACCCACTTCCTAACTTTTTATGTCCAAACCCCAACAATGATGCCCAAGGTCACCTTATAGCAAGTGACAGTAAAAACCTTCTATTCTTTGCTTCAACCACTTAGCAATCTGTGCTTAATCCAAAATTCTTTGCTGTTTGAAGATCCAAGGGACCCAATTCAGGCAAAAGAGTAAGACCAAGTGGAACAAGGACAGTTAAAAAACTCCACTGATCTTATTCTCTTGTTGTCTCATTCTTTGTTACATTGGGATGCAAAAGAAAAGAAGGTCAAAATGTAATCTGATCCAGAGAAGGAAGACCAGTTTATTCATACCCCAAAATGATAATGCTGGTTTTGTTTTTTATAGACAAGTCTTCTGGTTATGTCATTTAATACCATGGTAATTTTTCACAGATTATTTATCCAAAAATTGGTGGGGGAGGGGGGGTTTGCTAATTGCAAATTTTTTTATCACTTATATACTGGTCATAAAGATCATCCACAAAATAGTGTCATTTTTTCCCCAATTTAACCAGGGAAAGTCCAGAATAAGACAAATACAAGAGTTTAATAATGTGCAAACATCTCTTTTCTATCTAATAACATTTAACAAATATATATAGAAATTTATAAATATTAATTTCCAGACACTGTGCTAGATTCTTGTACTGCCAATACCAAGAGAATATTATATTTGCCACTGTGGAAATTCTTGTGCAGAGGGAAAATTTGATATAAAAACCAAATTGCAGGATCGCAATATAAAAAACATGTCAAGAAATACTATAATAATAATAGTAGTTGACATTTGTTGAACTCTTACTGAACATTTTATTGAAGGTATGTAAAACTGTGGTTAGAGCTTTAAATTTAAAATTGTGTCAAGAAAAAGTTGATATTTACAAACATACCAAAAATATGGTTCCAAAATCATTTTGAACTCACAGCTAGAGAAAGTCTTAATATAAAGGATAAGTAATGTATAGCTTACAACTTGTGAGTTGGCATACATTATTTTAGCCCTACAAAACCTACTGCAGAGCCCCTGTTTTTAGACATTGCTAATAAATATTAGTTGGGTCATTTTATTATAATAATTTGGGAGAGTTTTATCTCAAATTCTAGGCTCCCTTCACTCTTTTATCATTCAATGTCTTTAACATAGCAATAAAGTTATATTGCATTTTGCATTGCATTTGTCTGCTATAATAACATAGCAGACTTCTATCTATATTATGAAATACTGGACAGTAGAAGTATATATAACTCATTTTGTCCTGTCAATCCTAACATGGTGTCTGGTATAATGGGGTTGCTTAATAAATGCTTAGTGAGAAATATCTGGTGGAAAATTAATGTTTCATTAGAAATACTTATTTTAGCTTTGGTAAACCCATCTTTTTCTCCCTTTTTTATTGTCTAATAACAGAAGAAATAAAAATAAAGCATGAGAATTATTTGATAATGCCTGAGGGGGTCTTGAGCTTTGAGCAAAAGAAAGTGCAGTGGAAGATACTAAGAAGTACTATGGAGGCATATTGAGGCAGAATAATAGGATCTGTTTAAGCTCTAAAAATACGAAAATAGATTTAATATTTTGACTTGTGAAATTCTTATATTGTAGAAACAAGTGAATCAACAAACAGGAATAATATAGTCTAGTCAAATTATTATAAGTTATTTTCAGTAAATGTATTACTAAGGAATTCACACACTTTTAAGAATATAGCCACTCCTTTATAGTATACTCATGTCTGTGAATTCCATTCCCACCCTAACAAGTTAGTTTTAATAAGTTTGGTATGGTTTTGCTAAAGTATGTGCGAGTCTTTTCGTTGCTGGTCTCTGGGCAGGTGTTGCAGACTCTGCATTATGAGTGGGACTCTGAATCTTTCAGCGACACTTGACATCATCAGATTCATTCTTAGAGGTCTCTTCAAAAAGCCACAGACAAAATAAGAAAAAACTTTATTGTGCGCTGGTGAAGTCTGCTTAGGCTTACAAAAGAATTGCCAAAATAAGCCCAAGATTGATGGCGCATGACTGTCTGTGTGTGTTTTTTTTTTAAAGATTTACTTATTTATTTAATTCCCCCCCTTCCCCTGGTTGTCTGTTCTCTGTGTCTATTTGCTGCGTCTTGTTTCTTTGTCCGCTTCTGTTGTCGTCAGCAGCACGGAAAATGTGGGCGGCACCATTCCTGGGCAGGCTGCACTTTCTTCTTGCGCTGGGCGGCTCTCCTTACAGGGTGCACTCCTTGAGCGTGGGGCTCCCCTACGTGGTGGGGGACACCCCTGCATGGGGCGGCACTCCTTGCTCGCATCAGCACTGCACATGGGCCAGCTCCACATGGGTTAAGGAGGCACAGGGTTTGAACCGCAGACCTCCCATATGGTAGACGGACACCCTAACCACTGGGCCAAGTTTCATTTCACTAAATGGTAAAACTTTGAGAAAAAAAGAGCAAATTAATTATTAGAACAAAATATATTACTACGTCTGTATTTTTCAGCTTGTGTATATTCAGTTCATTTCTGAACTCTATGCATTTCTATGATGTGTCCATTGACCGTAGAATGCACCCTTCTCTATAAGGGTTATAATTAAAAACATGAACGTCCTCTCTTTTCTCTTTCCATATATTTGCTACAAACCTGATCTCTTACTAACATCCTACACTTCATCAAAAGGCAATCTCTGCTCCTTAACTACCCCTAGAAATATAGAAGCTAGTTCTTTCTTAGAACTGGGGTGGTGGCAAAGGGAATGGGAGGAATGAGATGTAGGTAGCTCATGAAACAATTCCATGCCCTTACCACCATTGAATCCATGTATTTTTTTTGCAGGATCTTATACAATTCCATGTAATCTTCCCACAGTTTTATTGTCTCACTCTCTACAGTAATGTTTTTCCAAATATGATCCATTACCCACCAATGGGCAAAAGTTATCTCCCTAAAAGATCATGATGTCATTTGGCAAAGGAAAAATGTGTTCTCATACTCCCACTCATAGTACGTAAGTAGAGAAATGTGGGTTTAGGGCTAAACAACTCATCAACCTAATGACACACAATCTTTTAAATAAATACACTTTTATTTTCCTCACTGCTACACTAGCCTGTATACATGTGGCCCCATTAAGTATCTAGAATGGTATATATTTAAGAATTTTGGTGTTTTATTCTATTCATGGAATTCATGAAACATAAAAAAGATGTTCATTTCTATGCATCTCCAGTCATATTTAACTTTAAACAATTGTGATATGGTTTATATTAAAATAAATGCAAAAAAAGCAAAGATATTAATTTTAAATAAAATTATTGAAAATGCATCACACTTCTTATTTCTGTCTTAGTCTAAATATAATTCCCTGTGATGCAGGATATTGAATAGTCAATTAATCAATTTAAATTAATTTTAATTTATTATTTATGCTCTTTAATTTTTTTTCTTTTCAAAATTATTTGTGTAGTGTTATTATTGGAATGTAAATTTTTTGCATACAGACCACTTCTGATATAAAATGAGTTAGATTATTTTATTAGTTAAATAAAGCCTGAGATTGCTTGTAATTAAAGAATTACATTTTGGTGTGATTATAATTCCCAATATATCCTTCGTGTTCATCAATGGTTTTGTAGAGAGCAATACATGTTTATTAACAAATATACTAATTTAAGAACATTATTTTCAGATTTATTCTAGTTCTTGCTATAGAAAATGAAAGGTACCTTAGGAACAGGAGATTCCTTTTCATTTATGCAGAGTCTGCATTTTCTACCTAATGAGCACATGTGAGAATTTTCAACAGATGCAAATGCTGGGATTTAACAATTTGTAGAGTTGGTTCAATTATTCAATTAACTATGCTTCTGAAGCTTTTGAATGCATTGTTCTGGAGACTTGAGACATGCAGTCTGAAAAATAACCACCCATTTTAACTAGAATGAAACACAAAATGCCTATTAGTAAAATAGTAAAGAAACAATAGTAAAGAAGGAGGAGTAAAAATAGTCTGAATTTTAAAGAACCCACAATTTAGAGTGACAGAAAATGAAATATAAATATCTGAGGGCTTACCCGACCTACCACCACAAGAACAAAAATGAAGCATTTAGAAAGGCCTTGCAATTTATGAAAAATGGCTTTAGTTAGACATCCTTACAAAATGAGGGACATCTATTAACATAGAAAAATAAGAAAAGAATAAACATCATGTGGAATAAAAGACTAATCAAAATTGAGATGGTAACTGACAGTACCTAATAACTCAGCTGTTAGAAAGATTCATATTACAGATTTAATAGAGTCATAATTAGAAATGTTGGTAAATCATTTTTAAGGAACATATTCTGATATTAAATATATGATTCAGATATATGATTGAAATGCCATGTGTACTTGGAAAAATAATTGAAAGCCAAAAGAAATATGCAGAATTTCAAGGCAAGATAGTAAAGTACAATAACAACATATTCTTTTACAGAGAGTAACTAGAGGCATAAAAAGAAGTGAAAGACTAGCAAGACTTCAACAGCAGAAATCACATAACAGAGGGGCACATCTTACACCATAATTTTATAAAATAGCAGGGAAGGAAATCTGCTGCTTGGGTGAACTTTTAATCCTGCTCCCACCATTCTTCACAGATACATTCTTTAAATGGCAAGATTCTGAAAATTAATTTGAATACATTCAGATTTGTAAAGAAGCTGACTGAGGCATAACATGTCTGCTCAAAGTAAAGATAATAAATATCTTAAAGAATAGACTCTTTCATCAATTAATTTAGGTTATCTAATCAAGATAATACCATTTGGGCCAATACTAAATGCAAAGAAAACTGACAGAAAGTCAAATTATTCCTAGCAATATAGACTGAGATTAGGAAAATAAAGTAATGGAGGAGCACAAGTAAAAATAAGGTGAAATCTTAAAGTGAGGTAGTAATTTAGGAAGAAGGGAAAAGGAATTCCCTATGAAGATTCCCCTCTCCCAGACCCTTCTTTTCCAATGATAAGCTAGTAAGGCAGGGATCCAAATTATAGATATTAATTGTATGCTCTTCTTTTGAGTTTATGAGCTAGAATGACTGCTGATGAAAAAAATATGTAAAATGCAAGAAACAATATCTAAAGCTGATATTTTCTTATGCTTCAAAGTCCATTGGGTTTCCTTATAGGAATAAAGAATGCTTATTAGTAGAGTAAACTCTGAATAGTCCATTTAATGAAATCAGAACTTGATGAATATAGTCCGGTTCCACCCACCAGGACTGGTCAGTGCTTTGCTTGAGCTTTCCTCTCCTTCCTATGCTTTCAGAGTACCTAAAAATAAATAACAATATAGTTCTCAATGCTTAAGCAGTTATATGGAGAGGATAAATTGGTCTCACTGTTTAGTAGAAAGGGAGTCAAAGAAAGTCACCCAAAATGAAGTGATATTTCACATAATTTCCTTTGTTAAGCAAAGTGGAAAAATAAAAGAGAAGAAAAAAAGAAATCTAGGCAGGATTAAAAGAAATCTTTGGTAAAACAAATTAAAAAGAAGACAAAAATGGCAAGTATGAATAATTGAGAATCAATTGCTGAATTAAATTAACAAAGAAATAAAAAATGTGCATGTAGTATCCCATGCCATAGCTGAAAGTAATGAGAATGTCAATTCATTGAGTGTGTGTATATCGCTCATGTGTAGCAGGTGGTATTTGCTAAATAATAATCAGACATACATATACACACACAAACTCAGTGGGATGAATAGTATAATTAAGCATTGCTTGTGTGTCTTCAGGTCACCTGGGATAGCTCTGCTGATATAAACTAACACTGGATAGGTGGTTCTAGGCAGCATGTTGGATACTGGTCTACTCCCCATTTTTATTTTTGAGCTAGCAGGCTAGTCGGGGCATTTTCACCTAGTGGCAATGGCAGAAACACAAGAGAGCAAACCCCAACATGCAAACACATTTCTAACTCTAGTTTGACATTGTATCTGTCACTATTCCATAAGTAAAACAAGTAACATAACAAAAATACCAAAGGGTAAAAACTATCAAGGGGCTTGTGGAATGAAACCTAAAATTAAGTTCCCATATTATATTCTGCTTGACATCTGGTGAAATTGGGAAGGTTTCAAATGATCTGACTGCAAGTTCTCCTTCCCACATCACCTTCACTGATAAGGTCCTCTAATCAAACAACTCTCCTTTACCAAATGTAACAAGTGTAATAAGTATAATTCCTGCTTTCACTTGATAGTGGGTTTCAGTTCCTTGCAAGCCTTTGAAATTATTCAAACAAGTGAAGCACATCTTCTGTGGGAATACCTCACCACTTTGCTACTACCAAGCCTGCCTCCCAGAGCCCTTGGTTGCTTCCTCTGTTTCTGAGTGCATCCCTTTTGTGGTCCTGTATGGTGTGGTGTCTTCCTGCCCTGAGCTGTGAATATATGTGACTAATAAATTGCTGTCACTTTCATTTGTCTAATATTGGATGTCCTGTATTCAACCATCCCCATAACTCTAGGGCAGAAATCCCTCCCTTGCCATTGAGGTAAAGAGGAGACAGTTAAAACAGGGCTCAGATATTCCATGTCTTTGAGATGAGTTGTGACAAAGGGTCTGGATACAGAGAGAGAGGAAAAATATGGGCAAATAATTTAATCTACCATCACATGAAAGATAAAATATGAACTCAAAAATATAAGAGCTAAGGAAATAAATAGAACCAAAATCACCATTACACAACTAAAACAAACTTCAGGAAAAACAGGAAATCAAATGCAGGCCTGAAAACTAAATTGTAGAGATGTAATAAAAGCTTAAGGTAGTCACTGTGAAATCAAATGAAAATAAAAATGAAATTATTGTTAGACTATATGAAGGACAGAGATTTTATAGCATTATAAATGATATTACGAAGAAGAAAAATCGACATATATTATTGAAAATGTATTCAAACCTTATGTAGAAAAAAATAGCTAGAAGACAGGCTGAAACAGTCTGGAAAAAGATCTTCTAGGGTTTAGGACACCAGGCCAAGGTGGACACTGCCCAGAAGAGAGAGGGGCAAAGAAGGGGAATCATGACAACAGAACAGTGAGTTGAAACCAGTGGCGGCTGTTGCTGTCACTTATCCCCACACACTTTAGAATACTCAGGCCTCTGGGTCTGCAACTATAGGCAAAGGGGGTTCCAGGGATCCACAAAGCCAGGAAAGGGGAGAAAGAGAGACACAGTCTAAAACCCACTCAGCTTCTGATCCACAAATTTGGTCTACTATGTCCCAAAAACCCTTCCAGGCTGATGGGGTTGCACCATTGTTTGCCTTGGGAGCCAGCAAAGGGCTAAAGATACTCAACCCTCCCAATCTCCTCTACTAATGAGGACTGATTGTTAAGGACACAGAGGGGTGTGGAAATATTTCCTACCCAGGAAAAGGGAGGGAGCTACCAGAGAAGGCTGGAGAACTGTCTTTGAGAAAGTTTGAATTACAAGTCTCTTAGCCTCCAGGAAAAAAGGTCTATCACATTGACCCAGTCTGTGTTGCAAAAAAACACATTCTGATCAGTCATTGAACTGAGAGGGCTGTCAAAGTGAGCCATCTGCTGGCAGACCAAGGAAGTGCACATGAGAAAATTAAAAATAAGTTAGAAAGGCTTTTTCTGGGCTTTATAGCCACTTCCCAAAGCTTTATAGCCACTTCCCAAGGCTCTAAGAAGCAGCTCTGCAATCACTTACTGGGTCCAGAACCCAGTTTTGAGCAATTTAGCAGAGACAATCCTGACGATCCAGATGGAGCCAAGAATCAAAGAGCAATGATAACATATAGCTTCCTGCCACCAAATCCCTACAAAAGAGAAAGAAATGAGCATCTGAGTAAACTACATCCTAATCAGATGCCTATACATCAGCAAAAAATTATGATTCATATTAAGAAAATGACAGACATGGCCAAAGAAAAAGAATATATCAAAGCCCCAGAAGAGATGCAGGATTTGAGAGAACTAATTAGTGAATACACAAATTAGGGCAGAAATTTCCAAAATCAAATTAGTGAGTTGAAAGACAATATGGCTAAAGAGATAAATGACATCAAGAAGACATTGATTGAGTGAGCACAAAGAAGAATTTGAAATCCTGAACAGAAAAGTAACAGAGCATGGGAATGAAAGAAACAATAGGTGAGATAAAAATCCCATTAGAGGCAGACTCGAAATGATAGAAGAAAGAATAAGTGATACTGAAGAGAGAACAACTGAAATTGAGGAGAGAAAAGAATGGGGAAACTGAGCAGGGGCTCAGTGAGTTGAATGACAACACAAAATGCAACAACATACATGTCATGGAAGTTCCAGAAGGAGAGGAGGGTAAGGGGGCAGGAAAAGTATTTGAGGAAATAATAGCAGGAAATTTCCTAACTCTCACAAAAGAAATGAACTTACATGTCCAAGAAGCACATTGTACCCCAATCAGAATAAATGCAAATACACCTACTTCAAGATACATGCTACTCAAAATGTCAAATGAAAGGATAAATAGAAAATTCTCAGAGCAGCAAGAGAGAAGCAAACCATCATATACAAAGGATGCCCAGTAAGACTTAGTACTGATTTTTCATCAAAAGCCATGGAGGTGAGGAGACAGTGCTATGATACAAACAGAAAAATGAAAGAGGAAAAATTTCTTAATCCAGCAAAATTGTCCTTCAAATATGAAGGTGAGTATAAAACATTCACAGACACATAGAAACTAAGAGAGTTCATAAAAAAAAAAAAAAAATCCACCTTTGCAGGAAATATTAAAAGAAGACTTAGAATATGAAATAAAAACACAGGAGAGAGAGGCCTGGAGGAGAGTATAGAAGAAAGATGGCAGAAAGGATAAGCAAAAGAGTAAAAGGTCAGACAAAAATATGACATGACATTTGAAAGCCAAGGAATAAAATAATGGAAGTAAATAATGCATTTACAGTAATATCATTGAATGTGAATGAATTAAACTCCCCAATCAAAAGAAACAGACTGACAGAATAGGTAAAAAATCATGAGCCATCCATATGCTGCTTATAAGAAACTCACCTTAGATCTATGGATACAAACAAGTTAGAGTGAAAGATTGTAAAAAGATACTCCATGTAAATAATCACCAAAAAATAGCAGGGGTAGCTATACTAATATCAGACAAAACATATTTTAATTGCAAAAAAGTTATTAAGAGATACAGAAAGTCACTATATATTAATAAAAGGGACAACCCACCAGGAAGATGTAACAATCATAAATATCTATGCACCTAACCAGGTGCCCCCAAAATTCATGAGACAAAATCTGACAAAGCTGAAGGAAGGAATAGACATCTCTACAATAATCATTGTAGACTTCAAAATACCACTCTCTTTGTTAGGTAAAACAACTAGAGAGAAGATCAGCAATGAAACAGTAGTCGAACAATAGGATAAATGAGTTAGACCTAATAGAAATATACAGAACACTGCATCCAAACTCAGCTAGACATTTTTCTCAAGTGCCCAAGGATCTTTCTCCAGGATAGACCACATGTTAGGGCAAATTGCAGGTCTCAATAAATAGAATAAGCATTGAAATTATACAAAGAACTTCTCAAAACATAGTGGAATGAAACTGGAAATCAATAATAGACAGGAAAAAGTAAATTCACAAATGTGTGGAGATTGAACAACACACTCCTAAATAATCAGTGGGTGAAAGAAGAAATTGCAAGTGAAATCAGTAAATATTTTGAGACAAATGAAAATGAGAACACAACTTATCAAAACTTATGGGATACAAAAAAAAAAAACAAAACAGTCTTTAGAGGAAAATTTATAGCCCTAAACACCTATATTAAAAAAGAAAAAAGAACTAAACTGAAAGATTTAGCTGAACTACTAAAGAAACTAGGAAAAACAACAAACCAATTCTTAAGCAAACAGAAGGAAAGAAATAATAAAGATTTGAGCAGAAATAAATGAAATTGAGAACAACCATAACAATAAAAAACAATAGAGAAAATCAACAAAACCAAAAGTTGCTTCTTTGAGAAAATCAATAAAATTGACAAACCTCTCTCTAGACTAACAAAGAAAAAAAGGAAAAGATACAAATAAATACAATCAGAAACAAAAGGGGGGAAGTTAAGACTGACAATACAGAAATAAAAAGGATCATTAGAGGATATTGTGAGAGACTGTATGCCAACAAACTAGATAACATAAATGAAATGGACACACTCCTAGAAATGCACAAACAACTTGCACTGATGCCACAAGAAATATAAGAACTTAACAAACCAATCACATTAAAGAGATTGAATCTGTCATCAAAAATCTCCCAGCAAAGTCCAGAACAAGATGGCTACACAGGTGAATTCTACCAAGCATTTCAAAAAAATTAACGATTCTGTTTAAACTTTTCCAAAAAATTGAAGAGGAGAGGAAATTACCAAGCACATTTTATGAAGCCAACATTACCCTAATATCAAAGCCATATAAATACACTACAAGAAAAGAAAATTATAGACCAATCTCTCTAATGAACAGAGATGCAAAAATTCTCAACAAGATACTTGCAAATTGAATCCAACAGTATATGAAAAGATTTATACATCACTACCAAGTGGGATTTATTCCTGGTGTGCAAGACTGATTCAATAATACACCACATTAACAATTTGAAGGCAAAAGCCACACAAGCATCTCAATCAATGCAGAAGTGGCATGTGATAAAATCCATCATCTTTTTTTGATAAAAACACTTCAAAAAGCAGGAATAGAAGGAAAATTCCTCAAAATGATAAAAGGCATATATGAAAAACCCACTGCCGACATCATCTTCAATGGGGAAAGATTGAAAGCTTTCACTCTAAGATCAAGAGCAAAACAAGAATGTCCACTGTTGCCATTGTTATTCAACATTGCACTAGAAGTTCTAGCTAAGGCAATTAGAAAAGAAAAAAAAAAAAATTAAAGGCATCCAAATAGGAAAAGAGAAAGTAAAACTCTCACTATTTGTGGATCACATGATCCTGTTTTTAGAAAATTCTGAAGTATCCATGATAAAGCTACTTGAGCTAATAAATGAGTTTGAAAAAGTGTCAGGATACAACATCAACACACAAAAATCAGTAATGTGTTTGTACACTAGTACTGAAGAATCTGAAGAGGAAATCAGGGGAATAATTCCATTTACAATACCAACAAAAAGACTCAAATATCTCAGAATTAATTTAATCAAAGAAGTGCAAGATCTGTATGCAGAAAACTACAAAACAATGCTAAAAGAAATCAATGAAGACTTAAATAAATGGAAAGACATTCTGTGTTCATGGATTGGAAGACTAAATAGCATGAATATGTCAATCCTACCCAAACTGATTTATAGATTCAATGTAATACCAATCAAAATTCCAACAACCAACCTTACAGATTTAGAAAAGGCAATTACCAAATTCATTTGGAAGGGAAAGTTCCCCTTAATAGTCAAAAACACTCTAAAAAAAAGATCAACTTGGGAAGAATTTCATTGCCTGATCTTGAAATATATTACAAAGCTACAGTGGTCAAAACAGCATGGTACTGGCATAAATATAGACACATCAATCAGTGGAATAGAATTGAGAATACAGAAATATATCCTCACCTATATGATCAACTGGTTTTTGAAAAACCTACCACATCCATGCTAACAGGACAAAACAATCTCTTTAATGAATGGTGCTGGAAGAACTGGATATCTATAACCAAAAGAAAGAAAGAGGACCCCTATCTCAATACCCATAAAAGAATCAAATCAAATTGGGTCAAAAACCTAAATATAAAAGCCAGGACAATAAAACTACTAGAAGAAAATGTATGGAAACCTCTTCAAGACCTTGTAGTAGGTGGTGGTTTCTTGGACTTTTCACTAAAAGCATGTGCAACAACAACAACAACAAAATAGATAAATGAGACGTCCTCAAAATTAAATACTTTTGCACCTCACAGAACTATGTCAAAAGGGTAAAAAAGCAGCTGACTCAATGGGAGAAACTATTTGGAAACATATATCCAGTAAGTGTATAAAGAGATGTTACAACTCAACAATAAAAAGACAAATGACCCCATTACAAAAGACATGTATCCAAAGAAGAAATGCAAATGAGAAAAAAAAAAACACATGCTCAACATCACTAACGATTGGGGAAATTTAAATCAAAACTTCAGTGAGATATCATTTTACACTTGTCAGAATGGCCACTTTTAAAATGACAGAGAACTACAAATGTTGGAGAGGATCTGGAGAGATAGGAACAATTATTCACTGTTGTGTGGGAATGCAGAATGGTACAGCCATTGTGGAGGACTGTTTGACAGTTCCTAAAGATGTTGAATATAGACTTGCCACGTGACTCTGCAATACCACTACTGGGTATATACCCAGAAGAACTGAGAGCAATGACACAAATAGACATATGCACATCTATGGTTTTTTTTTTTTGTTTTTTCCTTTTTTTTTTTTTATTCTTTTTTTAAAAAATATTACATTCAAAAAATATGAACTCCCATTCAACCCCACCACACCCACCCCCCACTCCCCCCCACAGCAACACTCTCTCCCATCATCATGACACACCCATTGCATTTGGTAAGTACATCTCTGGGCATCGCTGCACCTCATGGTCAATGGTCCACATCATAGCCCACACTCTCCCACGTTCCATCCAGTGGGCCCTGGGGGGATCTACAGTGTCCTGTAATTGTCCATGAAGCATCACCCAGGACAACTCCAAGTCCCGAAAACGCCTCCCCATCTCATTTCTTCCTCCCATTCCCCGCACCCAGCAGCCACCATGGCCACCCTTCCCACACCAATGCCACATTTTCTCTGTGGACATTGGATTGGTTGTGTCCATTGCACATCTATGTCAAGAGGGGGCTTAGATTCCACATGGATACTGGATGCAATCCTCCTGCTTTCTGTTGTAGGCACTCTAGGCTCCATGGTGTGGTGGTTGACATTCTTCAACTCCATGTTAGCTGAGTGGGGTAAGTCCAATAAATCAGAGTGTAGGAGTTTAAGTCTGTTGAGGTTCAGGGCGTGGCTATCATATTGTCAGTCCAGAGATTCAAATCCCCTAGATATATCTTAAACCCCAGCTTAGTGCCATTATTCATGATTTCCAAAACTTGGAGACAACCCAGGTGCCCATTAACCAATGAATGAATAAACAAACTGTGGTGTATTCACATGAGGGAATATTATGCAGCTGTAAGAGGAAATGAAGTTGTAAATCATATGACAACATGGTTGAACTTGGAGGACATTATGATGAATGAAGCAAGCCAGACACAAAAAAACAAATACTGTATGATAGCATTATCATCAACCAAATATATCATGTAACATATTGTATGATTCAAAAAAAGTATATGTATCCAGAACATTTAATTGAGAAATGTATGTTTTTATTCAACTGTACTTTATTTTTATATTTAAATCTTGCTTATATTTTCAATTATTAGATATATATAGTAAAGTTAAAAAAGGAAAAAGGAAAAAATTTCTTATGTAGAAGAAAAAACCATTAAATGATGTAATAACAGTAAAACAGATCCTAAAGATTGCAAAACACCATTGTACAGGAGAAATTCATATTAATACAAAATAATGAAAACTCAGACAAATCCTGTGATGGTTAAGTTTGTGTGTCAACAGACCAGGTTATGGGCCCAGGTGTTCGGTCAAGCAAGCACTGGCCTGATTGTTACTGTGAGGTCATTTCATGGATGTAAATCATAACTAGGTTGATTGCATCCCTGGCTAATTACATCTACAATCTACAAAGGAGATTGCCTTCAGCAATGAGAGATGTCTCATCCAATCAGCTTAAGGCTTTTAAAGGAGAAGTAATGATTTCAGCAGTCAAAAGAGAAAATTTCCATCTCTCCTTCAGGCAACCAGCTTCTCTTAGGGAATTCAGTGAAAACCTTCATTGGAGTTCCCAGGTTGCAGCCTGCCTTACAGAATTTGGACATGTCCATCCCCACAGTGGTGTGAGACAATTCTTATAATATCGCTTAATATTTACATTATTTATATATATATATACACATATATATGTATATATATCTCCTGTTAGTTGTCTTTCCCTAGAGAACACTAATTCAAATCATATAATTACGGAACTTCAAAGGTAAAGAAATACTCATGTAGAGGGATAAAAAATAAGTCCATACTATGGACACAAGGAGGCTTGCTTCAATTTCTCCATAATGATAGAAAATGCCAGAATTTACATTAACATTTGTAAACCATTTCTTATTACAGTCTTTACATTTTCTCAATATGTGATTATACATTTTCTATTATAAACAAGGTTCATAAGTATAAGAATCAATGTCAAGGGCCTGACGTATTCATCTGTCCTCCTTCACTAGGCACTGTCCATATACTGTAGGCATTCTTGCTGCTCTATTAGAGAATGTAGCAGGACTTCCCAGGATGGGAATTCAATATTCTTTCAGTTATTGTGTGGGTCTTCACCCACTGAAACAACATCCCATGACTATATGAACATTTTTATATTCCAAAATCATACCCCAAGTGCACCTGTCCACACACATTCCTCCCATCACTGACATCCCACACCAGTGATCCCGCGCTGCCACAGTTGCAACCCTTCTGCAATCCAAAACCTCCCCCAAAACAAAACCAAAAAATGAATAAAATAATATAAATATAAAATAATAATTTAAAAAAACAAATAAAATACAAAAGTGAAAAATAAAAATTTAAAATATAATTTTTTCATTATATCTTTCATCACCATAGATATGCTCTTTTTTGTACAATGGCAATTTCTTCTGTGTGTTCCTGCAGTGTCATTTTTTTAATCACTTTATTTTCAAAAAACTTTTGGTTACAGTAATGTGGGAATTCCCTCCACTGGAAAGTCCCTATGGGAAGATAGGCCTAGAGCTATCAGAATGGCACCTGGGGCAACCAGGCTGTGCGAAAGAACAAAAGAGCATGAAAGTCCCAACCAAACAGCAGAAAGTAACAAAAGAGCGCCTGGGGCAATGACTCAGCATATACTGGAAACCAGCCCATTTCCAGGAAAAGGCAACTGAAACCAAGTGAGCACAGACCCAATAAGGGCGCGGCAACCAGCACTAGAGCTCTGACGTGCATCTCACTTCACTCAATATCATCTAATCAACCTTTTACAGGATCCTTCTGAAAAGAGTATAAAATGGCCTCCCCCTTTACAATAAACAGACTTGTGTCCTCCCATTAAGCAGTCTCCAGCGTCTCATTCGCTGTGTGCTGTGTGTGTGCTGTGTGGCTGAATGTGCTAAGTGCTAAATACTTCTGTCGCCTTTCCCTTGCTTAATAGCCTCCTTCCCCCTGGAGCTCATTGCTGCCAGCGACGAGCAACCAAACAGCGAACAGAAACAACACAGTAAAGTAACATAGAAAAGATAGGGTATTCTCCTGTATCCCACTCCTTCTCCTTCTCACATTGTCCCCTACTGATCACATCTTACATGAATGTGGTGCATTTGTTACAATTGATGAACAAATATTGAAGCATTGCTACTAACCATGGTCAATGGTTTACATTATGGATAATATTTTTCACTGTGCACTTTTATAGATTGTGACAAAATAATGGCCCATATCTGTCATTGCATGATCATGCAGAACAATTCCAATGCCCTCACTCTCCCCTTAAGACCTATGGTATCCACTAAATTTCAATTTTTTGAAGAATAATTTAAAAGTTACATGTGTTAATATCGAGGGTTTGACATATTGTTCTGGTTTCTTTAATTAGGCACTCCCTATGTTCTCAAGAGATTCTTGTCCCTCTAATTGAGAACATGGCAAGACTCCCCAGGTGAGAGTTAAATGTTTTCTTGTTTATTGTGTGCATCAACCCCCACTGAAATAACACCTTATGACAAGATGAACACTTTCATATTCCACAGAAGCATGTCCCATGTTCATCCTATCCCACATATTCCTCCCATCACAGACACCCTGCACCAGTAACAGCCCCCTATCATATCTTCCAAAAGTACATTACCACCATTGTAATTATAACAACAGACCTACAAATCCCCACAGTTCACCACTTTCTTCTTCAAGCACTATCGCCAGTTCCATGGATAGCCCAGCCCGACCCCCTTACTATACTCGTCCTCACATTTCAGCATTGTTGAGCAACCTCACCTCCCTGTGCCAACATTACTGCCATCTACTGCCCAACTACCCCTTCCACCTTATTATAGGTTTTGCCCAAATTAATCATTGGCTCACCACCCTCTACTCCCTTTCTGTCTCCTGATAACCTATCTTCCACACTCTATTAGTGTGCTCAGTTTTTGACTGACTTATATCACTCAACATAAGGTCTTCAGATTCATCAATATTATCTTGTGTTTTACTACTGCATTCTTTCTTACAGCTGAGTAATATTTTACTGCATGTATATACCACAATTTGCATATCCATTCATCTGTTCATGGACACTTGGGTTGCTTCCAACTTTTGGCAATAGTGAATAATGCCACTATAGACACTGGTGTGCATATATATGTTCATGTCCCTGCTTTCAATTCTTCTGGGTATATACCCAGCAGTGGGATGATATAACAGTTCTATAATCAGGTTCCTGAGGAACCAACAAACTCTCCTCCACAACGGCTGCATCATTCAACATTCGCTCCAGCAATGGATAAGTGTTTCCATTCCCCCATATCCTCTCCAACACTTGTAGGTCTTGGTTTTTTAATGGCTGCTAGTCTAATGGGTGTAAGAGGATATCTCATTGCAGTTTTGATTTGCAATTCCCTAATAGCTAGTTGAGCATCTTTTCATGTGCTTTTTAAAAATATTTACATTTTCATTATTTTATTTTTAAATGAATATTATGTTACTCCATTAACACAAGATAATAACTACAATAACAATACATCTGCTTTTTAACCACTTATATTTCTTCTTTAGAACAATGTCTATTAAAATTTCTTACCCATTTTTTAAATGGGTTGTTTGACTTTTTATTTTTGGGATGTAAGATTTCTTTGTATATTCTGGCTATTAGGTCCTTATCATATTAATGGTTTTCAAATAATACTTATGAATCTTATTCTTGTGAAATTAAAACTTAGCTTCGTATTCTATGTTGCCTAAAAGTTAGTTCCTGAAAGCCTCCTTGTTGCTCTAAGTCAAACTCAGTAAATATACTCACTAAATTCCCCCCCAGTGTGGGTCATGTTTCCTGGGTATGAGCCTCTCTGGCACCAAGGGATTATTGCTAAGCACCAACTAGCAAATCATCTGGAAAAAGGCCTTAACCAAAAGGGTGAAATATTAAATACGAATAAGTTTCTGTGGCTAAGAGGTTTCAAAGTGAGTCCGAAGATCATTCCGGAAGTTATGCTTAGGCATGTCCAAGGAGAATCTTGTCGACTAGCACTGTAAACTGTGCCTCAAGCAGGGATGATCCTGAGGGCTATAGAGACATCTAGACACTTTGAGCAGGACAGACAATCTCAGGAATTCAACACCCTGTCAGTGGGCCTTTCCTTGGAATATATGTTTCCCAATGCAACAATGTTAGACTCGTTTAAAATTTCTCTACACATGGCTCTTCTGCCCCTTTTATTTGAATCTTTGATTAGCACTATACTCATTAGATATATGTACCAGAGACCTAAATCTTTGGTCTGTTCATATGCTAGTTGAGCCCTGAATCTCAGAGTGTGGCATCACCAACTTTCCAGTTCATATGACTTGCCCAGGACAGCTAACAAAATGATTATAATGGACAACACCCATACAAAAAACAGAGTATCTACAACTCTAAGCTAGACAGTTCCATTCTTCTGCCTAATGGGATCTAAGTCCTTAATCACAGAGTGGGCATCATCATCCTAAAATCCTCAAGATTGAAGAATGAACAAACATAAGGGGGTAATGCAACTATGGACTGAAGTAGACTAATCTAAATAATTAACTCCATGAATCAAGAATATCAATGTTATCCTTATCTATTAAATATTATAGAAAATAGGCTGAGTTTTATCTATTCTTATTAAAGCAATAATTATAAAAATATTTTATAATTTTTGGTCTTATTAAATGCTGCTTGTTTTCTTCATTGGCAATTTTAAAAGCCATTATTATCCTCTGCATGCTCCTCTATTTTTTTTTTTATGACTTCTCTTCTAGTTCATTACTTATTTTTTCAATTTTGTTCTAAATTCCTATTAAAAATGATTCATTGAGTGATTAACTTACTTCATTTTGGTTCTGGAATTTCTGTTTGGTTCCACTTATAGTTTCCAGATCTCAGCTGGAATTCTGTTATTGCTTTGAACATATCAAATGTAACTGTTGAAATTCTGTGACCAATAATTCCTTCCTCTGTATCTCCTTTGGTTTTATTTCACCTGTTTATTTTTTTTTCTTTTTCTTCTCTTGATTTTCCATTAGTTTTTTCTTATCTACTAATGCACCTGTTCAATTTTAATTGAGCTGTAAACCTTTATGGCAGATTATAGACTCTGACAGTTTGAAGTATTTTTATGAATCCCAGAAAAGATCACATTCTTGGAGTTAATCTTTCTGTGGATGTGGGATCCTTTGATTAGATTGAATTCGGTTGTAGGATTTTTATTGGAGTACTTTAGTGAGACAGGACCTAGAGTGAGTCTCTGCCCTCTTTCTGGAGACATTTATAATTCAGAGAAACATGCAGAGAAACACAGCAACTAAGACAGCTGCCATTTTGAGTCTGCCATGTGAGAGAGGACTTCAGGATTGCCTACAGCTGCAGAAAGGCAGAGAAATCCCAAGAGGCTGAGGAGGAAGCCAGAGTCTGGAATCAGTGGAGCAGCCAAAGCTGAAGCAACAAGGCCCCTCAAGAGGTTAGGCCCATAGAGCAGCTCAAAGCAGAAAGAGACAAGCCAGGGAAGAGATGAGCCATATGCCTAAGATTGCTTATAGCTGAACTCAGGGTAAAACAGAGCCTGGAGGAGAAAGGAGAGATAAGCTGCCATCTTGCCTTGCTACATGACAGAAGTCCAGGATTTCCAGAAGCCAAAATTTGGTGAGACAGAGCCTCTAAAAATACCTTGATTTAGACATTTTCACAGTCTCAGATGTGTACGTTTTTACCCTAATAAATTCCCTTTATAAAAACCAACCCATTTCTGGTATTTTACTCTCAGAAACTTTAGAAAACTAAACATGGACATAAATTGAAGTTCTTTCAGGGAAGATTTTGTATTACTTATAATCCCCAAGTCATCTTAATTCAACTTTTTAAAATATATTTTTATTACAGAAGTTGTGATCTTACCAAACAATCACGTACATGTGTAGAATTCACATACAACAACCCTTCACCAACACACGACATTGTTGTCGAGCATTTGTTACAGATTATGGGAGAATATTCTCAGATTATTACCACTAACTATGGCCCATAGCATACATTTACCATATTTTTCCATACCATCCTATTATTAACACAGTATATCTTTGGCATTGATGCAAGAATATTACAGTATTGCTCTTAAGTATAGCCCATAATTATACTAGTTGTATTTTCCCATGTGTCTCCACATTCCCACCAACCTGCAAAAGAGACATATGTCTGTTACAGTTCACATGTATGCTTGTACATTTCTTGTTGTCATTTAGTTCCCTGAGACCCCATTCAATTTTTTCCATTATTTTCTTCCTCTGTTCTTTTGTATATTCACTTTTGGAGGCCAAAATCACCTGCAGTTGTGAGGAGAGGTTATGGAAACACACCTCCTCTACTATCCGATTGGGGGGTAGGGATGGAGCTACAGGTATCCAGTTATCCAGTCTGTGCAGGCCAAAAGCATCTGCAGTTTCCCTGAGAAGCTGATGAAACACCAGCTCCCTCCTATCCTATGAGGGTGGAGGGGTGGAGATGGAATCAAAGGCACTCAACAAACTAGTTCATGCAGATTTAAAGTGCCTGCAATTATCCCAGAGGCCAAGAAAACATAGATTTTCTCCTGTCCTATTGGGGTACAGAGATGGAGGCCCAGGTATCTGACTATTCAGTCTGTGCCATCTGAAAACACCTGCAGTTACCAGAGAGGCTTGTGCAGGTTCTGCCAGCTTCCTCCCTGCCATAGGTAGGGCTGGAGTCTAGTTTAGGGCTACAGTCAACTCTGGGTGGAAAGAAGTCAGTCCCTAACATCATTGTGATTTTCAATCAATCCTGCTTCCCCTCATGCCAGGGTCAGAGTTAAAATGGTTGTTACCTGCTTCTTTCCAACTTGGACAGCTTCAGGCTTTAGCTGTTCTTGGGATTATACTTTAGATAGCCAAATTTACTAGTCAGTAGCTGAAGTTGTTGGCCAACAGTCTCTTTCTCCCCCATTTTTGAGAAATGGAGCTTCCAACTCCAACCACAGAAGAGCTTCCAAGGTGGCTTCCAGTCTCCATAGCATGAAATACTCTACTTAGGTGACTTCACTGCAGATGGGCAGTCTCTTCCATCTTTCAAGGATGTTGCAGGATGCTCATAAGTTCTCCTGGGTCCCTCAGACAGGTGCTTTAGATTGGTCTGGGTGATTACTTACTGGCCTATATGATGAAATGACACTTGGAACCCCTTACTCAACTGCCATCTTGCCCTTCCCCAGTCCAATTTTAATGATTGATAATATTCTAATGAGCTTTAATTCTATGAGTACCAGCTATTCTTGGTTCATATTGCTTCTTGGAGGACCCAGTACAAAACTGGGGACATTATTTGGACTCCACCTTCTTGACTCTATATGCTATTCTTTTTTCTCTCTCATCCCATAATGTAGTCAAAAGTATTGTCTCTCAATATCTCATGAAATTAGCAGGTGCCATTAGAGGAAATAAATCATTAAGTGACATAGCAAGCTCTTGCTAATAAGTTTCCTTCTTTTGGATCTGGGCCCTATATTTCTTTATTCCCATGTTAGCTCTTTCATGACACATTCCCCTCCCCCAGCCCCCCACAATATCTTTACCAGGTATTGTATTTGTTCTCAAAAGTAGGTTTGTTCTGAATTGCCTAATTCACTACTACTGTAAACCAAATTTCCTAGAATCCATTTAAAATAGCAGTTCCTTGTTCTATAAGTATTACAGAATTTAAAAAATTTTAATTTTAATTTACATTGTAGTTTACACTCTCTCCCGCACAATTTTGTAAGTTATGAAAAGATATATAATGGCCTGTATCTGTCATTGTAATGCTATTCAGGACAAATCCCAAGTCCAAAAAATGCCCCCATATTATATCTATTTTTCCCTCTCCTTCTCCTCAGAATCTCCAGTGGTCACTGTCTCCACATCAGTGATAATGGTTCTTCTATTGCAAGAAACACAATAAATCTGTAGTAGAATAACAGTAAGTATATTCTAGCCCATTTGCATTCCCCATTCCTGAGGATTCTGGGATGATGATGCCCACTCTGCCTCTAATTGAGAGGCGGCTTAGATTCTCCTGGGGCAGATGAATGGGACTGTCTTACTCTCAGTTCCAGACTCTCTCTCTGTTCCTTGGGATGTTCATTGTCCATCATCATCTCCTTGTTAGTTGTCCTGGGTGAGTCCAATGAACTGGAGAGTAGGTGTCACAATGCTATTGAGATTCAGGGCCAACTGGCATGTGAAAGCCCAAAGATTTAAGTCTCTTGTACATACACCTAACCACTCTAGTACTAACTATAGGTTCAAATAGGAAGGGCAGAAGAGACGTGTAGGTTCAAAAATGTGTTCATTGATTGTAACAAATGTAGCACACTAATGAAGGATTTAATGTGGGAAAATGTGTGAGGGGTAGGTAGTGGGACATATGGGAATACCCCATAATTTTTATGTAACATTTATGTAATATAAGTATCTTTTAAAAAAATAAGAACATTTTTATAAAAAGAAAAAAAAAAAACTAAAGCTGGTAGAGATCTGAATGTTACCTTGCCAACTGGACAGCAGACCTTGATTTTCTCTGTGTTGGAGATAGAGCAAACTGGTAGCAAAGAAATGGAACTTGAGACATTTACGTTATGATGAGTTAAACTTAGTAGCTATATTAAATTATGTTAAGTAACATTTGAGCCTTTGGCTTAAAACTAAATACGAAGCCTAGACACAGCAACTGTAATTGTTATATAGAGGTTTTAGGAAAGGTAACAGATGGAAGAAAATAAGACATGTCCAGGGTATCATCAAAAGTATGTCAGGAAGGAACACATTGGTATTGAGAAAAATGGCACATGATATGGTAGAAAGATGCAAATTTTGGAGTTAGACAAAAATGAACCTGAATCCTAACTTTGCATCTTCTGTTTACTTGACCTTGACAGGTCATTGAGATTTATGGTGTACAATATTTTCATATTCTAAAATAAGTATTAGACTAGAAAAGTTTCCTCTAAAATTTTTTAAAATATACATAAATATGATCCATGCAGCTAGGAATTTCAAAGTTATTTGCACAGTTAGCAAATGGACAATATATTCATTGTTCATCATAGTCATCAAATATGTACTCTTATGTAATTTTATAACCTACAATATATAAATAATGCTGATGCTCAAAACACAACACATGTTTTGACAGATGTATGTTTTATTACATTGCTGTCAGTTGAATGACTTTTAAGAGTATAATTTTTCAGAACACTAAATGATAAAATAGATAAAGGTTTACAAAAACCACCAAAAAGATGTGAAATATTCACTTCAATAGGTTTAATAAATATAAAATTAAGGAGAGAATCAGGTTAAGTAAGATTTCAATAAAATATTTTTCTTGTTGTTGGATCATTGCTCTTGTCTAATGAAACAGAATAATTCAGTCGATTAGGTCATTCAGTTCTATAACTTAAAATGAAATAATATATTCAGTTTATTTAAGGTAATAATTTGCTGTGCTTTATCTAAAGTTATTTAATGTAATTGTGTGTGTGTTTGAGTCTTAATAGACTATAGCTTACCTTAGATGATTCTGTAATAGCTCATAAAATTAGGAAAACATTAGGCACTTAATGGAAGAGCTTCTTTTGTCAAGCTTAAAGATCACTAACTTTTAGGTTAAGTCACAATTTTAATAATATAGATCTTTGCTCATCTATCATACTCTTGATACTTCAACATGTTTATTGCATCTAAATATGATTACCTTTATAAAAACAATTCTTTTGTTTAAAGGCTTATTTGCTGGTATCCAAGTAAATGTTATTTTTTTGTTCTAAGTAGTTTTGACATAAAATATTGCTAATTTATGTATTGTATTTCCATCTGATTTATTTTCAAGTGTCATAACATGTCCAACTATCTGAAGACTTACAGAAGCATGCTAACTAAATAATTCTTTCATCAAGTAATATTGAGTCAGGTTAGCTTAGGAAATGAGAAAAAGTGGCTGGATCCAGAGCAAAACTGCTAACATCACAGCTAAATCACAAGACACTATCCAGATATCCCCTGCTAAGAAGGCAGCCAGAGAACAAAGACATAACCTTCACAGATGAAACCCTGCCAAAAGCCTGGTCATGGTCTAAAGCCTGGTCATGGTTGGGGATGAGCCTTTCTGGCACCTAGGGATTATTATTAAGCACCAACAAGCAATACATTTGGAAAAAGACTCTTGACTAAAGGGGAAATATTAAATACAAATAAGTTTTTATGGCTAAAAGATGTCAAGGAAGATCAAGAGGTCATTCTAGAGGTTATAATTACGCATGTCTCAGCAGAATCTCATTGACTGCCACAGAAAACATTGCCTCTAACAGTGGAGCTCCTGAGGGCTCTAGAGACATCCAGACACTATAAGCAGGGCAGACAATCTCAGGTATTCAGCACCCTGTCAGTGGGCCTTTGGAATTTATGCTCCCCAATATAACAGAGTTAGACTCATTTATATTTTCCCTACACATACTCTTCTGCCCCTTTCATTTGAACTGATAATTAGCACTGTACTTCTAAATATAAGTATCTCAGAGGCTTAAATCTTTGGTCCCTTTGATGTGGGCTATGGGTGGAGGGCTCTTTGTCTCTTCAGAGATAACTAAGTTGTTTGACTTGTGAGTGTAGAACAGTGGGGGGCTGCAGTCCTGCCCTTGAGGACTGGCAGCGGCTCCAGTCCCAAGAAATGTTTAACAATGCGGGGGCTATAAACTTTAAGTATTTAAGGGAAATGCAAAAACCAAGGCTTATCTAGAATGTCTGGAGTCCATGCTAAAAGCTTACCTAAGATGTGAAAGAGATATATGCTAATTGAAGCCTATTGAGAACTGAAACAAAGGAACCATTTAGCCTTTCCTCTCTGTATAAAAGACGTTTGAAAATCTTGTTCAAAGCTCGGGATTCAAACTAAAAGCTCCCGAATCCGGCCGGCTGTCAATAAACCTTTTTTCCTTCTCAAAATCATTCCTGAGTCCTGGCCTCTCTATACTCAAATAATTGAACTTCTCTTAAATTCCACAACACCTTCATGTGCCAGTTGAGCCTTGAATCTCAGCAGAGTTGCAATACCTACTCTCCAGTTCATTTGAGTCACCCAGGACAACTAACAAGAGGTGATGATGGACAATGCCCATGCCAAAAAACAGAGAATGTCTGCAACTGCAAGCAAGGTAGTTTCATCCATCTGCCACTTAAGGCCCCACTCAGAAACAGTGGGCATCACCATCTTCAAATCTTCAAGATTGGGGAATGAAAATTGTCTAAAGTGACCAATTATGTTCTATTATAAATTTATTATCATTCTAGCAATGGAAGATCTTTTACCATTGATATGGAGGCAGTGGCCACTGGGGATTCTAGGGAGAGGGAGAGGGAGGAATAGGTGTGATATGGGGGTGTTTTCACGAAGTTGGAATTGTCCTGCATGACATTGCAATAACGGATACAGGACATTATATACTTATTCATAACCTACAAAATTGTGTGGGATAGAGTGTAAACTACAATCCACGGTTGGTGGAAGTGCTTCAGTATGTATTCATCAGTTGTGACAAATGTACTACACTAGTGAAGTATAGGTATGGGAGAGTATGGGAAGGGGAGGGTTTGGGGTATATGGGAATCCCTCATATTTTTTATGTAACATTTGTATAATCTAAAGCTTCTTTAAAAAGAAGGAAAAAAAAAGTCCCAGGCTAAAAAATTCCCAGAGTTCTAAACAGGAAGGCTTCCCCACTTGTTCCCTAAAAGCTAATGGGGATACAACCTAGTGGCCTAGAGTATAAACCAATAGGAAGAAAGAAAAGCAACCAATCAGGACAGCAAACAGCTAGAAACCGTCATTAATCTAGGGGAAGGGGAAAAGGGGAAGATGACCTTAATAAAGTGGAACCCCATCCCCCAGCCCACACATCTTTCTCTTGAGCACACCCACATCCTTACCTCAGGTGTGTACTTTCTCTTTATTAGCCTTGGTGTGTATATTCACTTTCTTTTACCTCAGGTGTGTAGTTTTGCTTTTTTTCACTTTGCAATAAATTCTCAGCTGCCCTGCTTAATCTCTGGCATATCCTTGAATTCTTTCCAGTGACATGACCCAAAACCTGGACACCCATACACGCAAGAAAATTCTTGAAAACTTGCATGTAAAGTTAGCTCCAAAATTTTATGCTTACAAAAGAATATGGATTACAAAAGTTAATTAAATCATTTTACCCCATATATCTTAATTAGAACCTTTCAGAAGAAACCATAAATAGTTTCATTTTCTGATTACTAAAAAGTATTTTACTCATTATTTTTAGTTTTTGTTTCCTTCAGCATATGAAATTTTTACATTCTTGCTATTTAAATTTTGAATATAACAATGTCCAATGTTTCAGCAGCTAAGAAGTAGAGAGAGCTGCATGACTTTTGCAGATTCATAAGAGTAGAGAAACAGAACTTTTGAGGAATAGGCATCTGGCAGAAGGGAAGAATAGAGATCAGAGCTCTTTCCTGTTCAAAATGTCAGTATTAGAATTTAGGACCTAACATGTAGGAAGCCCTGTGATTACATAAGACCCTTAGCTGAAACAATTGTAAGGCTAGATAGATTTTAGCTAAATCTACAATTCAGCCTTTGGTAGCATCAGACACTTGAATACAATGAATGGGATCAGCTCCCAATCTATATGCTTACCAAAGAAAAGATTTGAACCCTCTCTGGAGAAAGCTAACAAGAAAATCAAAGCAAAATAAAACTTGTTAAAAGCAGCCAGAGAAATTAGATATAATACCATCAGAGCTGCAAAAATAAGTTGACATTTTAAAACAAACGATGGAAACTAGAACACAATAAAATGAAATCTACAATGTACTAAAAGAAATAAAAGTTTAGATTTCTATACTGGGTGAAAATATTCCTCAACAAGATATCTAAAAAATTATATTTTCAAATAAACAAACATGAAGATATTTATTGCCAACAGATGTACTTTAAAAAAAAAAGTTAAAAGTGAGGTTTTCAGGCTGACAAAAAATATAACTTAAAGAAGTATATATGTACAGGGAATTAGAGCAATAAAAAGTCAAATATATAGGAAATTATAAATCAATATTGACTGTGTGAAACAAATATTTTCATAAAAAATATATGTATAATTAAAATCCATGAAAACAGCAACACAATGGTGTATTACAGATACCAGGCCATAAACCATAAGTTACTTCCCTCACCAAAATCTATTTTTACATGTTGGAGCAAGGTGACTGCCAACGTCTGTGAGGGTTCAGGCTTTCTGGCGCTTGCTTCTCTTTCCTCTGTGAGCTTATCTTCCAGGGCTCCAGCTTAAGGATTCAGCATCAAACTCCAACATCAAAACTTCAACATCAAAAACCCTTAACTCTGTCCTTTGCATGCCTTTTATCTGTGCATCCACCAAAGGGTGGAGACTCAACACCCTACTGGCACAAGAGGTTTACATAATTACTTAACCCAGTAAACCAATGAATCCAATATAATCTAATATGCCCAGAGGAAAACATCAGTTTACAAACATAATCCAATATTTCTTTTTGAAATTCATCAATAATATCAAATTGCTACAAATGGTAACAGAGGTTACATGAATTTAATATGTTCTAAGGTCCTATCTTTGTCAGGGAATAGATGAAAGTAATATCTTTATTATACTACAATATATCAAGGATTAGTGTTGCAAACTCCAGGGCAATTTTAATAGATAAGAAGAAGCAATGTATAATTAGCAAGATAATAGATGGAAAATACATTACATTTGACTAATCTAAAAGAAGGCAGGGAAAGAGAGGCAAATATTCAAATAGAGTAAACTAGTAGGCATGAACCCAGATATGATAGTAATCCTATTAATGTAAATAGACTAAAAATCTAATGGAAAAACTAAGATTTTTGACCTGCCTTAAAAAACAACTCAACTGTAAATTGCTTATGAGACATATCTCAAATATATGAACACAGATATCTTTAAAATAAAATTATTGAAAGAATAAACTATGCAGACAATATCTGAAAGAAAATTGGTGTAACTACTGCTAATAGTCTACATGGTTGTTATCTAATAGAATTACCTATGCATATGTTCCATTGACAAGAATGGTCACAGCAGCACTCTCCATAACTGACAAAAATTGGAAGCCCAATAACAGTTGAATGGATTATGTTATATTCATAAAATGGAATATTATAAGCCCATGCAGAGGTGTCCCCCACATAGGGGAGCCCCACACTCAAGGAGTGTGCCCCATAAGGAGAGCCACCCAGTGTGAAAAAAGTGCCGCCTGCCCAGGAATGGTGCTGCACACACGGAGAGCTGACACAGCAAGATGACACAACAAAAAGAGATATAGATTCTGGGTGCCACTGACAAGAATACAGGCAGACACAGAAGAACACGCAGTGAATGGACAGAGACAGCAGACAACTTGGGGGGGGAGGGGATGGGTAGAAAAATAAATTTGAAAAATAAGATGTTTAAAAAAAAAGAATAAACTATTCCCATAAGCCTAAACAAAGATGAGTTTCACAAATGTAGGACTGAGTAAAAGAAACAAAAGAAGGCAGACATATAGGCACATATTGAATGAGTCCATTTATATAAAATTCCAAAACAGACAAAAGTTAGGAAATTAATGACCTTCCATTGAGGTACTGACAAGGGAGGGTGTGGCTAATCCTTCCTCGTGTGTGTAACTCTATTTAAATAGGGCCTTTTGAATAGGTTACTTCAGTTAAGGCATGGCTCAGTGTGAGTCTTAATCTTCCTACTGGAGTCCTTTATAAACAGAATAAACACAGAGAAAGAGAGCCACTGAGGCAAGAAGCTGAAAGCAATGAAACCTGTAAGAGAAGGGAAAGGCCAGCACATGCTGCCCCTGTAGCTTGACATGTGGCAGAGGAGCCCAGGAGAGCCAGTCTTCAGAAGAAAAACATTGCCTCGATAATGTCTTGATTTAACATATTTGCTCAGCCTTAAAACTGTCAACTTGTAAGTTAATAAACTCCCGTTGTTAAAAGCCAACCCATATTGCCGTAAGAGCATTCCCAACTTTGTACTTTCAACCACATACCCACCAATCCCCAGAGTTCACCTCCACCCAGTTCCATGGACCTTCCAACCACCCTCCCAATTTACCCACCTGTCAAAACTGTACCACCCAAACAAGGAAATGTTACTTGTTTAGGGTGTTGGATGAGGGCCATTCAGGTTAGGGTACATCCGGAACAGGCTTCTAGGGAGTATGTGGGTGATCATTTTGTCATAATGGATCAGTGGGGGGACACCCACATAATGAGTGGGAAGGAGTTGGACTTCCAATCTCAGGAGGAATGATACATTCACAGAAGGGCAGGAGTCTCTCAAGAGCATGGGTGTTTCCTAATTGGGGAGGATGAACTAGTGTGTCAAGACCTCAGAGTTGGTGCAATGACTGTAAATCTTGTCATCCAACAGTGAAGGCAGGGGGCGCTGTTGGTCCTGAGGGGAGGGTAAGGGAAGAATAAATTAGATGGAATGTATTTAGTGTGTAATGGAAGTGTTCTACATGATCTTGCAATGATGGACACAGGTCATGTTAAATATCATCAAAATTTTTAAAAATGTACAGTAATAGGTAAGCATAATGTAAACCATTGACCATAGTTAGTAGTTATGTTTCACTATTTGTATGTCAGTTGTAAAAAAGGTACCATCCACATATAGAAAGGTATTAATATGGGAAGGGGAAAAAAAGGGAGGATGTTGGGTATATGGGAGTCCCTTATATTCTGTACGTGACTTTACTGTGAACTAAAATTTCTTTTAAAACAAAATGAAAAAATGTAACACACTGGGGAATAAATGGAAGAAAATGTCACTCTAATACTGGACAATAATATTACAGTGATGAGAAGCAAAATGTTAAAACAATTTTAAATATTTTTCATTAATTTTTAATACTCCGATTTTTTATTTTTATTTTTTTAAAAATTTCTATGTATTTTATTTCTTATATTTAAACCCAACATTATTATTTCATTTTCCTATTAATTGTATTTGGCTATTTTATTGGCTTCATTTTTGAAGAAGCTTTGGATCACAGAAGGGTTGCAACTGGAGCAGGGGTGTATTATTGGTGTGGGGCGTCAGTGATGGGGGATACCTGGGAGATGTTCACCTGGGCATACACATAAGGTATATAAATATGCTCAAATTCATGGGGCATTGTCACAGGGGGTGGAGACTCACACAATAACTAGGAGACTATTGAATTCCCATTCTGGAGAGCTGTAATGGAGCTCTAATTGAGCAGCAACAGTTCCCCATGTGCGTGGGCAAGGACTGGCAAAGGAGCATAGTCCAATGATGGGAGCTTGATATTGATGACTATATTTATGAGCCTTTTGCTCTTGAAATCAAAATTCAGCCTAGTATTGTGGGGTGCCTAAGAGTTGCCTCCTGAGAGCCTCTTTGTTGCTCAAATGTGACCTCTCTCCAAGCCAAACTCAGCATATAAATGCATTACCTTCTCTCCAGCATGGGACTTGACTCCTGGGAATGAGCCTCCCTGGTACCAACTAGCAATACAAAAGGAAAAAAAAACCTGAATAAAATGAGGAAAGGGTAAAGACAAATGAGTTTATATGGCTAAGAGCCTTCAAAGTGATTTGGGAGGTCATCCCAGAGACAATGCTTATGCACATCTCAGCAGGATCTCATAGACTGCCAAAGTAGATACTAGCCCAAGTAGTTGGACTCCTGAAGGCTCTGGAGTCACCCAGTTTCTATGCAGACAGCTCCAGAATTTGGTGACTTGTGAGGGGCCCTGCTTTGGAGTTTGTGCTCTTGAGAGTGACAACGTTTGACCTAATTATGACTTCCCTACACATGGTTCATCTGTCCCTTCCATTTGAACATATAGTTGGTGCTGGGGTTTGCAGGTATACATCCAAGAGACTGGAATCTTTGGGCTGTCCATGTGCCAGCTGGGCCCAGAGCCTCAGCAAAGGTGCAACACCAACTCTCCAGTTCATTGGATAACCCGTATAGGATTGATGTCCTCTCTCAATTAGAGGTGCAGTAGACATCACCATCTTAGAATCTTCAGGACGGGGGGATGAACTATGGACTAGAATGGACTTACTGGTATTCTACTATAGACTTATTGTGATTCAAGCAATGGAAGAAATTACAACAATTGATGTGGAGGCAGTGGCCATTGGGGGCAGGGACAGGGGAAAACAGGTGTAATACAAGGGCTTTTTAGGGACTTGGGAATCATCCTGAATGATATTGCAAGGACAGATATAGACCATTTTATATCTTCACAAAACATGCACAATTGTGTGGGAGAGAGTGCAAACTACAATGTAAACTATGGTTCATGCTTGGCAGCAATGCCCCAGGATGCATTTATCAATTGCAATGAATGTGCTGATCTAATGAAGTGCATTGTTTATGTGGAAGGGTGTAGGAGGTTGGGGAGTGGGGCATATGGGAATCCCTATATTTTTGGTGTAATATTTATGTAATCTAAGTATGTCTTAAAAATAAAAAAATATATTATTAATAAAATTAGGGAAAAAAAGCCAACCCATTTTATGGTATCTACTTTAAGCAGCTTAGCAAACTAAAACAAATGGCATTTTAGGGATTTTAGGAAAATCTGATAAAATGTATTTCTTTATTTGATTGCTGGTTATTTGATTACTAGTTATAATTACTTTGTGAAAACTCATTGATTTTTATACTTATGAATTGTGCTTTCTTCTATAGATAGAAGATTTATAACATACTTAATAATTATTACTGGTGTATTAACAAAATTAACTATTAGAACAGTCTGCTTAAACTTGTTTTGTGCTTTTACACTTATTTCTATGATTATAAAATCAGTTATTAATGCATGGAAATACCATTTTATATGTGTTTTAAATTTAACTGTTCTCAAGTTCTTTCTTTGTGCTCCCTTTCTTGCTTTGATTATTAATTGGGAAAACAGTAAAGTGATACTGTTGCTAAAATCTTCTCTACTCATGTCCCTTCTAATAGGCTAAAATGGGAAAAAGTATGGTTAAGAATTTCTCAGTCCCTCTCAGGGAAAATATGTATGTACACAATTGTGTGCACACACATATAAATGCAAAGTTAATCTGTGTTATGTATTTTAGTCTAACATAAAATCATTGCTCGCATTCTTTGAGAAGTAATTCCTGGATTAAAATGAATATAAATATATAGTTTTACAAAATTAAAGCAGATGGAATATGGGAGGAGAGCAAAAATGGGTTCCAAGGAGAGCCAACAATTCATGACCCACCCCTCACTATCCAGGTGAATAAGATGGTACTCCGGAAATCTTTACCATGCAGGCAAGGGAAAGAGTCAAGCATGAGCTGGAACCACAAGATATCACCATTAGTCCAGGCCCTATTCAGAGTAGGCACTCAGGACATCTTAATTGAGTGAATATGTATTTAATGGTGAAAAGTCAAACTGCTTCAGATTTCCACTGGTGACTGTCAGATTCTAATAGCTATTGGGACAGAGTTGAGATTTCCTAAAAGAGAAGTTTGTGTGGCCCAGGAAAAGGGTGGGAAGAGAGGACAGGTTTCTCTAGGGAAAGTCCTTTGAAGAGGGTAAATAAAGCTCAGTCCTCAGAAGCTGGCTTCCAATCTACTGATTGTCACAGAGGGTATGGATTGGAAGGGGATCAATGGCTGCCAGGGATTGCTAGGTACGCGCCAGAACCCTGAAACAGGGAAGTCCAAGAAGACAAATTTTGCTCAGCTTCTTTGTGCTAGCAAGGTCCCTGATCTCCCTGACCCAAATAGCTCCTGCCCTAGAAAAACTATTTACATTTATAGTATTTATTAATTCTTTCAGCAAGTGTTCCCTGAGCCCCTTCTATGTGCCCGGTCTAGTGTACTGTGCGAATGAACAAGGCAGATACTTCCTTATGTAATCTATCCTCTGTTAAGGGGTGATGGACAGAAACAAAAAATTATAAAATTGATACATAAAAAAAGACTGGTATGGTTCCATTATTACAGTTTAGAAAATGCAAAGTAATCCATAGTGACAGAAAGGAGATCAACGCTTGCCTAGGGCTGACAGTGGATGAAAGGATTAACTGTAAAGGGCCCAAAGAAGCCTTTGGGAGTCATGGAAATATTCTGTATCTGATTGTGGTGGTGACTTTATGGATGTGTACATCTGTTAAAACTCATCACATTGTACATTTTAAATGGATGCAATTTATTGTGCATAAATTAGGCTTTGCTAAATTTGATAAAAATATGTATAGCTTTGATCTCAGTCATTTTCATAATGTTGACATAATAATAATAATTGGAAACTTCTTGTTTTGTATTTAAATCTGTAGGTGGAAATCACCATCATATCTGATTTATATATTCTTTTTAGAACTTAGAGGCATATTGGTTCTTATACTTTTGTGCAAAGGCTATAGGAAGGCCAAATGAGAATGAGTTGTTCAAGTAATTAAGGAATCCTATTTCCTTTGGAAATTAAAGATAGGAATCAAAATCTTCAATTGAACCTTGAATTGAGCTGGCACAGAATCTAGAAAACAAGAAAATTAAGGTGAAATGATTTTGGCAATCTCTTCTACCCTCTAAGTCAATGTTTAATTCTGCCACAATGACCTTTAATCTACAATATACTTATCTAGATAACTGCACATTTTAAAGGAGAAGGTAGAAGATAAAGTGTAGGCAAATTAGGGTAAAAGATAAGAACCATAAAATACTTTAATTTTTAAAAAGATTACAACAATCCTGTAAAATACATTTTTTTAATCCCATTTTGTAGATAAATTGGGGCTTCTTAGTGTCATTGGTCAAAAAATCACAAAATACCCAAGTTGGCATTTATACTCACAGTTAAATGTAGGTCTGCCAAATTCTAAGGCATGTGTGCTATCCCTTCCTCCAAACATCCAAGAAAATGTTGTATCATCTCCCTTATTTCCAAAGACAATAAATTCTGACTTAATCAGATTTCTATGTGAAAGTACAAAGAAAAAAATTAAAGATATCTTTCCCAGATCATCCTAGGGTTTTTGGTATTTCTAAGGAAACATAAAAAAAGCTGATACATTTTGTGTAATTCTTCCAATATGAATCCCTGATGTGTGTACTACTCTATCTATGTCAAAGAGCAAAGACTTGATTTCTAGGATACTTTTAGTCTAGCACTGAGGTTCCTAATACACTCCTCTTAATTTTTAAAAAAATTTTTTGTATTTATTTATATTTTTAATATTACATTAAAAAAATATTAGGTCCCCATATACCCCTCACCTCCTTCACCCCACTCCTCCCCCCATAGCAACAATCTCCTCCATCATCATGAGACATTCATTGCATTTGGTGAATACATCTCTGAGCACCACTGCACCTCATGGTCAATGGTCCACATCATAGCCCACACTCTCCTACGTTCCATCCAGTGGGCCATGGGAGGATCTACAATGTCTGGTAATTGTCCCTGCAGCACCACCCAGGACAACTCCAAGTCCCGAAAATGCCTCCATATCTCATCTCTTCCTCCCATTCCCGGCACCCAGCAGCCACCATGGACACTTTTTCCACACCAATGCCACATTTTCTTCAATTACTAACCACAATAGTTCATGAATAGAATATCAGTAAGTCCATTCTAATCCTTATTGTATTCCTCCATCCTGTGGACCTTGGATTGGTTGTCTCCATTCCACATCTATGTCAAGAGGGGGCTTAGATTCCACATGGATGCTGGATGCAATTCTCCTGCTTTCAGTTGTAGGCACTCTTGGCTCCAAGGTGTGGTGGTTGACATTCTTCAACTCCGTGTTAGCTGAATGGGGTAAGTCCAATAAACCAGAGCGTAGGAGCTGAAGTCTGTTGAGGCTCTGGGCCTGGCTATCATATGGTCAGTCCAGAGATTCAGATCCCCTGGGTATATATTAAACCCCAGCACCAACTATAGTTCTGGTAAAAGTAACAGAAGAGTCCTGTGAAAAAAGATCACATCTGAGTCCAGCTCCATCACACAGAAACACAAACTCCAAAGAAGGGTCAACTGACGTGGCACTGAACTCCATCTGCCATGACCATAGCACCTGTGGGTCTCTATAGCCCTCAGAAGAACCAATACCTGGGGTTGTATCTACTTTATCTGTCTCTGGGACTCTGCTGAGGTATGCATAAGGGCAACCCCTCTGATAATCTCCCAGCTCTTTTTGCAGACTCATAGCCATATAAACTCATTTGTCCTTTCCATTTCCCCCTTTTAATCAGGTCAAAAAGCATTTGTAGCTCCTGGTATTATATGGAGACTGAGATATTCTGCTGTTGTGAGTTGCTCTCTCTCTTTTATTCAAGGTCATTTTCTAGTTACATCATCAGCTGGTACTTGGTAGTAATCCCTCAGCTCCAGGGAGGCTCATCCCCAGGAGTCATGTCCCGCACGGGGGGGGGGGGGGGGAAGGCAACGCATTTACATGCTGAGTTTGGCTTCAAGACTGGCCACATTTGAGCGACACGGAGGCTCTCATACTCCTCTTAATTTTGTAGCTTCGAGTTTTGTGTACAGCCAGACTGAAATGTGTAGATGGATGAAATGGTACAATGATGTCTAAAAGGGAAAGATACAGATCCTAAAATGTCCATTTATTTCCTGAAAGAAGAATAAAACTATGGACTCTGTCACTAATCTGCTGTGTTGCCCAGCAGGTGGACTGATAAAATAAAATATCTTTTATTTGACTCAATTTGAACATCAGAGTTAGAGTTTTTGTAGATTCCATTCTTCTTAGGGAGTTATGCAGTATACTCAAAGAACCCTGAGAACCCACATAGTTCTTTATTCTTAGACAACTTTAGTGATTTAGACAAATGTCTTTTGTTTGACAGTTTTTTTGTTAAAATATTACTTTTCCACCTTGTAACACATATTGTTAAAAGGATATCTTTGGATGCACTAGATCCATATAGATTTGCCAACCTTTTTTTCAAAAGTAGCTAAAAATCATTTTAAAATGCTATGTATATATATTTAATATAATTTTTATTTGTACTGTTACCACAGTTCATCTTCCACCACATGGTTCACCATGTTATACAGTTCCATGTCTTGTACAATCTATCCAAAGGGTATGCTCAGTGGCTCTTTTCATCACTGAGTTGTGCAGTCATTACCACAGTAAATTTTTGAACATTTTCAAAAGAAAAAATCCTATACTCTCCTATTTTTCACCCTTGGCATGGATTTAATAGCTTCTTTGACATTGATGCAAAAATAATACAATATTGCTGTTAGCTATAAGCCATAAGTTACATTAATTGTATTTTTCCCATGCATCACCATATTCTTACCACATTGTAATATTGCCATGCATTTGTTCTAGTTCATAGAACATTCTTGTATTTGTACTGCTAACCACAATCTTTATCAACATCCAGGTTCACTAGGTTATTCAGTTCTTGGATTATTCTCTAGCATTCTTTCAACTGACATTTAAATCCCTAGACTATTCCACTCAGCCACAATCCCATTTATAAACCAGCCATGTTAGTTATACTCACTATACTGTGTTACCATCAACTCTATCCATTTCCATACATTTACATCAAGATAGTTAAAAATTTTACAAACATTAAGCATCAGCACCCCTTCTCAGCTCTCATCCTATCTCCTAGTAACCTATACTCTAGATTGTAACTCCATGTGTTTATTCTTCATATTTAGTTCACATCAGTGAGATGATATAATATTTTTTGTGTCTGGATTATTTTATTCAGCATAATGTCTTCAAGGTTCATCCATGTGGTCATACATATTCCAATTTCATTTCTTCTTATAGCAGCATAGTATTCTATTGTATGCATATATCACATTTTGCTTATCCATTCATTGATTGACACTTGGGTCATTTTCTTTAGATTTAAGTGTTATTTCCTGGTTTTGGAATCCTTAATTCTATGTTGCAGGATACTTTCTTTCCTTTTTTTTTTTTTAAGATTTATTTTATTTACCCCACCCCACGCCTCTTGCTGCCTGCGCTTACTGTCTGCTCTCTGCGTCCATTCATTGTGTGTTCTCTGTCTGCTTGTCTTCTCATTTTCTCTTTAGTAGACACCAGGAACTGATCCAGGGACCTCTGACATGGGAGAGAGAGGCATTCAATCTCTTGAGCCACCTTAGCTCCCTCATTTGTTGTGTCTCTCATTGTATTTCCTCTGTGTCTCTTTTTTGTTGCATCATCATGTTGCAGCAGCTCACAGCAGGAGCCAGCTCCCACAGCACGGGTCAGCTCTCTGCAGCATGGACCAGCTCACCCTCACCAGGAGGCCTTGAAACCTGAAACCAGGTCCCCCATATGGTAGACCGGAGCCCAATGGCTTGAGCAGCATTCGCTTCCTGAGGATATTTTCATGTACCCTTACAATCTCCACTAAGTCATATTTTGCAAATTTAAATTGAATATTTGATGTCCAGATGGACTAACACTCCTACATTTCAAAATTACCTTAAGGCATGTAATTTTCAAAAGTCGCATTATTCATTTACATTGATGTTAAAATTTAGCTGCAAGAAAAAATAGTTTGGGAACTTTATGTCATTATATTTTTAAAATTTAAAGTTATTTTAAATTGTTTAGTGCAAGTGCTTAGTATTTTGCCCTTTGATTATTTTGAACTTCAAATAAAAATAGAAAGTAGATGTACAAGTGTCTTGTTAATTATCAACATTAGCAGTTTAAAATCTTTGTAGCACCATTAATCTCACTTACGTGTACACTGTCCCTGCAACTGAATGGTGCTCATAACTGTCAGTATTTCAAAGGCCCCCTTATTCAATTTTTCTCCTAGAAGTGGAAAAACAAAATATTAAAAATGAAAACGTTCTCCTTATGCCCCCTTTCTTATTATGAATGGCCCTGGATTTCAGTAACATTCTTTCCTTAACTTTATAATTTTCGAATATTCACATGCTCATTTTTATACTAAAAATTAGTTAGTATTAACAGTTTAAATATCTTGAATATAGTCTTCATGACTGCAGGATGAGTTATTCCAATAATGAGGTTAGGACTTTTCTATTCAAAGTCTCCTAGTAGATCATAGTAAGAGGTATTGATAGTGAGTGAGAAAATATTTAGAAAAGACCATTTGATGAGTGGAAAGTGGCAGGCAAAGATTAAAGTACAACGAAGTACTTTTTTTTTTTTTTTAATTTTTTTATTTTTTATTGACTTTGTAATAATATTACATTAAAAATATATATGTGAGGTCCCATTCAACCCCACCCCCCCACCCCCCCTCTCCCCCCCCCAACAACACTCGTTCCCATCATCATGACACATCCATTGGATTTGGTAAGTACATCTTTGGGCACCTCTGCACCTCATATACATTGGTTCACATCATGGCCCATACTCTCCTCTATTCCATCAAGTGGGCCCTGTGAGGATTTACAATGTCCGGTGATTACCTCTGAAGCACCATCCAGGGCAGCTCCATGTCCCGAAGACGCCTCCACCTCTCATCTCTTCCTGCCTTTCCCCATACCCTTTGTCCATTATGTCCACTTTTCCCAATCCAATGCCACCTCTTCTATGTGGACACTGGATTGGTTGTGTCCATTGCACCTTTATGTCAAGAGGAGGCTCAGATTCCACCTGGATGCTGGATGCAATCCTCCCATTTTCAACAACGAAGTACTTTTGTATCTCTCTGAGAGCCAAACCAATAGGGCAAGAATAGACTGAAATTGGCCTTAGAAAATAAGATTTTTAAAAATCCAAATGAGAAACTATTCTCAGAATGCAAGAAATCAACACAATTGAAGATTTGGGGTAGAATCCAATGAAAGGAACAGTGGGATTAAAGCATCCTTCAAAAGAGCAATCCATACCAGTGAAAAAACAAGATTATACCTCTGTTCATGATATTCAGGTGAACTGCTCCTGTACTATCTGAAAATCCCTATTGAGAAGACAGGCCTAATAAGGTTGTGCTTGTAGGTAGGGTTTACCCTGTGTTTTACTAGGTGTTTAGAAAAGCTACTAATATAGAGGAATACACCTGGCTTCAGGGATTATGGCAGCCTCTTTTTATCTTACATAGGTCCTGTGGATTCTTTCTGGAATCCAGCATTCTGTTTCACTGCATTTATACTTTTTAGATTTTGTTCTTTCACTCAATCCATATTAATTATCTTCTATTGTGTGCATGCTGAGAGTCTTTTAAAGCAGCATTCTCCACAAACCATGTGTCACTCAGCTCAGAGATGAGGTTAGCATTGTTTTAATATTGAATACAGTATTCTTCAAACTCCAGTAAAAATCCCAGTTCTGGAGTTCTTTTCATCCTTTCATAAACTCACTCTTTCTTTTTTTTCACTATTTATTTCCAAGCTATTGCACCCCTTTTGAAAATTTAGCACCTCATTCTTCTTCTCTTCCTCTTATCCTCATACACAATTTATGAGGGGTGCTTCTATGGGCTTGGCCTTACACTCCTTTGACATCCTTAATGGGTGGAACTCACCTGCTCAGTGTCGTGGCAACTGACCCTAATGCTGACCATGGACCTTTTCTTCCTTCATCAGGAATTGCTCTCCATTTGAAGTATGAAAATAAAATACAATTCACGGAGAAAGACAGTATAAAACTAGGTGTGAACTTTGATTCAAACCCGAAGCAGTGCATTTAAATAAAAATCTGCTTCTCATTTGCTGTCTTAACATAAGCAATTTTCTTAATCATTTTGTGCTCATTTTTTTGAATCTGAAAAATAGGGACAATAGTATCTATATTAAAGGAGAGTGGTGAGGACTAACAAGTTTAATATATGTAAGGTACATGGGATGGTGTGTGATATAGAGTAAATATCCAATAATTGTTGGCTCTATTTCTTCATATTTATTTTCATCAATGTCCTTTCAGATCAGTCTTGTAGTTTCATTTTACCTGAGTTAACCTCATTCTAGCACTCTTCTCCATGCTCTAGATTTCAGTCTTCAGCTGATGTTAAAATCTCTGTCCTGTATCTTCAAGCACTCCTCCAGTCTCCTTTCCCTTAACATATAAACAGACAAGCACAAGATTTTTCCCAATTTTATAAATTCTCCTTGGATCTTGAATCCCCTTCTATTTATTATCTTATTGCTCTTCTTCCTTTCCCAATAGAAGTTTGAATTCTGTTCCATTCCATTTATTTACCAATAGCACCTTGTAGGAGACACTGCTAGTGCTCTGCCCATATGCCCTCTGTACTCTTTTCTTGTTTACCAGGCTTTTGTTGTACTTTCATATACAATTGCTAGCACCAGCATCTCTTTGATAGGCAATTGTCTTCCAAAGCTATCAGAAATTTCTTTGCCTACGTATTTGTTAAGATTCTCTAGGGAAAGAAAATTGACAAGAGATATCTATACATATTATCAGATTTTATAAAATTATCTCATACAACTGTGGGGACGTATGAGTCCAAATTCCATAGGGCAGGCTGAAAGCTAGGAATTTCAATGAAAGTTTTCAATGAATTCTCCAGAAGAAGCTGGCTGGCTGAAGTAGAGATGAAAATGATCTCTTATGACTGCTAAAATCATCACTTCTCCTTTTAAGGCCTTCAAATGATTGGATGAGACTTCTCTCATTGCTGAAGGGAACATCCTCAGTTGATTGTAGATGTAATCAGGCATAGATGCAACCAGCAAATGTTCTCACAGTAACAATTAAGTGAGTTCTTGCTTCACCAAATAACCAGGCACCATTACCTGGTCAATTTGACACGTAGACCTAGCCATCACAGCCTGTAAGAACAACAAATGAATTGTCTAAGAATATTTGTACCTAGTAGCTTTTGACTCAAGACCGATGAGTATGGAAGTAAATATTCCATCTCCCTTACCATTGTGTCTGGCAACCATGGATCTAGTTTCTGTCCCTATAGTTTTGTATTTTCTAGAATATTCTATAAGTGGAATAATAGAGTATGTAACATTTGTGTCTGGCTTCTTTCTCTTAGCATGCTTTGAGATTTATCCATGGTATTACATATATAGGTATTCTTCTTTCTAAATTCCTGAGTGGCAGCATTTCTTTTATAAAGTCTGAAAATCACTGACTTTTGAACTGAAGTTCCAAGGCCATACACATATGATATATATATATATATGTATACATATATTAATAGGATTAGGTTTAAATTGCTCATCTGGATATTTGTTTTTCTATGTATCCATTTATCTCTCCCCCCATTCACCCTCCCTTTTCCAGCTTTCTTTTGGATTGAGCATATTTTATTTCATTGTATCACCTACCCTTTCTTTTATTTTTAGTTATCCATTTTTGGTAGACTTTTTTTGGGTTGACTTAATGTTAAAAGATGCATCTTTTACTGAATACATTCTACCATATGGTGATATTATATGTAATATAAGATCTTTACAATAATATACTTCTATCTCCTTGTCATTTGTGCTATTATTATAGTACATTTTACTTGTAGCTACTTATAAATCCCACAATAATTTGTTTGTTATATCTTTAAAGTTAAAACCTCTTATTGCTTTAAAGATATAATAAAATACTAAAATACTTTTAAATAAATTTAATGAACCAAAGTTTCTATATTACCACAATTTTTTTCCAGTGCCCTTTATTTCTTTCTATAACTTCAGGTTTCTATGTAGTATAATTTATCTTCATTTGAAGAAATTCCTTTAACATTTCTAATAGTGAAAGTCTAATGGCAAAAAAAAAAAATGTTCTATGCTTTTGATTATGTGAACTAGTGTCTTTATTTCACCTTTATTTTTGAAGGATTTTTCTTTAATAGAGGATTCTACAATTTGTTGCTTTTTCTTCTTTCTTTCTTTCTTTTTGACCCTTATAAGATGTCTGGCTTGAATAGTTTCTGAAGAACAGTGTATAGTCACTTTGCATCTCTATATATCATATAAAATTTTTCTGGTTTATTTTATGATTATCTGTTTAATCACTGCTTTTGAATAATCAGTAAATAAAATGTTCCTTTGTGTCTTTTTATATTTTTTCCTATTTGCTTATATTTTATTGAGATTCTTGGACTAGTGGGTTAATATTTTAACTAATGTGGAGTACTTTTTACCATTTATAAAATATATATTTATATTTTGCATTTTTTATCATCTACTTAGTTTTCTTCTGGTTATATTCTTTTAAATTTGTTTTTATTTATTTGTTTGATTTAGGGTCTTTTGTTTCTTGGGATGTCTGGTAATTTCTTGTTGGATGATGAATATTTAGAATGCTATATTGATGTGGGTCTGGAGTTGTTCTTCCTTTAGAGAGAGAGTACTTGATCGTATGGTCAAAGATGGTTTAGTTACTGTATCCTTTAAAGATTTGTTTCTATATTTTGTAAAGCAGATTTCTAGTAGTCTTACTCCACAGTTTGTTTTTCCCTACTATTGAGTCATGACATTTCTTGAGTTTCCACTATCTGCCTCAAGTATTCAAAATGGTCTACCCACGCTGGTGGTTGTAAATCAACATCTCCATGACATGCATGAGATTAGAGAATTTTTTTAAGTTTACAGCTCTCTAGAAACCTTTCTTCGCCTGGACTTATGGTGTTAAATACTCTTTGCTTGCAACTTAGGAAGTGTACAAATATTAAGGGAAATTCTAATGCAGATTTCTGAGACTCTTCATCTACATAGCTTTTTTTTTTTTTCCCAGTGCTTCCACCTCCAAATTCTACCTACTTTAGCCTCTCCAAAATTACTTTCTTTCTCCTCAACTCAACAAAGCTTCCACAGCCTTGAGTTTCTCATCCCTATATCATGGTCTAGAAACTGACTCCAGGAAGAAAGCCAGGACAATTGTAAGCTCACCTTAATTGTTTCCTCTCTCTCAGAAATCACAATAAATTGATAGCAGTTGTCAAATATCTGAAAACAGTTGTACTGTATATTTTGCCAAATTTCTAGTTTGAGGGCAAGTCAGAAGGAGGACAGGTTAGGAGCGCAAGTCAGGTACCAGTTGCTCTATCATGTTTGGAAGTGGAAGTCTATAATAGTGTTTTTAAATATGAAGATCATTGGTTTCAAGATGTACTTCTGAAGTAGCATGAATTAATGTGCATATCTAAACGAGTATCTTTCTGGAGAGTAGGCCCATAGCTTTTATCATGATTAAAGAAATCTTGGAGTATGAGTGTGTGTATTTGATTTCTGACCTCTTACCTATCATGATGGTGGATATGGAGGTTAATTCAGTGAAATTACTTTACAATGTTATTGAACAAAACACTCCACTGGCACCTACAGAATACATTTTTAAATTTTATATTGTCAAATAACAAATTGATATGGGATGTTGTAGTACATGTAAGGAATAATAGACTGACTTGTTCATAGTTATGGAAATATAAAACATGTTCAATACATACTTAACAAGCATATTGAACTTTCATTATGGGAAAGGTCCTGACAGAAATGGTTAGAAAAATACACAAATAGATAATTTGTGGCACTTCCTTTCCTGTGATAACTGGAGTATATTAGATTGATCGATGCTCTTATTCAATATATTGTTACCATCTATGACTGTATGTAGAAATGACAATATGAGCTATAGTGTGGTCTTCTTTTACTTACTGAACACTTTATTTCTGTATACAACCTGTAGATTTAAGTCCTAGAAATACTTTTCTTAAACAGAATTGATAGTGCTATAACTAAACACCTTCCATTAGAAAAATATTACAATAACTTAAGATTTTAATATTTCTTTTTATACTTACTGATAAATGAATAAAGAATAAAAAAGGTTTGCTACGAGGAAAAAGCACCTTAAACACAAATTTTATAAGCCTTTAACACCATAAATATTTCTTTTTAAGTTTTGAATTTTGAAAAGGAGATTTACATTTCAACTTGAATAGAAATAACAGAAATATTTAAAAGATAAGTAAGCATAGGTAATGTTTGTGTGTTCCAAATATTTATTTAAAGTAAGATACACGAATCTATGAAAATTACTCACTCTTGGCACTGTTATCTTTAGCACATGATGGACCTTTAAGCTGTGTTCAGGAGAAATATGCTTTAACATTATTATAGGTTATACTTTAGTTTTAATTTAAGAACCATCTGCCTATTTTTCTTAGGCATCAACTTCATAAAACATTGTCAGAGAGAGCTTAAATCCTATTAAAAATCCCTAATACACAAAGATCGAATTCAACTTATAACCACCCTTTGTATATTATGATCTGAGACAATATTCACGGGAGATAGAAATATAATGCAATAACAGTTTTATTTTCTTTTAGGTCTTTTCCTTTAGAGACCATAATGATGACAGGTTTCATTTGTCATGATTGAAAAATCCAATTTCACAGCCAATTTCAAAAACCTACTGTTTCACAAGAACTTACAGAGCCACGTGAGTAAGTGGGATAAGTCCTTAGTGTAGAACAACTATGGAATTTATAATTTCAAAATCCTGCAAGTGAAACTTGTGTTGCTGTCATTATATTACTTAAACATAACAGGGTTTTATGGTTCTGAGCCCCTTTAAACCAAAAGATGTTGTATTTGATTTCTCACATCTGTGGTGTCTACAGATCTTTGGCCACAAAGATCATCATGAATAACTCTGTATATATAAAGCTGGTAGAAAGGCTTTATAATATTTTTCATGCCAGAAACTAAATAGGATAGTTTATAGAGAAGTAGGCAGAAAGTCGCTCAGTTCCTTTTCAGGTAATGTAAGTTTTGAATCAATGTAGAATACCAGCAGTGAGCACTTTATTAGATTACTGTATGCTTTGGTGGGAGATAACAATGCTGTCCATAACCTCTTATTCCTTTTAATACCTTTCTTTCTAAGTCTATTCTAAGCCTGAAACTACCAGAAAACAATCAAGGGAAAAAATCTTAGTAAACAGATTTAATGTGAACAATGTATTGAGGGGAAAATCATGAAAAGTGATCCACATCATGTTAGTCTATATTCTAGAGACATATTTTTATTAAGAGTATTATAAAATTTCCCAGTCTTCTGACTAGAAAGTTAAGAGAGGGGTTAATATTAGGGAAGGATAAATAAGACTTTTCCTAGATACCATGCAATATTAAATATCAGAAGAAATTAGAGGAAGGTGCACTCAATTCTGAAGATCCAATAATTTGACAATGAATCAAGTTGTTTTACATGTTTAAAAAGAGGTGAATGATTATTTTCTACTTTAAATTAGACAAAAGTAACTTCATTGCAATAAAGCTTTTAAGGGACTGTAGTCATTATATTTTGTGATTTCATACAAAATATCAAATCATTATTTCCATATAGATTTATCAGTCTGCTAATATCTTTTTTGCCATAATTAATGTATTTCTTGTATGTTAATTTAATAGGATGGACAAAAAAAACAATTTCTCATTCGAATTTGGGGTTGATGTTGGTGGCATTAATTATCATTATAAACTCTGAAGATCATAGGTCACTTAAAAAAGAAGTCTTCTCGCCTTCTTCAATTGCAGTGCTTAAGAGTCTACACTTTTCTGAATTTTGGTATATCTTATTGTCTATATCAATAGGGCAACAAGTTCAATTGTTACAGATGTGTGATGGTTAATTTCATGTGTCAACCTGGCTAAGTTACGGTTTCACTGTAAGGGAATTTAATAGATGTGATTGGTATCTATAAACAGTTGATTGTATCTGTGATCAACAAAAGAGACTGCCTTCAGTAATGTGGGTAGTCTCCTGATTCAATTAGTTGAAAACCTTAAAAGCTAGAACTGAGGATTTCAGTGGTCAGAAGAGGAACTTGGACTCAACTTCAGCATTGGGTCTTGCTGGGATTTCCAGCCAGTCAATTTCCCCTGGGAATTTAAACTAAGGACTTCAGCCTCACCTTCATCATGGTTTCCAGCTAGCTGACTGCCCTACAGTTCAGACTTGCCAGCCCCCACACTCATGTGAATTAATTCCGTGTAATAAATTTCTTTAGAGAGAGAGAGAAAAAAAGAGAGATTCTGCTTCTCTGGAAAAGGCTGACTAATGCAAGATCTTAGCTCTGAAGTCAAATTACCTTGGTTCAGACTCAATATTTATCAGTTGTGAAGTTGTGAAACACTAGAAAATTTGTATATTCTTTCTGGACCTCTCTGTTCATGAATGAGAGGCACACAATATTCACATCATAGAAATAATAGGGATGAGCACTCACAATGATATATATCACACAGAAAGCAATCAATTAATTATATATTATCTCTCTATATATATATGTATTGTATGCTTGAATAAATTAGGTATATAATTAGCTATTAGCATAATGCTCAGAAACAAGTAAATGCTTAATGAATGAAGGGCTATCATTACTGACTCATTTAAAAATAAGAAACCTATGTTACTAATACTTTTAGTTGTATAAAATATAAAACTACAATGACATAATAAAGCCCCTTGAATTTTACTTTTCATTTTGAGATATTTTCAAACTTAAAGGACATTTACAAAAATAGCAAACCCTATACAGAGAACTCCAATATACCCATACCCTCCACCAAATTACTTAGAGCCACAATTTTAACACTTTGCCAAATTCACCATAAATTTCTTTTTCTTTCTTTCTTTCTTTCTTTCTTTCTTTCTTTCTTTCTTTCTTTCTTTCTTTCTTTCTTTCTTTCTTTCTTTCTTTCTTTCTTTCTTTCTTTCTTTCTTTCTTTCTTTCTCTTCCTTCCTTCCTTCCTTCCTTCCTTCCTTCCTTCCTTCCTTCCTTCCTTCCTTCCTTCCCTCCTTCCTTCCTTCCTTCCCTCCCTCCCTCCCTCCCTCCCTCCCTTCCTTCCTTCCTTTTTTCCTTCCTTCCTTTCATAGACCTTGTAAACACTTGAATATAGGCTGTATACTTCATGCTACTTAAACACATAATACTGCCATGTACATTCCTAAGAGCAGGGATATTCACTTATTTAACCACTTTAAGTAGAGTTATCAATTTGAAGGAATTTAACATTGATATAAAGCTTACAATCTATATTTCAATTTTTTATTGTTCCATTAATATCCCTTTGAGCCTTCTCTCCTTCCTTGCTAGATACTATCCAGGATCATGTAATGCATTTGGTTGTCCTTATCTCTTTAGTTGCTCTTTCTTCTTTTTTTTAAATGGTGGCAACATGTATATTACATAAACTTTCTCATCTCAACCAATCCTAAGTATAGCATTCTGTGGTACCCTCAAAATTAATAAAACTTTGCTATCTCCCCAAACTGAAACCCTGTGCCTATTTTGCATTAACTCTCCATTCCTCTTACACCCTGCATCTGGTAACCTATACTCTAATTTCTCTTTCTATAAGCTTGGATATTCTCCAATATTTTCTTTGTAGTAACCATGGGCTTAAATTTAATATCCTAAACTACAACAATCTCACTTACTTTGATACCAACTTAAGTTAATTTTATACATAAATTCTATTCCTATATTCCTGTCCCCCCAACAAATTTGTTCTTGTCATAAATTACATAATTATACATGATAAGTAAAGAACCACTGATTTATCATTGCATTTTATGCATTTTTCCTTTTAGATCCTGTAGGAAATAAAAGTGGAAATACAAACCAGAAATACAATAGTACAGTCATTTATATTCAACCATGTTACCCTCACTGGAGATCTTTATTTCTTCATGAAGTTTCAGTATATTGTCTATTGCCCTTTCTTTCAACCTGTAGAACTCTCTTTAAAATTTCTTATAGGGCTAGTCTAGTGATAAGAAATTCCCGCAGCTTTTGTTTATCTAGGAATGTCTTCATTTTACCCTCAGTTTTGAAAGAGAATTTTGCCAGATATGGAATTCTTCTTTGACAGTTGTTTTGCTTTCAGAACTTTAAATATGTCATCCTACTGCCTTCTTGCCTCTATGTATGGTTTTCAATGAAAAATTAACTCTTAATCTTACTGACGCTCCCTTGCACATGACATGTTGTTTCTCTCATACTTTCAGAATCTCTCTTTATCTTTGGTTTGACAGTTTTAATATTCCACATTGTGGGTTTATCTGGGTTTATCCTGTTGGAGTTCAGTGAGCATCTTAGTCATGTGTATGCAAGTCTTTCATTAAATTTGGGAAGTTTACAGCCATTATTTCTTTTAATATTCTCTCTGCTTCTTTCTCTCTTTCTTCTCCTTCTGAGATTTACATAGTGTATATATTGCATGGTGTCCCATAGTTTCCTCAGGCTCTGTTCACTTCTCTTCATTATTTCTGCTTTCTGCTCTCTGCTCCTGCCAACTCCAATCTGCTGTTGAACATTTTGTGACAACTAGAAGTTCTTTTATGAATTCCCCAAAACTACAGATTATGTTTTTGAATTCTTCCATCCCTGTGGGTATGAGACCCATTTGTTTAAACTATATCAGTAAGATGTGACTCAGGGTGAGTCTCTACCCTCTTGATGCTCTTCCATATTTGATCTCACCATGTGAGAGAGGACTCCGTTG